>NC_077233.1:170612232-171251815 GCF_027887165.1 Monodelphis domestica | reverse complement strand
CTTTCTCTTTTCCCCAAATTGGGAACATTAGACAAGATGATATTTAAGGTCCCCAAAGTTCTGACATTCTAGAATTCCATTTGATGAGAAATATTCACTCTTACAGTAAAGTCACTTCCAGGAATGAGAATATATGGGAACACATGGGGACAGCTGAAAATTCTTGAGACATAAGTAAGGTACACAGAAGACAGATGAAGTTATAGCTAGGGTACATTCATAGATTGCAAACACAGAGAATTCGAAGGAACCTTACATGTATCTAATCCAACCATACGCACACACATTTTACAGATGAAAAAACCAAAGTCCAGAGAAATTGAGTAAGAAGCAATTAGTAAGTAGCAAAATGGTTCTTTGAAGCCAAGGACTTTGATTCCTAGTCACTTGTTCCATTGAACCATAAAGTATTACCTGTGAAACAGAGGTGCCAGTCTTGAAGAGAACCCCTGGAAGAGAGGTATCCATGAGGAAATACAGGGATATGTGGTGAGATGAAGGAACTCTAGCCTTCCAGACTGTATAGGCGGTGGGTCACCCTAACTTAGCTCCATTTTATGTAGCATGAGCCCTTCCAATGCTGGTCACTCAGTCCTCTTCTAATCCTATACACACACAGGTCTTTACATTGGTTGGCGCTGCCCCCATTACCTATGGGACTGCTACCGTATTGGGAGTGAATCAAAGTGCTTCTGTGGACACCTGCTCACCCAGCACCGGATGGCTTCAGGTACAGATGAGAAATGTAGAAGAGGGAACAGCAGAATTCTCTCACTGACCAAAAGCAGAGGATAACCAGATCCTCCTAATTTTATAGCAGGATGATAACAGCTATATCCTCTCAGGCACTGGAGAGCAGACTAGATTCTGTCAGTTTTGTGAGGGACAGATCCCACCCCACCCACCATTTTGTCCCCACAGACATATCTGTTCCCTGCACCATGAATGGGTGCCGATGTCAAATGTTCTGCTTCATCCCATCACGACCAGAAGAAGTGGGAGAGTTCTGGCTTCAAAAACGATCTGGTTTTGACCCCAAAACATGGAGGGCCCTTTGTCGCTGCAAACACAACCACGAGGAGCACAGCCCCACAGGGGCCCATGCCTGCCGACATCGCGGTACCCCTCCCCTGGGAATGGGAGATGGGGAATACTAATATGGGGAGGGTAGAGAGAAGGGACTATTGGTTCAAGGAAAATGGGATGGCAAAAAGAGAATGGAGATGGAACACTAATTATTCAGTTACTTAACTTGTGGAGTGAAAGCAACCAAAGAATATTGATAGTGGTTCTTTGGTTGCACAAAGGACTCAAATGAGATTTCTTTGCCATGGGTGATGGGGAGAGAATTGGGATAAGGGAAACCCTGTGAAGGAGGAAGCCCTCCTCCCAGAGAGTGTTTAGGTTGCACAGAGAAAGTTTCAATATCTTGTTTCACACAGAAATGTAATTTTAAGGATGGGAATGGGAGAATAGAGATGGGGTTGGGGATGAAATGGTAGAAGGAACAAAATTAGAGAGGAAAAGAGAATGGAGACAATGGGGGATCAGATGAGAGAATGGGAATGGAATAATGGGCAGGAAGCTGGTGATAGACATCAGGGTTCAGAATAGGATTAGAATGAAAATGGAGATAGGGATGAAGTTAAAATGGGGATGATGACATGAATGAGAATTTAGAAATTAATGCATTATGAATAAGGGTGAAAAGGATGGAGATGAGGAAAGGGGAACCAAGAATTGGGAATGCCCCCCTTATTCACTTCCATGTTTTCTACAGCTGCTACTCCCTTCCTTCTGTTTTCTTATAGGCTGCCAGTGTAATTTCTTCCAGTCAAATTTCCTTTGTGCTGCATGTGACCGACGATGGGAAGAACATGAAACCTTCTTTGAATCTGAGGAGACCAGGAGGCAAAGAGGGAGAACAAGTGGTGAGAAGAGCCGTTCATCAAAGGGAGCTGTACAGTGAGGGGGACGTATGGAGAAGGAGCGATATGGTGAGGGGAATTGTGTGCTAAGGGTGGGCATGGAAAGGGAGGCCTCTGGAGAATAGGTAGCTGTATGATAAGTAGGATTATACTGAATGAAGGCAAATGGTACAAGTATGATAAGTCATACCATATGGTGAAGGAGACCATAACGAATAACCCAGGTAGGATAGTGCTGTAGTTTCCATAGCCATCTCTCCTAGGTCCTCTGTCTCCCTTTCTGGAGTTGGCTTAATTGCTACTATCACCATACATGCTTCCCATGGACTTTAGATATTTCCATACACACACACATACACACACACACACACACACACACACACACACACACACACACACACCTCTTAGCTTTAGCCAAGGCAAAGCTAAAGTTTATCAAAAGTAACTTTACTCAAAAAATTAAAGGGAAAGACAAAGCTAATTGAATTAACACACTGCTATAAAAGAGAGGTTAAGAGAGTTGAGGGAGGGGCTAATCCAAATGTAAAGTCTAAGCAAGGTTGGTTGACTTGACTGACTCAATGTAGAGTAACCACTTCCTAGTTCCTTTCCTTCTCTTCAGTTCTTGATCCATTTCTTTCTGTCCTCATAATTAGATGGATAGAACCAAGCTCCTGGACCACTTGTCTCCCTTCTCCCCTTGCAGGTATCAGACAAATGAAAGAGCAGGAGTTGGGGAAGTCTTGGCTCAGATTTAGATTATCAGATTAGACTAATTCCCTCAAATTCTCTCTGGTGACTCATCCCTCACATATTAGGAGAATTCATCCTAAAGTCTCTTAATTATGTTCTTATAGTATATAAAATTTAAATAGACATTAAAATTGGATCTGTACATTAAATCCCATCAGAAGCAAGAGGGGCATTCCCCTTACAAGGCCAGATGGAAAGATAGCTATATGAGAGTGGCCATATGATGAGGGAGGCTATGTGGAAAGAGGAGCCATATGTCAAGGAAGGTGGTATAATAAGGTAGGCCATATAGTAAGGCTGGCTGTACAGAGTGAAGAGGGCCATATGGAGGAATCATAGACTAAGAAAGGACATATGGTGAGGAATATCATTTGGAAAAGAGGGCCTTACAGCAAAGGGAGCCATACAGTGAGGAAGGACCATATGGTGAGGAGTTTCCAAATCCCCATAACCCACCCATCTCCCCTGACTTCCTTTTTATGCACCTGCCTCAGTTTCCCACCTCTTCTCCCTTTGTCTCTAACCATCGCCCCCAGAGCCTCTGTCTACAGCCATCCTCCCTGGGTCTCTATCAGCTCTCATATAACCATTCCCCAAATCTCTCAGACTGTCCCCCTACTAACCATTTCCCCTGATCATCTCAACTATAATCATCTCTTCCTCCCAGACCTCCCTTTATAACCATCCATGACTACCTCTCCTCCCCACTCCATGCTGGTTTCCCTCTCAGGAGCTGACTACATGCCTTTTGCTGAGATGCCTGTCCTCCGGAATATCATCCTCCCTGCCTCGGGATTTGAGGCCCTGGAGAAACAGAATCCCTCAGGTCCCTTTGGGCTTCCAGGACCTTCTGGTCCTCGCCCCAGCAAGCCCTTCTGATCCTCATTCCTCACCTACTCTGCTCTTGCCTCCCCAGGGACACGAAATATTACATCTGGTATAGGAACATGTGAGCTGGGCCCAACGCCAGGAAATAAAGATGTGTCCACAGTGTGTGGACAAGTATGAAAACAGATATTTGTAAGCATATCTGAGAGCATGCCAGTACATGTCGGGACTTATGCGTGGGCATATGTATGAATGCATAGAAATGCATATATACGTATAGGAATGTGTTATCGATATGGAGGTATATATGTTGTGCACAATGTGTCGGGCCTATGTGAGCACATGCTTGTGTGTTTCCTTGTGCATTTTGAGCACAGGACAGCATACATGGATATGGCTACATGTATACATGTACTCTAATGTGTTTGAGTATTGGCCTGAATAGAGATGTCTGTGTGTGGAGAGAGCCAGAGTATGTTGGGGAGAAACTGTCTTTCATTGATATAACATAGGAACATTAATGAACTGGTACTGAAGTAGTAAACTGATCCAGCCATTCTGGAGAACATTATGCCCAAAGGGCTGTAAAACTGTCTGTACCCTTTGGCCCAGCAATACCACCATTAGGTCTGCATCCCAAAGAGATCAAAAGGGAAAAGGACCTATATGGACAAAAATATCTATAGCTACTCTTTTTGTGATGGCAAAGAAGTAGAAATTGAAGGGATGCTCATTAATTGGGGAATGGCTGAACAAGTTATAGCATATGATGGTGATGGAATGCTATTGTATTATAAGAAATGTTGTGAGTTGAAGTGGTTTCAGAAAAAAACATGGCAAGATCTATATGAACTGATGCAAAGTGAAGTGAGAAGAACCAGGAGATCATTGTGCACAGTAACATCTGGTGAAATGGTGAAATGACGATCAACTATGAAAGACTTGGTTACTCCAGTCAATACAATGATCCAAGACAATTCTAAAGGACTTGATGGAAAAATGCTGATGAACTCTTAGTGTAAACTGAAGTCTAATTTTTCTTGCTTTTTTCACTTTTTTTGTCTTATGGCTAATATGGAAATATGTTTTGCATGATTTCACATCTGTAATTGATATATTGTTGTCTTCTCCATGGGTAGGAGTGGGAGGTAGAGAGAGAATCTGGAACTCAAATTTTTAAAAGAAAAGAATGTTTTAGAAATAATAAATTTTAAAAAGAATCCTGTAAGTCTCCAGAATGAAAGCACCCAAGTACCAAGAAACTACTGTCAAGATTACACAAGACAGTGTGATGGGGCAGTCCCTTAGTCCCCATTACCTAGCCTTTACTGCTCTTCTGCCATAAAAACAATACACAGTATTAATTCCAAGATGGAAGGGTAAGGTTTGTTTTTGCTTCTGTTTAAAAAAAAAAACAAACCTTCCCTTCTGTCTTGGAATCAATACTGTGTATTGGTTCCAAGGCAAAAAAGCAGTAAGGACTAGGCAATTGGGGGTTAAGTGACTTGCCCAATGTCACATAGCTAGGAAGTATCTGAGGTCAAATTTGAACCCAGGACCTCCTGTCTCTAGGCCTGGCTCTCAATCCACTGAAGCCACCTCATTGCCCCTGGAAAGGGTTTCAAAAGGAAAAAAAAATCACACAAGATCAGAAAGCTTCTAATATAAATGAAAGATCTTAGAATAAGATATTCCAAAAGACAAAACTTGTAAGTGGTCAGAAGATATAAATCCAAGCCATAAACAACCATATGATAATTAAAGATAATAAATTTCAAAGGAGGAAAACAACAATGTTAGAAGGGCTGTAGGAAAACTCGCAATTGGTAGTGCCATACAAGACTATACAAATGTGGGGAAAGGGATGAGGGGGGTGGGCATCAAATGAACTTCACTCTTCCTTGAAATGGACAAAAAAAATGTAGAAAAAATACACATTTTGTGTATAAATACATCATTTCAAGGGCAGCTAGGTGGCTCAGTAGAGCTAGGCCTGGAGATGGGAGGTCCTGGGTTCAAAGGTGAAATCTGACCTCCTAGCAATATGCCCCTCAGCAAATCACTTAATCTCAATTGCCTAACCCTTACCACTCTTCTGCCATGGAACCAATATTTAGTTTCTAAAGATTTTTTTTAAAGACAAAGAAATGCATCAAATCACAAGGAAATAAGTGAGGATAGAAGCGATGGGTTTATGAAGGAAGATAATGTTAGAGGAAACAAAACAACTTTCTGGCCTTCAAGGAAGGATTTAAAGGAGAAAGGGGGAAAGAAGAATAACAGTCTTAGGGGGTGCCTTAGATTGCCTCTTAGAAAATTAGGGAATAGCTAAACAAATTGTGGTATACTAATATAATGGAATATTATTGAGCCATAAGCAATGACAAAAGAGATTATTTTGAAGGATCTTAAATAGAATGAAATAACACAGAGTAAAGTAAACAGAACAAGGTGAACAATTTGTACAAGGTCAACAGCACTGTAGAGAAAGACAACTTTGAAATACTTAAGAAAACTGACCACAGAAATAACCAGTTTACACCTCCAAAGAACCTATTGATAATAAGCATACCACCCAACTCCTGGGTGTGACACAGTGATGGGCACAAGGTGCAGATTGGTTTTGCTTGACTATGCATATTTGTTGTAAGCTTTTTCCCCTTTCTTCTTCTTGGGTATGGGAGTGGTAAAGGAGGTGTTAGCAATAGTGATAACCAAAATTTAAAGTACACAGAAGAGAATGGAAGTTCAGAAGGAAGCACCAACCAGCAGGAAAGTTTCAAAAGTGGTATGAATTTATAATATTTTTTTTAAAGTCAGGTAGTATGAAATAGAAACTTCATAGTTTTATAGAGCATTCTCTGTGTGCTTCTGGGTATATGGAAATGCACTTTTTGAGTTCATACCTAAAAATAACTAAACTAAACTAAACTATAACTAAAAAATAAAATTCTAGAGGCAGTGAAGTGGTACATTGGTTAGCAGGCCTTGAGTCAGGAGGACCTGATTGAAATCTAGCCTTCCCAGCCTAAAAACTGTGTTCTAGCTTTTATTTTTATATGTGTATTTTTAAAATATTTTTAATATTTATATATTAATTATGTTTATGTATTTTATTATTTTTATATATTTGCCTAACTCTTCTTAGAGTTGTTTGTAAGACAGGAAGTAATAGCTTAAAAAATAAAATAAAATTCCAAAAATTTGAATTATGCAAAAAAACCCTAAGATGATGGAGTTAAAAAAAAACTATACATATTAGAAGTTTACTGTTTCATATTCAGCTCCCTTTTTGTTTGCTTCCTTCTTGTACATTGAAATGTAATGTTTATGTTTGTTCATAACAAAAAATGTGTAGAGGAGAATACTGTACAATAAATCTACATAGTTGATGGTACCCAATTTTAAAAGGATTTAAATGCCTGAGTTTGTACTTTATTCTGGAAACTATAGTTCCTTTATTTTTAAATAAAATTATTATTTATTTTAACATTTTTTTTATATTTTGAGTTCTGAATTCTTTCCCTCCTTCACTCACTCACTGATTGAGAAGACAAGCAATATAATGATAATTATACATGTAAAATCATGTAAAACATATTTCCATATTAGCCATGTTAGGGGGAAAAGGCAAGAAAGTAAAGTGAAAAAATATACTTCAATCTGCACTGAGTTCATCAGTTTTCTCTCTCTCTCTCTCTCTCTGGTAGTGAATAGCACATTTCATCATGAGTCCCTCAGAATTATCTTAGACCGTTATATTGATCAAAGTAAGCTAAGTCTTTCACAGTTGATCATTAGAGTATAGATGTTGTTGTGCACAATGTTCTTTTGGTTCTACTCACTTGACTTTGCATCAGTTCACATAAGTCTTCCCAGGTTTTTCTGAAACTATCCTGCTCATCATTTCTTACAACACAGTAATATTCCATCAAAATCCTATACTACAACTTGAACTTGTTCAGTCATTCCCAGTTGAATGGGAATGGGCATCCCCTCAAATTCCAATTCTTTGCCACCACAAAAAGAGCTATAAATAAATTTGTGTGTGTGTGTGTGTGTGTGTGTGTGTGTGTGTGTGTGTGTGTGTGTATTCTTTTATCTCTTTGGAATATAGACCTAATAACAGTACGTCTGGATCAAAGGGTATGCACATTTTCATAGGCTTTGGGTTACAGTGCCAAATTGTTCTTCCAAATGGTTGGACCAGTTCACAAATCTAGCAAGAGTGCATTAACATCCAATTTTTCCTCACCTCCTCCAGCATTTGTCATTTTTCTTTTCTGTCATTTAAGCCAATCTGATAAGTATGAGGGTAGTACCTCAGAATGAAAATTTTCATTTGCATTTCTCTAATCAATCATGATTTGGGGCATTTTTTCCATATAATTCTAAATAGCTTTAATTTCTTCTAAAAACTGCGTGTGCATATCCTTTGATCTAACATTTGACTCAATTTCCTATATTTCTGAGAAGTGAGGTTGTTATCAGAAAAATTTGCTCTATAAATTTTTTCTCAGTCTTATCCTTTCTAACTTGGCTACATTGGTTTTGCATGTGTAAAACCTTTTTAATTTAATGTAATCAAAAGCATCCATTTTACTTCCCATGATCTTCTCATCTCTTGTTTGGTCATAAATTCTTCCCCTATCCATTGATCTTACAGGTAAAAAAACATTCCCCTGATATACTTATATCACCCTTTATGTCCATTTTGAATTTATCTTGGTATGTAGCGTGACATATTGATCTATATCCAGTTTCAGCCAAAATTCTTTCCAATTTTCCCAGCAATTTTTATCAAATAGTGAGCTCTGAGGCAAAAATTTCTTGAGTAGAGAAGTGGCCTCCTGAAGTCAATGTTTTTATTGATATCAGTTTGGCAGCTTAGAAAGAGTAGAGAACAGAGATAGGTAGACAAAATAAAAGTATATTGAAATAGTCCAGCCAAAATATGACAAGGACTAGGGCAGTAGTGAATGAATGATTGAGTGTGTTTGTATGTGTGTGTAATGGATGTTTTAGATGTTATAGAAGTAGAATGGAAAAGATGTGACAACTGATTGGCTATTTGGGGGTGGGGTAGCTACATGGAGAGGGGCAAAATTCTAGAGGATGATTCCAAGGTTCTGAACCTGGTCACTAGAAGAGTGGTTATTTCCTTCTTCCCTCTCCCTGCCTCCATAGAGAACACAAATCTCTGGGCCTGCTAATAAGGATATGAAATATGTGTAAGTCAGGTTCTCTGAGGCCATATGGGTATGGATAATCTCTTATCTATGAAATTTTATGTGGAGAGAAAACAGACTTTCTTGGCTGGCTTAGGGGTGAAAAGAAAAGAAAGCAAGAAACAAAACTACTTTGGATATAAAGGATAATAGCCAATTAATATGGAGATGACTAATACTCCCATGCCATGTTGGGGATAACCTTCATTACTGTAAGATTAAAATTAGTATCCAATAACTCCAAGTATTATATTTTATAAGATTTATTAATAATCACTTGAAGTAGAGGAAAAGTATAGCCTGAGTAAAGAGCAATTTTTCCCTACCACATTCATGGGAGAAGTGTGAAGAGAGGCCAGGGTTACAGAAACCTTATCGCCAAAACATAAGGATATGACATAAGGATGAAAGTGGGAGTCTGGGATATGTAGTCCTGGGGTACAAAATTCTAATTACACCATCCCCCCTGTGATTCTAACAGAAAACAAGCATTTAGAAATCTCCCAGATTTACATGCTTAGTTTCCCCATGGAATCAGTACACATAGCCAACATAAAAGATATTCAACTAGAGGTACTTACAATATTGCACTCTCTAAGGGGAAATTACAATAAGTTGGAGATAAGCGGGAAATAAAAGAGAAAAAAAGGAACAAAACCAATGATTTCTAGGTGCATTGACAAAAAAATTGGAGGGCAGTCTCCTTTGGCATAAGAGTATACATTCAAAACAAATGTGTTCAACCACCCATAGTTCAAATTACCACATCCCAAAATTCATTCTGGATCTTTTGGTGCAGTATGTGGTCTCTACAGGCATCTTCATGGTACCTTCTCCAAACAGTTCACTTTCTGGATTCAGGGAGGTAGCAAGTTTCTTATCCTTAAAATTATTCTCAAAAGAATTTTAACTTTGCATTATGGGATAATAATACAATCCCCCCTGAGGAGGGTGTTGACAAACATACGGATCACCCCAGGGATGCATGGCTGAGTTATGAGGTATATGACTCAATTGTCAAAGGAAATAAAAAACATCAAAAAATCGAAATAAAAGAGAAAAATAACTTCAGGATAAAATATAAAATGTCAAAATCTTATGTGTAAAAATTCTAAGTAAGGAAAAATAAACATACAACAAGTCTTTTGCACTTACCCAGTCAGCAGCCAGGACCACAGAAAATTTCCACACTATGAAAGACAGGAAAAAGGACTATATTTTGAAGCAGACAGGAAATACAACTCCCTGGTCTGATTTTACCTTTGCTCTCAGGGATAGGGGAACCAGGATGGTAGCCAGACTTCTGTACTTGTCAGAATGTGGCACAGGTAAGACCTGCGTCTGGCGTATGTCAAACAGTTGAAACCTCGAACCTCAAATAAGTTCAAGTCCTATGTCTTGGCACAGAATCTCATCAATTCCACCAGGATTGGTTGGTCTCTTTGATCTTGTGCTCATTGGCACTGTGCAGGTTAACTTTGTGCTCCTTGGCACTTTTGTGATCCCTTCTCCTGGAATCAGACACAATCACTAAACAAAGTCCCATAATATTTAACAATCAATGGACTTTGACATTGGGGCTAATGGACATTTAATTGAAATTAGGGCAAATGGACATTTAAACTTAACCTAGTGAAAATTTTTTAAAAACTTAATACTGGTAACATGTGCGAGTACAAAAAATGAGACAAAAAAGAAAACTCAAATAATGTAACATAGCACATACAAGGGAAAACAAAAATGAAATTTTTTTTAAAAACTTTAAAATATATAGTTCACAATCAGTGGAAAAAGTGTCAGCCAAGTAGAGGCAGAATACAAAGATTTTTCACCCAAAAATAAGATCCATTTCCTTTTTAAACTTGACCATGATCTTCAGTGTGAGTGCAAATGATTTTCACCAAGTAACAGCTTTATAAAACAGTAGTACAGCAAGTAATTCACATTCAAAAAATTACCAAAATTCCCCAAAAAGCACATCAAATTCTCCAAAGGTTACTAATACAAGTTTTGTCCAACTAGTTTGTGGACTTTTATGATGGCATTCTGTCCAGTCCAAGCATAGAATGATACAAATAAAGATAGTGCAACAGAACATATATATATATATATATATATATATATATATATATTAAATAGGCAAAACATAGTAATAGAAAGTGACATAGTGTAACAGAATATTATATATTCACTTAATATATAAATTTAAAAACAAAATTAAATCTTAAGACAATAGGCAAATACAATAAGCATGATAGAATACAGTCACTATCAATAAAAAGGTGCTCTCTTTATATATGAGCAATGGATCCAAGAGTCCTTTTCTTCAATTTTGATAGCTGTTGGAATGGTTAATAGGACTTGAAATGGACCTTCCAAGGCAGGCTGAGTTACCTCAGTGTGCTAGAAGTTCTTTATGTACACCTGTCACCTGGGTGCAAGTCATAGAGCAAGAAATCTATAGGTCCTGCTTGTACAGCAGGTCCAGATTCATGGAGTTCTCATAATTTGATTTGCAAATCCTGTAAATATGAGGCAATAGAAGTATCTCCACCTAGCAATGATGTGTATGCAGGAGAGAAAGGCTTAGCCTGTATAGGGGGATGTCCAAAAAGCATCTCAAATGGTGAAATGTGTAGTTCTCCTCTGGGCTTGCTACAAAGATAAAATAGGGCCAGAGGGAAAATTTCAGGACATTTTAAATTAGTCTCAATGCCCAATTTGCCAATCATACTTTTAAGATTTCTATTCATTCTCTCAACTTGGCCTGCGTCCTGGGGATGGTGTGGTACAATAAAATTTAGGAGTTATCCCCAAACAAGAATAAATCTGAGACAAAATTGAATCAGTGAAATGAATTCCTCTGTCTGAATCAATTCATGCTGGCAGGCCAAAGTGAGGAATAATCTCTTTTAAAAGCACCTTAACAACAAAAGCCTATGTGGATCAAGCAGTAGGAAATGATTCAAGCCATCTGGTCAGCTGATCTACTATGACAAGACAAAATTTATACTGTCCAGCTTTTGGCATAGTGATAAAATCAATTTGCAGGTGTTCAAATGGTGTGTAAGCCAGAGGATGCCCACCAAAAGCTTTGCCACAAAAGGAGTGATGATTGAATGCTTGGCAGGTAGGCAGGCTGTGCACATTTTAGAGGCTATGGTAGTTATGCCAGGAGTTACTATACACTTTTAACAAATTCCACAATGCCCTGGGTAATAAAGTGACCATTTTTGTGAATGGATTGGCAAATTTGGTGATAAAAACTTCTATGGAATAGGAGTTTTCCTTCAGATGATACCCATACCCCATTTATCAATTTTGCTTTAAACTTATGCTTCCATTTTTCCACTTCCTTTTCATTATAAGAAAGGGACAAATTTAAGTTATCACTAGTTGCCAATGTTAAAATTAATTCAGGCCCTTCTAAGGCCGCTAGCTTTTCAGAGATATCTGCCCAGTCATTCCCCCTAGAGACAGAGTCAATGCCACCTGTATGGACAGGACAATGAACTACAGATAGGGCTTCAGGGAGCTAAAGGGCAGAACGAACTTCATTAATAATTTCTGCAATTGCTACACATTTTCCACCTGATGTTTAAAAAAATCCCCTTTGAAGCCATAGCATGCCCACTGCATGACATATTCCAAATGCATATCTAGAGTCTGTGTAAATTGTTGCCTTCTTATCTTTGGCAATTATGCAGGAATGTTTTAGAGCTATTAGTTTGCACCTTGAGCACTTATATTTCAGGGCAATGATGCTGGTCACAGAGTGGCAATTTCTGTGACTACAGTAGCTCCAGTGTAGCAAATACCATCCCTCATGAAAAAACAGAAAATAAGACTAGATCTGAATTGTCTAAAGGAGTGTCCAGGAGATTATCTAAAGGTTTTTCAGCCATGGACATTAAAGATTCACAATTGTGCAAAGGTTCTCCTGAAACTGGTAAAATCAGGAAACAAGGTTGCAGGATTTAGAATTGTAAAGCATTTCAAGGTAATATTTTTATTACCTAACAAGGTTACCTTGCAAGACTCTGATCAGAAATGCCTGTGTTCTCTGTCTTAGCAACAATGCTTCAACTTCATGTGGGCACATTATGGTTACTGGGCATCCCAATACTAAATCGGCAGATTTAGTTACTAGCAAGGCTGTGGCAGCTATGTTTCTAAGACATGGCAGTGCTCCTGAAGCTACTGGGTCCAGCTGGGCCAAATAAGCAACTGGGTGCTTGCTGAGCATGTCCCAAAGTTTGAGTTAGAACACCTGAAGGTAACCCTTTCTGTTTGTGTACATACAAAGTAAATGGCTTGTTGTAATCTGGGATGCCTAGATCAGGGACAGACAGGAGAGCCTATTTTAATTTAGAAAGATCTAACAGGTATTGTGCCTCTAATTTAAGATGTTCAGGGACTGAATTTTTTGTTAGTGCTATAAGGGATTTAGTGATTTCCCCATAGCAGGGGATCCACTGCCTACAAAACCCTGTAGCTCCAAGAATTGCCCTCAACTCTTTCTTAGTGGAGGGTGCACTCAATTTTTGAATATCTTCAATGAGCTTAGGGGAAATGGAGCCAACACCAGCAGTTAAAATATAAATATTTCACTTTGGAGAGACACCACTGAACCTTTGCCTTTGAGATCTTGTGACCTCTCTTATGCAGCTCTAAAGGGAGAAATTTGCTATCTTCTTGGCACACTGTGGCATTTGATGAGACCAAGAGTAAATCATACATGTATTAAATTAAACACCTATTCTTAATTTTAATATTTATATCTTGACTCAAATTTTATGAGAGCAATGTAGGGCTGTCCACAAACCCTTGTCAAAACTTAGTGTCAACCAGGTCCACTGAGAACCTTTCCAGGTAAAGGCAAATATATTCCTGGAACTCTCATGAATTGGTATTGAGAAAAATGCTGAGCACAAGTCTACTACAGTGAAGTATGTGACTGTGTGAGGAATAGAGGAGATAATTTTTTGTGGGTATTTTATTTTTTTATTTTTTTAAACATTATTTTATTTGGTCATTTTCATACATTGTTCATTGGAAACAGATCATTTTCTTTTCCTCCACCCCAACCCCCCCACCCCTTCCCTAGCCAACGTGCAATTCATCTGGGTATCACATGTGTCCTTGCTCTAAACCCATTTCCTTATTGTTGGTATTTGCATTAGGGCGCTCATTTAGCATCTCTCCTCAATCATGTCCCCTCAACCTCTGTAGTCAAGCAGTTGCTTTTCCTCGGTGTTTTTACTCCCTCAGTTTGTCCTCTGCTTGAGGATAGTTTAGTTTTGTTTTTTTTTTTTCTCGTAGATCGCTGCAGGTTGTTCAGGGACATTGTAAAGCCATTACTGAAGAAGTCCATTACGTTCTCTTGTACCACAATGTGTCAGTCTCTGTGTACAATGTTCTCTTGGTTCTGCTCCTCTCACTCTGCATCACTTCCTGGAGGTTGTCTCCATGGAATTCCTCCACTTTATTATTCCTTTTAGCACAATAGTATTCCATCACCAACATATACCACAATTTGTTCAGCCATTCTCCAATTGAAGGGCATCCTCTCGTTTTCCAATTTTTGGCTACCACAAAGAGCGCAGCTATGAATATTCTTGCACAAGTCTTTTTCCTTACTATCTCTTTGGGGTACAAATCCAGCAGTGCTATGGCTGGATCAAAGGGCAGACAGTCTTTTATCGCCCTTTGGGCATAGTTCCAAATTGCCCTCCAGAATGGTTGGATCAATTCACAACTCCACCAGCAATGCATTAATGTCCCTACTTTGCCACATCCTAGAGGAGATAATTTTGTTTGGGTTTGGAACCACAGGATGTCTCTTTATGACATGATTATTCACAGCCCTTAAATCTTGTACAAATCTATAGGTGGTTTTCCCATTGAGGCCTAATTTTGGCTTTTTTACAGGAAGGAGGGGTGTATTATATTCAGATTTGCATGGAATGATTATTCCTTGCTCAACTAATGAATCTATTACTGGGGTAATTCCCTCAATTACCTCTTTTGATAGAGATACAGAGGAATAGAAGGAGGTGGACCAGCTTTTGCCCTAATTTGAACAGGAACAGCTGATTTAAGTAGGCCAACATTGGAAGATGATGTGGCCCAGAGAGGTATATCAGGTATATCAGCTGGGATTTCAAAAATGGGAGGTTGCTTCATCTTCTGACTATCTAAGAGAAGTACAGGGAGAAAATTTAGGGATTCCTCGGGCAATTCTAGTGACATAGAGCCATCTGCAGAGCAAGTTATTGTGGCATTAAGCTTGCATAAAAGATCTCTCCCTAGAAAATTTATAGGGGAGCTAGGCATTAGAAGGAAAGAATGTTCTACTGATAAGGATCATACAGACACCATTCAAGGGGAAAGCTTTGGGACGCTTAGGGGTGGCCCTGAAACCCCCACTATATTTAGTAAGCCAATAGAATCAGAATAAGATGTACTCATCAATACCAATCGTATTTCCAACTTTCAGGGTTACATGAGGTTCATCACTGGGGGGTAAGGAGGGTATTGGATAGGGATAACTGGCATTAAAACATCAGGATCTGGGAAATCAAAGGTTTTACTCTCCAATTCCAGTGCCCTTACCATCCCCTCACACCTTTATAAAGATCTTTGGGTATTATCCTGGGATCCCTCACGCTGAGGGGAATGTTTACCCTAATTATAGTGTGGACAAACCCCACTTTGAATATATTTTTGTTAGGCATTTTAGTTTGAGTTATTGTTTCCCTCATTTGGATTATTATTTCTATAATTTTTATTATTTTTAATTACCTGATTACACTTCTTACAGTTCATCATTATGTGACCCCTTTTTGCACAGAAGTGACAGGTAAATGATTTATTTTTGGATTCCTGAAAAGGGGAAATGGCCACTGCTTGATCTGCTTTTTCTTTTTCAAATCTTTCAGTTAAAGCTTTTATTTCCTTAACATCTCTACTAATTCATAGGTCTCATCATTTTTCTGTTCATGGCCTTTAGATACGTAAACTGCAACTCTCCTCAATTCCTCAAGGTCCATATTAGGTCAGTTTGGGCAGTTTGTCTTAAAATAATCTTTGACCACTTTGCAACAGTTATTTACAAATTGTCTCCTAATTTGCCTGATATCTCTCTCTTTGGAAAGGTCTAGGTCTATGTATCTACCTCCCAGCTCAATAAGTCTATCCATAAGCTGGGAGGGAGTTTCATCCTCTGATTGCTTAAGACTCTCAAACTTGGTCCATATGCATGGCCTATCAGAACAATTTTTCATTGCTTTCAGCAATGCCTCTCTAACCTGGCATAGTTATAAAAAAATTCCCTTCTTCATTAATATCCCATTTAGGATCTTGCTCAGGTCAGTGAACTATGTTCTTTCCCCAGACTGTATTAACAAGAGAAACAATTTTATTTTGCTCTCTTTCTGTCAAAAAGGCTTGGAGTTTTGCACATCCTGATATGCAGGATCAGATGTATGAAAAATGTTGTCAAGCTTCTTAATAACTACTGTAGGTTCATCTTCAAAAGAAGGAGTATTTTGCTTGAATTTCTTAATATCTTGGGGTGTAAAAGGTGTGTGGTGCCTTAAGATCACCACTTCTTCATGGTGGGCACTTCCCTTAAAGGGAAAAGGTATTTAACTGAATTATTCGTGGTTCTTGTCTCTTGGCTGGATGTCTGTGTTGCTACCAAGTAAGTAAGGGGAGGGGTAGGGAGAAGAGCTGGTGAGGGGAGAGGGCAGGGTTGGTCTGGGGATGGGGAGGGCTGGGAGAAGGGACAGGGAAGGGCAGGACAGCCAGGAGCTGAACAAGGCAAGAGAGGAGGTGAGGTATTCCACCTTAGGCATAGATAGGGAAGGATCTTCCTTTTGCATCTTGAGATCAATCAAGAATTTTTCAAAATTTTTCCATTTGGGTCTGTAATTTAAGCAGGCTAGCTTTTTGTTGTTTATTCTTGAGGAGAAATAAAATGGAAAATATCCAATGAAAATAAAGACTCCCAAGAACAGAAGTAAACAGAGCCAATCTGAACTTGTAAGCTTTTCCAACCCAGTAAAATTCTCTGGGAATAAAACTTGTTCCCTTAGAGTTTTAATCATACTAGGTAATATCATTACTCCTGAGGTAAGCTCTTTGGCTTTTTATTACAGGGAAAACAAAAGACCTTTACTTGAAGTTAAAAAAAAACCCTTCAAGAGTTAGCTAAGAGGTATGGAAAAGTATTGTTTCTTGCCCTCCTCCCTAGGGGCAAAAATGCCAGGAAAAAAACAAAAGAGTATTTGAATAGAAATTATAGGCTCTAAATGATGTTTGGGTCAGGAAACCCAGAGGCTGATTTCCAAAAACTTTGGCTTCAAATCCACTGACCTGATACCTGCCCCCCTCCCCCCTTTATACTGGGTTTTAGGATGTAGAGGATGGCACAGGAAACCCCCATGCAAAAAGTCCTCAGTTTCTACCCTCTCAGACAGCAGCCCAGGGTCAGCTTAAAAATTGGCTTAGAAGCTAGAAGGGGGAAGGGCTGATCAGCATGGAAAGTGCTTCTCGGTCTAAGACTGGCCTCAGCTGCAAGCTGGAAGTTCAAGTGGCTACCGCTTGAGACCCACGTGGCAGGGGAAAGGTGTGTAGCCATTCCAGGAGGCAGGGGGGCAGTACCAGCCACTCAGCTAGGGGAAATAGGGTGTGGGAGGCAGGAAGCAGCTCGCAGTAATAGTGTGGTACAGGCAGAGATACCAGTCCCTGCTTTTGTGGTGGGCAGGTCCCTACCACCAAGAAAACTCCCTATTCTTTACTCTAAGGCTTTCTTAAAAGAAAATTAAGGATGATTTTTCCAATTTTGCTGGTTGCCAGAAATGTAAGATTAAAATTAATATCCAATAACTCCACATATTATATTTTATAAGATTTATTAATAATCACTTGATGTAGAGGAAAAGTATAGCCTGAGTAAAGAGCAGTTTTTCCCTACTGCATTTGTGAAGAAGAGCGAAGAGGAGTGGGCTTACAGAAACCTTATCTCCAAATCGTAAGGACACAATATAAGGACAAAAGTGAGATTCCGGGAAACATAGTCCTGGAGTACAAAATTCTAATTACACATTACATGAGTATTATGGGATACTTAGAGCAGCTCTTTTTATGGTGGAAAAGAATTAGAAACTGAGAAGATCTCCATCAATTGTAGAATAGCTGAATAAGTTATAGCATATACTTGTAATAGAAAACTGGGGTGTCATAAGAAACAAGGACAAAATCAGAAAAACCTGGAAAGACTTATATGAACTAATGCAAAGTTCATATAAAAAAACTAAAGTAAGAAAAGCAGGAAAACATTATACACAGTAAGATCAATATTGCATGATGATCAACTATGATTTAACTATTATCAGCAATGCAAGGATCCAAGACAAATCCAAGGGACTCATGATGAAAAATGTTATCCATTGCCAAGGAAGGAACTATTACAGTCTGAATGCAGATGAAGCATACCATTTTTCACTTTATTTCCTTAATGAGTTTTTTCTTGTGTGTGCCATATTAGCACATCTTTCACAACATGACAAATAGAAATGTATTCAGTGATAGCACATATATAACATTAAATTGATTGCTATCTCAGGGACAGGGAGGGGGGAGAAAAAGAGAAATTGGATTTTAAAATGTCAGAAAACATGTTAAAATTGTTTTTACATGTAATTGGGAAGTAATACAATAAAATGTTACTGGACATGAAGTTCTGTCTCAAAATTGCCTATCAGAGAAATCGCCTTGGGTTATTCTCTCAAGTGAAAGATCAAAGGTCCTTTAATAAAAATGCTTATACCTTCTCTCTTGGGATTCTAAATCAATCAACCATCAAGCACATACTAAACTACTATGTATCTAGGCACTGTGCTAAGTTCTGAAAACAGAAAAAGTCAAAAAGAATTCAAAAACAAAGATCTTACATTCTAATGGGGTAAAGCATGTATATAAATATGTACATAAGTACGTATCAGTGCCAACTCCAATTCTATTGGGAGGATAGATTTCTCAAACAAAAATCTCAACATAGAAGAAAAGGCCTTAATTTTTTTTTAACTTTTTTTTTTTAACTTTTACCTTCTGCCTTAGAACCAGTTGGTTCCAAGGAAGAAGTGGTAAAGGCAAGACAATGGGGGTAAGTAACTTACCCAGGGTCACACAGCTAAGAAGTGTCTATGGCTGTATTTGAACCTAGGACCACCTGTCTAGGCCTGGCTTTCAATTCATTGAGCCACCCCACTGCTCCCTCAATTATTAATAAAGTTATACATAAATGCATATTTTCATGTCTGGATTTTCTAGCGTGCACTATCAACTCATTTACATTCCCAGAGGAAGAATATAGTTACAAAAATTCTAGGAAGCCAACATACACATAAGAAGGGATCATGGAAAACCCAAAGACACCATGAAATGAATGATGACTATTATGGTTTTATGAGCCTTACAATGCTGGTCTTTGTTCCATATATGTGCTTTGTAAGTCTTTGTGGGTATACTTTGATGTCTGTATGTTGGCATGAATGTTTGCTATATATACTAGTGGAAGTACCTTTGTGAAACCATATTTGTGTTTTCATGTTTTTGTTCCATGTGCATTTGTGTCTTGGGCATTGGCTTGCAAACAGATAATGATGCTTTCTTCCTTGTGTTAGCGTCTTGAACTAACCCCAGCTGATGCTTTCTACTACTATATGCTGCAGAGCAAAAGGAAATGTCAGGGATGCTTTAGGGTTGACTGAATCAACCACTGAAGAAACCAGACTGGCTCTCTGCCAGTTTTGAAACATCTCCCCAACTCCAAGAACCCCCTTTGATACAATACCAATTATTGTTAGAAGAAAAATCCAAGACACCCTGAGATAATCTCCCTGTTTAGATGGAAGCATGAGCAGCAGAAGAGAGCCCAGCCACAAGAATAGTATTAGAGGTTTACCAAGCCCTGAATACATGAATATACATGTGGCTCAATTAACCTCTGTAGTGAATCTAGATCCTAAGAATGATTTTAAATAGGCTTTTAAAATAAAGCCTATAGAAATAAACAGAAGACATTTTATAATGCCAGTGAATTAATTTAATCAAGAGAATTCCTTTATCAATTTGATGAGCTTATTGGACTAGGAGCCTTTTAGAATTTTAATTGTATCTCCCTGTGGAAGGTATGAATCTACTACTTAGAGTTATGAGTGCAACACTTCTTGAGTTGGGGAGGATCTCATCCACAGGGGCTTTTAAGGGTTGTCTTGGAGTGGAAGCAGAGTAGATAGCTCTTAGACAATTTTAAGTATCTGGCCCCAGAACTGAAAAGGCAGTGGCAATGCTCTTAACCATGTGGCAATCATAGAGAGGAAGTACATGGCCAAATGGTAAGAGCTCCTGAGTACTGTCTCTACCAACCCCAAGTTTGGTTCCTCTCTGAGAGGAATCTAAACTATAGTATAACAGGACTTTAAACCCTTTAGGGAAAGTAGCAGCCAGCAAAAATAACTATGTATGTTTTATTGTATTTTTATTTGTTTTGTTAAATGTTTTCCAGTTATGTTTTAATCTGGTTCAAGAAACACAGAGGAATGTTTCAGTTGCATGTTTGACCCCTCTGTTACAGATTATGCATTTATCATTATCCATAGTAGAAACTGAGATTCAGAGAAATTGGTCCAAGATCACATACCTACTAACAGACTCAAGATTTAGGACTCAAACCCAAATTTCTGTTGTTGTTGTTGAGTTGTTTCATTCATGTCTGACTCTTGGTGACCCCATTTGGGGTTTTCTTGGCAAAAATACTGGAGTAATTTGTCATTTTCTTCTATAGCTCATTTTACAGTTGAGGAAACTGAGGCAAACAAGATTAAGTGAGTTGCCCAGGATCTCACAGCTAGTATTGTAGCCAGATTTGAACTCACAAAGATGAATCTTCATGACTCCAGGCCTGGCACTCTATCTACTGGGCCACCTAGCTGTCCTCAAACCCAAACAACAATAAGACCTCATTTTAACACCACCAATACGTTCCAAAGACTTTTACATAAGCTGAAAATCACACATAACAATGAACCCTATCATTTAATAAGTATTTCTTATATGAACATACTTAAACACTATTACTTTTCTCAGGCTTATCATAGCTACCAGCATCACTAGCCTTGTACTTTGGAGTTATGGCTTCCCTACCCGCAAGAAGTCACAAGGTAGGAAGATAGAAAAAGGATAGAAGTTTTGGATTCCGTGAAGGGCGTGTTGGAGCCGAGACCGAGATGTCAGAAATGAGTCAGAGAACAGGCCTTATTAATTATCATAGAGCCGCAGCCATGCCCCGATCAGTGGACGTCTCTGAAAGGCTAATTCCCGTCCAAAGATCCCAATTTAACACTTCACTGGTCAGAGGATGATATAGCTTAGCTAGGAGAACGAACAGAGAATAATAGGAGGAATTAGAGAGTGCTAGGTATTAGCATTGGAAAAGAGACACCTGGCCGAAGGCCAGGTTTCAGGTAGAGATAGAGAGGAGAGAAAAGTGGAAAGAGAGTGTTAAGCAATCCTGCCAGATCTCCAAGAGAAGGATCGAGATGGCTGCCAGCTCCCTTTTTAATCTCTTTGATACGCAAATGTACTCAATACATATTGATAAGTTACATAGTGTATTGCCATTGGATAATTGCAAATTATGACAAGGTGAAGGTGGGGTTTTATCCCAGGTGAGTAAGACAAAGGGAAGCAAGGTTTCGCGCCCTAACCTTAGCCATGCTGGGTACAGAGTTCATTGCCATGCGCAGAATGGCCATGTGCCCACACACAATCCTTGCCTCTTAAATATACATATGGGCTGGACTGCTACAGGAGTCATTATTAATCACTAAATAATGTTAATAAAGCAAAGAGAAGCACAGTTCTGACACAGGCATCACTTGTTACAAGCAACAATTCTAGACAGACTGAGGCAGGAGCTAATACTTGGCATAAAACTATGTAAAGTAGCATGCTTCTCAGAACAAGAATGAATGGGATTGGGTAAACTTCTTCAAGACTTCAAGCAGCTTGGGAAAATGGTATGGATTTAGCATGAATTGAATTTTCTATTTTATGTCTTTTTCTGCCTTTTTTTTTTGATTGCCAATCTGAGGTATCTGAATTCACTTGTTGGATTTCTATAAAACAAGGTCCTATTGTACCCTATATATATATTTGCTTTTTTCTATTAAAGAGTTTCACTTTTATACTATTTGGTCATAGTTCCAAAAAAAATCTTAGAGAGTATACAGTAGGACTAAAACAGAGTAGTTTGGGAGATATGTCTGTTTACTTTCTGCATTTGGTGGAATTTTATCTGCTACTTCTCCATTTGTTAAAGTTCTAGGTAAAAAAAAATTGTTTATAATTTTGTTTAAATTCAGGATGTTATTCTGTATACCTAATATTTCTATGACTTCATTGTCATATTCTAGCAAATGCTTTCTGGGAAGTCTTTATTTATATATATATATACACATATATGTGTATGTATGTATCTATACATACATAAATGTATATGTTTTCTTTTTTCCAAAAATTGGAACATTTTTTTAAATATAAAACTATTCCCTGATATTACTAGGGGCAACAATTACTAGGTTCAGTGGATAAAGTACTGAGCCTAAAGTCAGGATGACCTGAGTTCAAATCCAGCCTTAGACATTTCCTGCCTTTGTGACCCTGTTTGCCTTAGTTTTCTCAGCTGGAAAATTATCTGGAAAAGTGTTACGATAAAAATGGGTGACCCAGCCAGAGTTTTCATGGTTTATTAAAAAAATGAGGAGGTGAGAGATGAGAGAGAAGATAGAGGAGAAAGAAGTAGATCTCACTTAAGGAAAGATTAATCTGATTATAGAGTCTCCATTTAGTTGGCTGAGGCCTAATATTCTTCTCCACCAAGTCGGGAGCCATTCCATTTAAGAGGGGAAGTAAAGAGCCCACAATCAGCTCTAACTTGGATTTATCTCACTTTCTCTCAGCCCACTGACTTTCCTACGTCATGCCTCTGTGAACCAACTGTAGCCCTTCCTCCTTTGTTCCCGACACCCAGGGAACATTTGCCCTGTCTTGTTATCCACCACCTTAATTGTTGGCTTTCCTGATGAAGCACCAGATGGCGGCACCAGAGTTTAGACTCTAGCTTCATGATCCAGGTCCCCTTAACAATTTCTTTCACACAGAAGGAAATGGCAAACCATGCCAGTATCTTTGCTAAGAAAACCCCAAATAGGTCCTGAAGAATCAGACATGACTGAACATGACTAAACAACAACAGATAATTACTATGTGACTATGGATTCAAGTTAACTTCTCTGTGCCTCAGAGAAGTAAACACATTATTTGTGTTGAGAGGAAGTACCCACATTAGAGGTTCCCCACTAATGATATCAAAATTCCTTGTTGTGTTGACACAAACTCAATTTGCTCTGAATGTGTTATTTTTATATCTATATTATTTATACATTTTATATCTATTTCTATCATTTACAACTTTTAAATCTGTTTGCAAGATGTTTACCTGGTGTATAATATTTCTATTGGTCAAGCAATAACAAATAGAAATTTTTCTTTATTGAACCATAATATCCTTATGAACTACATTTTTAACTTTAATAAAAATGCTCCGTCAAAGAATATGCTGGGTACTTTTTTTGTAATCTGGTGCTTTTGAATTCTTTCAGAGCTCTGAAATTCATCAGATTGTGTTATATTTGGCAAAATGTACTTCTCCAGGCATCTAGGCCTGAATACAGGGGTATTTGCAGAGATTTTGTAGTAATAGGGTCTCCAGAAAATTACATCACCAAAAAGGAAAAATAAGTTATGTCAACCATGCCACTGACTAAAGATGTCAAATCATTTGAGTATTATATGTTAACTGGTCTGTCTGGTGCCAACAGCAGAATTAGTCAGTGACTTAGGACTCGGAATTACTTGGAAAAAATAATCACTTACATTTTAAAGGACTTTAAGGTTTGCAAGGTGTTTTTCTCACAGCAGTCCTATAAAGTAGGCAATATAAGTATTATTATAATCCCCTTTTGCAGATGACAAAAACTGAAACTCAATGGCTTCCTCAGGATCATGAAACTAAGAAATGTCAGAGCCAAATTCATATCTCTGGCTTCTGTGACATCTGCTCTTTCCACCATTCTGAGATGCTTCTTGTAAAATCAACTAGTACTTTTCTGCCCTTCTTATACCTCTTCTTCACCCCTTCCACCAATAAGAATTCGACATAAGATGTAAGCACCAGGAAACAGTCTGAAGATAGGGTGCTGCTGTTCTGGGTAGCAATAATGGACATTTTAAATTTTTCACAGTAGATTATTGCTGATTTTCTTCTTCACCAACTTCTTCAAAAGAGCAGAGCGATGGTGGATAAATTTTGGAGGCTCAATATGCAGCTGTGCCCTGCTTTAGCAATGTGGTAACAGTCAAGATCCTGGCTTCCCCTAGCACTCCAGTGTGATTACAGTCAAAGTTCTGACTCCCACTAGCACCCCAGTGTAGTTATAGCTATCATCTTGGTTTCCCCTAGCACCCCACTGAGGTTACAGCAAGGGCTTGGCTTCCCTTCAAACCCCAATGTGGTTACAGTCAAGGTTCAAACTCCCACTAGCACCCCAATGTGGTTATAGCTTTGGTCCTGGCTTCCTCTAGTATAGTCAAAGGCATTGTCCTACAAAGTCCTGCAAAGTTTTTAACATGTTGTCTAGATTTCCTTAGCCTTTATAGGTATATTGAGTTTTGTTATCTTTAACTGTCTTTTTTTCTCACTTAATAGTCAATCAGTTACAAAGTCACTCATCTATGCATTATCTTCTTTATTTCTACTGCCGTTACTCTAGAATAAGCCGGCCCTCATTACCACCAGAATTTACCATTACAGTAGATTCCCCAAAGATCTTCTCACTTCTATTCCTTTCCTCCTCTAATTCATCCTTCATATGTCTGCCAAATGAATCCTTTAAAACACATAGATATGGTTACATTTGCAGAAATGTCATTCATTTCCTCTATAATATTCAGGACAACCTATTGCCTGCTTACAAAGTTCAAATTCCATTACCTGTTGTTCAAGTCTCGCCACAATCTTACCCCTCTCTACCAGCCTAATTTCATATTATTCTCCTCCCTGCATTCTATTGAAATAAAATTTAATTAAAATTAAACCAACTTGACAGATATTTATTGAGTACCTTCTGTCCATATGGCACTGTGCTGGGTGTTGATGATAAACATATAATATCCCCTTAAAGGATACTTCCTCTAATTTATACTTGTGTTAGTGGATTGGATCCCCAAAATGTGACTTTTATTTCCAGATTTAAAGGCATAGTTTATGGGTTTGTGCTCCTACTCTCTAACATAAACCTTTATTATCACTACTGTAGCCCAGGAACCCCCATGGTATGCTTCCTTTTAGCAGGAATCCAGTGGAGACAATTAGCTCTTAGCAAAGCCATTTCTTAAGATGGCATAAGAACAGTCATTAAAAAATGCCCCCCACCATGAGTCAGGGGTATTCTCTTCCACAATTATACACAGCATGCATAAGAAGAGTGAGCACAAAGTTAAAATATATTGGTAGTCAAGTATATACATAGGGAACACATGTGACCAAGGCAATTCACAACTGTAGAACCTGAATATTCTTTCTGTCCTATGTAATGTTAACATAGTTTCTTCCTGGGTACTAGGTCTATGGGATAACCAGGTGGCAAAGTGGCTAATGGACAGGGCCTAGAATAAGGAAAACCTGAATTTAAATCTGGCCTCAAATACTTTATAAGTTGTGTGACTCTAGGTAAGTGACACAACCTCTGTTTGCTTTAGTTTCCTCATCTATAAAATGGGGTTAATAATAACCTGTCGGTTGTGAGGATCAAATTAAATAATAAATAGGTAAAGTAATAAATTTCAAAGTCCTTGGCTATAAACCTGGTATATAGCAAGCACATATAAATGTTAGCTATTTTATTTTTGCAGGAGCAAGTGCTCAACTGGGCTCCCAGTGTCTTCCCTTCACCAAAGCTTGACTCTCAACCTGTTGGGCTAGCTCTCTTGAGTACATAGCCAGTTCTCTTTCCTCTACCAGAAAACCCATTTCTGAGCAGCTTTCTTCCTTGAGTCCTTCTACATCTGTGTCTGTCTGGAGTGTCTATCTTTGCTCCCTCTACTACACCTTGAATTCTCAAACCAATGATGTCTCAGACTGCTATGTGACTGAACTAAATGTCTCTCTCTGATCAAATTGCTGTCAGATGCAATGGCCTAGGAGTACAGGAAAGAAAAAGAAATCTTCCCTGTCCCCTCTATAGCAGAAACCTCTTCCACGAAGTGCTCCCTGACCTACATTCTATCAAATTCCTAAATTCTTCTAGGGGTTAGCTGATTAAATCCCTGCACAGGTTGTCCAATTTCTGCTTATCCAAAGAAGTTGCTCCCTTTAATTTACTCAAGGAGCCTGTTTACTTTTCATATTACCTGGCATGGCCACAATTTTGGGTCTTCATCATTGGCCCCTTTGCTGTGACTAGTTCTAAAAAGGCTTTCCTTTTTAGAAAGAAAGAAAGAAAGAAAGAAAGAAAGAAAGAAAGAAAGAAAGAAAGAAAGAAAGAAAGAAAGAAAGAAAGAAAGAAAGAAAGAAAGAAAGAAAGAAAGAAAGAAAGAAAGAAAGAAAGAAAGAAAGAAAGAAAGAAAGAAAGAAAGAAAGAAAGAAAGAAAGAAAGAAAGAAAGAAGAAAGAAAGAAGAAAGAAAGAAGAAAGAAAACTTCAAAATTAGAGATTAGGAAAGTCATTCCAGGCAAAGGGGATGGGAGGATGGGGTGGATTATATGAGCAAAGCTATGTACACAGGAAAAGGCAGAAGGAAAAAAAACAGAGGGCAAAGAGTAATCCACTTTAGCTGGAACATAATGTGTAAAGGAATGTAGGGGAAAAGCCTCAAATGGTTGATCAGACAACATAGGAATTTCTTTTGCTTCACTGGGCATATTTGTTAGGAAGGTTTTTTTTTTCCTTTTTTTATGAAGGGAGGCAGGAAGGACAGAGAGAAAATAAATACTGGTTTATCAAAAAATATGTTATATAAAAAAGAAAGTTAAATTGGACTCCAGTAGTATACAAGTCATGCACTTATTACATACTTTTCAGAGAACAATGGAGAGCCTCTCTGAAGTTTCTGAGTAGGAACCATGATCAGAGTGACACTTTAGAAAGACTGTTTAGATAATTGTTCAGGAATGGAATGGAGAGGGCAAAGACTGGAAACCAGAAATCCAATGAGGAGGCTATTACAATAATCTAGGTAAAAGGGAAAATAAGGTCCTAAAATAGGATGTTTGTAATGGAATAGGAGATGAAGTGATTGGTATGAGATATATTGCAGAATCAGCCCTACAAAGTATGGCAGCTGATTTGATGTGAGGGTTAAAGAGTAGAGTCCCAGGTAACCTTGAGGTTCTGATCTTTGGGGACTTTGCCCTCTGGGCAAATGCACCCTCAATTTTTGGCTCCCACTGTTCCCTGTACTTGACACCCCCTTCTTGTCTTCATCTGTTGAATTCCTATCCATCACTTAAGGCCTATCCAAATGCCACTTGTACTATGAAGCCTTCCTTGATCCTCTTGGTTGGTAGCTTTCCTCTTGATCTCATTAAATGCTTCATTTCTTAATCTAAGGTACTTATATCTTATTTGATCCAATTCATTCAATAACCATTGATTAAGTCATTAGTATATATCAATATTGTGCTGAAGATACAAAGGCAATATTATATCTACACATGAATAAATCTGAAATATATGCAAAGTAAATACAGAATAATTAGGGAAGGGCAGAGAGAGCAGTAACTCTTGGGAGAAACTGTTAAGATCTCATGGATATGAGACACATGAGTTGAGCATTAAAGAGAAATAGGAATTCCAGAAAGTCCAAGTGAGGAGAGAACATTCCAGGGATAGGGGGAAAGAGCAAATCAAAGAGGTTGGATATGAAATGTTAACTAAAAGGAAGGACAAATAGGCCAGTTTTATTTGAACGCTGAGTGCCTGAGATATAGAATTGTAAAATACATATAGAAAGAGGGGAAAAAGTTGGAACCCGGTTGTAGAGTTATGTTTTGTTTGGGGAACTGGCATTCTCTATTTGTCTCTTTCCTGGAATTCTTCCATTCTTGCTCCAAGACTTAGAAAACAGAGCTCTGAGTTCCAGTTTTACTTCTGTCTCCAAATAAACTTGTCTGAACCTCAGTTTCCTCATTCTTGGAGTAAAAAAATACAACCTTTGTCCTATCTGCAGGAGTGCTGATGGGAGGGCATGAGATAACACCAGGTGGCATTTTCAAAGGGGCTTTAATAAGTGGCGACATCGATGTAATGTTGCATCTTCTCTTCCTCTCTATATCCCATAAAATTTAAGAAGGTGGGGGAAGAGGGCATTTATCAAGAGCCTACTCTGTGGTCCAGGAACTGTGCCAAGTACTAGGGATGCAAAGAAGGAATTTAACAGCTTCGTAAATGCCTGAGATGTACCTGCCAATCCCAGTATCTTCTTTCTGGTTGTGCCCTCCCTCCAGAGAGAGTCTGGTCTGGCTCCAGGGGACAGCAGTTAATCTGGAATCGAGGATGAAATCTATGTGATCAGAGGAAAATTGACAGTCACGGAGATTAAACACTCTGACACTAGCTGTATAACCTTGGGCAATGTGAGTTATTTAACCTCCTGGAATCCCGGTTTCTTTATCTGTAAAATGGAAACAATTTTGGGTGGAAAGTGTTCTGTAAATTCGCGGACAAAATGTGAGCTATTATTAAGCTGCTTGCCCAAGGCCACGCGTAATTAGTACCTAAATCTCATCCATCGAACGTGCACTCGGGTCTAGTTCTCGCTCCATTTTGTCCCTAAGCACTTTTCAGTCTCTCATAGGAGCTAGCCAATAAGCAGCGAGTTCGTTCTCGTTCTCCCTCTTCTCCGTCCTCTCCCGCTAGCTAGTTCGCTCGGTCTCCTGGACCCGCTAGCTCTCTGTGGGTGTCCATCTCTGTGCCCCAACCCCCTTGCCGAGCCAATGGAGTAAAAGACATCCTCCTGCCAATAAGTGAGCGTTAGAGACTGAAAGGTCCGCCCCCTCCTTGTAATAAACACAACCAAAGGAAAGGTTCCTTCTCAGCCACATAAATGGTGTGAAAGGAAACAGATTCAGAGGGTAGTTTCAAGATCCATCAGAGCCAATGGAACGCCAACTCTGGAGACTGAGGTGTCGAAAGACTGAGCCAATGAAATGAAAGAGCCCGCCAACAGGCAAGGAGAGCAGCCAATGGAAGGAAAAGTCTACTTCGCTTCCGGGGACTGGAGTCTGGGGCGCTCTGAGAGACCGAGGTTCCTGAGCTGCTATGGCGGCGGCGATCGTGGCCGCTACCCTTCGTGTGACGCGACGTGTGACGAGGACTACCGGTTACCTGCAGGTGAGAAAGGGGCGAGATGCAGCACTTGCCCTCGGCCTGGACTCCACAAGCGTCCCTTCTCTCCCTGACTTGAGCTGAGAGAATCTCGGGCTTATCCGCGCCTTCCTCCCGCTGCTCTGTTAAGCGTAGCTCTGCATCCGGTAGCCTTCAGACTACACGGCTGACCCTCGCCATCCTTTCCCACCCGGTATTTCTATCCTTGACGTCCTCTTTGTGCCAAATTGACTTGCTATATTGTACGCACGCGGAGTGCCATCCACCCCTGTTCCTTTGCATGAGTGACCCTCCCTGACTGGAATAGGCGCGCACCACTCCCACTCCGTGATCCTTAACCTCTTTCCAAAGCACAGAGAAAATGCTTTGCAAATATTAAAGCAACGAGTCATTCATTACTACTTCACTCCTCCACGAAGGCCTTTTGACCTTTTCTGATTTCCTCTCCTGGTTAAGTGTTCTCTGCGTCTTTAAATTACTTTATCCTAACTCATTTGTGTTCATATTGTAGCTTCTCTTCCACTCTACACCCCATTGAATTTAAGGGGGTGGGGGGTTGGCATTATTGTCTTTTTAGGATCATAGAACTAAATCTGGAAGGAATAATTAATAAATGTTCATTGAACAGCTCAGGGTCACACAGTAAGTGGCAAAAACAGAATTAAGCCTAAAGCTGTGCACTTTCACTTTATATTTATAACCATAGGATTAACAGGTCACAGAGTTTATTATCTTCTAGGTAGAAAGTAGGAATTTATTTTTAAAAATTTGAATGCAAATGTTTATCAATAAACCTTTTATTATTCATAATCACCAAATTGATATTTTATTCATAGCCTTTTCCTTTTTAAAAAGCAAGTTAATTCCTTAAGCATTCCTTAGGATCCACTATGGGCTAGGCATTTTATATACAAAGATTAATTAGACGGGGCCTTATTATATTGGGTCATGCCCATGAGTAATAACATTAAGTAATAAAAGTAAGTAATACTCAGTTTATAATTCCATAGTAGCAATTTACAATTATAGACCCTCTTAATATTTAATTTGTTCCTAAAATTTCCTGAGAGTAATAGAGCAAGAATTATCATTCTTTTACAAGTATGAAAACATTCATAATAGTTAAATGATTCACCCATGGCTACCCAACCAGTCTTCCTCATCTAATACATTTTCCTTGACACCACATATATCAGCACTCAGAAACTTATTTGTTATGGTTCATGAAAGGCAAATGAGCCATAGCAAATGACAAGTTTCTGAGTGCTAATTTTTCCCCTGAATACAATTCAACAAATATTTATTTCCTGAGAAAGTCCATTATCTGCAACAAGTCACTATTTTTCTTATCTGTGAATTATTCATCCCCAAAATTTGCAGCCTCTAGCTAATCTCCTATTTATACTTAGTAAGGAGAAAGTTTTGCTGAAGAGGGCACAAAACTAATTTTATTTTTTCTGAATACAACATCATTTAAAACTAAGCTGCTAAACCTAATATAAACCATGCAAAAGAAAAATGAAGTTTAGATTCTTTCAGAACTACTATCTATCTGATGTTTGATTTAGAATTTCTATAGATCCCTGGAGATGAAAGAGGATAAAATTTTGCACAGTTCCTTAGCTCCCATCTTTTATAGAAAAAAGGGAGTTTCTATGCAGTAGAGAAATTGTCTCTAATGGTTGCTAATACACATCCTTCAGAGGTGCTCATATAAGGGTTTGAATCAGTTCCCTGCTATTCACAGACAACTTGTTTCAATGCAGTAATTCTTTCTCTTTTGGTTGTAAGCCCAGTGAAAACAAAAAATGAAGAGGCTATAGGAAAGAATTGCTCCACTCCACTGTTGGGAAATTTGTTGCCTGGGGCACATGGAACTGAAATTATTTAGATGAACTTTCTCCTCTGTGATGCAAGTGATTAGATATACTACTGAATCCAAAGTTTACCTACTGTAAACAAGTCTCTACTGAGGGAAATTCAAAGAGAAATAAAACACAGGCCTTGCTCTCAAGAAGCTTACAGTCTAATAGGGAAGATAGTACAAAATAACAAAAATATTAAATGGAGTGGAACAATTGCATAAGTACAAACTTCTATCAGCATTCAGAGAAGGGATGAAAGAAATGCTTTGGGCTTAAGCTGAACCCTGAAGGATGGTTAGAATTTCAATAGACAGAAATGGAAAGTGCATTCGAGGCATAGGAAACCAAGAATAGATGCAGAGGTAAGCATAGGATATATTTATTGAGTACTTTAATTTGAGGCATGGAATGTGGGGGTGGAAGTCTCAGAGGAGGTAAGGTTGGAAAGTTAGGTTATTTTCAAATTATATGTGCCAGCCTAAAAACTTTAGATTGTATTCAATAGTTGAGGGGGTCATCAAAGTCTTTTGAGCTGACAGTGTGTATAATCAGACCTGTACATTATGAAAATAAACCTGTAAGAAATGGATTTAAGGAGTTCATAATTTGAAGCTGAAAGACTGATAAGGGGACCTGTAAAAGTATAGGTAATTAAGACTTGACGTAGCTTCAGTGGGAATGGGAAGAAGGGGATAGTTTTGAGAAATGCTATTGAAGATGATTCAAGAGTATTTGATAGCTCCTTGGTACGTGATTAAATATGTTAGTGAGGGAAAGGGAAAATTCAGAGATGATGATGATGATAGGGTTTTAAGGCTTGGGTGAAATTAAAGGAGATGGTGACATTAGCAGAAATAGGGATATCAGGAAGAGAAGCAGGTTTGAGGGCAAAAATCATTTGTTTGAGATATACTAAACTTAAGTACTGGTTGGTCAGAGGAGTAGAAATGTCTATTACACAGTCAAAAATGCTGGTCCAACACCAAGGGAGAAGCCAGGAGACAAAATGATTTTCTCACACTCGGAATGGTTTTCTGATTTCCTAACAAGTTAACCTGATAGAGCAAACAGAACAGTGCTTTAATATTTTATAACAAAATATCATTTTAGTGCTCAAGAACTATAAAATCTAAAAGATATCATCTGTGTCATTTTAGGGATGACAAACAGCTTGGAATTCATGACCTACTACAATCTTGGATACATCTTCCCTTAATCCAATTTTATCTACCTACCATTGCCTCCCTAAGTGCATGACCTCCCCAGTTCTATTTACTATTCCCCAAATAAGGCTGTACATAGAAAAGAATGAAAGCCCTTAACATTTTACCTTAGAGTGATACTGAACTAGTCAAGCTTTCCCCTTTTTCTAAGATTTGAGTTAGGTGGTTTGTTGGTCCATCTATTGATACAAATAAGTGATGGGCTGGCTGGTCACACAAGCAGTCTGATTCACTATCTCCCATGTATATAGTGCTTTACAAAGTTATTTTGGATACATTTTCTGTGAGGTAAGTAGTTTGAACATCATCCCTATCTGGGGACCCAACTTTCCCCTCCCCTTGACAGTCTTCCTACCCAACTTTCCTGCCAATAAAGCTTGCCCTTTCCTTTTCCTGAAACCCCATCCTTCCCAGAGGGAACTCAGCATCTCCTCTCCTTTCTAACCTATATGCTCATTCCCCACTTCCTAAAGGTAGAAGGCCACTTTCGTGGGGCAGAAACCTCAAGGATTCCTAAGGAAGGATTCCATGGCTTTGTCATCTTGCCCTGAAGCCAAACTCCTACATATGTTGTCTTCCCCCATTAGTGTGTGAACTACTGGAGAACAGGAGCTGTCTTCTTTTTCTGTTTGTATCTTCAAGTGTTTGATACTTAAATTCTGATTTATTTCATCCCCATGTTAAAAATGAGGAAACAGGCCCAAAAGGTCCAGGTGACTTGTTCATCTAGCTAATTAGTGACAGACATAGTGTAGCTAACAATGAGTATCAAATGACTTTTCAGAAAGAAGCCTTCTGATATTTATTAAATATTTGGACACAGCCCCTTTTATCCTCTCTAGATGTGTTCATCTGCAGCATCAAAATGAGTACAATTAAACCTTGTCTGGTCAGGTCAATCAGAACCTGCTGAGGCTGAAGTTAAGCCTAGGTACTCTTGTGGAGGAGCATTACTTTCAGATGGAGCCTCTAGCAAATTACTACCCAAGTTTCATAACTTCCAAGGGCTAAGAGGATTTAGGGCACCCATCAAGATGCTTCATGCCTAGGGAGTTGCCTAAAGTGGAATAGGGGGCTTTGTCCAAGCTTTCTGGCTCAAATTTGACAAAACGTATAACTAGAACCTCCTCTTCACCACCACCCCCATTATCATTCCTCTCTACTCAAGTCCTACCTACTTGCACTGCCCAGCTCATTGAGCCTTGAATAAGCCTTTCTTTCACTACCCAGCCCAGATTCCTACAGTATTTTATAATATGCTCCATTAATTACACCAAGTTATAATTGCACAGTATTTTCTCTTCTCCACAGTACTGACTGGCATAGGGCTACACATAGGGCAGTTGGGGATAGGGGGAGAAACAGGGTCAGAACATGTTTGTTAAATGATTAACTGACCCAGGATCAATCCGTGACCTTGTCTCAGGTCCGAGGAGCTTCAAGGGTACCTGAAGGGGATGAAGTGTCTAAAGCCCAGGAAGCAGTCTCTGGAAAAGTAGCCCCAACCATCTTCTCCAGGATCATTGACCGAAGCATCCCTGCTGACATCCTTTATGAGGACCAACAGGTAGGATGCCTATAGTCCTATAGCATCCTCCCAGAATCTCCATCTCTCTCATTTCCCTACATCAGTCTATTGTCAGTCTGTTTTATATACCCTTCCTCTACTCCCCAGTGTCTTGTCTTTCGAGATGTGGCTCCGCAGGCCCCAGTGCATCTTCTAGTCATTCCCAAGAAGCCAATTCCCCGGATCAGCCAGGCTGAAGAACAGGATAAACAGGTGTTGGAGAGTCTGGGGGCAAGTGGAAAAACTAAGAGGGAACAGAGTTTGAGCCAGGGGCTGCTTGATTATTAACTATAGAGCAGGGACCTCTAGCCCTGACTCTTTCCTCCATTCCAATTATCCTGTCCCAGCTCCTGGGTCACCTACTACTTGTGGCTACACAGACAGCAAAGGCTGAAGGTCTAGGAGATGGATACCGGTTAGGTGAGTAAACTTAGCCCAGACCTCCAAACCTTAAGATAAGAAGTCTTATCCCTGAGCCTATTAATACCCAAATCCCTTTACCTGTCAATGGTAATCCTAATCCTTACCCTGTTCCCTGACCCCAGCTCCTAACCTACAACCCCAGTACCTATATCCCTAATGCCCCATATCCCACCCAATTTTCAGTGATCAACGATGGAAAGCTGGGAGCCCAATCTGTGTATCACCTGCATCTGCACATACTCGGGGGCCGACAACTTGGGTGGCCACCAGGCTGACCCTGAACAGGGCGTATGTGATTGTTAATAAACTTGTTGAACCCTGACATCTGATTCCTTGTCTACAATCAACAGTTTGAAACTGAAGCTCCTCTGACCCACTTTGGAGATGTGGGAAATGGAGCACACGAAGACAGATCATTTTGTTCCCAGTTTACATCAGTGACTTGTCTCACCAAGTGCCTATGGGTTACCCTGTGGTCTATGGTGGAAGATTCTCAGGGTTGAGGGAACATTTATAGATTTGGAACTGGAAAGAACATGAAAGGTAATTTAGTTCAATCCACTTTACAAAAGAGGGAATTGAGGCCCAGAGAGATTAGGGACCTTGCTCAGAATCATACATAAAGTGCTAATAATAGCTTACATGTATATCATGCTTTAAAGCTTGCAAAGTACCTTATATTATTTCACTTAATCCTCACAATAACCCTACAAAGTAGGTGCTAATATCCCCCACTTTACAGATTAGGAAACCGAGGCTGAAAACAACTAATCATGGTCACACAGAAAAGTAAATCTGAGATGTGATTTGAACTCAGTCATCTGGCTCCAAACCTGGCACTTTTTACTATGTCATGTTGTCTTTGACTAGTGAAGAAAATATTCTTTGTTTACATTCCTTGCCAGAGACACCAGCATAACAAACTTGCCTAATATGAATATAACTCATTTCTATAGCACTTTGTCTTACAAAAGATTTTCTTCACAAATAAGTTCCCTGTGAGAATGTCTAAAGGCAAATCTCCCTGTTAAAAATAATAGAAATGGAAAAGAGGGCAGGACACACCTCTTCCTGGGAAGATGCTATGGGAATGAAAGGACCAAGGTGGGGGTGATACATTACATTTTTCAATTGCAATTTTCCATTGATACACTATTCTTTAAGCCTTGGCACTAAGTGTATGTGTATATATGTGTGTATATATATATATATATATATATATATACACACACACACACACACACTTTAAGGTTTCTCTCCATCTGTATTCATTTCCCAGTAGATATTAGCTATAAAAAATGAGAACACAAAGGATATTTTACTTAAGGAGAGATTCACAACCATAATAGCACTTTACATCTCAGTTATATGGGGAAGAATATATTCCCTTGTGGAACTAGCTAATGTCAGTGCCACTGAGTACTGGCAGCTGTGAAGTGAGGGAGCTGAGCTGTCCCTGGAGTGCCCCCAAGCACCTTGCATATGGATCCTTCACAAATGTCGAGTACTGGAAAAAAGATTTGTCAATATGACAGAATTAGACAAGAACCAAATACTGAACTAGTCAAATGATCTTGTCCTGACAGTGTAGTGGTAGCAACAATAACAAAAAAATCTGAATCAACTTGGGCAAAGCCTAGACTTGAAACCTCAGTATGAAGCAAAAACAAAACAAAAAACCTCCAAGAGTTTACAACTGAATGGAGAGTGGCTACCGGGGAGCAGTGCTAAGATGCGCTGGGTGACTACAGCATCTCCAGGCCTTTAGTATGATTTTCCTAAAACTAGAAGCGCACATTCTAGGTAGGGTCCAGCATTCTGAAAAGATCTATCCACCCCCATACCCCCGGCCACCACCCTAATACAAGCCCTCGTTACCTCCCACTCTGGTCATGACTTGATCTTCAGGAACTCCGGGAAGTAAACATTTTAACATTCAATAGTATATTATCCTACTGTATGTAGTATGTTTGTGGAATGGTTCTACCAAATGCCTGGCAACATCCTAGCTGGGTACCAAAAAAAAGTTCACTCGGCTACATTGGCACACATAATGATGCTGGGCTGAGATAAATCTCTGGGAGGAAGCCACCTGTCGAAAGAGGATAGAGAATTTGAGACGAGTCTCTGAACTAGCTAGCGGCCCTGCCTCAGACGGGGGGTGGTTTTTCTCCCAATTTCACAGAATTGTGTTTCTCGGCGAGAGCCTCGTACTTGAGCGCCTCCGAGGTTGGGTGGTTGAGACTGGCCCAGGCGCTCTGGGCTTCAACCGGCGTATTCTCGCGGGATCACGGGCCGTCTCCATGGCTACCTGCTAACAAAACCGGGAAGATGGAGGGCGGCAAGGAGGCGGAGGGGTTTGAAGGGTCTTGGCAGAGTCCTAAGAAAGGTCAGTCACTTACGACCTCGACCGCGCCAAATGCCACCCCCGATGAGGCCTCGGCGGTATTAACTGAAGAACCAGTTACTGCGTCCCAGGAGAGCCGCGGGGTCGTCCAGAAGGCCTCAGAGGTCTGCACGGATTCCAGCATCGCCTCGCCTGTTCGGGTGTGCTGTGATTTCACGCCGCCGTGCCGCATGCAGCCAGCCTTGCACTGCTGCTGCGAGCCGAGCACCCAGAAGCAGGACTCCTGGGAGGCGCTGCAAGTCCCCGAGCCCGGCGCTCCAGGGCTGCCCTGGACCCCAGTTTGCCAGATCCCCCCGGAGCTGCCGCCGCGGGGCCAGTGCCTCATCCATAACTGGGTGGAGGAGGTAGTGCTGCCTCCTTTCCCTTCCCTGGGAAGAGGGGCGGGAGTGGGGGCGGGGCCCTGCCCACCCCCGGGTTTTTTTCTTTTTTCTTTTTTTTTAAACCCTTACCTTCAGTCTTGGAGTCAATACTGTGTTGGCTCCAAGGCAGAAGAGCGGTAAGGGCTAGGCAATGGGGGTTAAGTGACTTGCCCAGGGTCACACAGCTGGAAGTGTCTGAGGTCAGATTTGAACCTAGGGCCTCCCGTCTCTAGATCTGACTCTCAATCCACTGAGCCACCCAGCTAATCCCATCCCCCCCCCCCCCCCCCCCCCCCCCGGATTCTTGAGGTACTTTGAGGCATTCAAGGATACCGCTCCTACAGAGAGCTACCAATGAGCTGGACCGGGTCCTAAATCGTGAGGAAAGCGAGGGTTACCGCTTCCGCCACGGGCACGTGGGACTGCTGACCCTGGAGCTGTCCTCCCCCCAGACCTCCAGGACTACCCAAAAGGATTCCTACCAGCATCCAGGGGATCCTCGGAAAGCCCTCCGAGGTACACACGAGGAAATCTGGGCTAAGAAGAGAGAACCTCAGGCGGGCGTGGGAGAGGGCGCTAATGAAGTCCGCAAATAGACCCCAAAGTCCCTCCTCCCCCTCCCTCACCCCTAGCCTGGGGTCCCCACTGACCTGTGCCTCCCCTGCAACTGTCCCATCTTTCTCCTAGGGAAGAAAGAAGCCATGCTGGAACTGCTTCTGCACCACGAGATTCGGTGAGGGGTTAAGGCAGGGAGAAGGGAGGGACAGGAGGGAGGAAGAGAAGAGAGGGAAATGGCGCTCAACTCGAATTATGCAGGAAGGAGGTAAAGCAGGCGCAGGGCCCACCATATTATTGCAATTATGAGTCTGTAACGCATCATGATTATCAGAGGAAGCTGGAGCAACCGTGCCTACCACCTCCCACCAAGGTGAGGAGAACATCATTGATGGGAGGAGGCTGTTGGGCTTTTGGGGTGCTGGGGTAGGAAAGCTTATATCAGAAAAGTAGGGGAAGGCAAATGCTTCCCCCCCCCCCCCACTGGATTCTCTATTCCTTTCCCCCTTACAGCCTCATAGCCTAATGGAGCAGCCGGAGACCTTCTGGCTGCAAAATGCTAAACAGCTCCCGGTATGTGGAGGAACTTCCTAGGGGAGGTAGGGGCAAGCAGTTCATATTGCTGAAGTTTGGGGAGAGGTGGGAAACACAAACAGGGTGGGAGGATAGGGGGGAAAGAGGTCTCATCCTCTTATCCTAACTTGGAGAACTTTTCAGGGTGTCAGCAATATCCGGACATATGACACCCCATTTCGAAAAAACTGTAGTTTCTCAACACCTGTTCCTCTGTCTCTGGAACAGCCCTTACCCTACAACTCTGCACAGTACCCTCCACTTTGAGGGGGAAATGGTAGGAGAGAAGCAGCTTGGTAAATGGGATTGGGAAAAATAAATCAGACAAATGGTATTCATTCTTTACCCTGAGATTGCCTCATTGGATAAAGGAGGGAGAGGTTGCTCATCCCTTTTCTTAAGGATTTTAGTCCTGAACTCATGGCTGGTTTTATCATTTTGTATTTGACCAAAATATTCTGGCTTAGATACAGATATTTACAAGGGTGAGAGGGTGAGAATATGTACAAGCCCCAGAGTCAGATGCCCTAGGGGAAACGGTAAGTGCACACACAGTGCTCTGTGATAGTGTCCCATATGGCTAGTGAATGATAAAGATTATGGCCACAGATCCTTGGGGGCTGGCAGAAGAGGGGAGGAGGGCATTTGGGGTCACAGCAGTCCAGATGGTCCTTTTCTCTCTCCCAAGAGCCAGTATGTCCGCATCTTTCCCTTTCCCTGTGGTGGCAGAAAATGAAAAATCCCGCCCACGTTAGTGCCTTGTTCTGTTAGCTTTGGGCCCTTCAGCCCTTCTCTCCACTTTACCCCTTTTTCCTCACCCCCCCCATCCCCTCTCCTTCCATTACACCCAGTCCCTCCCCCCCATCACCTTCATCTCCACATCTCCTCTAAGCTCCAGGTGAAAGCAGCCAAACTCATCCAGGGCATCTTTGGTTGTGGATGAGACATGGATCTTTAGAGCTAAGAAGCCAAGAAGAGTCAGAGAAGGGCTGTCCAGGGTTGGGGAATGGGAAAGGAAACTCTAGGTCCCTCCCCATCTCCTCCAACCCAACTGACATAAAACAGGAGGGGAGGGAAAGAATCTTGCATGGTAGAGCCCTATAGACCAAGAGGATCTGGAGGGAAATTCTTACCTTGACCATTGGACTCCATTCTCGAGGCAGTGTTTACTGTGTCCCCAAATAGGCAATATCGGGGCATTTTTAAGCCAACAACTCCGGCACAGACTGGCCCTATGGGGAGGAGCAAGTTGAAGAGATACTATAGCCATTTCTGGGTAAGGGGCAGGAGTCGGGCCCAGTCTTACCAGTATGTACACCAATACGAAGTCGGAGTTGATCATGAGGCCGATGTCGAATTCGGAAGGAAGCAACAGCATCCAATAGTGCCAGAGCCATACGGGCAATTTCAGGGGCATGGCGCTGGCCATTACGCCCAGGGAGACCGGATACCACCATGTAGGCATCGCCAATAGTCTCCACCTATGAGGGGAAATAACGGGATCAGGTAGTCAGTCCCTTGTCACATACTGAGTTGTTTCCATTTGTGTATATTTGGCCTAAGATGGCAAGTGGAGGGGCAAAGGGGACAGAGAGAGTGGAAAGGATAGAAGGAGATGAGAAAGGAGGAAGGGAAAGAACAGGCAAAGAGACAGTTTTACTCATGTGGTCTTTAGTATCAGGGTCTCAAAGTGAGGAAGTGAAAAGTCAGCCTCACAAGGTAGAAACCTATTGCCTTTCCTTTGTAAGTTTGAATCTACAATGTGACAATACAACCATGTCCTGCTGCAGCTGGGAACTGTGAAGGGAATGCATTAAACCAAGTTACAGAAGAGCAGAACCCCAGCACTGCTATGGACAGGGGCATTAGGACAGACTAGAGAAGCGAGGCAGGGACACCCAGAAATTTGGAACCGGAATATAGTCAGACAGGACAAAGCACTCCTCTCAGAGTATCCCTCCAAAAGAGCTGACCACAGCCAGAGGGTCTTGGGCTACAGCAAGGATCCATGGAATAGGAATTCAATCTCTGCCAACAGAGGAACTTAGATAAAAAGTTCATTATAAATCATACAGTTCTTTCCCCAAAATCCCTCTATAAGTTCAAGACATACAGTCTCCCATGGTCTTAAAGACAGACTCTCTTGGAGGAGCTGCCAGTCCCAGTGGGGATGAGTTTCCAAAGAGTCAAGTTAGGGGCCTGGGAACATATAACATAGTGTCCCCAGACCCACATCTTGTCACGGGCTGGGGTTCAGAAGCCCCAGGTGGCCTTGGCTGGGGGGGGGATGCTAACCCTGGTTCCCACCTTGTACACATCAAAGTTGTCAATGATGGCATCGAAGCAGGTGTATAGGTCATTCAGGAGTGTCACCACCTGACATAGGATAGGGAGATTCTGAGATTCAAGTTCCTGACCTCCACAAAGGTTATGACTTTCCCCCAAGGTACTCCAGTCCCTCCCAAAGAGATATAATCCTGACACCAGCGGGAACTTAATTCCACTCCCAAACTCCCTTAAGACCAAGTATTCCAAGTCCCCACCAAAGAGACCCCTCTGTCCTGGATTACAAAAGTCTCTCACCTGCATAGGGGTGCTCTCTGCTGAAAGGGCTGTGAAGCCCACGATGTCACTGAAGTAAATGGTGACATTGTCAAAGGCCTCAGCCTGGACAGTCTCTCCTCGTTTCAGCTGCTCAGCCACTGAGCTAGGAAGGGTGGAAGGGATGAATGTGTCTGTTTCTTTGTGGCGCTAGAAAGAGGGTGCTAACACTGGAAGCAGAGCTTGAGGGTGTGTGGAGGGCTTGAAAGAGCTTGCTTTCTTTGATAAAACAGGAGCAACACAGCTCTGACTGGTGGGGTTGGTGGCTTGGATAAGAGAAAAGAGCCCTTAGAGGTGGGAGGGGAGAAAAAGGGATTCTCTAGGAGCTCACTGTGGCAGAATCTGATAGAGGAGTGCCTCAGCCTTGCGCTTCTCCTCCAGATAGGCCTGTGTTCTCTCCTCTACCAATTTCTCCAGATTATTTGCATACTGCTCCATTCGAAGCAGGAGGTTATCTAGGATGCTTGTACCACCTTCCCTATGGGAGAGAAATGCATTTTATTTAGTACACATACCCTCTGTATCTCTCTTTGAATCTCCACTTAAGTCCTTCAACCCCTCCAACCCCTCCAAAGCAACCAGGACTCGGCTTCCTTCACTCTCAGGGAAACCCTATAAGCCGCTCATGTCTTCTCACTTGTTGAAACGTCGAATGAAGCCCTTGATCTGTCCAAAATCTGGTCGCTCAGCTGGATCCTGGGCCCAGCATCTCTCCATCAGCAAGGCTAGCTCCTCACTGAGCTGTGCTCGGTCAATACTTGGCCGAAAGTATGGCCGCTGACCATTGCGGACCTTTTGGATAATCTCTAGAGATGTCAAAAACAAAAGGAGATGAAGTAGAGGAACCCAGAAAATTATACTGCTACCCCTAAAAACTATGATCTAGCACCTTCAATTCAAAAAGTGCAAAGAGGTGAAGCCTCACCCTTGGGGCTGAGGTCCAGGCCCTCTACATAGAAAGGACCACTTCTAAGTGCAATCTCCTGCAGAATGATCCCAAAGCTGTAGACATCAGCCTTCTGGATACCTACAGTCAGCAGGCGGCTCCCATTTAACAGCTCTGGTGCTGTCCACAACTTTTCTGCAAAGCATAAGTGGGCTGAGAGCTATGAAGTGGGGGGGCAGCACCCAGGTCTTCATGTAGACTCAAATCCATAACATTCCAACTCCCCAGGGGCCCAAGATGGGAAAAAAGAACCCATAACCCTGCCCCCTCTTGGAGGAACCCATTAACCTCAGCCCACCCTAACCCAAATGGAGACAATCAGAACCAGTGGGGATGAAAAGGTAGCTTTAGGATGGTGAAGCCTCACTGGCATAGAGAGCGTGACTGTCATCTGGCTCAGCAGCTGACCGGAAGCTGGCCAGGCCATAGTCAGTGATCTTGAGCACGAACCGGCTATCTACCACACAATTGGAGGATTTGAGGCTCCCATGGGAAGCAATGATGCTGTTGTGGAGAAAGGCCATGCCCTGCAGGACACAAACCAAGTCACTGGAGCCAAGAAAGAAAAAGGTTGATGATGAAATGCCATCCCCAGGATTTAACTATTTTCAATGTCTATTTTAAGGATCTGGTACTTTAAAAATTAAATGAGCTGATTTTGGAAAGCTACCCCCCTAAAGACACCCATACAGATTAAACAGAAGTGGGAGAATCAGCTATGCTTAAAGTCGTAAGCAGTGTTCAGGCAGTAATCAGCCCTGATAGGAAAAAGAGAAAAAGAACTTGCAGGACAGGTCAGGGGGAGCCTGTGATTCACAGATTAGAAATTAGTCTTCTTTTTGGTGTTTAAAAGACCAGAAAGCAAATGGGAGAACTCCAAATAAACTATATGAAAGCAACAGGATGATATGATATAAAATATGACAATTAGGCAAGCAGTGTCTGGGTGGGAGGTAGAGGAGATGATGTGACTAGGAACTAGTATTAGCTATATATATCAGCTCATGAGCATGCTAATTATGATTAACAGTAACTCACATTTACACAGCACTTTAAGGTTAAAAAGTGTTTTCCTCACAACAATCCTGTGAGATAGGTAGTAAAAGTATTATTATCCCCATTTTACAGATGAGGAAATAAATGAGAGGTTAAGTGACTTGCCCAGGGTCACACAGATAACATCCCTGCTAGGATTTGAACCCAAATCTCAACTTAAAAGTTAATGTTCTTCCCATGGCCTGGCTGGTCATGTTAGGAGACCCAAGACACATAAGGGAAGACACTGGATCAATATTCAAGCCAAGGAGAAACCAAACCATGGAAAGAATATAGCCTGAAACCAGGAACAAGAGCAACCTCTGGTAAATAGTAAAGGAAGGAAGTGACCATAAGTTAGTTGTGGTTGCCTTAAACTACAAAAAGGGCCCAGGATATAATTGGGGATGTAGACCCTAAATGATCACCCTAGTGCAAATATCAAGAATATAGAAATAGGTCTTGATCAATGACACATGTAAAACCCAGAGGAGGGGGCAGCTGGGTAGCTCAGTGGATTGAGAATCAGGCCTAGAGACGGGAGATCCTAGGTTCAAATCTGGCCTCTGACACTTCCCAGCTGTGTGACCCTGGGCAAGTCACTTAACCTCCATTGCCTAGCCCAGTGGTTCTCAACCTTTCTAATGCCGTGACCCCGCAATACAGTTCCTCATGTTGCAGTGACTCCAAACCAAAAAATTATTTTGGTGGCTACTTCAAAACTGTAATTTTGCTACAGTTATGATTCGGAATGTAAATACCTGATATACATTATGTATTTTCATTGCTACAAATTGAGAGGTTGAGAACCGCTGGCCTAGCCCTTACCACTCTTCTGCCTTGGAACCAATACACAGTATTGACTTCAAGACAGAAGGTAAGGGTTAAAAAAAAAACAGTGGAACTTCGCGTCAGCTACGGGAGGCGTGTGAGGAGAGGGAAAGAATATGAATCTTGTAACCATGGGAAAATATTCTAAATTAAATAAAATTTTCCAAAAAGAGGAAAAAAAAAAAGAAGGACCCAGGTAGAAAACCATCTTTTTGTCCAGATCCCTGCCCAGGAATCAAGGCAGATCCTACAGTGCTCTGCTAAAAGCAGAGTGACAGCTCCATAAAGTACAAGTAGCTAGTCAAAGAGAGTTGAAATCCCATCTGGACGAGTTAGGGCAGAAAGAGGGACTGGGATCTGATATCAACTGAAAATTCACCCCAAAACTCCAGAAGCCAGGCCTATCACAACATGATTTTAGAGTACACCTAGACAATTCAAAACCCTTTGCTCTATAAACTCTTCCTTTTGTGCTTTTCTGTTTCCAGAAAAGGTGTAAATCTTCAAGGTTCTACTTGTGAAATAACAGAAATGATGCTACTGGTCAAGAAGAGAGGATTCAAGTGCACAAGGGTAGTAACTGGTGAAGAGGGAGTGTGGTGACATTTTCAGAGCTAGACAAAGTTGGGAAGTAGACCCAGACCCAAGCATTAAACTGTCTCAGTCAGTTGTGAGTAATGCCAAATCCTCTCCCAACCACCACTTCCAATTCCATCTTGGACTCTCTCTGGTAAAGAGGGACAGAAAAAGTCATGACAGCAAAGTGAGGAGAATCAAGTAACCTCCCTGGGATTGCTGATGTACCATCCCTCTCTCTATTCATTCTCCTTTCCCTCTCAAAATTCTTCCCCACCTAGTTCCCATCTCCCTTCTCCAAGAGAAAAAGGATCAGGGATTCTTTATCCCCTAAGCAAAAGAAAATCTCACCTTCACAAGGTCATTAATGAGTGAATAACGGAACATCCAATCCAAGTTGATGCTATCATTCTCTAGAATATCCTAGGAGGGACAAAGATAAGGAGTATGCCTGTCCTGATTCTTACACCACATCACCCCATTCTGTCCCTTATCCCAGCCCTTGACTGTGTCACCTGCAGGCTCCCTCGGGGACAGTACTCCGTGACAATGCAGATGTTGGGAGGGTCTATACAGGCACCAATGAATCGGGTCAGGTGGTTGAACTGAACATCCCTCATCTGGATGGAATGGGAGGAAGGAGAACAATTGACAGAGACTAACCAAGTTTGGGGCCTAAGAAATTAGGCAAAGGTCCAAGCTTCTATCAAACAGTAAGAGGATAGAAGGATCTAAAGTTACCTGAATGACTGTAACCTGCCCTCCAACCCGGAATCCTTCATAAACCCTAATCCCTTCCTCTCCTGCATCCCTTCTTTGGCTTTCCTCCCTCTATCCCCCTTTTTCCAGTGCCCCATACTAGGACCTACATGTTTGAGCTCAAACAGGACCTGCCGTGTCAGCTCTATGCGTTTCTTGTTCACGTGTTTAATGGCAACAACATTCCCCTGGAGTAGGAGTAGAATGAAGAGAAAGGATTAAGTTCACAGCAAGATGGAGGAAATTGTGGGGCTTGGGGTTCTGGAGGAGGGAAAGGCTCAAAAGCCCATGTGATTACATTGCTGGGGCAAAAGAAGGGGATGAAAAATAAGGTGATTAAAGGGTAAGGGACTATGGGGAATAGGGCAAGGACTGAGAGCAGAAGTTTGTTCACCTTGAAGTGACCGGTGTTGGCAAAGATCTGGTATTTCCCATGGGCTGTCATGAGCGAGCCGTAACTGGATCCCCGCTGGGGCCAAGGGCGACATGAGGGGAAGGAGGGAGGGAAGGTTGGACAGAAGGCTGCAGTACATGGGGCTATCATTACAGGCCAAGGGACTGAAGCTAATAGGAAGAGCTCGGAGCCAGGGAGAAACCAGGAACAGTAAAGCAATGGGAGCTGGGGGTAGGTGGAGGAAAGGGAGGGGGAGTATCTGTTAGAGGGGAGCCTGGGGAAAAGTTAGCATATGAGGGGACAGAGCTGGGGAATGGACCTGGGGTTCTCTTCTGGGGAGAGTTAGGAAGACACAAAAGGAAATATGGTAAGGGAGGTGGATGCCAATGAAAACAGATGAGACTTCAGGATAGAAGGAAAGGGAGCCCCAAACCTGCAGCAGTCTCACCAAGGACAGTGTGAGTCTGCTGCCTGCACCCTTGTGATAACGCTCTGAATTGCCAAACTGCAGCTCTTCCCATCTAATTCGCCACAGCATGCTGGCCAGCTCCTTCTCCAGCATTAGCTTCCTAAAAGGACAGCACACTTCAAGCAGCCCAGCCCAGGTCCACACTATTGGTCAGCACTGGGGCAAGGGAACAAGGGACAGGCCCTGACCTGGGTAGATCAAAGATTTAATAATGCAACCACCACATCTGGCTGTGTCCAAGAGAAAAAAAAGAGCATGTATTCTACATGATTTTATTCACATACTAGTGCACTGTTCTTTAAACCCAGAGGCTGGAAATCTGTCTGTTCATATATATCTGGATCAGTTCCTTAGCCTTTCTCATTCCCTCCCCCAGGCACTGACCCACTGCTAGAACCTAATCCAGTCAAGCCCAGTGACTAGAACCCAAAGACTAGTAGGTAAGAGCATGTACCAAAGCCAATTTCCAGAGATTTCTAAACACATTCTTCATACCGGTGGGTGGTAGATAGGTCATCCAAGGAGGCCAATTATGTGAAAGATGAGGTGGGGGGAGGCAGGAAGAGGAGGGTCAATTTACGTGCACTAGATTAGCTCCTAGGATAGTTTCCTGGACTCCAGGTAAGAAGTAAGGTTGACTTCTAAGGCTATGTGATGCTGGGCTGGGGGCAATTACAGAGAGGAGAGCTGAGTAAAGCCTAGAACTCACCGGAAAATGAGGAAGCTGGAAACACCAAACATGATGAAAGTGATCCCTGTGCCCAGAGCCACAATAGCCAGAGTTGAAAGAGGGGCTGTGTAGAGGGGAAGAGGATGTGGTCACTTGAGAGAAAGGGAGAAAAGGTCCAAGGTGTGCAGGGAGATGCCTTAAAAAAGGGCAAGGACAGGTAAGGACAGTTCAGAGGGAGGTATAAAGCTAGGAAAGGGGAGAGCTAAAAGGAGGCAGGCCCCAAATCAAGGATTTGGCAGACAGTAGGGGAAGACAGGGCTGTTTGGGAGAGGAGGGAGGAGGCTGTGCCCCCAGCCCCTGCACACACCCACTTTTATCACAGGACGGGTCATCCAAGTCGAAGGCACAAGGGGGATTATCAGAAGGAGGGGCCCCCTTCACCCAGGGGATGGGCTGCCCAGTCCACCAGATCTGCTTCTCTGCTCCAGAGTAATGGGCTGCAGGCTGCAGGGAGGAGAGGGCAGAGGTCACAGACAGCAACCCCCCATCTCCTGTCTCATGCACTCCCGAGCTCACACACTCACCCTCTTCTGTAGGCCCCTCTCACCTGAAAGTCCCCAGAGTCCAAGTCCCCCATGGCCCAAAGGACAAAATCTGTTTCACGGTCATTGTTCTTGTCCATTACAACCAGCCCTGTCACACCTGAGATAGGACAGAAAGATGGAGCTTCTAATATTCTTCTTTTTTGTGGGTCCTCCTGCCCTCATTTTACTTCGTTGCATATCCCTCTTCCCTTCATTCTTTCCTTACATGGATATCCCCATACTTTGGGTTCCATCATCCTCCTCACTCTATCTGCCCCCTATGCTTCAATACCTTGAAACTACCCCTTTCCCCATAGTCATTAGAAGGAACTCGAAGTAATGGGATAGAGAAGAGCCTCAGAGTCAGGAAATCCTGAGTTCCACTCTGACCTCTGAACCTATACTTGCTGAGTGACTCTGGGCAAATCACTTCACTGCTGTATCCCAGACAGCTCTTTTTAAGAGCCTATCCTAACCTGTACTGTCAGGAGTTTCTTTAGCATTGAAACCACAGGACCAATACCAAAAAAAGGCATCAGAAATGTAGGGAAAGGGAGCGAATAAATATTTACTAAGCATCTACTATGTGTCAGGCACAGGGCTAAGAGCTTTACAAATATTATCATTTGATTTGCTATTTATTAAAAAAAAAAAAAACTTTACCTTTTCTCTTAGTATGGATTCTAAAACAGAAGAGTGGTCAGGGCTAGGCTACTGGGGTTAAGTGACTTGCCCAGGGTCACATGCCTAGGAAGTGCCTGAGGCCAGATTTGTACGCAGATTCTCCTGACTCCAGGCCTGGTGCTCTATCTACTATGCTATCTAGCTGTCCCAACTCCTTCATTTTAGAGATGCAGAAACTGAACCCTAGGGAAGCTAAGTGGTTTGCCCAGAGTCATACAGGTATTCAGTGACAGGCAAGATTTAAACTAAGATCTAGCTTCTTACCCAGGGTTAGCTATTTCTACTGTACCACTATTTGCTCCCTATTCTCCACTATCTAGAATCTGCTCTCCTGGGATGAAAGAAAAAGCACTTGTAAACATTAAAGCGATATAAATATGAGTTATTTATTATTACCCTGATATCTGCGCCCTTGCATCTTCTTCACTATTCGAAGCCCATCGTCCCGGGTGCCCCCCTCTTGCAGTGTCTCATTCAACACCTCGGCGTATAGCAGGATCCCATCGTAGAAGCAGCCAGCAATGAGGTTCATCTGGGAATGGCAACCTCAGCCCCACTCTTCCCCCATACTTCCAGAGACCACCTCCTCTCCTCTCCTTTCCTCTCCTCCCCTCTCCTACCCCTCCCCAGTTTCCCCCCACCTCCTTTCATCTTTTGTCTCATTTATCAGTCCCTGGGGGGCATCCAGGATCCACTGCCAGCCTGCAATGCTTCCCAGTGAAAGGGAGAGCAGAATGGTAAGAATTCATAGTCTGGATTCATGGATAAAATGACTTATTTAGGGTTAGGTGAATAGAGATGGGGGTTTGGGGAGAGTGGGATGGGTCAGAAAGAGGTTTCTCTGAGGGACAGATGAATCCTCAGAGAGGGAAAGGACTCCTTACCAAGGAGGGGGCCAGCTCCACACCAAAGTCAGTCCGAGCCCTCAGCAGCAAACGATGCTGGAATTCCTGATATTCAGGGTTTGGAGGCTCTCGATATGTAATTACCAACACAGTCTGTAACACAGGAACCATTGGGAAAAATGAATCAGCAAAAACTTCAGGAGAAGTATAAAGAAGAAAACATCCAGTTAGACAGTCTCAGGACAAAGCAATGTGTTTGTCAAAATCTCTAAGAATAAGAGAAATGTAAATTAAAACAGCTTTCAGATTTTACTTTACATCTTGCAAATGGGCAAAGATGACCAAAAAAAAAAGTTTAACAGTTTATACTTGGAGGGGCTGTGGAAAGAGAGGAACACATATTATTGATGGCACTATCAATTGGTCCAATTTTATAAAAAATAATTTGAAATTATATAAACAAAAATGACTAATGTGTTTATACCCATGGGTCTACTAGTCCCACTATTATGCATAAATTGCAAAGTGGTCAAAAGCAGAAAGATCCAACATGTGCCAAAATATTCACAGCGGCACTTTTGTGTTAGCAAAGAACTGGAAACATAATGGACTGTGGTATATGAATGTTAATAGAACACTATTGTGCGACAAGAAATGACAACTGGTGAATTAAAAGAAACAATGGAAAATGTGTATGAACCAATAAACTGAAATAAACAGAATCAGAATAATATATACACATAATAACTACAACAATGTAAATAGAAAGATAAGTAAAAGGACATGAAACCATGAGTAAATTAAAAATTAGTAGCTAGGAGACATCATGGATAGAGCACCTGGGCCTAGAGTCAGGAAGAACTGAATTCCAATCTGGCCTCACACATTTACTAGCTGTGACCTTGAGGAAGTAACTTAGCCCTGTTTGCCTCAGTATACTCAACTGGAAAATGAGCTGGAGAAAGAAATGGCAAGCTACTTTCTTTGCTAAGAAAACAGGGAATAGGGTTACAAAGAGTCAGACACAACCAAAATGGCTGAATAACAATGACCCCAGAGAAAGATAACAGAACAAACCTCCTCCCTTCTCCCTCTCCTTAAGAAACACTATTTTATCAGGGGAGATAACAGATCCACATCCAGGTAGACACTAAAGGGAATTGGACCCTCCCTTATAACAAAGAAAAATAGTTAAACAAAAGCAACCTAAAGAATGGCCATATCAGAAAATGTATGCAATGACGGACCCTCAAAGTCTATGCTCTCTCCCAAGAGTATAGGCCATGTTGATGAACCTGTGGCGCATATGCCAGAGGTCCCCTACCCCTCTCCACATACACCTTAGGACATTTCTCACAAGACCTGCCCCTCCACCCAAAAGCCCAATGGTGAGGGTTGCAATTTGGGCACTTGGTCTCTAAAAGGATCAACATCACTGGTATAGGTTGGTTTTGCTTAATTGTTTTTCTCTATTACAAAGGAGGGTCCAATTCCCTTTAGTATCTACCTGGATTTGTACAGGTTGTCTCCTCTAATAGAATTTATACTCCTTGAGGGTCTGTTTAATTTTTGTCTGTGTGGTACCTAGCACAGTGCCAAACAGAGAGTTGGTGTTTAATAAATATTTGTTGATTAAGAGTAGAAAGGGGAAAAAAGGATTATATTCAGAAATGATCAATATAAAAACAAAAGAAACTACTATAATCTATTTAATCCCAAAAAAGGTCCATTTGTGAATAATTCTAGAGACTAGGAAGAAACCCAGCTAGTAATAACTGATGGGAGGAAAGAGATGTAGTGGTAAAATATGAAATAATTTGGGGTGTTGGTGCAACAATAACACTCCCATAGTTATCCAAACAGAGATTCCCCACCACAACCCTCCCAATACCTCCCACAAAACATTTTCTTGTAAGGTATGTCTATTGTCTTCAGCATGCTCACTGACACTCATCCATATTCAAAAGCCAGAACTAGATCTGACAAGAAGTTAATAGGCATATGTCTGCCTGATGAAGACTGGCTCAGTGTTAAACTCAGTTCTTATAACTAGTGTCCTGAAGCACTGGGTAATACTCAGACCAATTGCCTAGATTTTGACCTCTTATTACACTTAGTCTTAGGCCGAATCTCCTTGATTCCCTATTTCTCAGACAAGATTCCCTGATCATTTTGTTCTCAGTCTCCAAGTCTGGGTTATCTGATCCATGCTATTTGATTTCATTGGACTCTGGATCCTTTGCCTGCCCCTTAGATCCATGGTACCTGTTTCTCCCTGCTTTGGCTAATATTCTTGCGTTTGACTTCTAGCCTATCTACTTCATTTATGGAACCTACTTGTTCTGCTCCTCTCTAGAAAATCTCCAAATCTTGGCCTTCCCCTCCCTCTTTGTCATGTTCACATAAAAACCTTACAACCCAGAGGAGAATGATGATGATATCAACCCTGAGAAATAACCAATTCCAGGGGGCAGCTGGGTGGCTCAGTGGATTGAGAGCCAGGCCTAGAGATGGGAGTCCTGGGTTCAAATCTGACCTCAGACACCTTCTAGCTCAGTTATGACTAAATAGCTGTGACCTGGACAGTCATACCAATTGCAGAACCCATATAGGACCATGGAATACTTTTTTTTTAAGTTTTATTTATTTAATTACTTAATTTCAAATATTTTTCCATGGTTACATGAATCATGTTCTTTCTCTCCCTTCCTCCCACCCCCCCCCTGCTGTAACCAACGAGCAATTCCACTGAGTTTACATGGAATACTTCTGATGCTACTCATAGTTCCCCTTTCTTGCCCCCCACATCTCCCCAAGCAATGAAGAGAAAGTACAGAAACTCAGAGATGGCACCATTAAAACACTAGTAAACATTATGCTGGGTCCTGCATCCATTTTTATCCCTATTCTCTCTCTCCTACCAAATCCAATTTCTACCTTGAACTCTTTTACCTAGGACCCAATAATCTACTATGCCTAGATCTCTCTTGAAATGCCCCATCAGGTCACTAGCCAAAATCAGAAAAGACAGTCCTATAGTTACAGAGGAAAGAAGGAAAGAATCTTAAGGATGTAGCTGAACAATCAACTCAGGGCTTAAATTCGGCAAGAGAAGAAACACAATTGTTTCCAAATAGGGAATGGAGAAGATGAGGAACTATCCTTGTGTGGATAAGCATTATGATGGATTTGAAGTATATGCATATTGGGGGCATAAAGGTGAGGGCGCAGGTGAACATACCTCCAATATTACACTGGAAATTCAATGGAGAATATAATTTTATATACTTTAAACTCAAGTAAATGAAATTGGATTCTGTAGATGTGGTTTAAGAGATGTGGTCACTTTTAGGCTTATTATCTGCACCTGCTTAATTATGTGTTCTAATGATATATCATCACCCTCTTTGTCCTAAGTCAATGGCTGGTAGTAAAACTATAATTTCCTTTTTTAAAGCCCTTTCATGTATACTACCTAATTTGTTCCTCAACAACAGCAGAGAGAGCAGGTATATTATTCTTAGTTTACAGAGGAGGGAACTGAGGCTGAGAGATATTAAGTGCCTTGTCCAAGTTCAGAAATTGGAAAAACAAGTACTAGAACCCATGTCTTTTAATTCTTCACCCAGTGCTTTATTTTTTCCCCCACAAGACCACAATGACACTATCTCTACAAGTCCTTTAAATTCCTACTATTTATCCACCTTCCCTGATCCACAGGGCAGTACTATTTATGTGGGTGCTCTACATCACCCAGACACACTATCTATTCTAGGCATGTGTCTGATGGGAGGAAAGGACAGAATAGGAAGGGACAATTTCACAAATCCTTCTTCTTTTTTTTTTAAACCCTTACCCTTCTGTCTTAGAATTGACACTAAGTATCGATTCCAAGGTGGAGGACAGCAATGGCAATGGGGGGTTAAGTGACTTGCCCAGGGTCACAAAGCTAGGACATATCCAAGGTCATATTTGAACCCAGATCCTCCCAACTCCAAGTCTGGCACTCTATCCAGACTGCTACCTACCTCTCCCTTCTCAATTCCTTCTATTCCAAGTCATCTCCTTGGCTTCATTCTCTTATTTAAAGTTAATTCTCAAAAAAGACATCAATTTTCAAAACCAGGCAAAAGCTGATTATGAATGTAAATAAATTTTAAATTGTTAAACATCCACATTTAATGCAGAAGAAACTGAACTGAGAGAGCTTAAATGACTTGTCCAAAGTCACAAAACTAGGAAGAGTCTGAGGTAAGAATAGAGCAGAGGACTTCCTGATTTCCAGTCTAGGATTCCATTCACTATGCCACCTACAGATAATCTAAAAGTGTCTAAACAGAAATTCATTTAAAACTCAATGGCATATTGCCATCTACAAAAAGTAGATATCTATATTTTAATGTTCAAAGTCTTGCTTCTAAGCCTTCCACTGTTGTTCTCAGTTCTGTTCCAATCAAATCTATGTTTTCTCATATCCTATATTTCCTGGCTTGATTTCTTTCTTCTCATGCTCAGTTACCCATTATATTGTCATCATTTCTACCTCCCCTACTCTCCAGATCTATATTTTTTTCCCCTGCTTCCATGAGCTTCCTTAAGTCCTGTTAGGATGAATGGAACAGGTCTGAGATTCTCCACATACTTCAGTCTCAAGTTGCTGTCTATTTTCCAAATACCTCTCTCCTTTCCTGTCAGCTTCCATCTGATTCCTTTAGAATCTAAACCCCAAAAGGCAGGAGAGGCTTACAAAAGCTGTCATCAAAGTCACACATGAGAAGTATGAGTGCTTTGGAGAGCAACACAGAGCCCACAATGAATGGGAAGGAAATATTGCCAAAAGGGAGAAAAGGTATGGACTAGTGTGAGAAAAGCAGAGGGAAGATAAATCTTACTTCTGATTATGACTCCCAAATCTCCAATGGTTAACCCTCCTCCCCACATTCTTACTTGAGCCTCATATTAGAATCTATTAGGGATCTCTATTTTAGTGTCTTTCTTTTATTTCAAAATTAGCATTTCCAAAACCAAAGTTGTCATCTTCCCTTCCAAAACTAGTTATCCCTAAAAACGTGTTTATTTCTATTATTGGTACATCTAATTCTCCCCATACTCAAATCCTCATTGTCACCTCTGATTTTCCATGTCTCCAATAAGGCCAAGTCCTGGAGATTCATTCTACAATATTATCTTACATTCATCCCTAACTTTCCATAACCATTATCCTTACCCTTATCACCTGAATCTTGAATTATTACAGTAGCCTCTCTGAACTGGACTCTCTAAATCCAGGTACTTCCCTCTCAAATCTATCCTTAATGCCACTGGCACAATAACGTTCCTAAAGATAGCTCTGATCACATCACTCTCCTACTCAAAGAGTTCCAGTGGGTCTGTACTCACCACTTCAAATAAAATCCAGAGTCCTAAACCTAGCACTCAAAGTCTGTAGTCTGACCTTTTCTATTAACCTTATTTCCTACCAGTCACCAAAATAAGCTCTCCTAGGTCTAGCTGGCCTCCTCACTGTCCCACATATGTACTACATCCTCAGGCCTACCCGTGTATATTTACTCATGTTGTCCACACTTTCCCCAACTTCCATCCCTGAACCCATTCCATCTTCCTAGCCAGGTATCACCCACCTTTCAAGCCCAATTTAAGTCTCACTTCATCTATGAAGTCTTATCTGAAACTTCTGCCCACACAGAATTCTGCTTCATTTCAACTCCAAAAGCTTATTGTCTCTACCAAATGTTTTGGCACAAAATCTTAAGACTGCTTCATCATTAGCTAATTGTCCTATGTACACTTTGTTTCTCAACAAGGGAATAAGATCTCTGAGGGCAGAGAATGTGTCTTTTTTTTCCCTTCATCTCCTCCATAGAAGCATAATACAGAACTGCACACATAATAGGCATTCAGTAAAAATTTGATTTGTTGAAAAAGAAAGAGCATCTCAAGATCTTAAGAATCTGTCATCCATAGTAAGAAAAGGTTACAGAAAAAGGACTTAAAATGGAATATTTTCATTTCAGGATCCCTACTCTGGCTGTGGAGAGGCCGTACAGTTGGGGAAGAGGTAAGGAATCAATCAGGAAACACTTCTCTCCCTCTTCTTTCCTATGGCTGACCTTCCACCTAGCACACCTCCAGCTCCCATTCATATCTTACCTGAAAGGCCTCTCTCAGGGCCTGGACCTGCTCCCCCGTGCGATTGTCTTGCCAGGGCCGGCCTCGGAGGCGGGTGGGGCTGGCACGGAGACTCTCTCCAAAAACATCCAAGTAGAAGAAGACATAGTCCCCATTGGTCAGGTTTTCTCTCTGGGCCTGAAGCAGGATCTCATGCAGCATCTCCAGAGGGCCACAAATGTACACAACTGAGGGCAGGCATTTAAAAATGGAGTACCCTTAGGAGAGGCATACCGCATCTCCAAATTAGCCCTTTCCCCTGGGGTTTGCAGGCTTTCCATTTTCTGTATCCCTTCTCAGCAGAAAAGTGAGAGCCCTGCTCCATTAAGTACCCAGAAGATACATCCCTTTCCCCAGGAGTGTTTTTCGAGTATCCTGGGGCCATAAGGAACATCTGGCATAAGTCATAGTTTGACCTCCAGAGGGATGGATGTACTACCCTCAAGTTTCTCCCTATCTCCAGCCCCGCTCTCTCATACTCCCACTTCTCCCATTTTCTCCTGTTCTTAACTTCCTCAGTCCCCCATCTTGCTTTTGCTGGGAAAATTGGGAAGGAAGGAAGACTGAAAAGTGTAGTTCAGGGTAAGCTCAGAAACTTTTTTTTTTAAGTCTAAACACTGGCTTTCCCAACCAAACACATTCAACTGTACCCCAATCTATTGCACCTTAAGCAAAGGATATCAGTTCGAAAAAGATCTCACATCAGGCATAAAAGCATTTGGAAATTGGGGATGGGTGCCCTATAGACCACCATATTTCATTTCCAACATTCTCTGACTTCCACAATGCCCACAAAACCTCATGCAGCCCAATACCCCCATTCCTCCCAACAACTAATCCTGTCTCACTAAAACTCATTCTTCCCACATGCCCTGTTACACCTTCACAATATCCCTTAGTCTTCCAACCATAAAACCCAGACACTTCCCCTCGTTATCATTCCTCTCCCTCACAAAACCCATCTCTGTATCCATCTTAAAATTGTCTACATGGCTCCCCAATGTCAGTTTTTTCTCATAAGTTCCTGAAATCCCCACTTTGCTTCCATGTACTCCTGTGGTGCCAATCTCTAGCTGTACCACCCCAAGTGGAGGAGGTCCAAGCTACACTCACTGCGCCCATTGGCCCGGATGAAGTGTGTAGCCTGTTCGGGACCACCTGGCTCCCGGGTATACACCTGATGCTGCACACTGAGATTACTGCCTTGCAGGGCCTCAAAGACCCCTTCGATTGTGAAGTAGTGGGGCCGGTCATCAGTGCGGGCATCCAGATACAGCAAAGCAGCACGGGCACTCCAGTTGAAGTGCCCATGCAGTGTCACCACAAACTCGCCCAGTTTGGGGGCGGAGGGACCTGTGCGGACCAATGTTCTGTAGTGCTCACTCTTGGCTGCAAAGCCTGAGGCCACGGCACCTGCAGTCAGTAGGGGCAGCCGCCAATGTGAGGCAAAACGGGCCACAGAAGCAGCAGGGTACACACAACCAGGGCCCAGAAGGAGGTCAGGGTCATTGTAGAGCTTCAAATCCACAGCATTCAATGGCGCCAGGTACTCGGAGCAGGCACCGTCCATCTCAGAGCTGACAAAGTGCAGGTCCACCGGCAATGCTCTCCCCAATGCCTCCATGGCCAGTGTCACAGCAGGGCCCACCCGCGGCCAAGCCCAGGCATAGCTTAGGTTGTGTTCAGGCAGCACCACTGCTAGTGTGAGATTCCGGGGCACAGGGGGGCGTGCCCCCCCCACCAAGGCTGCCAGCATCAACAGGAGTGGGGGCAGCGCCATGAGGAGAAGGCAAGTGCCTCTCAACTCTGAAGTCCCTTTTGGCCTAGAAGGGAAAGACACAAGCCCCAGCCTAAGACCTCAAGACACAAGGCTGGGCAGGGGAGACAGGAGCTGGGACAGCTCAAATGAAGAGACATAGGAACCTAGAGAAAGGGCCCAGGAAGGAAAGTAAGGATGGAGCTGGGGAGGAGAAGACCTAAAGCTACTGCAGGATAGAGGGCCCCGGGCTACAACGAGGGAGGTGGGGGAAAGGGGCCTAAGAAAGGAGGAGGAGCTAAGAGGGGCCTGATGCTAGGGTACAGGGGTCTATGGCACTGAGAACTCAGGAACACAAAGTGATCTGGGGCTGAGATGGGGAAGGAGCACGGGGCTGAGGGGGCCTGGGCCTGGGGGACTGAAGCTGAGGCGGCGAGTGGTACAGAGGAGCGGCCTGGGGGACTGGGGGATCGCACTCACAGCTGGAGGGGGAGGCGAGAGGAGGGACAGGGAGACAGAAAAGAACCGGGAGGAGGCAAAAGGGGGTGTCAGTGTTGGGGAGGGTCTTAGGCCAGGGAGCAGGAGGAGAGGAAGGGAGGAGAGGGTAAATCTCCCTGGAAAGGCTTCTCCCGAGGCTCCCGCTGGAGCTGACCTAGCGGACCAGGGCGCTGGTCCGGTCTGAGGCTGCGGCCCCACCCGTGTCCCGGCTCCTCTCCGTGGCGCTCCGCTTCTCCCGTGTCCCGGCCTGCTCTGGCCGCCGCTTCCTCCCGTCCGGGCCCCCGGGCCCCAGTATGCTCGGCCAGGTCCGCCCGGCCCGGCCCGGGCCCGTCTCTGCTCGCTGCGCCGGTGGCGGCCGAGTGCGACTCCGGGCAGGCCGCCCGCCCCCTCCCGGCGCCTCCCTCCCGCGGCCCCTGCCCCCGCCCCCGCCCCAGCAGCCCCTCCTCCTCCCCCTGCCGGCCCCACCCTCCCGGAGCGGCGCCTCCTGACTCCCACCAGTGCCGCCCTCCTGGACAGAGCTCAGCCCCCTCGAGGGACCCGCAGATGGGGGGCCCGCCTCCCCCACCCTAAATGGCCTGCCGTGACTCTTTTGCCTAGAGGCCCTGGGTACTCCTAGCGCCCCACCTGCGTTCCCAGAAGGCTGTACATGCCTCCAGGAGTCTTTTCCGCCCATCCTTCTAAGCATCTCTCCCCTAAGCCCCTGGGCTTCTTCGCCCCTCCACTTTCCCTGGGCCCCGCTCAAAAAGTTCCACGGTCTTCTCTCCAAAAGGTGACCTAGAATCCCTAAGCTAAGCGCATATGCCTACCCACTAAACCCTTCATCCCCGTACATTCTTCAAGACGCCCTTTTTGAGGGGCTGCCTGGAAACGTGCATTCCTAGAAAACTTTCTGATGATATTCTCTACTTTCCTTCATATGCCTTCCTCTTCACTCCTTTCTCTATCCCCAGGTCCCTACAGGCCTCTCAGCTTCCCCACAAACTTCACTGGAATTCCTATCTCCCTCTGAGTCCCTGCAGAGGCTTGTGAGCCCCATCTTTCCTCTCTTGTCTCTAACTTCCTAACTCTTAAGGTTTATATTGCTTCCAGGAAAGGGAGCACTGACTGGAGTCACATCCCTCTTCCAAGGCTTCCTACCTGTAGATGGCTACAAGTTACCTGCCCCCCTGCAACTCAGTGTCTTCATCGACACCACCTAGTCCTGGAGCTCCTTTCCAAATGCTGTGATACTATAGCTGCTCCTTTGTCTTGCAGATTGGTTTTTGCATTGCCCCACAATGCTCAGTAGCAGAGGGACATAATCTTTTCTGACTAAGCAGACTTTCTTAACAACTGAAAATTCATTCCATCCCAAGAAAAGAAAAACATTTCTTTTGGTTCAAAAGAAACAAAATGAAAGCTGGAATATGATTTATCCCAGGTCCTGCAACAAGTCCTTATCAGCTGAAATGGACCCCAGAAGTCTTTGCTTCCAATTTTATGCTCCCTCTTTGAACCATAGCTCCTTTTTTCCCTCTTTGGAATTCCATTCTGGAGGTACTGCTCTATGCCTGAATAACAGCTTTCATGTCATGACTACAAGGAGGAAATATAAATGAGATCTTGAGGAATTCCTTCTTCAGAAAGAAAGAAAAAAAAAGTTAAAAACTCACTTCCTTCCCCCTTAAGGGGCAACTTAGTACCACAGTGGATAGAGCACCTGGGCCTAGAATCAAGAAGACTTGAGTTCAAATTCAGTTACACTTACTAGCTGTGCGACCCTAGACAAGTCACTTAAACCCTATTTACCTGAGTCTCCTCATCTGTAAAAACCCCAAATAGGGTCACTAAGAGTCAGACACTACTGAAAAACACCTCAACAATAACAAAAACCCCCCTTAAAGTGAATCCTGGTCAAAATCAGGTCAAATCATATGGTCCCTCAGCTAGTTCTAAATCTAGGTCTTAAACTCTTTGCCTCTTCTACTCTTCCTGCCACACAAGTTAACAGATGTCACTGCTCTCGGGAGGAAGTTCTCTGGCTGGACTCAAGAAAACATGCAATTTCTCTGACATCAAGGCGACATCTGGTGGCTACAATGTAGAAATTCAGGATAAATTCAATTCAATAAATTCTTATTTATTTATTGACAGATGGGTATCCCAGTAGAGGGGGGGGAGGACGGTGTGTGTAAGAAAGGTATATGACAAATCTTGTATACATAAATCTAAGCCAAAAACCATATTGAGTTGTGTCCGAATTTTCCATTCAGCACTCTTGACTAATGAGGCAAAAACAAATCACTTTCATCTTGAATGAAAGAGAAAAGAAGGAAAGGGCAACCCAGAGGGAAAGAAACAGCTTGAGATAAACATAGCTGTAGTCAGCGAGTAAGAAAATCACATTAAGCACTCATAAACAAAATTTTGTGCCAGGTATTGTGCTTGTCCAAAAATGACTGTCCCTGCTACCCAGAAGAGTACAATCTAATGGATTTTAATGATGGGTTTTAGACACTCAAGAAGCACACAGATGCCTACAAACCTACCAGAAGAATAGGAGTAACCTAATTTTCTGAATGTAACAGAAAAGCAGTGGATTTGATGTCAGAGAACCCGAGTCAGAATTTCATCTTGTACTACCTGTATGGACAAGTCACTTAACCTCTCTGGAGAAGGAAATGGCAAATCATTTCTTCACTGGAACCATTTCTTCATCTGTAAAATGAGGGAATTAGATCAAATTATCTCCAAGATTTCTTACAACTTTAAATCTGATGTACAAACTCTATTTTTGTGCTTCTTGTATGAAGCTTGTCATACTTCTCATTACTGTCACTGCAGTTTACTTTTATCATCTAGGAGGCTAAAAAAAATTCTAGTTTCAGGCAATTCAATTTTAGCTATATGCTGACCTCAAGTAATCCTTGCAAAGGTCTAGTGGTTTAAGGACCCTTATGGCCTAAATAACATCCAAGTGGGATCAAGCTGTTTTCCTTAAGGCTGAAGTGGCTTCTGTGATGCTACATACAGACTCCCCAACTTTCTACTCCCTTGGGAAGGATCAGCCTAGATGAGGCTGGATTCCTAGGTCTGGATCCAAGTACATGGAATATTTCATTTTGGGAAAGACAAGGTGCTAAAGGCTAGTATTGTTTGAGGCCACTCCTAACTCCACAAGGATTACATACAGGGCCAGAGAAACTGAATTCTACAAAAACAGCAGGGTTCTAGTTCATGGTAATAAACTCTAATGTGAACCCCGAACCTATACCTCCAAAGTCTAAACCCCAGTATTCTTCAGAAGAATCCTAGAACTAACCTAATGTCCCAGAGATTAATTCTGATTTCTCAGGCTTGCTTTGGACAAGAGGAACATGAGCCCCCTGCCCCAGACCGCTGAGGTTCCAGGGCAGTAAGTGCCCTCCTATTCCTCCCCCACATCAGTCACCTGTTTGCTTGCTTCTTGGTCTACACCAAATCAGAGTGTGATCTTCCTACTTCATATCAGATGGGACAGAATACCAACAGAACCTGCCACAAAGAAAAGTTTTGAGAAATAAGAAGTCAGTAAGGTATATTTCAAAGTAACACTTTTCAATATAGAGGAAAGATAGGGAAGAGAAGTAGAAAAGAAGAAAGGGCTGATGAAAAAAAGTTGGAATTTATTTACATTTTTTTTTACTAGATCATCTTGGCTTCTTTTAGCCCCAGCCAGGGTGGCAGACAAAGAAGAATCCCGGAACACCAAACTATGAGACCACTATTGTGCTCTAAGCTTACATACACATGTATATCCCTGTAACTAGGTTAACTTCATTTTTGTAAAAAAAAAAAACCCTTATCTTTTATCTTGGGCAGAAGAGAGATAAGGGGGAGGCAATGGGGGTTAAGTGACTTGCCCAGGTCACACAGACAGGAAGTGTCTGAGGTTATATTTGAACCTAGGACCTTCCATCTCCAGGCCTAGTACTCTCTCCACTAGCTGCCTCCATTTCCTTAGTTTTAAAATGCCTCCCCTTAGCCATCTGGGAACTGATTTATCAAATCTGTAACATCTATTCCATATGCTAAGGATCTTAGCACATTAACACATTTTTTTAATTAACACATTTTACAGTGGTTTAAACATTTAAAATTACTCAAAAACATTTTAAAAGCAGGCTCTGGCTCCCAAATCACCTGCTTGGTAATGTATTCTAAAAGATATAACTGAGATTTAGAAAGGTCCACTTCAAAGAAGACTATTCCAGGGGAGTAGGGGCTCTATTCTTCAGTTTCTATCTATAGTTAGAATTTAAGAACTTTGGGCAAAAGTAGTCATGAACTCTGGGCCTGACTCTCAATCCACTGAGCCCAGAATATATGATTTCTAAAGTCTTTTCCAGATCTAAAACCTAAAATCTATCATCTTCTTAGGTTGGCAACTAGGTGGTACAGTAAGTAGAGTGCCTGGAGTCTTCCTAACTCCAGAGCCCGGTTTTAACTTCAAACACTATATAAGCTTTGTAGCCCTGGGTAAGTCACTTACTCTGCTTCATTTTTAGGGGAAAAAATAGCCCCTACCTTCCAAGATTGTTGTGAGGATAAAATGAGATATTTGTAAAGTTCTTTGAAAACTTTGTAAAAGCTTTGCAAAAAAAAAAATGCTATAAATGCTGTTGTTATTAAAAGGCAAGTGTCACATAAACACCGGATTCCTTATACATCAGAGAAAAGACTGAAATGGAAATGTGATTTCATTCCTATCATAGAGCTGAAAATATTCCATAATCAATGTATTGAAAGTAACTAAATCCAGGAGCCACTAGATAGCACAGTGGATAAAGTGCTAGGCCCAGAGTCCAGAGGATCTGGGTTCAAATCTGACCTTAGACACTTTCTAGATGTGTGACTCTGGGCAAGTCACTTAAATCCATTGTGTAGCTATTACCACTCTTCTGCCTTGGAACCAATAAACAGTATTGGTTTTAAGATGAAAGGTAAGGTCTTTAAAAAGAAAAAGACAATGTCAAACTCAAGTAAAAACCAATCCCTGCACACACCTACTGACTTAGAAATACACATACTGCCATTATCTATGCTATATTATACTCGTCTTTTTGTTAAATATTTTCCAATTACATTTTAATATGGTTCCCACCATATTCCCTCTCAGGCTGCCAATTTGACACCTCTGCATTAAGACATTTCAAAAAAGATGGTTTCAGAGAAACCTAAAAAATTTTGTAATGAACCAAGTAAAGTTAACAGAAATCAGGAGAACAATTTCTACAGTAAACAGATTATAAAAACAAACAATTTTGAATGACAAGAACACTGATCAACACAATGGCCAACCCTGATTCCACAGAGCCAATGATTTAGAATCCTGACAAAAATGATAAATTAATATGCAGACCAAGATACATTTTTCTGGGCAAGGCCAATATGGAAAGGTTTTTTGCTCAACTATGCATGTTTGTTACAAAGATCTCATTTTTCTTTTTTCAATAGTAGGGGAGGTAAAAAGAGGAAAAAATAAATGCTGTACGACTGGAAAAAAATAAAATTTAATTTAAAAAAAAGAAAAGCCATTCTTATCCAAATGCAAAATAGTTCCCAATTTTATCAACCAATTTCCAGGTGGAAAAAAAATCTAATAGAACTAAAAAAAAGATCTGAAAGATTATTGAGTCCAACACCTTCATTTTAGAGATGGGAAAACTGAGGGTCAAAGAGAGAGTGACTTGCCTAAGGACACAAGGAAGTGACCCATAATATCTCTTGCTATATACTCCTTTCATGGCTACCACATTAGTTCAAAACATTAGACTTCTAGCCCAGCCTATCTCAGTATCCTCCTAATTATTCTCTCTGTCCTCCAGTTTCTCCCATTCACATATTCCTCATAACTGCCAAAGGCACAGTTCTTACCATATCACTACTCTACTCAAGAAATTTCAATAGCTCCCTGTTGTCCCTAAAAACAATTACAAATTCTTTTATGTCATTTTTTAAGACCTGTCACAATCTGGCTCCTATATCCAGCCATCTTTCCAAGTTTGCATACTACATCTCCCTTCATGAATTCTGTAGTCCCACCAAAAAGGCCTATGTGCTGTCCCTCAAACATGCTATCCCACCTCCCATGCACACTGTGCCTTTGTACAGGCTGTCGTCCATGCCTCAGCTACATTCTCTCCTTCCCTTCCTAGAATTTCTGGCCTTATTCCAAGCTCAGCTCCAAGACCATCTTCTAACAGGAAGCTCTTCCTGATCCCCAACTGCTAGAGTCACCCCTGATATTGCCTTGTCTTTACTTTGTATCTATTGTGTATCTACCTGGTGATCTATTTGTTGTCTCCTTCAATAGAATACAAGTTTCTGGAGAACAGATAATTTAATTTTTATGTCTGCATACCTAGCACCTGCACATATAGTAGGTGCTTAATAAATTAATCTTGCTAATGCACAAGATCAATCGCCACACTGTTTTCCTCAAAAATGTCCAATGGCTCCCTTTGGCTCCTGGTCTAGTGTTCTTTCCACTGTACCAAATAGGCCTATTACCCAAAATAGACCAAAGAAAAAAGGAAAAACACATACATACAAAAATATTCATAACAATTTTTTTTGTTGTGACAAACTGAAAACTATGAGGGTATCAAAAAATTGGGGTGTTGTTCAGTCATTTCAATCTTATTCTTCATGACCCATTTGGGTTCAGGGAAAGATACTAGAGTGATATCTAGTCTCCTCCATCCTATAAACAGTCAATCAGTCAACAAGCATTTACTAATTAGCACACAGGTCTAAATGTTCTTCCTTCACTTTAAGATAAAAAAAATCACATACAGGTTCATTTTGTTCTCAAATCCAATATTGAGCTATTTTTAAACCCATATAAAACTCACCCAAGCAATCAGTTTATAGAAACCTCTTTTCAGATGGAGGAGGGTTGACATACAACAAAATACATGTGAAATATGATATGTTTATGAAAGTATCTCACAAATAAATCCATTAATAATGGATTTGATCCAAGATTCTGCTGCCTTCATCATCCAGATGAAACAAAGATCTGTTCTGTGGGGCTTAGTGCAAAAAGCATCTAGCACATGGCTATTCCATTCTAATACCATCAGTACCATCAGCTGAAACTCAATCCCCAAAGTTGGGGCATTTTATAACCTCCAGCTGGTCTCAGCCACAGCAGAGGCAACAATAAGTCTGAGAATTCATCCTCAAAGTAGTTAAAAGGCTTTCAGTCATAGAAAAAGAGCTGACTCCACAGGGGAACCTCTGGCCATGGAGAATTGAGCTGGTAGCTTAGCTTCATTGATTCTCAGTGCATGCAGTAAAAACTGTTATGTGAGGATAATGAAATCAAAGAATCTACCCTTCTGAAAAACAGTTTGGAATTGTGTAAAGAAAGTCATTAAGCTGATCATATAAATGGTATACTGGCTTCTAGTATCTTCCTCCTTTCTTCTTCAACCTCCTCTCAGTTAGCAAAATAATCTTCCTAAATTAGCAAAGCCTACCCATGTGACTTCCCCACTCCAAAGTCTTCAATGGCTGCCGATTACCTTGAAGACAGAATACAAATTCTTCAGCATGGCTAAAAGTCTCCCCCAGTTTTGGCTACAAACTATCTTTCCAATATTAATTCACATTATTCCCCTTTTAAGTATTCTACATTCTAGTCAAAGTGAATACTAATAGTTTCTCTGAGGTAGCATTTCATCTTATGCCTCTCTCAATTTGTCCAAGTGTGTCTCCCAGGCACACCGGAATATACGATCTCTCTCATCTCCACCTTTCACAATCCGTGTCTTTCTTCAAGACTTTAGTCCGATGACACCTCCTTGTGAAGGCTTTCTCTGGTGGCCCAATTGCTCTTCAAATTACCTCATAGCTAGATACTTCTGAACATATTAGCTCCCAAGTAGAATGAAGCTTCCTTTACTTTTTGGCTTTCTATTCCCAATACCAAAAATAAAGCCAAACATACGTAGTCTTAATTAGTCTATTTTTCATGAATTGCCTATTTTTGTTTTTCTGCTTCTATTTCATTCTCTCTCTTTTTCATAAAATCTCATAGTTGGAAGTATGAATCTCCACTACAAAATCCCCACTGGGCAGAGGAGTGGGGAATATGAAAAGATGTCATCAGGCACAATGGAGAGTGCAGTTCAGGACATCAGATTTCTAGACCTGATTATCTCAGTGTCCTCCTAATTATTTTCTCTGCCCTCCAGTTTTCCCCCACTCCAGTACATATTCCACATAAATGTTAAAGTGATATTCCTAGGCACAATTCTGACTGCATTTACTCCTGTGAAGATTGGATTTATGGCTAAGTGTAAGATCATGTATTTAGGATGGAAAAAGTACAAACTATACTTTTAGTAGAATAGGCTCCAAATGATCAGAAAAGTGACACATGTTGTAGGAATCATTATAGACAGGACCTGAAAAGAAGCCCAATGTGTTTACAGTCAAAATAGCTGACATAAGTATTATACATGATTAAGAGAGGAACTAAAAGTATTAAAAGAGAAACGAAACAAGCTTTCCTTTGTACAAATCATAGGACACTATAAACATTTCTGGGTCACTTTATCTCAAGAAGTAATGGCTCTAAGAAGTGGAAGAGCTCTTATCAGTCACCTGTTCAATTTCCCACCTAAACAACTGTAGAGGGTCACCTAGATTCTATTTGAAGCCCCCTCCAGTTATAGGATAGCTCACTACCTTCATAAGCAGCCCTTTTGAGAGAGAGAGAACAAAGTTAATAAGGACAAGGAAAATTAACAAAAAGTTATGTAAAGACAGGCTAAAAGGTGATTCTTGATTAGCCTGGAATACCAAAACACCAGAGGTATCCCAACAGAAGTAAGAGAACCATCTGTCACAGATGATGTGGAAGAGATTGGCATTGGTCCTTGATCAACTCAAATCAAAGGAAAAAAGTATCAACTCTATAACACTATGGAAGGAGGGAATGAGCAAAACTGATGCTTATTCACCTGTCATACCAAGGGGACTTTCCTTGAAAAATGTAAGACCCTACCAAAATGCAACTTTTACTTAACAGTAAAATTAAGCTACTGATAATTCCCAAGAGAAGATAAAATTTTTTTTCAATAGAATTTTAAGGGTTGGAAATTATCTCAAAGACTGCCCACTCCTTCCATTACTTGAACAAAAACCACCTCTAGAACAACCCTGACAAGAGATCACCCATCCTCTGCTTAAAGATCTCTAGTGAGAGGGAATCTATTTCCTCTCAAGATAGCACATTCATTTTGGATAGTAGGATTAGTTGTTAGAAAGTTAGCTGTTGGTGGTAGTGTTTTGTGGAGCTTAAAGCTCCATTTCTAAACAACCATCCAGTGCTCCAAGTTCCATTCTCTGGAGCCAAGCAAAACAACTACCATCCCTCTTTCATGTAACAGCCCTTCTAATTTTAGAAGGTAGTTACCATATCCTTTACCCTCAAGACTTCTCTTCTTTCTACTAAACACTCCCAGGTTCTATCACTTCACCACCAGGGTCATTCACTCTCTTCTAGACACATATCAGATATATGCTTGACAGTCTTCTTAAAATACTGTGGTGCCAGCATAACATTCCAGATGTGGCCTGATCAGAGCAGAGTACCACCCTTACTGTAAATACTACACTTCTCTTAATAGCCTAAAACTGCATTAAATTTTGCAGGTGCCATGTCACACTGCTGACTCGATTAACCTTTATTGAAATTCTCCTTCCTTCTTCAATAAATTCAGTGCCTAGATCACTGTCATTCTCTCCACCCTAACTCTTGCTCTCATAGAAGGAGGCTTCAACACACACATTGATGTGAGTCCTTCAAATATCCAACTGCCTGGTTCCTCAATCTACTCAGTTCCATTGAACTAGTCTTCCACTCTACCTCATCTACATAGAAATGGTCATACCATTAATCTTGCTATCATTTACAAGAATTCCACTTCCATATTCATAAACTACAAAATTCCATTATTTGATCATAATGTCTTATTATTCTTTCTCTAAGCCTTATGATGCCTAACCCTGTCTTTTTTTTTGTCCCTGCAACCTCTGACATTAATTCCTTCAATTCTTTCACAAGCAATCATGTATGCACTATTCTCTATTTCCTATCCTGAAACAGATAGGCAGCTCAATAGATAGAGCACTAGGTCTAGAATCCAGAAAAATCTAAATCCAAATCCAGCCTCAGACACTTACTCAATGTGTTACCCTGGGCAAGTCACTTAAGTTTGCCTCAGCAACCTCACCTGTAAAATGGGGATAATCACTTCTACTTTCCTGGGGTTGTCATGAGGATCCAGTGAGGCAATAATTGTAAAGTGATTAGCACAGTGCCTAGCACATGATAAATTACAGAAATGTTAGCTATTATCTTGAACTTCTGATGAATTCATTCCTTTTTTTTTTTTTTGCTGTACTCTATGTGTGAATCCTTTGGCTTTTTGTCCAACACCTTCTTCTTCCCTTCCCCTCATCTCACATCATTCAATTCTCTTCCTCTACTATCTCCTTTACATGAAGTGATCTAACTTCCTTCCAAGGAAAATTCCTCAACATACCCATTATGTTATCCCTTACTCTCCATCAGACTGCTCCCACCATCATCCCTACCCTCTCTTTTTATAATCTTATTCTCTCCCTCTCTCCGGCCCTTAACCTATAAATTTAACACATCTCCCTACCCTTAACAAAATCCTCACTTGATCTGACCATCCCTGCTACCTGCTATCCCATTTTTTTCTCCTTCCCTTTGAGTCTAAACTACTTGAGAAAGCCATTTATAATCACAAACTCCCTATACTTTCTCTCCACTCCTGTCCTATAATCTCTCTGCATCTTTCATTCAACTGAAATGTGTTATTTTCAAAGTTAACAATGATATTTTAATTGCCAAATCTAATAGTCCTTTCTTAATCTTCATCCCTTCTTGAACTCTCTTCAGTATCTGACACCCTCTTTCCCCAGATATTCTCTCTTCTCTAGGTTTTTATGAAACTGCTCTTTTCTAGTTCTCTCTCTAACTTTATGATCTCTGCTTCCCAGTCTCCTTTTCTAGATCTTCATCCAAGTCAAGCCTACTAACCATAAGTTTCTAATTCTCAAGCCTGTCTTGGGCCCTCTTCTCTTCTCCGTCAAAATATTATGTCACTTGTGATTTTTGTATCTCCCATGGCTCAGTTATTATCACCTTTAAACAAATGATTCTCAGGTCTCTATATCCTGCCCTAATGTCCCTTCTGAATTCTCATCTCACATCACCAAATGACTTTAAGGTATCTTGAGCTGGATGTCCCAAAGGCAACTCAAACTCAGCATGTTCAAGACAGAATTCATTAACTTTTCCTCAAAACCTTTTCCCTTTTTCTCAACTTCTCTGTTATTTTTTGAAAGTACCACCATTTCCAATCATTCAAGCTCACAGTCTTGTAGTCCTCACTCATATTACCCTGAAATATCCCCTTTTCTCTAGTCACATAGCCCCGACCCTGGCAGGCCCTCATCACCTCGTGATTGCACTGTTGCAATAACCATCTGACTGTTCTCCCTATTTCAGTTCATCTACTCATCCAATGCCAAAGTGATTTTCCTAAGGCAGAAGTATGACCATGCTACTACCTCTCTACTCAATAATCTCCAATGGCTCAATACTGCCTTCAGGATCAACTATCTCGTTTGGCTTTTAATGCCTTCACCATCTGGCCCCTTCATAGTCCCTGTCCCTGAAATATTCTCACCTCCACCCTTTGGTTTCATGGACTTCCTTCAAAACTTAGTTCAGTGCAGAAAATTTCTCCTAATCCTCTATCCCATTCTTAACTGCTAATCATTCCCTCTGAGATGACCTTCCATTTATGCTCTATGCAGTTTGTATAGTTATTTGCATGTGAGCTCCTATAGAACAAAACCCCTATTTTTGCCCTTCTTTAGGTTCCAGATATATAGAAGGTATACAATAAATGCTTGTTCACTGACTAACCCTGGGAAAATCACTTAATTTCTCAGTACCCTAAAGTGAGTTTCCTTGCTGAGAGCTCAAATCATTGTACCAGATTTATCCTATTGTTCAATCCTGCTGAGATATCTTTGGATCTTTGGATCATGATTTTGAGCAATTTTAGCTATCTTTCCCAGCTTCATGAGATCTGCAAATTCAATAAGAACATCTGTGGCCTCATTTAAGTGATGAATAAGAATATTAAATAGTACAAAGCTAAGGCCAAATCCCTGATGGATTCTACTAAAGATCTCCCTCCAGGTTTAAAGTAGCCCATTAACTTTTGAGATCTAGTCAATTAACCAGTGCCATATCCTCCTAATTATCTGAATATCTAGCTTACAACTCTATATCTTGTCTATAAGGATGGCAAATGAAATTTAAAATCTAGCTGTCTTATTATGTTTACAGCATTCCTCTAACTTACCAATCTAGATGCCCTATCAAGAAAGAAAATTAAGTTAGTCTAGTCTGTTCAATAAGAGCTATATTGGCTCAAAAAAGGGGGAGGCCGCTAGGTGGATAGAGCCAGGCCTGCAGGCAGGATCTGATTTCAAATCTGAGTTCCTAGCTGTGAGGCCATTGACCAAATCACTTAAACACCAATTGCCCAGCCCTTACCGTTCTGCCTTAGAACATTACTCGGTATTGATTTTAAGACAGAAGGTAAGGGTTTAAAAAAGAAAAAGAAAAAAAAAGAACCATACTGGTACTTACTGATCACTTCCTCCCTCTCCAAATGCTTGTCAATTATCCTTTTAACAATATGTTCATTAATTTTATTAAGAACTAAGATCAAGCACACCAAACTGTAGCTTACAGATCTCATTTGCCCTCTCCACTTCTTCACATTTTTTTTTAAACCCTTACCTTCCATCTTGGAGTCAGTACTGTGTATTGGCTCCAAGGCAGAAGAATGGTAAGGGCTAGGCAATGGGGGTCAAGTGACTTGCCCAGGGTCACACAAATGCGAAGTGTCTGAGGCCAGATTTGAACCTAGGACCTCTAGGTCTCTAGGCCTGGCTCTCAATCCACTGAGCTACCCAGCTGCCCCCTGCACTTCTTCACATTCTTTTAAAGATCATTAACAAAAATTACATTATCAAGTTATTTCAAGGTCTGGTGACTTGAACTGGGGGCAATTAGGGGCTGTCTTGCTTCCTTCACACTTGTCTTAGTTTTCAATCCTTTGATAACAATTTTTATTATATCTTTCCTTTTCCATTGACCATCCTCTCTTTGATAGAGAAAATAGAAGCAAAATAGTAGTTGAGTAATTTCTTCCTGCCTAAAACAGTTCCTGACACATAGTTAGTGCCTGTTGACCAACTGATTCTGTTACTGTCATATCTACCCTATCCTTTCCCTCCTTTAAACCTCCTCTTATCCCCAACATAGCTAAAAAACAACCCATTTTTGTTGTCCTTAGCATGTTAATTATCAGTCTCCAACTCATGAGTCCTAATGCTCCTAACACTAAAGTTTTTTAAAAGTTAGAGAAATTCATAGGTGACATAGTAATCATAAAGTAATCTATATTAAATATCAAACAGGGAGAATAAGAGAACCCTCCCCAAAAACCTTTGGTGCTCCTTTCAGAGATAGAATGAACCATAGGTTTGACCCAATTATGTTGTTCTTTTATGCCATTTCTTTTTTGTTTTGTCTTCCCTTTTTTTCTTCTCTAAACTGAAAGTATTAGGTAATTCCATTGTATTTTTACTATTTATTTTGAAAAAGTTTTACTTCTAGTTCTTAATCTCTTAATTATTTAGCTACTATAAGTTGTTTTGTTTTCAGAAGGAAGGAGAGGAAGAATATAAAATATTCAAGCAAGTCACCACAAACTATTTTTCACTGGCCCAAGACTCATTTATTTAAAGGCTTTCTTTGGTAGAAAAGGGTTTCCTAACACTTTCTGTGAATTTCAGTCCTCTGAGATAGAATTCATTCAGGACTAGTAACTTGTTCTCATTGGGGGCAACTAGGTACTCCCTTATCTCTTCACTTAATCTTAAATTTCAACTCCCTATTAACTATTTTCATACTATCCTCATTCAAAAGATCATTCTGCTTGGCAGAGGAAAGAGAATTTAAGTAACTCTGCTTTTCTTTCTACAGTATTTACTGTCCTTGATAATATTATTCTCCTGGACATATGCCTCAAGTGTTAGAAATATGGAACAGATTAGGTTAACAGTCCATTATAGATGTCACCTTTTAATTTTTCTTAAGTTTTTTTAAAGCACAACATTAGATTGAAAATAGTTCCCCATTCATCAGACAGCCAGGATGAAATAGGCTGCCAACAATCTAAAACAGTTCCGTCGGATGAGGCTTTGTGGAATCAGTGGTGGAAGCAAAGAACATTTTCTTGGCTTTTACCATGTATACAGTGGACTCTCAGTAAATATTTGATGATGATGACTATGCCACAGCATAAAAACTTAACATCTCTATGTTGCAATCTGTCCAGTTCATGAGACGAGAACCATCTTCTTTCCATTTTTTTCTCTTCCTATTTCATATGCTTCCAGTCAAAGTTGTGGTATAGTGAAAATGTAAACAAGGAGGGTATTTCAGAGCTTTTTGTATTGAGAGAGGTTGCCAGTAAACTGTGATTGTGCAGGGTGGGGAGTAAGGACAGCCTGATTAACTCATTTTGTTCTCCTTCCCTCCCCCCTCCCAGCCCAACTGATGTAATCATAGAAAGTAAAAAGCAGGTGACAATGACCTTGAATAGAGATAGGGTTTTAAGGTCTCAAATGGATAGAAAGGGCTTGTACTGTTACTCCTATACAAGTTATGAAAAAGGCTATCGAATTAAAAGACAGCTAGTCGGCCACTGGCTGACAAAGGACTGGCCACATTTCAGGTGTCTCCTTAGAAATGAGCCCTACTCTCTAAGAGAGCCAGGAGAGTCAAAGAACAAGAAAGTTCTGAGCAATGTGATTACTAGCAACTGGGGGGGAAATCAACTATGGAAGAAGCTAGTTCTTGAGGAGGAATTGTTCCTTCACTTGGAGATGAGGGAGGATTATTTCCCTTTTCCATTGGCCATGACAAGCTGCAATGGAGCTACTTACCTAGTAAGCAACATGACACCCAGGAGCCTCACAAATTGAGGTGGAAGACAGTTCTAAGGAATAATAAACCTTTTGAGTCCTAAAGAAAAGCAATCCTAGCTACTAGGAGCTGAGCAAATGGCCCAAGGAAGGTTGCCATATAACCTGCTCAACAGAGAAACTGCACCCTGGGAAAAACAGCATGAGGATGCTACCAGGGAAAGAAAGAAGGCCCCCTAAATGCTAGATGTGCGAGTAGCCTGGATTAAATGGATTCCCTAAATGGGTGTCTCTCTACCAGTGTACTCTACAGTGTGCCCGCTCCTCCCAGTGACATTGTGTGTAGACTGCATCCCATATTTAAGATGTTTAATGACTATTGTTTTTTTGCTATTTGATCTCACTAAATGCTTTGAGCAAATAGTTTCCTGGATAACTCATGAAAGCTAAGTGCACCAGTGGGAACTTGTGAGCTATAGTTTTATGGGTGTAGACCTACAAAGTATCTTAGACCTGGAGGAGGAGCACTGACCCCAAATGATCAAAAATTCAAGTCTAAGTTGGGGAGGAGTAGGCTAGCAGAGTACAAAGATTATAGATCTACTGGCCTCAACAAACCAGTGCAAAGGGTCATCTGTCCCAAAAGGAACTCTGTGTTTCACACAGCTACATCCTAACCAAGAGAAGTAGCTGGTCCAGCTGTAACAAAGTTGTTTTTTACCTCCCCATTATTGATTCCAGGTTAAAAAAAAAAAAGCACATTCAATATGTAACACTATTGAAATATGATACAATTTTTAGAGTACTTGTGGACTGCAGATACATAATCATTAAGGAATCCTGATCATAGGGGAAGCAATTGTAGGGAATTTGTTGTAGGGAATGGAGTTGAGGAAGCAGAAGCATAGAGCAGCTAGGCAACACCATGGATAGAACCCCAGGCCTGGAGTCTGGAAGACTCATCTTCCTGAGTTCAAATCTGTCCTCAGACACTTACTAGCTATGTGACCCTGGGCAAATCACTTCACACTATATGCCTCAGTTTCCTCATCTATAAAATGAGCTAGAGAAGGAAATGGCAAATCACTCTAATATCCTAGCCAAGAAAACCCCAAATGGAGTCATAAAGAGTCAAGCCACAACTGAAATGAGTAAATAATAAATGAAGAAGCCTACTATATGAGGTGCCTCAGTTCTACAAAAATGGAAAGGGGGGGAAGCTGGGTAGCTCAGTGGATTGAGAACCATGCCTAGAGACGGGAGGTCCTAGGTTCAAATCTGGCTTCATACACTTCTCTGCTGTGTGACCCTGGGCAAGTCATTTAACACCCATTGCCTAGCCCTTATCACTCTTCTGCCTTGCAACTAATACATAGTATTGATTCCAAGACAGAAGGTAAGGGTTTAAAAAGTGGGGAGGGGGGGGAAGCAAGTTGCCATTTTTCCTAGAAGAGATAGTCCCTTGGGGACTTTCTCTTGTGTGATGCTTTGCTATTAGAAGGCTTTCAAGAGTTTTTCTTTAAATAATCTATCCATTTACACTGGCCATATGGTTTCTGCTTCCTTCTACATGGTTGACAAGTTTTGATTAGAACTCAAGAACATTACTTTTTTTTTTTAAGAACATTACTTTTTGCTGGGTGGAATAGTTTTCTAAACAAATAGGCAAAAAGAAAATGAAGCAAAAAAGGCTTAAAGGGACCTCAAATATGCCTTGCCTACAGTGTTCTTTTTTACTGACCCACTTCACATTTCTCTCCTCTCTTTAAACCACTGCTCCTTTTATCTACAATACAGCATAGTAAGCCGAGATAGAAATAGAGCTGTGAATAGCAGTAAATGTGAATTTGGGGCTGAAGCTAGAAAGGAAAAGATCTGGGCCTCAGTTCCCTCATTTGCAAAATAAAAGAGAAAGAGAAATTAGATGATTTCTAAAATCAAATTTCTTATGATTCTATATGCCTGGAAGCTGATCTCTGAATAGTGACAGATGTGGCTCAATTATGATTTTCTTTTGTATTTCCCAATGTTACCAAATGAATGACTAGGAAAGAGACACTGAGAATTCTAGGTTATCAGTTTTGTGTTTTTGTGAGGGTTTTTTTAACTAGCTACTGTGTTATCTATTCATTTGCCTATGTAAAGATAAGATTTTTGAGCAAGCTAGATCAAAAGGAATGTAACAGATACCAAGGAGAATCCTAAATAAATCTGATATAAAAACCTGCTATCACCCACACCATGTCATAACAAAAATTCTTACATATAGGGAGTAGCTATATGTTCTTGAGGTAGGGGGTACTACCTAATGAATGTGTCTCAATTGGCAGCAATACTGGAACAATAGATTCAAATACACACAAAGCAGATAAGTGAATAGTAGAATAATGTCAGCATCAGGAGATAAGAATCTGTATTAGGATAGTAGCTGTGGAAACAGAAGAAGAAATGCATCTGACTTTGTATGTGATGTAAGCTTTGAGAGGAAATGATAGTGTCTCTGGCAATAGTCAATGATGGAAATTAGAAAAAGATAATTGCATAAAGAAGGGAAGATAAGGAGTTTGGTTTCTGGTTGAGTTTACATGTCAGCAAGGTCCAAGTAGAAATTGGTATGAGCTAGGATAGACATTTGAGGAAACCAGTATAGTGGTGTTTGAGGTAAAATCTAACAATGAGAGCTCCTCTAAAATAAAATAGGCAATCTTAGATATCAAGTTCCCAGTTACTGGAGATGTTTATGCAGAGGTTAAAGGACCATTTCCCAGAAATATTTCTGGGAACAAGGTTTCTTACATTCAGGAGAAAGTTGGCCTAAATAACCTGTAAAACCCCTTCCTAGTCTAAGATTCTATGATATTTTTTATTTAGTTTCTATTTTTCAGTTAATAAAAATTCACTTTCTTTCCCTCTCACCTCCTTTCCCCTCTGCAAAACAGAAATTAAAGCTAAAACTCTTGTAATAAATATGTACAGTAAAGCAAAACAAATCCCTTCTTGCACTGGCCATATCCAGAGACAAAAATATGTCTCAGTCTGCAAACTGAGCCTATCACCACTCCGGCTGGAGGTGAGTAGTATGTTTCATCATAGGTGGAACTCTATCTACAATTTTAAGGAATAATTTTTAAGCATTGAGAAAATATTAAATACTTGAGTAGAGGGTGAGAAGAGTTATACTCAAATGTAATCCAAGAATCATTGGTTGAAATCATGAGAAAGGATGAGTTCTGAGTCCAAGAAAGGCAATGTCATATAATCAAGGCCAGTTTAATTATAATGAGGCATCAAGTAGAAAGAGCAGTGGATTTACAGAGGCCTTGGGTTTGAATCCTAATTCTGCTTCTTACTGATGTGACCTTGTAACTTAATTCCACACCCATAAAATGAAGGGGTTGAACCACATGGCCCCAAAGATCCTTTTTCCATTCTAAATCTACAATCCTATGATCCTACTGATCCAAGCCAATTAAGTAAATATAAATGACTATGACTCAAAAACTGTAAGACAAGTACTAAAGGAGCTTAATCATTTTATTCCAATCAACATCTATCATCAAACAGACAAATGAAAAAGTTAGAAGTGGATGTTTGCTCAATAAGAACTCTGGAGAATATCTACAGTGTCTCCTATCTCACTCCAAACCACTCCATGTTTCCAGGGCAAGAAAATCAGGATCTGTGGAAGATGAAGAAGACCCAGGTCTTTGCTTAGGCCTGAATATCCGCCAATCCTGAACACATACTTGTGCCTCAGACAAGGGCTACTGGGTAATTTAGGGGAAGGAGGTAGATAGATGAGAGGCGGGGCTGACTCCCTGGGGAGAAATCAAGGCAATTGAGCCACAGTCTGTGATGCCTGTGGGAGCCCTGAACCTTTACGGTTTCCTGTGCTCCGGTTGTCCTGGTAACCTGTGGCCTCCCTATTTATGTTGGCATCATAGTGCCAAGAGCGGAAGCAAAACTGAAGCAGGGGGAAGACTTGTAGGGAAAAATGTGGGTAATGAAGCAACTATGCCATTGCAGGGTCAAGCCTAGGGCAGAGAGATGGGGAGCAGTTCCTAAAGACTCAAGCTATTGGGCCTGGGGAAGACAGTGTGAACCTTGGCTAAAGAAGAAGATAGATAAGGAAGGCAGATAGAAACAGAAAAATCTAATGCTTAAGTAGTAGCTAAATCATTAAAAGATGAGAGTGATAAACATCTCATTTTAAACAGAAAGCCCAAATTCCTTCACAGGAAAACACGCTGCCCCCAACAACAATCCACACCACAGCCCTATGTCAAACTATGGAGGTTTATGAAAAATGCTAGAAGCATCCAACCCTAGAAAAATACAGACTCAAAGATGTGATTATTTTTTAAGATTTACTAAATCTGTAGGGTGCTTTGTGGTCATCAAAAATTAGCAGAGGATTTTAGAATTCAAAGTCATCAGAAGAGAATGTGATACAGGCAGTTTCAGTGGTATTGAAGACATAAATGCAAAGTTGACAAAGATTGAATATTTGTGGATATTTTGGGGGATATCTTCCTAATCTCTTTAGATGATATCAAGGGAAAAAAGCAGGACTGTCCATTCATGACCCTAATGTCAACAGACTCCTAGATCTAACACAGTATAGCAATTCTTATATTCTTGGAACATCTTCCCATTTTTCATAGAATTTTAGAGTTGGCAGAGACCTTGAAGTTTGTTCCAACTAACCCCTTACCAATACATCATTTCCCTTTCCCAATAAGTCAACTCTCCCAATTCTTAAAACATTAGCTCCTTCATTAAATGCTCTCAATCTGTCCTGAAGAACTCTTTCCTCTTACTCTTGTTCATTATAGACAGGAAATTTCCATGGCTGCTCCCAGATCTTTATCCCAGGTATGGATTTAGTCTTGCATTTAAATTCTAATGTGTACTTCATCTTCATGTTTATAATACTATGATACACATTCATATATAACATTATACATATATAGCAGGTGACATATACTGAATATATACATATATTCATATTATAATTTAATTATTTCTGTTAAGCATACCTTCATCTGTACATGTTTATATCAATGTTTTTATACATACCAATAGATCAGAGAATAGGCCTATAAATTCTCTGTATAGGACTTGACAAGTGTTTAGGTTTTTTTAAATGTCAGTGGTAATAACTGACACATACTTGCAGTTTGAAATTTATATATATTATTTCATATTATCCCTGTGAAGCAGATACAACAGTTGTTATCATCCTCATTTTATAGATGAAACTGATAATCATATCAGGCTACTCAAGATCACACAACTAGTTAAGTATCAGAGGTAAGATAGAAACCCAGGTCAGAATCTAGTACACTATCTATTAAGCCATTCTGCATTATGACAAAGTTAAAATGTAATCAATCAATAAACATTTATTAAACACCTATTATGTGCCAGACACTATGCTAAATTGCTGGGAATACAAAAAGGGCAAAAGGCAGTCAGTCCCTCCCTTCAAGGAGCTTATAACATTAGATATGAAGAGAAGATATTGAGGAAGACATTAATTCAAAAAAAGCTTCCTTCTTACTCAAGATTTTGAGTGCCTTCTATGCCTAAGACACTGTGCTAAGACTAGAGGAAGATAAAAATTAATAAGCTACAGTCTCTGCCTCTTAAAGTTCATTGTGAGTATAACTGAAATGATGCCATGAATACAAATAACTTTCTACAATATATACAGAAATTGTTCCCACAAAAAATATATATAAAATGCAACTTCAATCTGAAGAAGGAAAGATTACTTTGGGCTAAAAGGAATCTAAAAAATCTTCATGGAGATGGCTGAAGTAGGCCTGCAATTGGGGAAGACGTTTAACTGGGCTTGGCCCTTGACTGTAGAATGAGGTAGATAGGGGGGGAGGAGGGGGCGGGAAATTGCCACATGGAAACAAAGACAAATCTAGTACAAGAAACAGAGAAAGGGAAGATCATTCTAAATATAGGAAAAGATTAAACAAAAGCAGATGTAGGAAGTGGGGCTACAGGGGTCATATTTAAGGAATGGCCAGTGAGTGGTCTAGACTGGCAGCAACAAAGAGTGAAGGGGAATAAAAAGAAACTAAGACCAAAAGGTAGGCTTGGGGATGTAGCATGTAGGGCCCTAAATTACCCATTAAATATCTTTGACTTTATTCTGTAGACAATGGAGAGCAATGAAGGTTTTTAACCAGGGGAATAGCATTCCCAGCACTGTGCTTCACTGGCAGCAGCATAAAGGATAAACTGGAAGGAAGTTAGAAGGGAGAATGTAGCAGTCCACCCCTAGCTATGGGCAAGGGGAACAGTTGGTATGTACAGATTGCCTTAGAAGAGAGTATTGCACATGGCTGGGAAAGCCTCTGACCCTTGACCCCAGCTTCCCCCAGGTTTCTTTGTGCTCACCTGGTTAAGAGAAACCACACCTATACCTTGTCATTAACCAATGATGATCATCCCTGTGTACTGTGTATATTTGCATATCAAAGATTATATATAGCCCAGCAAGCTCCGCCTCTCTCTCTCTCTCTTTCAGGCTAGCTTTTAAACCTTCTCTATCTCTCTTTCATCTCTCCGACCTGTGTGGTATTAAATGTGGATCTCTGGACTGGTAAAAGCCTTCGGAAGGGTCCTTTGATCAGAGCTTAGCTGTGGCTCATGGAAAATTAATAAAGACTCATTCCTGCCACCTCATATCTCTAATTTGACTCCGTCATCCCCTTCGTGGTATCTAAAACTTCTATCCTGTCTCTATCTTCCTACCTTAAAGCTTCTCTCCCCTCTGAGGAAGCTTTAGAGAGGATGTAAGGAAGCTATTACAAAAGTCCAATTAAAAAGTAAGAAGGGGTGGAGATTGAAGGAACACAAAAGTTTGAATAAAATTTATTTGAGAGAGGAGGGAAGGAGAATAAAAAGATCCTCTTAACTGATATGATGATATTGAAAACCAAGCTTGGTACATAGCAAAATGGACATGCCATTACTAGAACTAGGGAATTCAGGATGAAGAGTTTGTTTCTTACATTTGCATTGTTGGCAATTTATCTAGATAGTGATTTTTAACAGGCAATTAAAAATGTAGGGCTAGAGCTCAAGAAAAAAAAAAACAACATAAAATGTTGGCTTCAGAATCAAGAGAACTTGGAGAATCGGGTACTTCACTGATACATTCTGCCTCTGTAATCCAAGACAAGGCATTTAAGCTCTCAGTGGCCCAGCTAACTCTAAGACTGAAGGTTCCAAAACAGTTGCAGAGTTGTTTATGAATACATAAAGGAAATTTCTTAACTAGGTGTCCCCTACACCAATGAAATAATAGATCTAAACTAAGGGAGTGGGGGGTTGGAACTAGAGATAGAGATTTGATAGTCATAAGAAAAGAGGTAATAGTTGAAGTCAAGGAAGTGGATAAGACTGCCAAGACCATATATAAATTTAAAACAGAGGGCTAGGGACAAACATTTGAAAAATGCCTATATTTAGTGATAAGAAGAAAAGAAACAGATTAGGAGTTATCAGAGTCATATCCTCACCACCAAGGCAGTGTCAACAGCAAGAAGTTTCAAGTAGGGAAGTGATTGACAGTATTAAATACTACAAAAAACATCAAAGAGGATAGAGTGAAGAAAGATCCCTCAATTTGGCAACAGGATGGTCACCTTTAAGAAAGCATTTTTATATGAGGAGTTAGTGAAATAAGATTACAAGGGGTTAAAATGTCAATGAAAACAGTGAAAAATAAATAAATAAAGGCATGACAGGTTTGAAAGATTTTGGCACCCTTCACTAGAGAAAGGTATGCATCAGAGGTAAGAAAAATTAATCACACAGACATTCATAGGATTTGGAAGCTGAAAGTAATCTTAAAGACATGTTAAGTGCTGAGGATACAAGACACTCAAACATTCTGCCCCTGAGAAGTATTAAAGTCTAATATAGGTTTATGTAATACAAAAAAAAGTAAAATAAAGGAACAATGATATCTATTTTTTATTCTTCCAAGTCTTGACCAGCTGCCATTCCCACTCACTCCTAAAAATAATTACTATCAGTTTTCAATTAACAGAGCATCTCTATAATGACCAAGCACTGCAATCATTATTCTCTACAAATGATTAATTCGACCATAATTCTCATAATAGATATGAGAAGTAACTTTATTAATACTTCGAAAAAAGGGCTAAAATTTGAGTTTTCATTTCATAGGCTATCCCTTTGGTTAGTGAGTGACCAGGCATTTCAATTGCTATTAATTAGTTCTCCAAATAGATATGGGAAACCACTTAATTGATTTTTCTTAAAACAGGGTTTGGGTAACCCTTGAAGATATTGAATTACCGATTTGCTTAAAACCTACAAAATAGGGACTAGCTATCCCAGTCTTTATTACTTTGTATTCCTATAAATCCATTCATGTTACAGATCAGAAACTTGCCTGGAGTTAGGCAATTCATTAATGGTAAAACTATCACCACAATTCAGGTGTTCTAGCTCCCAAATCAATGATCTTTGCAATATAAAAATGCTACTCACAAAGGAATGAAAATGGAAGACTGATAACTTGAAGATATGATTATTCAAGGGTTTATAAAGGGAAGGATGAGGAAGAGGTAACACAGCAGAAGTAAAGTTGATTAACTAAAGTAGGTTACAGAAATAGAAAAGCCTAATAAAGGAGAACACTAATTTTTTAAACAAGATTGTGAACCAAAAAATAGAATGAAGAGGAGTTTTAAAAGAGTTAAAAGGTAAGTGATGAGCCAAAAACAGTTGTGGGCTAGAGAATCAACAAAGAAGGAAGCGTGGTGCTTGCTGGCAAGGAAAAGAGTAGAACTAAGGAAAGAAAGAATTTATAGTAGAGTAAGTCAGTGTGAAGTTTTCCTCTAAAGGTGCCCAACAGAGCAGAACAGAAATGAAGGCAAAGGATAAAGGGTGTGAGACATAGTTACTAATATAGGCTTAGGCTGAATGAAACAGCAAGACAGAAAAACAACAGATCCACAATAAAAGAAAATATTGGAATTAAATGTAAACTGGTTAGAATGTTTTTGTTTTTAGCCAGACAGTTGTAAGATTTTAGTAAACAAAGAGTAGTCATTAAAATCTGAGCTTTAAAATATATATTATTGTCAAAATAGAATCTAAGTGGAAAACGGCATTTTAGAGTTATCAATTTAGCCATCATGGTACTTATTGTCTCAAATAGATTTTGCTGATTTTTATATCTAAAAGTCACATATGTGTCAGTGTTAAGAAAAAATAAATTATGCAAGATTAATTTTTTGGATGTGTATATAAGGGAAAGGGTCTGTGATTTCATCAATATAGGCAGCTCTCAGCAAAGAAATTTCCTTGACCAATGAAGATCAGCAATAGTTGTTGGCCTCATTTGGTTCCCTCAGGGAGACCTTGGATCTCTTCCAGCAGGATGGGATTGGTTAAAATTGTCAAGAATAAGGCCTACTTCAAATGGTATCAAGTGAAATCCCAGAAAAGAGGGAGAGTAAATTTCCTTCACACATTCTATAACTTACAATTTCATAGGTTGCCAAAGGCACTAACAGGGGAAGTGACTTGCCCAAGTCACACAATATGCACAAGACATTCTAACTTCAAGGCCAAACCTTTATCTGCTATTCAATTATCTTACAGTGACAATTCATCATTTTCTTTTATTCTTCATTATTTTTCTTAAAACTCTGGACATTTTGTTTCTCCAAACAAATGTTTAGTTATTTTGTCTGGATCTGCCAAGTAATCAATTCCTTTGGTAGTTTATGGAAATAAATTCACTAAGGTAGTAATAGTATTTTTATTATATTTGATATAGCCCAACCAAGAAAACAATGAATCACTCAATTCAATTTGAATTTCACTTTATGTAACTCTGCATGTGTATTGGTATGTTAAGTCCATATATTTTGTGCATTTTATATTTTCAAATAATTTTTTTTTCAAAAAATCAAATTGCATTTCAAATGTTTGAATAAAATTTTACTCACTGATCGTTGTTAGTAATATATAGAAAAAGTTAATGACTTTGGGAGTTCTGTATCTTGATATTTTATTTAAACTATTGTTTTGAATAGTTTTTCATTGAATTTCTAAGGTTTTTTAAATAAAATATTTTATCTGGAAAAAAAAGGCAAAAAAGGTCTCAAAATTACCAAGAAGTCACGTCATTGCATAATACATGGAAGCCCTAGACTTTTTCCAAAAGCTTTAAAAAATAGAAAGGAATTATTTTATCATCAGTGGCAATATTCTAAACTGTTTCCAACAAACTTCTGCTATGCTTCCATATGAAGTAGGAGAGAAAAAACTGAAAATTCTTTTGGCTCAGAGGAATCTACACTTACAAGTTATGTTAAAAGTGATGACTATAGAAACTAGAAAAAGGAAACTACAAGCATCCCCTCTAGCTCTAAATCCTATGATAACCTATGGCATCAAAAGAAATTAGAAGAATAACAAAATAGAGTTAAGAGAAGCATGTCAGAGAATAAGAAAAAAAAAGTGCTTATCCATTATTATTATTATTATTATATTATGAGATTTGAAGAAGTACAGGCAAGATTGAAGTCAGTGAGAGAAAATCACATTAAATCAAAGAAAAAAAAGTAGTACTACTTTCCAGTTAGTTCCTATTTTAAGTGGTCTAATTAGCTGTCAAGCATTTTCTTGTTTTAAATCAATTCCTATAAAGGCATATTTTATTTTTAACATTTAACAAAATCACTTTTATAATTTGCTAAACGTACAATATATGGACAGCAAATCTGGCCTCAGACACTTACTAGCTATGTGACCCAGGCCAAGTCATTTACCTTTGTTTTTTGTTTGCCTTAGTTCCCTCACCTGTAAAATGAGTTGGAAAAGAAAACAGCAAACTATTCCAGTATCTACCAAGAAAACCCCAAACAGAATCCTAAAGAATAAGACACGACTGAAAAACAATTGAATAACAATAAATGTACAATACACAAACTGAGTTAAATCAAAATTACCAGATTGATGGATCAATCAGATAAATACGTAACAAATTTACTCAAAAAGAACATTTATTAAGCATCTACCATGTGTATCAGGCACTTGGGATACAAAGACAAAAATTTAAAAAAATAAATCAATGGCTCACTGGCAAGTGGGACTACCTTATCTCATAACTATGTATAACTATGATGATCATTTGCTCAAAGACCTATAATGGCTACTCACTTCATGTCAGAACTCATCCTAATAATGAAAGCTTTCTATAAGTTGTCCCAACCTCTGTCAACCCAAGGTTAAAACTTACTCTTCCTCAATACATACTTTCACCACAATATTCCCAGCATATATATATGCAATGCTCCAAATACATTGATTAGGCCTTCTCTCCCCAGCTTCAAGCCTGTGGCAGCTCCCATACCCTGGAACAGGAGTTTCAACATAAGGGCAAGTCAGGTAAAGGCTTCCAAAGGATGTGGCCTAGAGTGGCTGTAAATCCTTAGAGATACCTTTTTAGTCTTTTTCTTTTTTTCTAAGAACTCTAAAGAGAAAATTTCTGGCCTACTTTCAAACAGAATTTCTCTATTCAGTCAACCCATCAATAAGCATTTATTAATTGCCTGTTATATACAAACACAGCGCTAAGAATGTTGTTCAGTCATGTCTCCTTCCTCATGACCCAGTGGTCCATAGCACACCTTTGTTTTGTTTCAACCCTTACTTTCTTAGTGACAACTCTAAGACAGAAGGCCAAGGACTAGGCAAATTGTTGTGGTCTGTGGCCACATTTGAACTCAGGTCTTTCTGACTCCAGACCCAGGGCTCTACCTACCTAGAGACCCAGCTTCTGGTGCTAGGAATACAAAGAGGCAAAAGGCAATCCCTGCTTTCAAAAAGTTCACAAAGATCTACAAAAAACAGTCCCCCAGAATGTATTGCAACACCTTTTCCATGACCTGTTCTGAAGCTATCATATCACCTCTCTGAGGTATTTTAACAGGTTTTGGCTTTAGTGTTAGCAAAAAGGAAAAGTGAGGAGTGATCTTTGCCTTCAACAAAAAACTAAGTGCAAAATGGTATAACCAGAAAGAGCACCTAATGTGGAGTTAGACCAGGTCTAGATTCAATCTCAGCTGACTGTGTGCAAATCATTTAAACACTAGAAGCTTGTTTCCCTGTCCGCATCATGCAGATAACATCTATATGATACACACTACATCTCAAGGAATTTCTGTAAGCAAAATCCTTTGTTAACTCTAAAAACATTTCAAAATTACAGGCAGATTCTTTAGTTTCCTGGGATCTCTGGATAGAAGTGTTCAATGAGATGGAGGCCGGCCTGAGGAGCGGCAGGGGAAGAGAACAGACCTCATCCTACCAGCTCGCCACCCAACACCCTATACTGAACCTGGGATGAAGAGACCAGAGAGAAATGCTCAAGCAAAGGCATCTAAGAATGCGGGGAACTATTAGGGCTCCTTGGCCAGCCATTCCCAAGTCATTATTCATCATGTAGGCACGTTCTGACTGAGTACACACAGGTCAGGGAAATACCTGTTTCTTGTCTCATGGCAAATGTGAAATCAATACTTGTTGACTATCACTCCGATGACATAATAAACTTCTGGAGGGCAGGATGGAAGGGAATGGGGAAGAGGGGAGGTAGCAATAGGGTTTTTTTTGTTTGTTTTTTTAATTAAAAGGACACCATTTAGAAACTAGGAAAATGAGTTCTACCCTTGAGTCATTCACATTCCAGCACCGGGTCTCAGCTTACTCATCTCTATAATGGGGTAAGAGCACCTGCCTACCCCACCACCCAAGTGGGAATCTTAAAGAGATTTCTAACAAAGCTCTGCAGACAAGCAAATGCTGTGCAAATACAAAGCAGCCACTCTGGCACCCCCTTTGCTCCCGCCCGCAGCCTTGGGCATAAAGAAAAAATTTTAAAACGCTTCATTCCTAAAATAGCATGTCCGGGGCACAGAGGTAAATGTAATTGTACAGGGTGGATCTGCAAGGGAATAATGGGTGCCCCAAGCCTCCCCCCGCCCACCGCGAATGCCTCACCCGCCCTGTCTCTACCTGGCTTCCCTCCCTCCGCTAGGCTCCCCGCCTATCCGGCACACTGGCTTTGCGGCAGGCCGGGGGTCCGGGGGTGACTCACCCGGAGGGCCGACCCGCCTGCCTGCAGGCCAGGAGGCCGGAATGTGCTCACTTCCTCAGCAGCCGCGCACCTGCCCTGTATTCCTGGATCACCGCCCAGCCCGGCCTCCGGCGGATGTTTTCCTTGTCCCCGCGGGGCCGGCGCGCGCCAACCGCCAGCTCACCCCCAACCCCCAGCACCGAGGACAGGCACCGCGCGCGCCAACCAGCAGCTCACCCCCACCCCACCCCAGCCCCCACCACGGAGGATAAGCACCAGGCGCGCCAACCGCCAGCTCACACTCCCACCCCTCCCTCCAGCACCACGGATACGACCGCGTGCTAAAGCCGCCCCCTACTGCCCCCCCTAGCCAAGGCCCTACCCCAACTAACGTTTTTCGGGTACACAGCGCAGCCCTTTTGGCTATTGTTCTGAACCTCGACCCCCAAATGTAGATACCTAAGACGCCACACTGCCCCCCTTACCCTGGCTCCATGCACACGCAGCCAACCTCGTCACAACCTGGAACACTACACACGCTCTGCCCGTTAGGAGACCCTAGCACCACCACCCCAAGGGGGGTCAACTGCCAAACCTCTCTTAGAATGCAGATGCCCAATCCTCGGGCATAGGAACTCCCTACAATTCCTCCTCCCATCCCTCCATATCGACAAATGTCAAGCCCACCCCAGCTGCAGAGGAGGTCCAACCGCTAACGGCTGCTTCTACAGGCCAGCAAGAACCCAAGACCTCCAGGCTCCCCCTAGACAAACTTCTGGTCCTCTTAAGGTTCTCCCCTCTTCCCCAAACTGCAAGCTGCACCAGCTGGTGGCCAGCAGTCACCTAGCCAGTCTCCCAGCTCGAGACTACACAGACTACCAGTCACAGGTAGTGGTCAGTAGGATTGCCGATGTCCAGACTAGATTCACTCACTGATTTCGGTGTATCCTACCCCACAACAGACACCTGCAGGTTGGTACCTGGCACCCTCTGGACATTTTTTTTAACTTTCTTCCATATAGAGGTGGGGAGTTGCCTTTTCCTGAAGGAGAGAACTTGAAATCTGTGGAGAAGGCCGACAGATTGGGGGGAGGGAGGGAGGGAGGGAGGGATGGTGGTCAGGAAAGAGATACTTGTTAGAAGTGCAAGGGGAATTTCTTCAAAATTCACCTCCAAAGTTGTGCTCAGTAAGTAGGGAAAGGTGTCTTAGGACAAGTAGTGTCAGGTGACTTGTAGGAGGGCAAACAGGCATTCATAGAATAGTTTTGCTGTATTTTGGGGCAGGGTTGCAAGTAGGGAGAGTGGAGTCTGGAGATGGGAATTTAGGATCAAAGAAACACTTGATCCAGAACTGATTTGAACAAAGTCAATCAGGCAAAATTCAAATCAGAATTCAAAGATGAGTGGAGTATCAAAGTCCATTAGAGGCAAAAGTGTACCTCCTTCTGTCTTGAAGTTTGGGATTAGAAGGGGAAGGTTCAAGTTACAGAGGTTCAGACTACACCAACCTTTCCCTTAAGAATCAAAGGGGAGACAGTCAGGAGGCTTAGCTGATTTCAAGCCAGGTCTACAGGAGAGGTCCTGTGTTCAAACGTGACCTCAGCCACTTCCTAGCTGTGTGACCCAGGACAAGTCCCTTAATTCCCAAGCCCTTATCACAATTCTGCCTTGGAATATACAGTATTGATTCTAAGTGAAAGGTAAGGATTTAAAATAAGTCAAGGAGAAAACAGGGACCAGTGCCAGCCAGCTCCAGAATATAAACTTAATAGTGATAGCACAGGATTATGTCAGTGCTGGGACATAACAGATTCATCTGCTTTCCCCTGATCATCTTTAAAAGGGAACTGAAATCCATAGAACCCCATGGCCACACAACTAGCAATATACCTGGGACTCAAAGTCAGATGTTCTGCCTCCAAATTCAGTGTTTTTTCCTTTACTCAATAATGGCTCCACTACCCACCTTCAGGAATTCTGTGATGGCACATGGATGAAAAACAAGACATATTGGAGACATGGGGTAGAAAGAACGAATAATATAAGTGATATGAAGGAAATGACTAACATGAAGCACAGGAGGGCAAACCCTGCCAAAAGCCAGCTAGAGCCAAAGGAATTGCATGGAGTAGCCCCTTCTGTTTAAAGGCTGTAAGGTGGTAGGCTCCAAGACTGTAGATATCCTACTTGAGCAGTGTCCACTACATATGATCCAACATACAAGGTTCTAGCAAGTCTTTGGTGACTCCCAGTCCTCTTGTACTTTAAGCAGAGGGCTTCTAAGAGGTTTAATAAGGTACATGCAAAACACCAAGACAATGGACACCTTGGAGCTTCACTTCCCTTGTTCTCAAGACCTTCAGCTTCTAGCCCAGCCTAGAAGGTATAAAGAGGGTTGGCTTTATCCATGTTCAGCACTGAGTATGTTTGTCCATACTAGCTTAGTACAACTCCCACCAGGTTTGAAGGGAAGGCTTGTTTGAAGCAACATCTTTGAAACATCTGGTTGAGAAAAATCCATCTCTGGGATGATATAAATACTCCCTACCTCAGAGGGGAAACCACAAACTCATCTCAGGACAACTGAGAGCCTTCCCTCTTATGTAGGAGAATGTAAAGGTTTCACCTGTTAAGAGAAAAGTCGATCCACCTCTAGCAGACTTAAAATGGGGAAGGGGGAGCCTTACAGGGGAGAAGGGGGAATGAAAGAGAAGATTGAAGGATATGTGAAAAGGATAACAGTTCCACTGGAGGGTGGCAAATTCATCTCTGGGGCAATTTCAGCCTGGGGGTGAGGGGAGTGAGGGAGATATCTTTCTTCACTCCAGGTAGCAACAGCAATGTTAGTTCCCTTTCCTGGAGCCTCTGGCCGTCGTGCCCCACTGCAGCTCCTTGGTTTGGCTAGGACACAGAACTAACCGTCCCCAGGAAATGCCTCCCTCCGGTCCAGGCAGGAATCCCAATACCCTATACCCTCCCCCTTTGGGGGAAGGAGGGAACAGAAAAGGAAAAAATGTTCCCTCCTCCCTAGGTCAGGGAAAAGATCTGGGGACCACCTAGCAGTCTACCACCCCTCCCACTTCTCTTTACTGGTGAAGTGCCCAGGCCAGTGCCCCTTCCATGTCCACCAACCCCCACCCCTCCCAAGCTGTGCTGGGACATGAATCAGCTCTCACAGCTTGTTAAAAGCTGGACCTCTTGTTTTCATGCCCTCACCCCAGGAAACACCAAGTTACAGCTTTTCCAGCTCTCCTCAGCAGGGGGCCAGGGTCCTCACTTTATAAACATCCCCATGCCTACAAGAGCAGAGGGCATAGAATGGTGTGAGACAAGAGCCCAGGGGAGACAGACTAAGAGGGGAAACAGAAAAGAGGAGACAAGACAGAGGTTCAGAGCAAGAGCAAAGCAGATCCGTGAAATTAGCCTTGCAAGAATGGCCCTGAGGCAGTGGGCTAAGGGGACTAGGGGGACCCTGAGAAGCTGGGGAACCATCTGTTTGATGATTTCACTTCTTCTGCAACTGCAAGGAGCTCACAGCAAATGCTACTTCCAAGCTCAAGGTAAAAATGGAAGAAGGGAGAACAGAAAAACAGAAGAAACTGGGAGGCTTAACGGAAATTATCTAAGCCCCATTTTTGCCACTATACTTATTTATAAAAAGATGCCTTTTTTCCTTCTTAACCCATCCCTCTCCTTGCTCAGGATTTACAAATACTTGATTTACAAATTCCCCTCAGCTCCCCCCAAAATTGTAGATTAATGTTCGTTCTTCTCCTACTTCAAGTCAAAGTTCTTCTTATAAGCCATCCCATCCTTGCTAACCTTTCTCATTCCTCCTCAGCCCCCTGTCACTATGAGGGAAAATATTTTACCCTGGGTGAATCCTGGCTCCGAAGTGACTGTTTCCACTGCACCTGCCTACATCCCATCGGTGTGGGTTGCTGTGATACGTAAGTGATCTGGGATTGCTATAATGTGGGAATGGGGAAGTATGAAAGGAGGGAAGTGACCAGGGATGTCATAAGATTAACTAGATGTGACAAAAGGGATTAAGGTATATGGAAAAGGAAGAATACATTGTAAGGAAGAGAAGAGGTACCAAATAAGTTAATGTCTAGAGTGGAAGTCAAGTCCTATTCTTGCTTCAAAACAAGGTTTCATGAAATAGAATTTGACTGGAGGCAAGGCTGTAGGGGAGAGACAGCAACCTCAGTGTGCAATTTCCTTACCCATTATGTTCATCTAGGTCCCAGCAACCTATCGACTTCCCAGCTGGGTGTGAGGTACGACGGGAGGAAGGGACCTGCCATATCTCCCTGGTGCAAAAATCTGATCCACACCTACCCTGCAGGGGAGGCCCTCCTGACCCTGAATGGGGCTCAGCCAATACCCCTGATGCTGGGGCCCCAAGACCACATCCCAGTTAGGTTCTACTGACCATCCACTCTGCTGCCTGCCTGCCCACTGCGGCTGCTGCCACCTCCAGGGAAACCACTAGCAGCTGTGAATTTATTCTAAATAAATAAGTTAATGGACAGCCAAATGCCTGCCTTGGAGTTCCTTCTCAGACTCGCACAGCCCCAGAAAGGAAGGAGAGGGCCATGGTGTCTGTCTTTCCATGCCGTGTCTAGGCACCAAAGTGCCATGGTAGGGATCTAGAGACCAAATCAGATGGTGACGGTGCTGGCACTGGGTCCTGGAGCAGCGTAGGAAACCAGCGTAGGGCTCGTGGGCAGCACCTTGATGGGGAGGTCCCAGCTGAAGGTGTCCACAGGCACTTGTTCCGGTCCCGTCCAGACCACAGGCTTGGGCTGCTCCATTGGAGGGAGTAGTGTCAAGCCAGGTTCCCGAGATGTCACAAATTCAAAATGTAGTCGCCACTTCAAGGACACTAGAAGATGGGAGGAAGGGTCAGAATCAAAGGGAAAAGGCAACTTCAAGATGAGAGGGAAAACAAAAAGGCCAGTAAGGAGAGAAGCCACTATGATAAGAAAAATGGGGGAAGGGGATAGTTATCAGGGTGGGGAATCAGAGCTGAGTATAGATACCTCTCCAGACCTTCAGATCAGATCAAGGTGGTAGACAGCAAAAGGCTAATAAACTAAAGTTCAGTGTGGGGCCAGAATCAGGTAGCTGGAGTGAGTATGTTAGGAAACAGAAGTCAATATCATCACAGAAGGCAAGAAGTATGGGAGTTTGCTGTGGAGTTTTTGAATGGGACAAAGTGGTTCGGTGAATCACAGCATCTGAAGGGGGAAGGGGGACCCAAGAGGTATGAAGTTACTGTATTCAAAATGAGGGTCAGTCCTCCCACCCAGGAATAGTGTAGTCCCATCTCACAGTAACTGAGGCAGTAATGGGGTGAGACTAGTATCAGTATAGAGCCTCACCAATGGCTGTGCAGAAGCCTGGGGTAGAGCTTAGTGGAATGGGAAGAGAGAAGCTAGTTCTGGTTGTATGTAGACAGGATTCCTGGTGTCGGGCATGAGTCACATGGGACACAGATGGAGTCCCACTTGCCCCCCGGCGCCTCTGATATTCAGGTTGGACAGTCTCTTCTGTCTGTAGACTCACTGAGAACTGATGACAAGGAAAGCAGTTCATAAATCAGTGGCCACTGAATGGAAAGAATGCCCCAATTTATAGCTCTTTTTACTCATACACAGTCTTTATATCACCCCACTGTGAGTCACCCCCACCACCACCAATGGCTTCTTTCATGGACCCCTTCCCTGGGATCCCATCCCTACAACTGCAATACAGGTCAGTTGCAAAATGCATCCCCACCTCCCATTCCCCCCATGGTATTTTCTCCCCCTCACCTGTAGACAGGCCACAGTCCCCTCCCCCAGGTTCAGGGTCCCTATTACATCCTCCCCAAGTCTGTACACGGACTTGAAGATTCCAAAGGTCCCAACTTTCCCTCGACCGTCGCTGATATTGTACAGATCTAGAGGTAGGGGGAATGAGGATCTGTAAGCCAAGACTCCCATGTCAACAAAGATCCCTTCCTAAGGATCCAGTAAGGATGGGATAATAATGGCAACCAACTGGGACAAAGAGGGCTCAAAAGGGATGGGCATATTGAGGAGGGAGACCCTGGCTCCTAGAACTGACTAGAAAGCAGTGCTCACAAATTGCTCTAGGAGTATACAAGAGGGGTCATATCTACAGGGAGGATTTTTTCAAAGGCAAAGTATCCTTACACAAGATGAAATGGAAGACAGCCCTCTTCATAAATTGGTCTATGAATCTACACATGAAGGTATCTCTGAAGGGAGGCTTTTGTGGAGGGAAATATCCTTACACAAACTGCGTCGGGATGTGGCAGCCATTAGGAACTCTCCTGCTAATTCTGCTAGCCGGGAGTCCTTTCTGCCTACTTCTTCTTCTTCCAGGAATGGGCTGGATGGAGCCACAACCTCATCCTGGGGAAAAAGGGCATCTTGGAAGCCTGGGGAGAGAATATGGGATAAAGTACATAGATGAATGGGCAAGGGAATGAGGAATATTGGAAGAATTAAAAAGATTGTGGGTTGAGAAGTATTAGAGGGATTGGAAATAGATTAGGGGAGATGTGGGTCTCTATAACAAATATAGAGAATTGAATGGCACAGCATCAGAAGGAATAATAGGAACCATAAAGGAAAATAGTGAGCATGTACAATTTAGAAACATATGAAGTTCCAATGTAGGAAGAGATCATGGGAACATAAAACTCAACCTACTCCCCAGAGCCCTAATTCTTACCGTCCTATAGCACCTTCAATGAAAATGGGAAGCTTCCTTGAAGTTCTCCTTATTTCCCATCCCAAGGACTACTCTCTCTATTACTCCCCTCCTTTCCAATGACTCTGCCACTCACCAGTCAACACAAGCACCCTCAGTGGGACCCTAAGCAAAGTGATGGGGCAGTTAACCCGCTGGCAGCCAATGGTCAGCTTGTAGACGTACTTGACAGATTGACCCCGAAAAGATGGTGGCCCTTCCACAGGAAGCACCTCACTGTAGGAATCTAGGTAGAAAGAAGACAGGAATATGGGAAGGTTTTCCTAACACCTCTATTAGGCTATGAGTAGAGGGTATTAAAAAAGAAAAGCATCCTACTCACAGGATTTGGACTCTCCAGGGTCTAGCCTCAAGTCACAGAACAGAATCTTTGGAGGAGTAGATAAGATACACTGACCCCGCTCACCTGGAGAGAGACCAGTAAGTCTGAATGAGATTCAAGGACACAAAGTAAGTGACAGAGGATGCCACGAAAGTAATGAGATACCAAAAAATGATAACATCTGTATGTGGGATGCCATGAAAATCCCAGACTACCTTTTACTTCTGCTGTGACATGGGCATACAATCCAATAATCTTACTCTCATCTTGTGAGAGAAGGATCATCAGTGATCCCTCCCATGTTATAGTCACAGTCATACAGACAACTGTATGACAAGGCATATAATCCTACCTCCATGTGACTCTGATAGTCACCACCCATAGATGACAAGGACAAAGAGTGTGACAATTCCTGCTACTTTTCCCAACCTTGTGACAAAGATAGTATAGCACCAACACCACCAGCAATACCCAACCCTTATACAGTAATACCAATTTCCTCAGTTCTAGTCAAGGCAGATTCCATGACTTGAGTAACAAAAGATACATGTGCCCCTAACCTCGGTGTGGCAAGAACACAGTCTGGCTCTCAGGCTGGACATCTGGTTGGCTGGAGTCTGGGGGGGGCAGTGCCACACGGCTCTCACTGGCATGGAACTGGCAATGTATTTGAGCACTGGCCCAGGCCAATGCTTCACTGTTGGGTAAGGGATAAATATTTCAGAAGGCAGGTTCTGATCCCCACAAACTTTGCACTTGCTCATTCACTGCCCCCTCACCACCCCTTACTCCAGTCCCAAGAAACCCTGATCTCTTTCCTAAAATCAAATAATGAACTGCTCCTGGTCCATAATCCTGAAGACTTATAGGCCTCAAAGAGCATCTAGAAAGCAAATGTCTAACAGTCTTAGTTGGCAAAGACACAGGATAGGGACATCCTATGTCATGCATACCGTGCCCCACAAAGTTTAGGATGAAACAACCAAGAAGTTCAACAAATCAAGGAATATACCAGGAAGAGTACAAGGTGATGGTGCTTAAGATTCAAAAACAAAAATGAAACTATATGCCCTCTGATCAAGGGGAAAACAATATGTACATATATAAGTCAAAGATATATGCAAAATTAACACAAACTAAAGAGAATGGGAGAGGGAATAGTTATAGAGGCTGCCCATCCCAAGGAATACAGATAGGGGCTCCCTCCCTCAGGTCACACGACAGAGCCCTGTTCTGTTCCTTGCCATTCCACAAAGTGGGTACCTGGATGCAGAGGTGGCCGTGGGAGATAGGGGGTTTGTGACAGTCACCACACACTCCAGTGCCTCCCCAGCCAAAAACACAGGGCCTCGGCTCAGCTCTGCTACCAACTCAATCATGGTAGTCCTGGGGCAGCTCTACATAGGAATGTCAGAGATCAAATGTCAGCATTGAACATTAAGGGCAAAGGGGTGTGAAATGGAGAGGGACAGAATGCTGGACTCATTCAACATGCATTTGCAAAAGTGTCTGCTATATGTCAGGATCTGTGCCAAGAGCTGGGGCCCCAAAAGATTCTCAAAAGCTCACAGTCTAGAGAAGCCATCTCCATAGACACGTCACGTGCACAGCAGACAGACTGGGGGATTGGGGGGAGGGGGATGCGGCTGGTGGTCTTGAGTCTGAGAAGGAGGCGAGGAGGCTGCGGGTCAAGCGGGGTCGGGAGGTGGAAGACCAGCCCCAGGATGCACCCGGGGAACTGGACGGCGCTTCTCCGGGAGAGGAGATCCCAGATCGCTGGAAAGACGCTAGGGAAACCGAGGACGAGGCAGTCGTGGCCCGGCCCCTCCCCACCCGGGGCTGTCCCTGTCTCCACCCCGCCCCCCCCCTCCAGCTGTTTCCCTAGATTTACCGCTCCAGGTCCAAGGACCTGCCCCGAGGATCCGCGGCTGTCACTCCAAACTTCGAGGTACTTGCTGCTGCTGATGCCTCTACTTCCTCGTCCTTTTGGCTCGGCGTGGCGTAGCGCGACGGGACGTGGCGTGCGTGGGGTGCCGGCCCGAGAGGCGGAACTTCCTGTCTGATTCCTGCAAGAACCTCTTCCGGAGCCGGAGAGGGACGCGATCCCTGAGTCCCGGCCCCCCGGGACCGGAAGGGGGGGCCGCTTAGGGGCTGGGACCTGGCGCCTCGGTCCGATCCGCCCGCAGGGCGGGGCGGGGCCTTTGAGGCCCGATAAAGGGGCTCCACCCTTCTCCCCTGTGGCTGTCCAGTCGGCCTCTTCTCGACCCCATGACCAGCACGTCTCGGTCCAGTCGTTCCCACCCAGGATTCAAGGAAGTGATTCAGTCCTCCCTCTCCTCTCTGGCCCTGGCTCAGTTCATCCCTGTCGAGACTGACCCCCAGAAGGACTGGGGAAGCTCGAGGGCAGCGAAGCAGACGGGCGGGCCGGGTCACTCCTCAGCCCAGGAACTTGACAGCAGACGACTCTCCGGTCAGAACTTTGCTAACGTTGGGCTCAGATCCTAACACCGTAGGACCATGGAGGAGCATTTGAGAACCACGACCCCCGAGATTAGAGGAATTAAGGACACAAAAGGTGACCTGGGGGCCCTTGGGACAGACAAGTCTGGTGTCCAAAAGATGGAGAGCGAAAGAAGTGGAAACACAGAAGACTTGGTGTCCGGGAACAACCCAGACTGTGAGAACCCAGAGGACACAAGGAATGAGCCTAACAATGGAATCCCAGAAGATCCTGGACAGCTGATGGCTGCCTATGAGGGCACAACCATGGGCCACCAGGTACCTCAGTTTGGTTGGCGCATCTGCCTAGCTCATGAATTTCCTGAGAAGAGGAAGCCTTTCAATACCAACAACGTCTCCATTAGCAACAAGATGAAGCACTTGGGAATGGGTTTCCGGTGAGTGTTCCCTGAGTTAATACTCCATAAAATCTTTGCTATGGATGAGTGGTGCCTTGTGTACCAGACACATTTCTCCTTCTCATTACCCTATTATTTGAGCTAGGAGAAAATGGAATAAGTGGGGTCTTCATGGAGGGCATGTCATACCTTTACTATTCAACCTCTAGGAAACTCTGGGCCCTGCATTGCTCAGCACTAAAACTACTGGAACCCTCACCTCCTGCTATCTGTCCTCTTTTCCATGAACTATTGTGCTTTTACTCTGGGCTATTGTTTATTTTTCCAGATGGCTAGTCATCCAGAGCAAGGGAAAGAAAAATAGGAACCAATTTTATGACTGTTTTGAGGAAGCAACAATGAGTTAGCTGTCCCACCAACTCTAAATGTATTCAGAATTTCTCCCTATCCCATCAGCTAAACCTCCCTTAAAAGTTCACCTGGACACCTTCAAGATTGGGAGAATGGTGAGGATGGGAGTTGATCTGCAATGATTCCAAGATTTAAAGATTTAAATAGATTTAAAGCTGGGAGGAACCTTAGAAATATCAGTTCAACTACTTCAGTGGATAATGTGTGGTGTTTAATAATCACATTAAATAATCAATAATAATAATTTCAAGATGCTTTCAAAAGAAAAAAGTACCAGGCTACCAGAGACATTACTGTAGCTTTCCATTTAAAATTTCCATTTATCCTAGAACCTGTTGAAGATTCATTTCAGGACCATGGTTCTTTCTCTTCCTTCCTTTCCCCACCTCCCCATATTGAGATCCAAAGGATAACCCTGCTTGACAGTCCAAGATGAATAAAGTAGAGAAGGCATGGACCTTGAAATAAGGAACAAGGGGCAGTTGGTGGCTCAGTGGATAGAGTGCCAGGCCTAGAAATGGGAGATCCTGGGTTCTGACTTCCTGTGTAACCCTGGACAGGTCACATAACCTCAATTATCTAGCCCTTACCAATTTTCTACCTTAGAACCAATACTTAGTAATACTAGCAATACTTAGTATTGGTTCTAAGGAAGCAAGTAAGGGTTTAAACAGACAAACAAAAAGAAACAAACAGGTGGATGCAGAATGGGCAAAGGAGCATGACTCTGAATCAGGTTAGGAAACACAAGGGTCGAGGAAAAAAAAACAGAACTAATAATATCTAAGATTGGGAAAATCTAGAGTGAAATGAATAAAGGAGCAAAGGTAACTGCTACAAAGGCCCTAAAGTCTGCACGGATTCAGATCCTCTGCCATTTCCCCTCCAGTTCCTGAGTAGAGTCAAGTTAAACCACCTTGTCCTGTATTGAGAAAAGGTGCAGAGTTTCTTTTGGTTAGCCTTAGCTCTATCTTAGAGGGTGCAGCTCCATTCTTTTGTGTGGGCACCAGCCTAATCTGATTTTTCTCCTGAATTGTTTGAGCCTGAGAGTGAACCTTGGAAATGGGAAGAGTAATATATATGTGTATAACTTAGGCTCCCTGGACCCTTGAATTCAGAGAAGCTTGAGCACAGGTTGAGTCACTCTAAATCTAAACCTGGGCCTCAGTTTCCCCATGCCAGGGTGGGGAGGAGCTATGACACAGGGAACTGGAATGAGATTGGGAGTAGGGGTACCTCAGTTAGGGTGGGGCAAAGAGGAAGTCCAAAGGATGATACTATGTGACGTGATTGAAATTACAAAGAAAGCCAAACATGCCAGGAGATGACTAGGCTGCTCTTAGGGAGAGAGAAAAGCCCAAGAGAGGAGGTTATCAGGGAGAAGGGGATGTGGAGAAAAAAGAGAGTACTCTTCCTAGATCACTGTTAGTAAGTCAGTCAGTAAACATTTACTAAGCACCTACTATGTTCCAGGCACTGTACTAAGTCTGAGGATACAAAGAAAGCTAAGAAATAGTCCTTGTTCGCTAGGAGCTTACAATTTAGTGGAGGAGACAACATGCAAAAAACTATGTATAATACCTATATGCAAAATAAATAGGAAAATCCACAGAAGGAAGGAACTCAAATTAAGAGGGATTTGGAAAGGCTTCTTAGTAGAATGAGATTTTAACTGGAGCTCAAAGGAAACTAGGAGGCAAACATAAGAAACTATTCCAGGCATTGGGGATAGCCAACGAAAGTTCTGAGGTAGTATCTTGTTTTTGAGGAACTGAACTGCAAGGAAGCCAGTGTTACAGGATCCAAGAGGACTTGGGGAAGAGGGGTGGAGAATTACATTATAAAAAGGAAAGGTAGGGAGGACTAGGTTATGAAGAGTCAGGATTTTGTATTTGATCCTGGAGATGATAAAGATCCATTTAAAATTATTGAGTAGGGAAGTGACATGGTCAGAATTGTACTTTAGCAAAGCCACCTTGGTAGCTGAGTAGAGGATAGATTAGAGTGGGAAGAGACTTGTAGCACACAGTCCCAGCAAAGTATTATAGTCCAGATGTGAAGAGATGAGCACCTTTACCAGGATGATAAAAAGGATCAGGAGAGGAGGGGGCATATTAAAGAGATGTTGCAAAGGTGAAACCAACAGGCCTTGGCAATAGATTGAATATGGCAGGGGGATAGGGGTATAAAATACCTACTGGGACATCCATTTCAAGATGTCTAAGAGCAGTTAGAGAGGTAAGACTGGAGGTCATCAGAGATTAGGGAAGAATCATCAGATAGAGATGATAATTGAATCCATGGAAAATAGTAAGATCACCAAGTAAAATCATAGAGAGGAAGAAAAGAAAAAGGTACAGGACAGAGCCCAAAGGGGCTACTGAGGGTTAGTGGTCATGACCTGGACGAAGTTCTAGCAAAGAAGAATTGAGAAAAAACAGTCAGGAAGGTAGGAGGAAAATCAGGAAAGAATAACGCAATGAAAACAGAAAGAAGAGGGTATCAAGAGAAGAGAGTGATGGACAATGTCAGACACAGCAGAGTGATCAATAAAAATGAGGACTGAAAAAAGGCCATTGGATATGGCAATTAGGAAATCATTGATAACTTGGGAGAATTTTTAGTTGAATGATGAAATCAAAGCCAGACTGTAAAAATTTAATAAGAAGGGGAGACAAAAAGGAAGTGGAGGCATCTACTGTAGATAACCTTCTCAAGGAGTTGAGCCACAAAAGTTAGAAGAAATATAAGATGATAACTAGCAGAGATGGATGGATCAAATTTGGGTTTTGTTTTTTTTTTTACAATGAGAGTCATGAGCATGTTGTAAGACAGTAGGGAAGCATTCAGTGAACAGGGAGAGATTGGAGGAAAATGAAAGAATGGGGATGAGAGAGGAGATGGGGCACTGCCCTTGTATAAGAGGGATTTTCCTTGGGAAGGAGGAAGGCTACCTCTTCATGTAAAACAGGGGAAAAAAAGAAGAAACAGTGACAGAAAGAATCTGAGTGATAGAGGGAAAGAAAAGAGAATTCTTGGCAAAATATCTTAATTTTTCAGTAAAATAAGAAGCAAAGTGCTCTGCCACAAGAGTAGGGGGAAGCGGAACTCTGGAAGCTTTTAGGAGAGATGAAAAAGTCTAGAAGAGCTGCCATGGAGAGTGAGATAATGACTTTAATAATGGAGATATAAAAGGATTAGTTAGCATCAGTGAGGTTGTATAACATAAATATCCCATCAGCACTGTCACAGCTGGATAAAGATTCTTAAACCATACTCTCCTGCTTTTTATTACATCTTGGCATGGCTTTCCCCAACTCCTTGTCAAATTGTCTACACATTTCTTATGCCTTCTCTCTTTCCATCTTAATTCTATCTTCTTCTTTCTCACTTTTCCCTGGAATGTACTGTTTATCCCACTTCCTTCCTTTGTGTCTCTCCTCGAACTTCTCTTTCATTTCTCAACCCATCATCATTCATTTATTCAACCTATTTTAATTAAATATTCATTTGTGCCATACCTTGTGGAAGATCTTTTTAAAATCGGTCCTGTCAAGAATTTAAATTTAGTCAGGATAAAACAATGAAGAAAGCTGTATCATTATTGTTTAAATGTTTCAGTATAGTAGTCAATTACTAAAATTAATGGTATAAAAAACTTCAAAAGACAACAGAGGTAATGATAGGCAAAGACTTCATGAATTAGATGAGAGTTGAGTTAACCTTTCAATGAACAAACATACCTAATATTTGTAAGGTGTTTTCTTAACTTTGGGGAGATATTAAGTCATAGTTCTGTTCCAAAAAACTTGGAATTTTATTTGCAAGACCAGATATCCATTAGTCTCTTTTACTTCATTACTAAACTTTTGAAAAAGTTGTTTATGCCAAATGCCTCCACTTCTTCACCATCCAGGGCCTCTCAATTCTTTGCAACCAAGCTTCTACCACCATCACTCTACTGAAATTGCTCTCTCCAAGATCATTAAGGATTCCATATCACCAAATTAGAGCAGCTAGGTGGCAGAGTGGATAGAACACTGGGCTTGGAATCAGGAAAACTCATCTTCCTGTGTTCTAATCTAGCCTCAGACACTTGTTAGCTATGTGACTTTAGGCAAGTCATAGTTTGCCTTAGTTTCCTCATCTGTAAAATGAGCTAGAAGGAAATGACAAACCATTCCAGTATCTTTGCCAAGAACATGCTAAATGGGGTCACAAAGAGTTAGATGGCCCTGAAATGACTGAACAACAATCATAAAATCGTTTCAGTTTTTTCAGTCTTCATTTTTCTTGACTTTCTATTCCTTCATCCCTCAAATTTGGAGAGATTATGCTCTCTTGATTTTCATCACCACTAATTCTTTGTTTTTCTTACCGGATTTTCACCAATTTCTCAATCTTTTAATGCTTCCCAAGGAATTTGACCTTGTTTCCTTCTCAGTCAGCAAGAATTTTTTAAGCCTCCACTATGTGCCAGGCACTGTTCTAAGTGCTGGGGGTGCTAAGAAAGGCAAGAAACAGTCTCTGCTCCTGGGGAATTCACAGCCTAATTCTTTCTACACTATCCCCCATAGCAATCTCATCCACTGCCAGACCTTCACTACCTCTGTGCAGAATGATTTCCATATCCGTAACTTCCTTCCTGACTTGCCTTTTGAGCTCCAGACCTGAATCTCCATCTGCCCACAAGATATTTTCATCTGGATATCTCAGGAGCCCCTCAAGTGTCAGTTGGTTGGAACAACTATATAGCACAGAGGATAGTGCTAGGCCTTGAGTTGGGAGGACCAGGGTTCAAATATAGCCTCAGCCATTTCCTACCAATGTGACCATGGGCAAATCACTTAACCCTGAAAGACCCAGCCCTTGCCACTCTTTTATCTTACAATTGATACTAAGACAAAAGGTAAGGGTTTGTTTGTTTGTTTGTTTGTTTGTTTTAGAGTCAATTGGTATATTGAAAAAAATCTTGAATTTGGAGCCATATGATCTGATCTCAAACTCTAGTTCTGCAACTGCCTCGCTCTGTGATCTTGAGCAAGTGACTAAAATCCTCAGAGCTCATTTTCATTATATACAATGAGAGAGTTGTTTTAGATGTTCTTTAGTGTTTCTTCTGTCTAAATCCTCTAAGACCTATATTGAGAAATTCAAGTTCATTATCTTTCCCCTTTAAACCTCCTCAAGTTTTAGCTATGATATCATCATTGAAATAGTATTCCCTATTCATAACCTTGAAGTGATCTTTGACTCTTTCCTTTCCCTCACCCCTCATGTCCTATGTGTCCACTTCCTCAGCATCTCTCAAATCTATCCAGATAGCTTCCACCCTAGTATATAGGCCCAGACTGTCAAACTAGCTTCCTAACAGCTTTTCTCAGCAACATTTCTTGCTTCCTCTAACCTATTCTTCAGAGCATTGTTTTATACATAGATCATATTGTATCATTTCTACTTATCCTTTAAAGCCCAACCCAAATGCCAGTCTTCAAGGAAGCCTTTCCTGATCTGCCTGTCAGTAATGATCTTTCCCTCAGACTACACAGAATATTTCATTTTCTAATTCCTAACAAAGAAAAAAGAGTCTTCATAATGCACTTAAATCATATATGTTCTAAACTGAAAGTTTATTGCTTAGAGAGACTATATTTTCTAAAGTTTTTATTCCTAGTATTTTCTCCATGCAGTAGGCACTTACTACATATTTGTTCTGATGTTTGCCCACATCGTAAAAAATAAACTAATTTGTCAGCTTTAAAATATAGGGAGAATTTGAATTTGGATTAAGTGGAGAAGAATGACAAAATCATTTCAGAAAAAGCCAACATCACAAGGAAAAATATGGATGTGAATACATATATACATAAAACATTATATAGAAGGAATGAGAATCCCAGGCTGAGTGGAGTGAAGGATTTATATAACAGTAACTCCCATTTATAGAGTATTTGACAGTTTACAGATAAGTAATATAGCTTTTACAGATGAAGAAACAGACTCAGGATATTTCCTCAGGACTCCACAAATAGTAAGTGCCAATGTCAAGACTCTAATCCAGGTCTTTGAATTGTTTTAATCCAAAACCAGTATTGTTATTGAATTTGAGGTAGTGTTGGGACAGACATTCTTTATTTCCAAAACCAGACACATTACCTTGGTTGACAAATCAGGTTTCCTCTTGACTTCCTTGTGTAATGAGATAAGCCTAGAAAGTTAGAATGGGACCAGATAGTAGAGAACTTTGAATGCCCAGCTAAGGAGTTTGGATTTTGGCCTACCATAGGAGCTGGGCAGCCATTAAAGTTGTTTTTGTTCAAAAAGTAGCATAAAAAAACTGATGTTTTAAAATTAATCCTACAGCAGTGTAGAGGTTAGATTAAAAGGAAGAGGGGTAGCTAGGTGGCACAGTGGATAGAGTGCCAGGCCTAGAGCAGGTGGCCTTAGATACTTCCTAGCTCTGTGAGTCACTTAAACCCCATTTACCTAGCCCTTGCCCTTCTGTCTTAGAGTTTTTACTAAGACAGACAGTAAAGGTAAGGGAGGAGGGAAAAAAAAAAGGTTAAAAGAAAGAGATTGGCTATAGAGATTTAGATTAACATAATAAAGTAGAAAGAGCTCTGGATTTGGAATTAGAGAATCTGAATTCAAATCCTGGCCCTGCCAGTTACTATGTGACCTTAGGCAAATCACTCTATCTGGGCCTCTTTTTTTTTTTTAATCTTTAAAATTAGAAGGTTAGACTAGATAACTTCTGGGGTCATTTTAGAAAGTAGACTGAATTGGTGTCAGTGAAAAGAAAGGGTTGACATGAAGAACATTTGATGGGAAAAACATGACAAGATTACTAACAGCAAATCTGTTAAGAAATGGTGAATTTTGCCTTCAAATCCTCTCTGTCAAAGATGCCCCTAAAGTTAACTTGGTTAACTGGAAAATGCATTTATTGTTGACAGAAAGATGAAAGGTTGGGAAATTGTTTTAAGAGGGAAGATAATGAGTTAGGTTTGGAACATGTTAAGTTTGAGGTGCAATTGATTCATGTAGGGAGCATTTGGAGATAGAGAACTTGAATTGGTGCTGCTGTCTCTCTTTTCTGCTCTTAGTTATCTTAAATGGTGGTACCAGAAGACACAGGTGGAGAAGAAGATTCCATTCATAGACATGTTAAATTTCCTTCCCCTGAGACAAATCTATGGTAAGCACTTCTCAAAACAGAAAAGACAAAGCCCTCATATATTTCATTTTTAAAGAAAAAGTCCTAACCTCCTCTTGAGGAAGTTGGAAAGAAGAAAAGAGGTCACTTTCCTTCCCCATCTTTTAAAAACAAATGGGGTGGCTCAATGGATTGAGAGTCAGGCCTAGAGATGAGAGGTCCTGGGTTCAAATGTGGCCTCAGACACTTCCTAGCTGGGTGACTCTGGGCAAGTCATTTAACCCTAGTTGCCTAGCTCTTACCACTCTTCTGCCTTGGAACCAATATGCAGTATTGATTCTAAGACAGAAGGTAAGAATTATAAACAAACAAACAAACAGGGACAACTAGGTAGCACAGGTCTGGAATTCGGAAGACCTGGGTTCAGATCTGGCCTCAGACACTCTTAGCTTTATGACCCTGGGCAAGTCATTTAACCCCAGTCGCCTAACCCTTACCACTTTTTTGCCTTGGAACCAATGCTATCAATTCTAAGACAGAAGGAAAATGTTTTTACCTTTTGTTTTTAAAAACAAAGACTTCCCCATTAGTTCAATGAACAGGATGTGACTTATGTTCTCTCATTTATAACTTGTCACCTCCCTATCACTGTTCTCCCTTTCCCACCCCCTCCCTTTTGGCCCTTCAAGCTTTGATCTCTGATCCCTGGCTCTGTCTCTAGGTTGTCCACTGGGTGGTATTGGAGGTGGCACCATCACTCGTGGCTGGAGGGGCCAGTTCTGTCGATGGCAGCTCAACCCTGGGATATACCAACATCAAACAGTAATCGCTGACCAGGTAAGGAGAGTGGAGAGGATGAAGGCTATGAAAGAAAATAATTTTAATTCAGTAAATACTTATCTCTGCCTCCTTTTGAGCCCCAGTCTATGACCTAGTCCCAGAAGAGGAAAGGATCAGTACCTTGTATTTTACCCTGGTGTTTTGGTTGCAATCTCTGTTAGCAAAGGGAGTTTGAAATCACAGATCCTTGAAGTATTGCATGCAAGACCATATTGAGAAGCCTAGAAAAGAGGCCTCTAAGGTTAATGGTGAGTGCCTTCTTTAGTTCTGAGGAAGGCTTTTTCCAAAGCCTTTCCAAAGCTATTGTTCTGCTGCCCTAGCCACCTGGCTCCTGGGACAATTCATCTCCCTAAACTGAACAAATCCTTTTTTCCTTGGCTCTATAGAGACAAAGTTAGCATTTTTAAGAACTTTACCTGGGATGAAAGCATAGAAACAAACAAGCTTATAGAATATGGATTTCAGATTCCAAATTTAACATCTAGCTCAAGATTGGCATGGCTAGCACAGATTTTTTTTTTTTTAATAAACCTTTACCTTCCATCTTGGAATCAATACAGAGTATTGGTTCCATGGCAGAAGAGTGGTAAGGGCTAGGCAATGGGGGTCAAGTGACTTGCCCAGGGTCACACAAATGCGAAGTGTCTGAGGCCAGATTTGAACCTAGGACCTCCCGTCTCTAGGCCTGGCTCTCAATCCACTGAGATACCCAGCTGCCCCCGCTAGCACAGATTTTAAAGGATAAACTCTGCCCCTTTTTCTCATGTCAGCTCTTTGGAATAGATGCCAGAGAATGGGTGCTGAACAAAGATACACAAGCTTTTAGCCTGAAGTAGATTCAGATTGTCACCATTGCCAAATCTTGTAGAATTTCAATCCTTCCCAGAACCTGCTTTCAGTATTATTTTCAGGTATGAACTTCCATCCTTTGCTCTGGAATTGTCCTGCCATCCTGGCCTCTAGATAACAAAAGTACTTCCCCAACTGCTCTTGCCTCTTTTGTTCTTTCTGTCAGTCACTGGTTTCCAACCTTCATGTAAAATGAACTGGATAATCCCAACTCTAAACCTTATGATCCTAACATCTGTCTTCACCCCTAAGCTATTTTTCATAATCCTTTTTGCTTTGCCTAAAGTATATTTGACCAGTTCTGTAAGTTGATTCTACCTTGTCATAAAGTTATCTTCTTAACTTGTTGGTCTTAAATTCGAGACTCACTAGCACCGTTATCACCTCAATGACAGATACTATCTTTCTTTGAGAGATATATCTCTGTATATCACATCAAACTCTATCTCTGTTGATTCTTCATGTTTCTAGTCTGGGGGATGCCTCAAGTTCTCAGCTCATTTGTAGAGCAAAGAAAACTGTTAGGTCCTGAACCAATAAATGAGGCTGTGAGATTTTCATCTTTGTCTTCCATGGGTTCTCTTCAATGGCTTTACTCAGGTTCCCCTAGGGTAATATTCTTCCAGACTCCTGTCAATAGTTTTACATTAAAATTATTTAATACATATAAAAATAATGATGGATGTCCTTTCTTCTCTTCTCCTCCCCTCCCTTCCCTCTCTCTCACCTCCTTTCCCTTGCTACTCTCCTCTTTTTTTCTCTCTCCCTCTCTTATTCTTCCCTCTTCCTCTCTGCTTTCTTTTCTCCTGTCCTCTTTCTTTTCCTCCTCTCTTTCTCTCTCCTCGTATTTCCTGGCTCCTCTCTCTTCCTCTCCCCTCCTTCTTTTCTCTTACTTCTCTCTTCTCACTGGTTCCCTTTTGTATTTCTCTCCCTCTCTGTAAAAGAAATAATGATATAGCTTCTACCCACAGGGGGTGATTTCTTCATAGCCCTTACTATCAAAGACCTCATGGTCATTGGGGAGAGACAAGACTTAAATACACATGAAAGCAGTTTTTGAGGCAGCCAGGTAATATATTGAATAGAGTGATGGGCCTGGAGTCAGGAAAACCTGAATCCAAAGCCACGTGACCCTGGGCATGTCACTTAACCTTTGTCTACCTCCATTTCCTCAATTATAAAAATGGGGGGAAAGGGGAGATAATAACATCTGCTTCGCAAGGTGGTTGTGAGAATCAAATGGGATATTTGTTAAGTGTTTAGCACCATGCATGGCACATAGAAAGTGCTTAATAAATCTTTGTTCCCTTCTCTCTCCTCCCTTTGAGACTGATTTAAGTGCCAAAAATAAGTTATAGAGATAGTATACCTTTTGATGAAATAATGGGCAGAAAGACCAACATGAGATTAAGGAACAAAAGAAAGACCTTATGGAGAACATGGGGATAAAAAGTAGTGTTTTCACCTTGACCCTTTACATTCTTCCCTTTTCTGAAGTCCCTTACCCCTTTATACATATATAGCTGAACAGAACTGGAAAAAATCATAAAACCATGCTGATGGTCCACTACAAATTAATGTCACGTGATCGTCTTTGGATCCTTAATGGTGTAAGGCAGATCTTTATACCTCTCTCATTAATTCACTCCCATTCATCATAGTATAAAGGATAATTTTAGCTTTGTGACTTAAAATCTAAATTAATTGGTTGCCATGGGATATCCCAAATAATAAAATACCCAAGTCGGCTGGAAATTAAGGTGATTTTAGTTAATATAGAGAGAAGGAATTAAGGAGAAGAGAGAGGGAGAGGAAAGAGTTAATTTAAACTGCTCTGGCTCAGGCTTAGCCAGGCAGGAGTTAAAGGCCTTGGCCAAAGGGTCCTCCCTGTGCCCAAGGGAAAAGGAAGTTAGTCTTATCACTCACCATGAGACGGTCTCAAGGAAGCTATCTGAGTGAGCTCCTCTAGACTGAGTTCCAGGATCGAACTGGCTCCCAGGCTGCTCACAGGAAGTGATCAGCCAGATTCACCTCTCTGGGGAAAGAGAGAGAAGAGAGGAAGTGACATGCTCTATATAGATGGTTTTATATCACTTTCCTCCATCTTATCTGTATCAATGGTAGCTTAGCTTGACTTAGTACAGCCCAGGGGTCTGTCAGCTGTTTCTGCACATGTCTATCAAAGGCCATCCTCCTAGAAACTTAATCCTTAAGTATGGGTGCAGACATTCCTGACCTTGTTAGACTAAATAGGGTGGAGCAATGTAAAGTTCCCAAGACATTCCTGATCAAGTATCTCCATTGTTACAATCAGGAAATAGCCAAATCAAATCTTCTAAAGTACAGTCTGAGTAGGGTGGAGTAGTTTTAAAATTCACAATAGCACATTTCCATACTTTTCATCCCTGCTCAAGCCTTAGACTCTCATATCTTGCCTCATCTTTTACTTAAAAAGTTGAGGCCATTTGCCAAGAATTCCTTCCCTTCTCCTCATCCCATATCACTCAAGTGGCTTCTTTTACTCTGTCCTCCTTTGCTCCTGTCTCACATGAAGAGGTGGTCCTTTCCCTTACCATGGCAAACTCTTCTACCTGTAAAATGATCCTGCTCCATTCTGTCTCCTCCAGCAGATTGTCCCCTCTATTAACCTCCATTCCATCATTTATCTTCAATCTCTTCCCATCTACTAACTGCTTCCCTACTGCCTACAAACATGCCCATGTCTCATCATCATCATCAAAAATACTCTTATTTGAACTATTCATCCTTGCTGCTAGCTATCATCCTATATTTCTAATCATTTTGGTGGCTCAACTCCTTGAGAAGGCCATCTTCAATAGAAGCCTTCCTTTGCAGTCTGGCTTCTAACTGAAACTGTTTTGTCCAAAGTTGCTAATGATCAATGCTATTCCTAAATCTAGTGACTGTTTCTCAATACTTGTACCTCTTGACCTCTCTATAGCCTTTGACACTGACATCAGTCTTTTCTATCTAGGATTTTGGAACACTTATGTCTTCTGATTCCCCTGCCTAGTAGTCATCTCTAACTGGATGTTCAGGAGACATCTTAAACTGAACATGTCCAAATCCTAACTCACCTTCAACCTCCTCCTAACTTTCTCCTTACTATTGGGGGCACCACTGACTTCCTAGTCACAGCTATATGTTTGCCACCTCTGTTGTAGAGGACCCAGGAATCTGGTCTTAACCCTGATTTGTGAAGCTTTTTTGTCAGTGACCTAGATGAAAACAAAGATGGCACGCTTATCAACTTACTAGATAGCATGTAAGAGATGGCTACCAATATTGTATGACAAAATCCAGATACAAAAAAAGATCTTGAAAGGGGGAAAAGGAGTTAATTTTAAAAGGGTTGGACTGGATTATTTTAGAGTGTGGTCGCCAGGAATTTAATTTATTCCAAAGAGATTTATTTACAAAATGTAGAAAGAGTGAAGTAAGAAAATCAGAGAGGATAGGGTAAGATATCTAGCTTAAGCACTAAATAATTTTCTCATAATCCCTGGTTCAACCCGGGCAGGGAGAGTTAGTCCTTAGGCCTCGGCAAAGCCAAAGACCTGGGGAAGTCTCTCTCAAGAGATAAGTCTCTCCTGAGGCTAGTTGTTTGTTTGTTTTTTCCAGAAAATCTAGTAGTTAAGGGTCAGACTTTCACTCACCACATGTCAGTTCAAAGGAAGAAATTTTTGAACATCCTCACCAGCAACAGGGTCTCAGGACAGTCAGGAACAGTCAACAGAACAGCAACAGTCTCCACCAGCCCCCACTCCAAAAGAATGAAGAACTGTCTATACACCCACTTCCAAAGAATGAAAAACTGTCCCTCACAGGAATTGACAGCTCCTTTTTTTTTAAACATTATTTCATTTTGTCATTTCCAAACATTATTCATTGGAGATAAAGATCATTTTCTTTTCCTTCCCCCACCCCTCCCCCCACCTCTCCCATAGCTAATGCGCGATTCCGCTGGATATCACATGTGTTCTTGATTCGAACCCATTTCCCTGTTGTTGGTATTTGCATTAGAGTGTTCATTTAGAGTCTCTTCAGTCATATCCCCTCAACCCCTGTAATCAAGCAGTTGCTTTTCATCAGTGTTTTTACTCCCACAGTTTGCCCTCTGCTTGTGGATAGTGTTTTTTAGATCCTTGCAGATTGTTCAGGGACATTGCATTGGCACTAATGGAGAAGTCCATTACGTTCGATTGTACCACAGTGTATCAGTCTCTGTGTACAATGTTTTCCTGGTTCTGCTCCTTTCACTCTGCATCACTTCCTGGAGGTTGTTCCAGTCTCCATGGAATTCCTCCACTTTTTTATTCCTTTAAGCACGATAGTATTCCATCACCAACATATACCACAATTTGTTCAGCCATTCTCCAATAGAAGGGCATCTCCTCATTTTCCAATTTTTGGCTACCACAAAGAGTGCAGCTATGAATATTCTTGTACAAGTCTTTTTCCTTATTATCTCTTTGGGGTACAAACCCAGCAGTGCTATGGCTGGATCAAAGGGCAGATAGTCTTTTATCACCCTTTGGGCATAGTTCCAAATTGCCCTCCAGAATGGTTGGATCAATTCACAACTCTACCAGCAATGCATTAATGTCCCAACTTTGCCACATCCCCTCCAGCATTCATTACTTTCCTTTGCTATCATGTTAGGTAATCTGCTAGGTATGAGGTGATACCTCAGAGTTGTTTTGATTTGCATCTCTCTGATCATAAGAGATGTAGAGCACTTTTTCATGTGCTTATTAATAGCTTTGATTTCTTTGGCCGAAAACTGCCTGTTCATGTCCCTTGCCCATTTATCAATTGGAGAATGGCTTGATTTTTTGTACAATTGATTTAGCTTGTTGTAAATTTGAGTAATTAAACCTAGGTCAGAGGTTTTTATGAAGATTGTTTCCCAATTTGTTGCTTCCCTTCTGATTTTAGTTACATTGATTTTGTTTGTACAAAAACTTTTTAATTTGATGTAGTCAAAATTATTTATTTTACATTTTGTGACCCTTTCTAAGTCTTGCTTGGTTTTAAAATCTTTCCCTTCCCAAAGGTCTGACATGTATACTATTCTGTGTTCACCTAATTTACTTATAGTTTCCTTCTTTATGTTCAAGTCATTCACCCATTCTGAATTTATCTTGGTATAGGGTATGAGGTGTTGATCCAAACTTAATCTCTCCCACACTTTCTTCCAATTTTCCCAGCAGTTTTTATCAAATAATGGATTTTTGTCCCAAAAACTGGGGTCTTTGGGTTTGTCATAAACTGTCTTGCTGAGATCATTTACGCCAAGTCTATTCCACTGATCTTCCTTTCTGTCTCTTAGCCAGTACCAAATTGTTTTGATAACCACTGCTTTATACTATAGTTTGAGATCTGTGACTGTAAGTCCTCCTTCCTTTGCATTTGTTTTTCATGATTTCCCTGGATATCCTTGATCTTTTGTTCTTCCAAATGAACTTAGTTATGGTTTTTTCTAATTCAGTAAAGAAGTTTTTTGGTAGTTCAATGGGTATGGCACTAAATAAGTAAATTAATTTGGGTAGGATTGTCATTTTTATTATGTTAGCTTGTCCCACCCATGAGCAATCAATGTTTTTCCAATTGTTTAGATCTAGTTTTAACTGTGTGAAAAGTGTTTTGTAGTTGTGTTTATATAATTCCTGTGTTTGTCTTGGCGGATAGATTCCTAAGTATTTTATATTGTCTAGGGTGATTTTAAATGGAATATCTCTTTCTAATTCTTGCTGCTGAAATGGGTTAGAGATCTATAGAAATGCTGATGACTTATGCGGGTTTATTTTGTATCCTGCAACTTTGCTGAAGTTGTTGATTATTTCGAGTAACTTTTTGGTTGGTTCTCTAGGATTCCTTAAGTAAACCATCATATCATCCGCAAAGAGTGATAGCTTGGTCTCCTCATTGCCAATTTTAATACCTTCAATTTCTTTTTTCTTCTCTAATTGCTACTGCTAGTGTTTCTAGTACAATGTTTTGACAGCTCCTTTTAAAGACACTTATTTTGCATCATTTCCTGTGTCTTCCCCTAATTTTATATCTACCAATCACAGTTGAAGCTTTGCTTTAAGACTGCCCAGGGGCAGTTAGTTTAATTCTGATTCATCACCCACTATTGCACAGGTGGGTCACAGACCTCCCACACACAAATATGAATGGGGTGTTTATGCCTTTGGTGATTAAATCTAAAAATGGGCAGATCTTCCTACTCAACTTTTAAGTAGGGTGTTTACACCTTAGGTGATTAAGCCTAAAAATAAGCAGGGGTTACAATTTAATCTTCACAATCAGGGGGTTTGATTATTTTAATTTTCATAATCAAGGGAGAGTTAAATTTAATCTTCACAGTCTTAAAAGACTATATATACAAATGTTGGCTTAAACTAAGATGAAGTTTAATAATTATAAATTACTATTTCCATACTTGATTTTTTAACACAAGTATGCAATAAGGGAGACATAACCACAACAACTAATTTTTTTTAACTTTTATCTTCTGTCTTAGTAACAATTTCTAAGACAAAACAGCAAGGGCTAGACAATTTGCCCAGGGTCACATAGCTAGGAAGTTGTTTGAGGCCAGATTTAAACCTAGGTCTTCCCAACTCCAGGCCTGGCACTCTATTAGACCCTGTGCTACCTAGATGCCAACTATTTTCTTTAAACCTTTACCTTCTGTCTTAGAATCAATATTCCAAGGTAGAAGTGCAGTAAAGGATAGGCAATTGGGGTTAACTGATTTTCCCAGGATCACACACCCAAGAAGTGTCTATGAGGCCAGGTGTAAACCCAGGACCTCTCTTCTCCAGACCTAGCTCTATCCACTGAACCACCTCACTGTCCACAATGTATTTTTTAAATGCCCTAATGTAAAAGTTCTTAACTTTCTGTTTTTCCTAGACCCCTTTGGCAGTCTGGTGAAACCTCTGGATCCTTTCTCGGGACAGTGTTTTAAGTACATAAAATAAAATATATAGAATCACAAAGGAAACCAATGATATTAAGATAGTTATCCGGTTTTTTTTAACCTCATATTCACAGACCGCAAGCTAAGAAATCCTGCCCTAAAAGTTTTACTAGCTTGCAGGCTTATGATGACAAAGTAAAATTCTGCTCACAGTAGTCTAAGAAAGTTGACAAGCATGAGTGTTCCTAGGAGAGAGTAATCAAAGTGGGAAATGATCTGTAACATTATTCTATATCATACATGATAACAACAAACATTTTAATAGCTCTCACATAGAAGGGTGAGACTTATTTTAATTTAACCCACAGGATGGAATTAGAGGAGTTGCAGAGAAGGATTTCAGCTCAAATTCAGAGCTTTCTAACAATTAGAACAGACCAGAAAGTAAAATGAGCTTCCCCTGGAGATAGTGGGTTTGCTACCTCTGAAGAGAACATTGAATTTGGGGTCTAAGACCTGACTTTAAAACCTGACTCTGAACCTGGGGCAAGGCATTTTACTTCTGAGCTTCAGCTTTCTTCTAGATCTCTAAGATGAAGTTGGACTAAGTGATTTCTAATGTCCTTTCCAGTGCTCTAAATCTGTGATCTTAGGTCTTCTAACTGGAAACTACATGACCACTTCTCATAAAATCATAGAATCTCAGAGTTGAAAAGGACCTCAGAGGACATATAAGCCCATAGCCAGGAAAAGGAGATTCTTATTCAAGTACAAATTGGATTAAATCCCTTCCAATTTTGAAATGGATTTATCTTGAAAATGAGTAGGGTTCTGATTAAGTGGAAGGTAGAACATTCTAGCTTGGGACAAAAGCCTGGAGTTAGGAAAAAATATGCCTAGTATACTTGGGAGACAGTGAGACATCCCTGCCAGAGTAGGTGGTTTGTGTAGCAAAATAACTGGAGATAAAGCTGGAAAGGTAGCTTAGGACTTGGTTGTGAAGGCCTAAGCTAAGGAGTACTGACTTGATCCAGGAAACACTGGGAAGCCACTGAAGACTTTTCAGTAGTAGGAGAATGAGCAAGGCGAAAGCAGAGCTTTAAGAAGACTTGTCAAGTGGCAGCTGGTTAGCAAAGTGGATAGAGCATCAGACCTGGAGTTGGAAAGGCCTGTGTTCAAATCTGGTCTCAGATACTTCCTAGCTTTGTTACCCTGAGCACGTCACTTTACCCCAATTGCCTAGCCTTTGCAACTTTTCTGTCTTCAAATTGATACTAAAAAGGTATGAGTTTAAAAAAAAAAAAAGACTCATCAAGAGGCTATTTGAAAAATCCCAAGAAAACAATAATGGCAGCTTTGTTCTACAATGGTAGCATTGGAAATAAAAGGAAAAAGATATACATGAGAGAGACTTGAAGAGCCGTATCATCAGGGGTATCTAGGTAGCTCAGTGGATGGAGAGCCAGTTCTAGAGATGTAAGGTCTTTAGTTCAAATATGACTTCAGACACTTCCTAGCTATGTGACCCTGGGCAAGTCACTTAACCCCAATCATTTAGCCCTTACTGCTCCTCTACCTCAGAATGGATATCCATTCTAAGACAGAAGGTAAGGGTTGTTTAAAAAAAAAAAAAAGAAAGTTATACCAACAGGATTTGGAGAATAACAGATGAAGGCATGATATGTTAGAAAGAGTAGTTGGCTTGGTTCAGTCAGAGAATTTAGGTGTAAAACCTGGCCTGATACTTAATGATTGTATAAGTTTAGGCAATCACTTGAACTCCATGGGTGTTTGTTTCCTTATCTCTAAAGTAGGTTCAGTTTAAGAGTTGTTGAATTTAAGGTATTGACAAGATAGGCAAAGTTCATCTTCCTTTTTCAGTTCACCGTATGCCTGCGGCGGGGAGGACAGACTGTGTACCAGCAAGTCCTGTCCCTGGAGCGTCCCAGTGTCCTACGGAGCTGGAATTGGGGCCTGTGTGGATTCTTTGCTTTTTATCATGCACTCTACCCCCGAGCCTGGACCGTCTACCAGCTGCCTGGACAGCAAGTCACACTTACTTGTCGCCAGATCACACCCATCCTCCCCCATGACTACCAGGTAAAACTGACCTCCAACTAATGATAATCAGGTAAAACCCACCTCCACAATAGTTCTCTCAGGTGTAGGTCTGTAGGCATGAAAGGTAGGTGGTCATGTATCATCCCTTCATTCCCCCAAGATAGTATCTTTGATGAATGAAAAAGCTTTAAAAGATAGAAGGGTATTTGTTGGGGTGTATAACCTGAGTATACTTCCTTGTTGTTCTCTCCTTTCTCCCTCCCAGGACAGCAGCCTACCTGTGGGGGTCTTCGTGTGGGATGTGGAGAATAATAGTGATGAGGATTTGGATATATCCATCATGTTCTCTATGAGGAATGGACTGGGAGGTGGGCACGATAGCCCAGGAGGGCTGTGGAATGAACCCTTCTGCTTAGAGCATGATGGGGAAACTGTACAGGGGTTGCTACTACATCATCCAAACCCCCCAAACCCCTACACAATGGCCTTGGCAGCCCGACTCACAGTAAGTGTCAAGAAGACAAAGGTGTGGACTTTGAATGAAAAGTATTAATTACGCACTCACACATGTGCAAAGCACTGTTCTAAGTGTTGAAGGTGAAAAAATAAAAGCAGTATAGTTCTTACTTAGATAACACATATAAGGGAGCAGTGGCCAGAGAAATTAGATGGTGAGCAAAGCCATAGAAGAATCTTATCAATATGATCTTTCCAGAAACAATGAAAATATTGATTTGATTCCTCTCCCCAGAGCAAGCGATTGAAAAGGAGATGGTTGGTGAGGATGGTTGAATGGGATATGAAATACAATCCAGGATTTGGGTTTGACCAGATAGAAGGCTCCATGTGCATTCATGCTGGCTGACTCACCAATTGGAATTGCATAGCCTCAGGGCAGTTCAAACCCCCATAGCCTCACTCTGGTCCCATAAACTCTCACTACTATGCCTAAATTCTCAATCTTCTCACTGGTAAGGCTCAGAGTTGGGACTAGGTAGCAGGAAGCTGAAGTCTGGTCTGCAGGGGGGAAGTTTAGCCACCTTAACTAAGAGCTCCACCCTGACAGGCAAATACCACGGTGACTCATATCACAGCCTTTGACCCTGATGGCACTGGACAGAAGGTGTGGCAAGACTTGCTCCAGGATGGACAGTTGGACTCCCCAACTGGTGAGGTGGGGGTGGCAGGGAGTGGTGAGGGTAGTGAAGGGATCTTACTGGGCTAGAGAATGATTAAATTTGTCCCCAGTTCTGATAGTCTGATAGTTGATGAATCTAATAATGATACTCCCACTTTGGTGGAAGGGTTTTATCTGATTGGATAACTAGATATAATCTTGGGGGTTAGGACATCTAGTGAAGAAGAGCCCAGGAACCTGCTTTGTTTCCATGTCCTTCCCCTAGGATACCTCCAAGTCCCCACTAAGAGGTTTCTAAATAGTCCCCAAGGCTGTGGGTCTTCCTATGCTGACCGCTCCCATTTCATCCTTAGGCCATAGCCCCCCAACCCAGAAGGGACAAGGCATAGGTGGAGCAGTGTGTGCAGGGACACATTTGCCTCGGAGGGGCAGATGCCAGCTGGAATTTGCATTGGCCTGGGACATGCCCAAGATTCTGTTTGGAGCAAGGGGCCAAGCCCACTACAGGTAAAGGAGAAAAGGGGGTTGCCGGTTGTAGATGATGGGATGTGGAGCTTTGGGAGAAATGCAGGGAGGCTAGACAGAACACAGAGAACCACATGTTTCAAGCATCCTTTAACATCATATTCTATCCCTTTTTCAGGAGATACACTCGGTTCTTTGGCCAAGAAGGGAATGCAGCTCCAGCCCTCTGTCATTATGCACTCAGCCAGTACAGATCCTGGGAAGAGAGAATTGAAGCATGGCAGAACCCTGTGCTAGAGGACAGGTATGGGGAGACAACCTCCAGGTCGTGACTACTCTTTCCAGCACTAAACCTATTCCCTACCTTAGTGGGCTGCAATTTCCTCTAGGTGGTATGGTCATGCCCTCTCCTGCTCACAGACAGAACCAGTCTTGGTCTTCTTGTCCCTCAACCTACAGGATCTCTCAGACCATCTACTTTCCAGGATGCTCACTCCAGGGCATAGACAAGGAAGTTTCAAAATGAAATTCATTATAATCACAACCACACAGGAAAGTTGTCTTTGTGTTCCCACAAATGGTGGGTTGAGCCCTGTCTTCATTTACTCTGGTTTAGAGGTGCTAAAGTCTTCTCTGTCCATTCACATGGCTATCTTCTACCTGAACTGCTTGAGGTCTAGTTCATGGAAGTGATGCTTTGGGACCATAGTTGCTGCATTGGCTTTTTTTCTCTATTGCTTGTCCATTACTCCAGAGCATGAGATCTTAACCTGAGATTCATGAACTTGTTTTTATAGTATTTTGATTGCTTTGTTTCTATATAATTGATTTCTTTTGTAATTATATGTATTTTATGAATTAAAAAACATTATTCTGAGAAGAGGTCTGTGGGATTCACCAGTCTACCAAAGATGCCTGAAATACTGAAAAGGTTAAGAAGCCCTACTCTTAGTTTCATATTCTTCTGTCTTGAGCCCCATGTTCTTTTCCATCTCTAGTATAATTACATGGGGGTGTGGGAGGGGGCTGGGCTGGGCTGGAGGTAGGGTGGTGCACAGGGTTTCTCTGATTGTCCAGCCCTAGAAAATGAAGGTACTTTTAAAATCTGAGATGCAAAAGAGCCTAACATCAGGAAATCTCTTCTGTTATCTGGGCACCCAACTATCTAGTTTAACTTTACATTGTCTTCATGCTCAGGTATTCTGTCCTGCTTGGTCTTAAGCTAATTATTGAAGCTAGTCTTCAGTGAAACTTGGCTATTCCGATGTTGGTTCTATGCTAATCTCTAGGTCCCTATCTCTTTCCTCAGACAGCATTTCCCATCATTATGACTAGAATACTCATTCTTCTAGTCTTCTTTATCGGTAAACTTTTCACTGTTTTGAATAGATTTACACTTGTAGATTTTTTTTTAACGTGTTCAATGGAAATTACATAAATAATTCTCCCCCACCTCTGCCCCATAGGTCCCTACCTGCCTGGTACAAGTCTGCACTTTTCAATGAATTATACTTCTTGGCTGATGGAGGTACTATGTGGGTGGAGGTTCCAGCAGAAACAACCACAGAGGAATTTGGAGGGATACTGAACCAGCTTCAACCTACCCTGCAGGAATATGGACGTTTTGCCTATCTTGAGGGTATGAGGGAGCATTTGGAGAAAGAAGGAGAAAATACTGGCACCTTAACATAAGGGGGCAGTGTTTAGTAGGAACTAAGGGTTTGGAGCAATATTGGGAGTGTTTGGAGGTGTGGTCACCCAGGGTCATTCAGAGACTCTTCCTCCCAGGACAGGAGTACCGCATGTACAACACATATGATGTTCACTTCTATGCCTCCTTTGCCCTCATCATGTTGTGGCCCAAACTTGAACTCAGCCTCCAGTATGACATGGGTAAGATAATGACTCTTCCTTTTAAAAATATCCTTCCTGGGGGCAGCTGGGTGGCTCAGTGGATTGAGAGCCAAGCCCAGAGACAAGAGCTCCTGGGTTCAAATCTGGCCTTAGACACTTCCTAGCTATGTGACCCTGGGCAAGTCACTTTACCCCCATTGCCTAGCCCTTACCACTCTTCTGCCTTAGAACTAATACACAGTATTGATTCTAAGACAGAAGGTAAGGGTTTAAAAATAAAATAAAATAAAAAAATAAAAATATCCTTCCTGATCCACTTCACCCTCCCCATCCCCCTTCCAACCCACCTCAGTGTGTTTTGTCCTGTACCTCAGATAGTCTCCCTTCACTACCACTGAAATCTGTTTCCCCTTAGCTGTAGCAACTCTGAGTGAAGACCTGACACGACGGAAATATCTGATGAGTGGTGTGATGGCTCCTGTGAAGAAGAAAAATGTGATTCCCCATGATGTGGGGGACCCAGGTACCTGGATTCCCAGCCCTAACTTGGAAACCCTGCAGAAGTCCCCTCTTTCCCCATTTCTTTTCACTCTCACTTGGCCATATTAACTCCATGGGCTTAGTTATCATCCCTCTACAGTAAAATCCCATATCTGTTCATCCAACCTTGTCTCCTTCCTGAGCTCCAGTCCCCCATCATCATTTCCCTGTTGGGCACATCAAACAGATTCCCTATAGACAGCTTAAAATCAACAGAAAATTCAATATCTTTCAGTTGAAATCCACCCCACTGCCAAATCTCCTGATTTCTATCAAGGTCATCATCATTCCTCCACTCTTCCAAGGTGTTCGATCTTGGTGGTGTCCTCAGTTCCTCACTCTCCTTCACCCCAGATCCTGCCCTTGCTACCTTGACATCTCTCTTATTTGTCCCCTTCTTAATACTTATTCATCCACCATCTTATTTCAAGCCCTTAGCACTATTCACCTGGACTGTTGCAGTAGCCTTCAGGTTCATCTCTTTACCTGAAGTCTTTCCCCACTGCAGTCCATCCTCTACTCAGACGCCAATGATTTATTTTCCTGAAACACAGATCTGACCTCATCATTCCCCTCACCAAACTCCATTGGCTGTCTTTCCTCCAGGATCAAATATAAGCTCCTGTTTGACTTTCAAAGCCCCTCAAAATCTGGTTCAGGCCTACCTTCCCAGCCTCATTATGCCTTCTGGCCAAATTGACCTTGTTATGGTTCTTCTAAAACAGTATCCCTTTCATCTCCTAGCACTTGCCATCTCCCTTCCAGGAATGCAAATACATTCTTCACTTCTGTTTTATTCTTCCTTCAAGATTCAGCTCAGGCGCCACCTTTTGCCTGAAGCCTTTCCAGATTCCCCTCCACCTCTCATGTCCTCCCTCCCTACATGGCCTTCTAGTTCTCTAAAGATTTCTATATATACACATTGCCTCCTACAGTAGAATAAAAAGCCTTTTAAGAACATACTCTTGCATTTTTTGACTTTGAATCTCCAGTGCCTTGTACATAGCCATTTCATAAATGCTGGTTGATTGATTGCACGTGTCCCATTTCCTAACACCAGATGATGAGCCCTGGCTTCGTATCAATGCTTACCTAATTCATGATACAGCTGATTGGAAGGACCTGAACCTGAAGTTTGTGCTACAGATTTATCGGGATTTTTACCTGACAGGCAATGAGAGCTTCCTAAGGGACATGTGGCCTGTGTGCCAGGTAAGGTCCTATATACCATGTCATGGCATTGGGCATAGCTGTGCAAGCAGGTCATACAATTCCATACACCTTGTCATTGGGGATTGAAGAAAGTGTGGGGCCCGGGGTGGAGAACCCAGATCTTTATGTGTTGCTACCCTGGAGTACCCCCACTATAGGCTGTAATGGAATCTGAAATGAAGTTTGACAAGGACCAAGATGGCCTAATTGAGAATGGAGGCTATCCAGACCAGACTTACGATGGATGGATCACCACTGGACCCAGGTACACCTAGACATGAAGAATTGTCCCAGAGTGGGTAAAGTCGCATTCTGACCTCCAACCCCACATTCCTGGGCAGGAATAGTAGAGCAGGGCATTCCTCTGACCTCTGACACAATGTGCTGAGTCTATGATGATGGGGTGGAGATAGCGTCCTCCTAACTCCATATTTCTGGCCACAGTGCCTACTGTGGGGGGCTATGGCTAGCAGCTGTGGCCGTGATGGTCCAAATGGCTACCGTGTGTGGAACTCAAGATATCCAGGAGAAGTTCTTGTCCATCCTGAGCCGAGGTCGGGAGGCTTATGAGAGGCTCCTCTGGAATGGTGAGGCAGGTTCCAGGGGAGGGGAAGCATGCGAGGGGGGTGGGGGGGTGAGCCTCTGGAAGGGATCTAGATGTATGAGAAGGTTAAGGGGGTAGGAAGTAATGAATCAGAAGCCTCACTGTACTGTGCCTTCCCTCTCTGTCCAAATAGGCCGTTACTATAATTACGATAGCAGCACCCAGCCACAGTCCCGCATTATCATGTCTGACCAGTGTGCTGGTCAGTGGTTCCTGAGAGCATGTGGCCTCGGAGAGGGGGATACTGAGGTGAGAGGGGAAGATATGGAAGTAATCTGGTAGAAGGGTCAAGGTGCTGGAGAAAGAAGGAACTTGTGTGTTTCTTTGCCAGATAGAGAAAGTGACCCCTTCTCTCTCTGGGCAGGTATTCCCTACTCCCCACGTGATTCGGGCTCTCCAGACAATCTTTGAAGTGAATGTCCAGGGCTTTGCAGGCGGAGCCATGGGGGCTGTGAATGGTATGCAGCCTGATGGCATCCCTGATACATCTAGTGTCCAGTCTGATGAGGTCTGGGTAGGTGTGGTCTATGGGCTTGCTGCTACCATGATCCAAGAGGTAAACAATTTCCCTCTTTTCTTCCATCCCAGATCATAGTCCAGAAAGCAGAGACTTCATTCCCTTCCTCAATTCTTACTTTATATCTTATTTCTTTTGATAGGGCCTGATCCAGGAGGGTTTCCGTACAGCTGAAGGCTGCTATCGCACAGTGTGGGAACGTTTGGGGATGGCATTCCAGACACCTGAGGCATATTGCCAGCATCGGGTATTCCGTTCCCTTGCATATATGCGACCACTCAGCATTTGGGCCATGCAGCTGGCCTTGCAGCAACGTGGCAGGGCCCCTGGGCAGGGCATGGGACTGATCGGACAGAAAAGTGGAAAGAGCACAGGAGCAACTGCTGGACAGAAATCTGCACCAGCTGCTGGACTTAATACCAAGCCGAAAGGCAGAGCAGACCTGGGACAGAAGGGACTCCTAGATGCTATTTAGAGGAAGAGGAAGCTGGAGACGCTGTTGTGCACCTTCCCCCTTCACATCTGCAAGCCTGAGCCATCAGGACAATCATCCACCACTCACTTCCCCTAGCAGAGCCATGGGGGTGGGGGATACAAACACCACAATCACTTATTTATTTACCCTCCCTCCACTCCCCAATCATTTGCTGCATGAAATGCTTACAGAAGATCAGCTTTTCCCCTCCCCACCCCTATGCTCTGAGCCAGACCCCCTCATCCACAACTGGATGAGGGAGTAGACCTCGATACACAAATAAAAGACCCCAAAACCCAATAAGAGTATGATATGAATTCTCTGAATATGAAATCTGAGGCTAGCCTCAGATTTACAGGCTTTATTTTCTATCTACAACCTGGGGCCCTAAGAAGATAATATGTTTGTATATCAAGCCATTCAAACTTTGTACAACATTTCTCTGATATTTTGGCATTTCCTATCCCCAACTCAGTCTGTCCAAGATCTTAATTCCTGCTCCTATATCACATCTCATTGGAGTGCCGCCCATGAAGAATGATGGTGGGTGTGGTGGGGGTCCAGCCCTGCTTCTCTATGGCCTCCAAGGGCAGAAGAGGAGTATGTGTTGGATCTGGTGGCTTTAGAATCTGTTCAACACTTGTTCCAACAGGAGAATCAGAGGAAGAGTTGCCTGAGGCCAGAGAAGTTATAGCTTCAGATGGATCGGAGGTGACTTCTGATTTCTCTATTAGCCAAGCAGGTGACTCCAGAAGAAGAGAGGGATCATCATCATTGGGAATGGAACGGATCTGACGAGACAGCACTGAGGGAAGATAGAAAAAGAGTAATGAATGGAAGGGACAGCAGATGAACTTTAATCCAAACCTCCTGGATTACATAGCCAGTGTCCCCTTTGATCTTCCTTAGACCACTTACTGAAAGCTGCTGGTTGGTCGCCCCGGATCTCAGAGGGATAAATGGCAGGAAAGAGGAAGAGGCAGAAGGAGAAAAGCAGGACCTAGTGATAGGAGGAAGATGTGTAGATAAGAAGGAATCCTTAATGTCATCCCCTATCCCATCCCACCCACCCATAAGACTAGTGTATAGGAAAGGTGAGGAAGTAGAGTCAGCATGGTTTATTCCTTACCACAATGCAGGTGCTATTGCTGGTGGTTTTGGTTGTCATCTCAGCTACCAAAGCCTGGAACTTCTTCAGCTGATCCAAAAGGGACCTGAAAGAGATAAATGACAGGGGATTCCCCCACCCCATGAAAAGAATGAAATGGCAGGTGGGGGAAGGAAATAGGATAACACTGAAACAGCAGTAGTACAAGAAAAGAAGTGAATAAGGCACCAATTGTTCTGTAGTTAACTTACAAATTCTGTTTCTCCAAGAGCTGTACTTTCTTCTGTAATTCCAAGTTTTGGGCTGTACAAGCCAAGACCCTGGAACAACCATGGGAACAGCATGTACCCAGTCATCTCCCCTCTTAATATGACATCCCCTCAACTTGTGTCCTGCTCCTCTACCCATCCACCCACCTCTCTGAGCAGTCCCCTCTCCCAACCCCTGATATACCTGCTTTCCAATCCTCCCACATACACTTTCCTTTTCCTTCTACTTTCTTGAGCTGATTGTTTGTTTCGAATCTTCTTCCGAACTCGTTTCAAGGCTCGCTCCTCTGCCTAGAACCATGAGTGGACAAAGGAGGAAAGCTATAGTCATAGAAGTCATAGAATTTTGGCCTTGAAAGGTAATTTAGATATGACCTCATTTAACCTGATCAGTGTAGGAGTTTCTCCTAAATATTCCAATAGTCATCTGTTCTAATGCTTCATCTAATGTTTTTTAAAAATACTTCAATCCTGCCTTTCAACTGTCATTAAGACAAGAATCTAACAATGTAAAGAACTCTTCCTCCCTTTAGTTTCTACCCAGTGCTCTCAGTTCTGGTTTGGGGGCTACATAGATTAAAAATAATGCTAGAGGCAGCTAGATGGCTCAGTGTATATGGGGCCAGATCTAGAGATAGGGAGGTCCTAGGTTCAAATGTAACCTTAGATCCTTCCTAGCTGTGTGACCTTGGGCAAGTCATTTAACTTCAATAAGTTTAGCCCATACTACTCTTCTGCCTTGTTAGTGATAAATAAGATAGAAAGTAAGGAATTTTTTTTTTAAGAAAAAGTTCTTGTTTATATCAAGTCACAAACTGCTGAGGGGAAGTGATGGGAGATGCAGCTAGGTAGCTCACTGCATAAAGGCCCATAAAGTGGCCTAGAGATGGGAGGTCTTGAGTTTAAATCTGACCTCAAATACTTCCCAACTATGTGACCTGGGCAAGTCACTTAACCCCAACTGCCTAGCTCTTACTGCACTTCTGTCTTGGAAACAATACACAGTATTAGTTCTAAGATGAAAGGTCAGGGTTTTAGTTTTTCTAAAAAATATGTTTCCTGATAAATACCATCTGTTGGTTTAATTCTATTACCTGGGACCAGGAACAAAAGGAATCTCTCCCAGCTCATGATCTTCCAAATGTGTGAAGGCAAAGATCACAACCCATCTAAGATTTTTTTTACCAGTGAAACATCCTCAATTCCTTCAAATAATCTTCCCATGGTATGGTTTCTAGTTACTTTATCACTGAAGTTACCTTCACCTAGTAAACAGCTAAATGGCAGAGTGAATAGGGGGCTGGGCCTGGAGTAAAGAAAGCACAAGTTCAAATCTAGCCTCAGACTCTTAATGTGTGACCCTAAGCAAGTCACTTTAACCTCTCAGCCTCATTTTCTTCATCTATAAGTGGGGTTAATAAGTTAATAAGTGCCTATCTCCCATAGTTATAAGGAAGAGATGAGGGTTTTTTTGTAAAGCACTTTGCAAACTTCAAAGAGGCATATACAGTTGGCCTCAGATACTTCCCAGCTGTGTGACCCTGGACAAGTCACTTAACCTCCATTGCCTAGCCCTTACCACTCTTCTACCTTGGAACCAATAATGTCCTTCCTAAACTCTCTAGTTCTTAGTTCTAAATATAAAGTCTTTCAGATGTGCCCTAACCAAAATAAGATATCAGGATATTAGAACTAATAATGCAACTTTGGATCATTAGCTTTTTTGGCTGTCATGTCATACTTTTGGACTTACATTGAGCTTGCTAAAACACCCAGGCCCTTTTCACACAAATTGCTATTTTATATGTCTCTCCCATTCTAGACTCATGAAGTTGTTGGGTTTTTTTTTTTAACTCAAGTGTAAGACTTTACATTTATTTCTATTAAGTTTCATCATCTTAGACTTGACCTATTAATTCTAGCCCACTAAAACCATTTATTGATCTAAAGATTGGACCTCTGCTAATAATATTAGCTATCTTCCCTTTTTCATTAACTGAAAATTTTATCAATAAGTCATTTGTGCCATCACAATGTTGAACAAAATGGCCAAGGACAGAGTTTTCTAGCACTCTACTAGAGATTTCCTTTCATGTTGACATCTTGTTACTCATTCTGAATTCACCTAACTACACTATTGTCCAGTTCCATCTCCCCACTTCATCTAAAAGAATATCCTAAGACTATAAAAGCTTTTCTGGAATCTAGTTATAATGTGTCCACATCATTACTCTGATCTACCCATCAGAGGAAATGAGTCTAGTCTGCTATAACATTCCTTATGAACCCATAATGACTCATACTCATCATGGGATTTTTCCACCTGACTAGCAGCTAAAACCTTCCATATTATGTTGCCCTCCTTCATTAAAAGTTGAATTTCTTAAGAGCGGGGGCTATGTTTTCTACTTGTATTTTCAGCAGTGCTTTTTCATTCGTTCATATTGATCATCACTTCCTAATCTGGTTTCACAGCAAGGTTTCAGCAGTCTACACCACAAGCATTTTATAAAGTATTTACCATGAGTTTAGGCACCATACTCCCTTTCTGGAGATGTTGTTCAGTCATTTTCAGTCCTGTCCAACTCTTCATGACCCCATATAGGGTTTTCTTGGCAAAGATACTGGAGTGGTTTTCCATTTCTTTCTCCAGCTCATTTTATATAGATCATGAAACTCCCAAATGGATTAAGTGTTTTGCCCAGGGTCACACAGCTTCTAAGTGTCTGAGGTCACATTTGAACTCAGGAAGATAAGTCTTCCTGATTCCAAGCCCAGTGTTGTAACCACTGTGCCACCTAGTTGCCCAGTCTTTGGGGGGATACTATACTTATATGAATGCTGCCCAAGATTTCTTAGCTTTTGGGGAAACTACATCATAGTGCTGCTTCATATTGAGTTTGCAATCAATTAAAATCCACCAAGTCTTTTCCCCACCAATTATTAGGTAACATTACCCTCTTTCCTGAATTTATTTGCATTTACCATTTCTAAATGTAGTCATATTGAGTTGAGTACATTGTTTCTGCTTGTTGAGGTATTTTAAAATGTGATTCTGACATCCAGAATGTTAGCTATCCCTCCCATGTTTGCTGCCTATAAATTTGAAATGTATGCCTTTGATGTCCAACTTTATTAAATGGTTATCAAGTGATGCCCCCTTGGCCATAAAGAGTCTCACCTTAGTAAGTGGGAGAGTCTGAGGAAGTGGCAACCCTTCTTTCTCTAGCAGTCTCTTCTCCTCATCTGTCAGTATCAACGGAGGAAATTCATGCTAGAGAAGAGGTTAGGAATAGGGCATGTCAGAGGGACAGGCCAGGAGGCATGTAAAGTGGGAATAGGAAGGATAGGAGTATCCTGAGACAGAAAAGTAGAGGTGATTAAAAACTATGCAATTATTAGTGATGATCACCTCCCCCTAATCATCAGTGTCATACCTTGAATGTCATTTCTTCCATTTGCAAGGAGACCCTTGATTCTTGAGCCACATCTCTGAGCTCTCTATCATCTGCAGGAGGAAGATATTCTGAATAAAGAACCCTAGGTTCCTGGTTTCCTCCCTTTTTCCATGTCCCTCCCTCAGAATCTTCTTACCAGCTTCCCAATCATTATCTTTCCTCATACCTGGTTCTCTTTTCCCAATTTATCGTTGTATCTTCAAGCCGCAAACTTACCCAGATCAATGTAAACATCATCTTGTGGGGAAGCTTGAACATTCCAGCTCAAGGAGTAGGTGTGATCAGTGTGAATAAAACTGTAGCTAGAAGAGTCTGGAGGGGATGGTGAGGTGGAGGGTTCCAGAAAAGAGTTCAGAAAATCTTCTACATCCCACTCACTCAGGACCTATACCAGTCACATAGTTCAGAACCAAAACTTGCTCCTTTCCCCCCAGACTGGTCCCAATTCTCCCTCAGATTTTCTCCCCTCAATTCACACTACCACCACTACCACCAGGACCCAGCCTGACTAAGTTCTACCCAGCCCCCTACTCACCTCAGGAAGCAGTATCTCATCAACCTGCAAAACATCTTGCCCATCCCCAGGTATTCCCCCCAGATCTCCTCCTTCCTCAATCAGAAAGTCCAGCAGGTCTCTGTCCCCTGGGTCCAGGACTGCCTCCATGGAGGCCATCTAGAAGAAGGGGAAGGAAACATCACTTCATCCCCTTCCCAAAGGTGAGGAGGTGAAAGGGGAAAGAGGGGCAGCAGGTTGTAATCAGGCAACAAATATTTTTAAGCACCTATTACATGCCAGGCAGCATGCTAAACTCCGGGAATACAAAAAAATGTAAAAGACAGTTCCTGCCCTAGAGGTCCTCGATCTATTTATCTTTCCATCCCGGGTCCCAGAGCCCCAGAGGGGAGAGAGACCTTCGGAGCATAAGGCCAAGTCAACCCCAGCCCCTGGCCCCAAAGCTAAGAGTTGACAGCTACGTATCCACAGGCTCGCCCACCAGTCTACCCTTGCCAGCTGTAATTGTCACTTCTCTGCCCCCTTAGTCCCCACACTACTCTCTACTCAACCCCACCCCATGTCTACTACCTTCCAACTCTTCGCTCAATGGCCAAATTTGGGGTTCCACTCCGACAGACTAGCCAGCACAGCCTCTCCCAAACCCGGCCTAGACTTCAGCCTTCCAACATCACGGGAATGACATCAGCCAAAGCGCTATGGCATGCTGGGAAATGTAGTTCCCCACTTCCAGCCCGGGTGTAGTCGGAGACCACTGTCATGCGTACCCAAGCCACGTAACCTTTGCCAGGCTTACCGCTCCTCAAGTGGATTGGTATACCCTCTGCGCACATCCAGTGCATTTTCTTTTCTTTTGTTCGTTTAGATTGTATTGATGCCTTTCATTTCCCTATAGCCTCCTACCCCAATAAATAAAACAGACCTCGACTGGGTTTGCAACATTTCATATGCTTAGTCCCACACCTCTCTACAAAGTGTAATGTTCCGTCGATTGTTCTCTTGAGGCCAAGAGTGATTACGCTTAATCAGAGTTCAGCTACTTTTCAGTGTTGTTTTCGTTTATGTTATTTACATATGTATATGTGACAACCTATTCCTTTTATTACCACCCACGAATGCTCCTCCCAGAATGTTAAGAACCTGTTACACGCAAAACACCCCCATCTATGATTGTTGGCATCTTTCTGTCCAAGTATGTCTCCAACTTTCAGGAATCCACTGCAATGGAGCGAGCGACCTCCCTAGATCAAGCACCAGAGAACATCCCTGCTTCAGGCAGGGGCCCTGCCCTCGGGAGGAGGGCGGAAGGGGGAACTCTGAGTCTGGTGAGAAGACACGACTCACACATGACACATGCAATGAAGAGAGAACTGGACTATATAAATGGAGCTGCGCCGGGAGGGCAGGCGGGAGGAGAGCGGCTTGATTAACCTGAGGAAATTTCAGTGAAATAGGTGGGTCCGCTTTTGTGTCCCGACTTCCCCATCCTGGCTTCTCTACAGGTCACGGGGGACGGGGTCGAGAGATGTTTCACCTTCCCAAAGGCTGGGAAGAAGCCCAAAATACAGGAGATACTACAGGAGAGCAGCCCGCTAAAGAATTTCCTTTTCCCAATGGGCGGGCCTCTCAGGCCCTTCCCCCACTGCTCCGCCAACCTAGTTTAAATATGAGTTAATGCTTAGTGCGCTTCTGATCCTCTAGGCAGCGCGCAATAACGGAGCTACAGACCCACGCCCCACGCCCCACGCATGCGCCTCCAATCGCCACCTTCCAACTTCAGAGGAAGTCAACCGCGTCTCACAGACGGCTCCAAGGCATAGAGAGCAGGAGCCAGAGCAGCTTCCTGAAGCAACCAGGGCCGTACAGGGGCGGACCCAGGGCGCCGCCCACGGGTTGGGGGGGAGACGCGCTCCGAGGACGGAAGTGGTGGAGAGTTCGTCAGTCGGCGGGAGGGCGAGGCCGGACCCCGGACCCGGGAACCCGGAGAGCGAACGAGTGAGTGATCGGGAGGGCGGGCTGGCGGGCGGGAGGTCCCCAGGCGGCCCCAGGTAGGGTTGCGGCGGCGCAGAACGCGGGGCGGGACCAGGAAGGAAGGGACGGCGGCGGGAAGGGGCAGGGCCGCACGGGGGGGAGGGGAGGGGACTGGATCCGGGGGAGGGGGCCAAACCTGTGGCGGGATTATGGATTGGGGGGACGGAGGACGGGGGACGGGGGGCGGAGGGGGGGGGGGAAATTCATTGAGGGCAGGCAGAGGGCGCAACATTGGGCCGGGGGCTGGAGCTGGCTACTGCGTGAGGAGCCAGAGTGGGTGCATGGGCGCTGCCGCTAACTCTCCCTGTCCTGAGAGGTCAGTGTCCGGGTGTGTCCATTCTGCTTGCCCAGCTGCTTGGTGGGTAGAGCTGTGGTACCCAGGATGCTGGGGGGGGAGGGGGGAGGCGGTGCCTCTAGTTAGGTGTTAAGAAGGCAAGGATGATGGACTAGGTTATGGAGTTAGATGGGTAAAGATGAGTGTGACTTGGCTATGAGGTTAAGGGACAGGGATGGATGGGTCTAAACTAGGGGGATTAGGTGGACAAAGATGAGTGGGATGAGGCTGTGAGGTTAGGTAGGCAGAGATGATGGATGGAGTATATGTGGTCAGGACAAGGTGGTCAGGAATGTGTAAGACTTCGATGTAAGGTCAAATGGGCAGGAATAGGTGTCACTAGACCAAGGTCAGAATGAGATGGGGTTAGATGGTCCTGGATGAGACACTCTAAACTGTCAGGATGTTGTGTGTGGATATGTCATTTGCTGGGTAGATTCAGTCATTTTAGAGTTAGATATGTCAAAGGTTTTGAGAAGAGTTAAGAGTTCCTTAGGATTGGAATTTGAAACCATTGTTTTCATGGGAAATAAATTGATGTTAGCTCCAACTCCCAGGGTTGTTATAAGAGTAAAATAAGATATGAAATGCTCTCTACCCACTAGCTATTATTTTTTAAATTATTGTGATTATTAGCCAACAAGTACCTATGATAAGCACAGGAGACAGAAAGAAAGGCAAAAACATGGCCTTAAGAAGCTTACACTATAATTGGGGAGCCAAGCAACTATATACATACAAAGTAATACACAGAATGGCTTGAAGATAATCTCAGGGGAAAGGCTCCTTACAGGTGAAATTTTAACTGAGATTTGAAGGAAACAAGGGAATCATGATTAGAATTTTGGATTTATGACTCAGTAGTGTTGTTTTTTAGATCAGTATTAGAATACAGAGGACACATTATGGATTGATATTAGGGATAGGATCAGCGTTCAGAGGTCAGCATTAGTCTGTGGGTCAGTGTTAGAGATTGTAAGATCATTGACTCAGAATTGGAAATGGCCAGTCAGGAATCAAATTAAGAGTCAAAGGTAGCATTTGAGTTTGGGGTGAGATGGAGATGAGCTTATCTTCCGGGGATGAGATTAGGTTTCAGGAGTTAGTACTCACAGTGGAGTTTGTTAGAAGGCATTCAGCCAACAATCAGTCACAAGCATTTAAGGCCTTGCCATGTGCCAGTGCTAAGCAATGAGAATATGAGAAAAGGCAAAAAGAAAATCCAGTTCCTGCCCTCAAGGAGCTTAGGTTCTAAGTGGGGTAGACTACAATTAAATATATTAAAAAGATATATAGAGTCAGTGGAAGGTAATCTGGGACGATAAAGCTCTAGCAGATAGGGGATTTGGAAAAACTTGCTCCAAAATAATGGGATTTGATCTGAGTTTTGAAGAAAAAAGAGAAACTTAGGAGTTGGAAGTAAACAGATGGAGCATTCCAGCCATGGTGTACAGCCAATGAAAAGGCATGGAAACAGGAGACAAGGTGTCATGTTAAAAGAACAGCAAGTAGGCCAGGCTAGCTGAGTGGTAGAGTTCATAGAAGATAGTAAAGAATAAAGACTGAAAAGGTAGGACCAGGTTGTGCAAAACTTTAAATTACAAGGAGAAGAGTTTCTGTTTGGTAAACATCTAGAAGACTGGGCTTAACATCTAGGTAAACATCTAGAAGACTGCAGGGATGAGGCCAAGATAAATGGTCGATGTTAATAGTAATTTAATTATTCAGGAATCATTGATAGGACATCAGGAATGATATCTACTAAATATCAATATCCACTAAAGGCCAATATTTAATGAAGTCGTTATTAAGAGCTCAGAGGGACAGCTAGGTAGCACTAGGTAAAGCCACAGGCCTGAAGTCAGGAGGACTTGGGTTCAAATGTGCCATCAGACACTTCCTAGCTATGTGAACCTGAAAAAGTCATTTAACGCCTAGTTGCCTAGCCCTAGCTGCTCTTCTGTCTTAGAATTCATACTAAGGCAGACGTTAAAGGTTTTAAAAAAACCTTGGGATGAAGGTTAAAGGTCAGGATTAGGATTCAGGAATTGGGTTAAGTGGTTCAGTTGGTCATAGGTTAGCATTAGATTTAAATGGCTATGAATCAGGAACAGGCTTAGCTTAGAATTAAATGTCAAAGGGTCAGAGCAAGAGTGAGTCAGTGATCAAATCAGGTCAGGATCAATATTGAAGTTCAGGGATTAAATTTGGAATTCAGCCTTAGAATTCATATAAGGTTGGGGATCAGGATCAGTATGAGACATCATGAGTTGGTTGGACTCAAATTGTATATCCTACACATGATCAGACTGGTAGTGTCTCAGTCTTGATCTGAGATCAGTCCCCCTAATTTAGATCATTCCATCATTTCTTTTGCAATTATCAAAACATCTCAATCCCTTATGAGTGGAGGGGCTTTTGCTCCAGACCAGAATCCTGGCCTTGGGGGCCCCATGTTCCAACCTTACGTCTTGTTCCTAGCTCCGTGTCCTCATGTATCAGGGTTTCAGATTCTAGCATAGTCCATTACATACCCAAGGTCTCTCTATGGGTTTCAGTGCTTCTCAGGGAGTATGAGTGGGAAGGAGATGGTGGCATAGAAAAGGCAGGGATTCATTGCCTTCTTATTTGGAGATGTATTGCCAGTGTGTCTATGGGGTGGGGAGGGTTTGGCCAGCCCTAAGGTAAAAAATGAGGTAGATTTAAGGAGAATGGCTATGAGCCCAGAGAACTCAATCCCATCTTTCCCTCATTCCTTAGTCACTTAGTTCCCATCCCCCTCCCTTGGGCCTGACTAGGCAAGAGGGTGGGAGATTATGACTTCCTGCTTTTCACATCCTCCTTGACCCCCCCCCCCCCCATTCTGTATATGTATAGGGATTTTTTTGTTGTTGTTGTTTATTTCTTACTTATTTATTTTACAAAAACTCCCACCAACATAAGTTTCCCCTGGGTCTCTTACCATCTGCTGACTCCCTCAGCCCTGAACACATACTCTGAGCTCCCCTACGCTTTCAGTTGGCTTCTCCCCAATTCTGAACTTCCAGTTCCCTGATCCAGTCACAGATCTTCCTCCTCCCTCCCCAACAAGAAAAGGGGAAATGAGGCCTGAGACGGAAGCTGGTTCCTGCTGATCACATCCCCAGCTTGGCCACTGACCACACCCAGGTCTTACCCTCAGCTTGGCCCAAGCACTGACCCCACCCTGATCTCACCCCTAGTTTGGCCAAGGAGCTGACTATACCCTGATATCGTTTCTACTCTTGACAAGCCACCTATCAGCTATACTCAGATCTGACTCCCAGGCCAATCTGGCTACTGACTATATATATTCTCCAGTATCAACCTAACCTCTGGCCACTGACTGAACCAAATGTGGCTCTTTTTCTGACCCTAAGGGGGTAAGCTGGGTAGTCCAAGGTCTCTTGGGCCCTCAAGTCGGTAAGAAGGGGAGGGGAAGAGGAAGTAAAGTATTTCTATGTAGGAGGATGTCGATGTGTTAAGATGCAGTTCTGTTTCTCTGTCTGTTGGATGTCTCTACCCAGATACCCCATGGGCATCTCAAATTCTGTAGATTGGAGGCTGAACTCATCTTTCCTACCAAATCAGCTTCCCCTCTGACTTTTCCTAATTTTCTAAAGAGTAGCACTATTTTTGGAGTCACTTGCACTTGAACTCAAACTTAGGGTTATCATTGACTCTTCCTTTGCCCCTCCCTATCAAATCCTGTTCTTACCTCCTCACAGCATTAGTTCTTTCCTACTCTTTCCAACTACTGTTATCCCAAATCCAATCCCATCACTTTATGCCTAAATTATTGTAGTAGTCTCCCAACTGGTCTCTCTGCTTCAGTGTCTCCTTCCTTCTTATCCGTCCTGCACACCATCCTCAGAGCAATCTTCCTGGTCACCACTATCAAACTCTTAAGGTTCCCTGTTGCTTACATTATAAAGTCCAAACTCAGTCTTGTGTTCAAGTTCACCAGTAATCTAGCCCTGGTTTTCCTCACACTCTCCCAATGTATTTGCTTGAGACATACTTATAATAATCACTTCTCTCTATACATTTCCCCATTATCATCATTCTCCCATGGTTTTTTTAATAAGTACTTTAAATTGTCAGCTTTTGCTCATGTCAGTCTTTATATGTACCCAACCATGTCGGTCTATTGATATCCCACCCACTTCAAATGTCATCTTTTCCATAACACTTTCTGATTGTGCCCAACAAAATAGATCTTTCCCTCCTCTAAACCTCCCCCAAACTTACTTTATATTACTCTTTTTAAAACAGTATTTTATTTTCCCCCTATTACATGGAAAAACAAATTTTCATTTTATTTTAAGTTTTGAATCATTCCCTCTCTGCCCCCCCCCCATATAGATTTTACATGTGTACCTTTATATTACTCTTGTATCAATTATTATACCCTACCTTGGATTAGAATTATTTAGGGACTTCCCTCACCTCCTCTACTTGAGTTTAAGCTCCTTGAGGGCAAGAACCCTACCTTATTCACATTTATATGTCTAGCAGTTCTTAGCACACTACCTTCTATATAGTAAGCATTAAGTAGATATTTGCCTGAGTTGGGGCAACAGCCTTGAATGTATAGAAGACTGTGAGAATACATATATGGGAAGATGTCTTGGTGAAGGTTTATGGGAAAGGGACTCTACATATGGAGAAAAGGGTGTCCACACACATATGGGAAAATTAAGTGTAAAAGGGAGTTAAGATTGATTTGGCCTAGTTCCTCCCCTTGCCCAGTACAGTCCTAAATGAGCCTCCCACTGCCTGAGGCCGGATGTGTCAGCATCTAACCCTCAGGGCTCCCCCTCCTCCCCGTGGTTAAGTCTCAGAGGCCAAATTTGGTAACAGACACTAAGTGTAACTCCCCCAGTCCTATCTACACTTTCTGACTTAGGCTTCCTCTATCTCTGCCTTTCACATATATACATGATCTCTCTCTTTCCCTCATTTTCTCTATGTTTGTCTCCCCCTCTCTTACCCTCTTTCTCTCCCTGTCTCCCTCTCTGCACTGCTTGTACGTTGTGTACCCCCACTCTCCCCCACCTCTCCTCAAGCACACACACATTCCATTCCTTGCTGGGTTGTGACACCTCCCTTCCCACCCCCCCATTGCCCAACTCCTCTGGAATGTGGCTCTGGAATGTCTTGAGGGAGGGGGATTCCCTAGAGGGGGGGAGGAGAGAGAAGGAGGTAGTGCTAAATGGGGAAGGATGATGGGAAGTAGCTCTCTGGGCATAGCAGTCTCTAAGGAACTCTCCAGGCCTTCCCTTCTCAGGGTTGCATTCCCTTTCCCTCCTTCCATCATAGGATCATAGATGAAGAGCTGAAAGGGACCCTAGAGGCTCTCTAGACTAACCACCTCATTTTGTACATGAGGACACACAGATAATAGTCAAAGATGGGATTGAAAATGAAGCCTCCTGACTCTAGTCAGTGCTCTTTCCACCACTTTCTTTTATCATACTCAGTAGAGAAAGAGAAGAGAGGGAAGCATGACTCAGTTCTCCTATCGGGGTCTCACCAGAGGTTTCAGTGGTTTCCTACCCAAATGATGGGGAGTCTTTGTGTCCGGAGGAAATTGGGGTATGAGAGGTCACATTTTCAGACCAGGATGAGGAGTTCTTCCCAGAACTGCTCTGAATTTTGCCAGCTGCCTGCCTCTCTGAATTGCTCCAGTGTGGTCACTATCCCCACCGTCAGGTTGGTCTGAATCAGGGAATTGGTACTTCAGGGAAGAAGGTGGGAGGAAAAAGGGGACTGGAAGCAGGATGGAGGGATCGTGACAGAAAGGTAGAGAGAGCAAAGGTCAAAGTTAATGATTTCTCCTTAGGGGGACCTCTGACTTATTTATAATCCAGAAATAACTGGTGAGTCCCTTTCCTACAGGAGCCTAAAGCTCAATCCTTCCCATCATTTGTTGTTCCTCCAGAATTCTCCCTTTCCCCCCATGATTACATGTCCCCAATTGCCCTATTGACTATCCTCCCAGATCTTCTCCAAATAATTTCCTCCCCTAGATCGTTACCAGCCCTCCATCACCTCCTAATTCCTTACCCCCAAATCCTACCATCTACCTACCTGCATACTGGTTTACCTTGGGTAGGGGTCACAGCAATAGGAAATTGATTTTTTTACTTCAGCCTTCAGGTAGTCACATAACCTCCCTTAGATGTGAGATGACCATCACTGCACAGAATTTGATCATGTCACTGCCAAGAAGATTCTTCCCTCTGAGAAAGAGTCCTGTGCTACCTGCCACAGGCAGCATCCTTGGTCTGCCTAGAAAAAAATAACTGAAAAACCCCCAAAGACTAGCTGTTGGGACTAAGCCCCTCAAAACACTGAGCAACAGACTCCAGGCTGGCTTCTTTTTCTGGGGTATTTTAGAGCTTTTCATTTTAAGATATTCTTCAGTGTTTGGATTATTTGGAGGATTTTTTGGTTTTTATTTTTACTTCTTAGAGAAAACAGCCTCCCTCCCCTGCCCTCTCACCTTTTTTTTACTACTGACATCCCATTATTGCTCAGCAGGTGTAGCCAGAAAGAAGAGAAGCCGCCAACATGGTTGCACTGTCACTGAAAATCAGCATTGGGAATGTCGTGAAGACAATGCAGTTTGAGCCATCCACCATGGTTTATGATGCTTGCCGAATCATCAGAGAGCGTATCCCAGAAGCCCTAGCTGGTCCTCGTGAGTCTAAGCCCTGGGTGGTTAAATTCTGGAGCAATTCTACACAACTCCTTCTACCCTCCCTCCCTCCATTCTTTTCCAATGGGCTCCCTTTTTGCTCCCCCAAGCAGGAAGTGATTGAGTCCTCCTCTTGACTATACTACTATTACCCTATTCCTGGCATTAGATTGTAATCTCCCTGGGACCAGGGAATGAAAAACTAATGGGGTAAGGAACAAACCACAACCTACCACCATCGGTGCAGTATACCATGGAAACATTTTTGTAGTAGAAGCAGTATGGACATGGGAGTAGAGGACAACTATTAAACTATAGGGAATTCTAGATGAGGCTGGCTTGGATTGATAAATTTTCTCTTCCAGCCAATGACTTTGGGCTATTTCTGTCGGATGATGACCCCAAAAAGGGTATCTGGCTGGAAGCTGGAAAGGCCCTGGATTACTATATGCTTCGAAATGGAGTGAGTATCTCTGATGTCCAAATCTTTGTCTTTGAAATGCTTTGTAACCCTTTCTCTAGCCCTCCCTCTTTTAATCACTGTAAGCCTGACCAGAGCCAGACTTTGACTACCTCCACATGCACAATCATCTCTGAACCCCACTCTGCTACAGTCAAAGATCATTTACTGCCTCTTTGGACCCCTTTGTACAAGCTTTTACTGATTTAGATACTGAAAAAAAGAAAGTTCCTCCCTTCTGCTGCCCTACACCCCATCAAATAAGCTAATATGCTGCCTCCCTCTCTGGCCCTCCCCAGGACACCATGGAGTATAGAAAGAAGCAGCGGCCCCTAAAAATCAGAATGCTGGATGGAGCCGTGAAGACTATCATGGTAGACGACTCTAAAACCGTCACCGACATGCTCATGACTATCTGTGCCCGCATAGGTAAGAGGGTAGGTGGGAGAAGAAAGAAACTGAGTAAGAGCAGCCAGCCACCTATCTCCTCTACAGCTGCCTTCTCACCCTGTGAACATACCCCTGCCCAGGTATCACCAACCATGAGGAGTATTCCCTGGTTCGGGAGCTCCTGGAAGAGAAGAAAGAGGAGGTGACAGGGACACTGCGAAAGGATAAGACACTGTTGCGAGATGAAAAGAAAATGGAGAAGCTGAAGCAGAAACTACACACAGATGATGAGCGTGAGTAGTAGGGAAGGGGCAACTGAGGCAGGAGGGAAGAAGAGGGACTCCTGTAGAGGTAGAGAAGGGAAGAGCCATGGGACAAGAATTATACTCAGGGTGGGGTTATCATCACTGCTGAAAAGGGTATCTTTTTACTCAGTGAACTGGCTGGACCATGGAAGAACACTGAGGGAACAAGGTGTAGAAGAGCATGAAACATTGCTTCTTCGAAGAAAGTTTTTCTACTCAGACCAAAATGTGGACTCCCGGGATCCCGTACAGCTGAATCTTCTCTATGTACAAGTATGAAAATAGGGGACATAGTTGGTAGAGAAAAGGGATGCAAAGATAGTCAGCAGTGGCACTATTAGAAAGGCAGTTAATGCCTTCTAGGTGAGTAGTCTTGGCCTGAGGATTCTTTTCCTGGTCTAACCTGAATGCCTTCTTGTATTCTTTAGGCACGAGATGACATCCTGAATGGCTCCCACCCTGTCTCCTTTGACAAGGCCTGTGAGTTTGCTGGCTTCCAGTGCCAAATTCAATTTGGACCTCACAATGAGCAGAAGCATAAGCCTGGCTTCCTTGAGTAAGTGCTCCCTTCTCTGACATTAGGATGTATGGCCTCCTCCAAGTGATTCTCAATCATAGTTTGGGCTTCCTTTTAGACCCTTTCTCCTCTCCCTTGGGCCCAGAGACCCAATTCTGTTCTTGCTTCCAATATGGTTTCTTTTGGGGATTCCTAAAGAAAAGGAATACTACCTCCCAGACTTTTCCTAACCTAGTTTGAAAGTAACATAACAATAGTAACTATAAGGACTCAAGGCACTTGGGCACTAGATTAGGCAGTAGGGATTGAAAGACAGTCCCAGCCCTCAGAGACAGCAGGCATCTATTCATATATAGGTATAAGCAAAATAGATACAAGGTAATGGGGTGAGGGAGGAACAATGACATCTGGAGACATGAGAAAAGATCCCATGCAGAAAAGAGCACTTGAGCTAAGAAAGTCTTGGAGAAAATCAGGGATTCCAAGAGACTCTGAGAAGTAAGGCAGGAATGAATTGTAGACATAATGGAGAGCCAATACAATGTAGTGGTAGCAACTTAATGACTCAGTAGATAAGAGTGCTAAGCCTAGAGTCAGAAGACTTATCTTCCTGAGTTCAGACCTGACCTCAGACACTTTCTAGCTGTGTGACCTTTGGCAAGTCACTTAACCCTGTTTGCCCCAGTTTCCTCACATATAAAATGAGAAGGAAATGGTAACCCACTCCAGAATCTTTGCCAAGAAAACCCCAAATGGGGTCATGGAGAGTTTGGACACAACTGAAAAACAACAACACATGCTGTGTATGAGGCTCAGTAAAAAAAACTAGTTTAGCTGAACCATAGAAGATGCTGAGGGGATTAATTTGTAATGTTTAGAAAGGCAGACCAAGGCTAGTTTGGGAAGATCTTTAAATGCAAAACAGAGAAGCTGTTGTTTGATGTTAAAGGTATTAGGGAACCACTGGAGTTTATTGAATTAGAAGGTCACATGGTGAGACTTGTGCTTTAGGAAAATCACTTTGACTGTAGGAAAGATAGATTAGACTTGACAATAGTTTGGGCTAGAGGTAATGAGGTTATAAACTAGTGTGGGTTAATAAGGCCTGTGCTTAGGGTTAAGCATAGGACAAGGACTTTTTAAGAAGGATGAAGACCTAAATATGCATATGGACAGTTTGGAAGGAACAAGTAGTTAGGAACAAAATGAAGATTAGAGAAAAGGGGTGATTGAAGATACAAACAAAAAGAAATAGATGATATTAGAGAGTTGCAGGATAAGAAAGATGCTTGTGGTAAATGACCTTAGATTTTTTGATAAAATAGGAAGCAAGACACTCACCTGAGGGGGGGGCGGGGTTGGATGATTGAGTGATTGGCTTGAAGAGAGAAGAAAAGTTTTGGAACAGCCAGGAGACAGAATCAGTTAGGAAAAGGGGGGGAAATTATCTTGCTACTGTGAGAACCCAGTTGGAAACAGATGAGAAAAAATAACAATCTCAGAGAAAGTTATAAAATGTCTTAGTTTCACAATACAAGTTATTCATAACACATGTCTTTTCTGCTACAATAATTGAGGAATTTCTGATTTAATGTGTTCCTTCACCCCTGTAAATTATAACCCTTTTACACCCAAGAAGATGGTGTTATGTGTTGCTGTAGCTAAAAAAATACATCCCTAGAAGACTAACACTCTGGCAGTGAGGCTTTCGACAGCCTAGCAAGGCTGGTCCATAGATTACAAATATACACACACAGTTCGCTGCAGGGCTCCTACTTGAAATGTTTCCAACTTTGCAGGACCCACCAAAGTTTTCATTCTGTTGGCATAGACTTCCAGAAATTTCAATAATTTCCATTCCATTATGAGACCACAGAGTAGAACTATATTCCCCATAGTATAAAGATTCTCTTAAATAGAAGTGGAACTAGACCTCTTCTATCTCAGCTCCATTGTACTCTCCTCTTCTGTACTCTGTCCTCTTCTCCACATGTAAGCAGTCTTGTCCAATCACCCTACACTTTTATCATTGGGAACCCTATCCCTTGCTAAGGAAAGCTCCATCTTGGGTTCCCTTTCACTCTCCCCAGTGCACTGGATCCTGAAGTTGGGGTGATGGCAATCAGATGTCCATGGCTGCTTCTCATAAACAGTGAGCCATGGGAGGATGGGGAAGGTTTGAACAAAAGTTCAGTCTTTCATTCAGACACCAGTGATTTATTATTTTTTTTAATAAAGCACAGGCCCAACCTTGTCACTCCCCCACTTATTAAATTTCTTTTGCTGTGAGGATCCAATACAAAATCCTTTGTTTTGCCTTTTCATAACCTAGCCCTACCCCTCCTTCCTAGCCTCCTGGTTGTCCTACAAACAAGACATTCTAATCTTTCGGCTCTAGGCATTCTCTCTGGTTATCTCCCATGCCTGGAATGCTCTCCCTCCTGTGTACCACCTACTTCCTTTAAATCTCAACTAAAATCCCATCTTCTACAATAAGCTTTTCCTAATTTTTTTAATTCTAGTGCCTTCCTCCTTTAATTATCTCCTAGTTATCCTTTATATAGCTTGTTTATACATAGTTGGTTGTTGTCTCCTCCATTAGACTGTAAGTTCCTCCAAAGTCAGGGAGCACCTTTTTCCTTGTTTGTATCCCTGGTACTTAGCAAGGTTCTTGGCACATAGTGAGTGATTAATAAATGTTGGGGGGGTTGTTTGTTTTTGTTGGTTTTCTTTTAAACTCTTACATTCCATCTTGGAACCAATACTATGGTAAGGGCTAGGCAGTGGGGGTTAAATGACTTGCCCAGGATCACATAGCTAGGAAGTGTCTGAGACCAGATTTGAACTCTGGGCCTGTTAATAAATGTTTTGATTGACTCTTAGTTAACTATTTCAGAAGAAGCCCAAGCTCAGTCTGTCTTGTTTCTTCACAGAGAAGGGCTTTCTTAAAGTGTTCTCCTCACATGCACAGAAAAGGGCTTTTCCTTTTTCAGTCTTCCCCATCCCCACCCCTCTTTCTGACCCATCTCCCCCTTTTCTATTGTAGCCTGAAAGATTTCTTACCCAAGGAATATGTGAAGCAGAAAGGGGAACGCAAGATTTTTCAGGTAAGGGGGTAGGTCTGTTTGGAGGGGCTTGTGAGCTCTGTCTTAAACTAACTAGATTGTCTCCCACCACCTCCATTGAGCTCACCTCCTAGCTCCATTGCTCTTGGAGACTTCTACTTCCAACTCTACCCCTAATTTGCCATGAGATCTTTGGTACTTAAATTGTCTATATCTTAATTTCCCACCTATAAAACAAGGATAATAACTCCTACCTTACATAAGGTTGCTGGAAGATCAAAAGAGAACATGGTAGTGAAAGCACTTTGAAGAATATAAAACACTGTACAAATGGAAGGTAGTGGTATAATTAATACCTCATGAGACTACCCATTCAGGCCTTCTTTCTGTCCCCTCAGGTTTACTGTGTCCCTCTTACCTGTTATCCTTACATAACCCCTTCCCTCATTCCCCAGCCACCCTACACACATTTTCTGTCCACGACCTAACATTCTTAGGCTCTTTGACCATTCTTTTCTGGTCCATCATCCCATTGTTTTTAGTCCCTCTAAACCTCCCCATCCTGGCTCTCCCTGATCCATCAGTCCCTCTTCATGTCCTTAAAACATCCTTCCCTCATATTTCATTCCTCCCCATGAACCTTTCAACTCTCCCCTGTGCCATCACCCCTCATTTCCCCATACCCATAGGCCCATAAGAATTGCGGGCAGATGAGTGAGATTGAAGCGAAGGTGCGTTATGTGAAGCTTGCCCGCTCCCTCAAGACTTACGGTGTTTCCTTCTTCCTGGTCAAGGTCAGTTCTGAATATCCCTTTTTATTGACTTCCCACTCTTGTTTACCTTCCTCATCCTCTGGAAAACTCCCAGTCATTTACTTGCCTCCCTTTCAACTCTAATCCATCAAAGACCTACTCCCCTCTTGGACCCACCTTTGCTCTACCCTCTCCCTTGCCACTTTATCTCTACCTCTCAATTCCTTCATGACTGCATCTGACCTCTCACTTGCCCTTCTGAATCTTGACAGGAGAAAATGAAGGGTAAGAATAAGCTGGTTCCTCGGCTACTGGGTATCACCAAAGAATGTGTGATGCGAGTGGATGAGAAGACCAAGGAAGTGATCCAGGAGTGGAATCTTACCAATATCAAGCGCTGGGCTGCCTCTCCAAAGAGCTTCACCCTGGTGAGGGGTCATTGGAGGGTGGAAGAAGTCTCTGGAAACCCCCAGAAGAAAGTGCTGGAGTTATTGGGAATGGGAAGAGTACCAACAAGAAGAAAGCTCAGTTGGGTCTGTGCCTTTCTGGAGCAGGTCAGGGCTCTATAGTAAAACCCCAAAAGGGAGAGAATAGACATGAAAGTCCTAGATTGGTGGAGTTCAGGCTTTTTAATTTCAGCAAGAGGCAGGACAATTAGGCTAAAAGGCAACATTACCCACAGTGGATGCTTATGAGTTCCGGCAAATGAGGAAGTAAGTACTGTCAGCACTAGAGGGGTCTGTGCATCCTATCTAGGTTTGGGGGTTGGAGAAGCTCCCCACCCTGTCTTCTACTTTATATATACCCAGGGTTTCTCCTGAACACCTACATTCTGCCCCCAGGACTTTGGAGATTACCAGGATGGCTACTACTCAGTGCAAACAACAGAAGGAGAGCAGATTGCCCAACTCATTGCTGGCTATATTGACATTATCCTTAAAAAGGTGAGGACCTCCTACCCTTATTTCCACAAACATGAATCTTCCACCTTCTAGGATTCAAGAAGCCCAAGCTGATAGGGACTAGAAAAAATTCCTACTTCCCTTCCCCTCCCCTTCTTTAACTGACCTGTCTCTTCCTTGGGGCTGCTTTTTCCCTACAGAAAAAGAGCAAGGATCACTTTGGCCTAGAAGGAGATGAAGAATCTACCATGCTGGAGGACTCAGTGTCTCCCAAGAAGTATGCAATGGGGGGAGAGTTAGGGGAGAAACCCCATCTTTTAGGGGGAAAATGTGACTTACAGTAGCTATAGGAATGCGGATCCCTAGAATGGTTATAGCCATAAAGTTGGAGTCTGAAGGGACTTTAGAAATTATGTAAGCCAACATTTTCCTGAAGTATGAATGCTTTCTATTACACAGAGATGGTTATAGTGAGAAGATTTTTCCTATAAAGTTAGAGGTGGGAGGGAGGTTGAATATCTAAGATTATCTCTTCCCTATTTCCCCAAATTACAGTCCTTTAGTGATAGAGTAAGCAGAGTGAGAGATAGAGGTGAAACACACTCTGAGAACCCAAGACCACGCATATCCTGCATATCCCCAGCTCTAGTAATTGTATAACAGCAGTATCACATTGGAAGGATGAGGCCTATTTTCTGAATCTCTTGTCATATCTCCTGCCTAGTTACATTGGAGTGTAAGGTGTCAGTCAAAAGTTTATTGTCTCTTCCTTCACCAACTTTTCAGGTCCACAGTCCTACAACAGCAATATAACCGAATAGGAAGGGTAGAACATGGCTCTGTGGCCCTACCTGCTATCATGCGCTCTGGAGCTTCTGGCCCTGAGAACTTCCAGATGGGCAGCATGCCACCTGCTCAGCAGCAGATCACCAGTGGTCAAATGCACCGTGGGCACATGCCTCCCTTGGTAAAAACACCCTTCTCCCATATCCCTGCTTGTGCTTCTTATGGCCATTCTCCTCATCTCCTTCTTGCCTGCTTTGCTTTTCTCTTCCATATCTCTTTCTTTCATCCTTTCTCTTGTCCCCTAGACCTCAGCCCAACAGGCACTTACTGGTACCATCAACTCCAGCATGCAGGCTGTTCAGGCGGCCCAGGCTACCTTGGATGACTTTGAGACTCTGCCCCCACTTGGCCAGGATGCTGTGAGTATAGAGAAGGGCCTAGGGCCCAAAGGGTGGATGCACTTGAATTCCAGCCGGGGAGCTTGAGCCAAAGGTGTTTCTTTCTCTTATTCTCTTGCTTAGGCATCCAAGGCCTGGCGTAAGAACAAGATGGATGAGTCGAAACATGAGATTCATTCTCAAGTGGATGCCATCACTGCTGGCACTGCCTCTGTAGTGAACTTGACTGCAGGTGGGATGGTTAAAGATTTTGAGTCTGCTTAAGGATGTGATTGAGTGGACATGGGGCAGAGGAGGGCAAATTTTACTGTGTTTTCAATTTTACCTCCTCCCTATCAGTTTGCTGACTACTGTCCCTTACACATGCTTCTTTTTGTGCCTAGGAGATCCTGCAGAAACGGACTACACAGCCGTGGGCTGTGCAGTGACCACAATCTCCTCCAACTTGACTGAGATGTCCCGTGGCGTGAAGATGCTTGCTGCTCTGCTAGAAGATGAGGGTGGAAGTGGGCGGCCCCTGTTGCAGGCAGCCAAAGGCCTGGCAGGGGCTGTATCAGAATTGCTTCGAAGTGCCCAGCCAGCTAGTGCTGAGGTCAGGAACTGGAAGATTTGGGTGGTATTGGGCAAGACATGGGCTTAGGGTTGTATCTGAATTGGTACTAGGCACCTAGTCAGCCATAGCCATGGTTAGTTAGGGGTTAGAGATTTTAAGGATGGAAGGAACAGGCTATTGAAATATGGAACACAGGGCTGGGTTCAGTGTATTGTGTTTTGGACATAATGTGGGTGGCATCTGACCAATGTCTGATTCCCTCAGCCCCGTCAGAACCTGCTGCAGGCTGCTGGGAATGTGGGACAGGCCAGTGGAGAGCTTCTGCAGCAAATTGGGGAGAGTGACACTGACCCTCACTTCCAGGTAAATTATGTCAAACTCTGAATATTACCCCTACCCCCCTATCTAAGAGAATGGCCCCTATACCCCTAAATCCCAGCCCTTGCTTCTGATGGGACGAGCCTCCAATACTTGCTTTCTGACCCCTAGAATCCAGCCCTTAAAATATTAATTTAGCCCCAATCCTTCCCACCTGTCTTGTCCTCATCCTTGGGGGCAGCTTTGACTCACTCCCACCCCTACCTTTTAGACCCAACTCACCTCCAAACCTATTTTTTCAGCTGACCTTTTTTCCCCAATTTCCCATGCAGATGTTTGCGCCCAGAGGGTCTGGGGTTCGATTCCCCTCTGACCCCCCCACGGTAATGGCCCCCTAGCCTGGGCCTTCTCATTTCTGTTCTCCTTGAGCCGTATACACTCGACTAATACTGCCTCCACACCCCCACCTGACCATTTCCTAATGGAAGGAGGAAGAAAGGGCAGAAAATACTGGAAGAAAAGGGGAACCAGACCCAGGAATTGGGGAGGGAAAGAAATGGGATAAGGGAGGGGAGTGAATGGGACTTTGTGCCCTCAAACAGACAAGAGAAGGGGAAGAAGGGCTAGAAACAGGAGCAATTACCTCCCACCACCCTATCCACATGCATACACAATCTTTGTCCCTACCCCCATCACTATCCGAGTGTATCCGCCTCCTACATCTTTCCCTTTGGTTTGGGGTCTTCTAATGATAGATGCTTTTATCTCCTTGGTGTGAGTTTTCTCCTCTTGGTATGGGTTCTGTCCTGCTCAAGGCTCCAGGTATTGCTTTAGGGGATGCTCTGGTGGCTGGTTTTTTCTGCATACTATCTTGTGATCAGGGTCAACAAGGACATCAATCAGCTTCTACCTTGGGTGCCTTGAAATCATGGGTCAAGGGGTCTAGGTAGGACCATACCAACTACTGTTTCTCCACAGGACATGTTGATGCACCTGGCCAAAGCGGTGGCCAGTGCTGCAGCTGCACTGGTTCTCAAGGCCAAGAGTGTTGCCCAACGGACAGAGGACTCAGGGCTGCAGACACAGGTTATTGCTGCAGCTACACAGTGTGCTCTCTCCACATCCCAGCTTGTGGCCTGTACCAAGGTGAGTTCAGAAGGATACTATCAGCTCCAAGATGAGGCAGGTAGTAATGGCAAGGACTCAGTCCTGTTCCATGACCTCCCCCTTTCCCACTCTCTTTTTGTGGTCCTACCGTCTCTCTGGGACCTCCTAACTTCCTGCTGCTGTTCCTACCTATCAGCCCTGACAGGTCACATTCCTTCAGCCAATGGTCCTGATGCCCAATCTTTCTGCAGGTGGTGGCACCCACAATTAGTTCACCCGTGTGCCAGGAGCAGTTAGTGGAGGCTGGAAGGTTGGTGGCTAAAGCTGTGGAGGGCTGTGTGGCAGCATCCCAAGCTGCCACAGAAGATGGGTCGCTGCTTCGAGGCGTGGGAGCAGCAGCTACTGCCGTAACCCAAGCCTTGAATGAGTTGCTACAGCATGTAAGGGCCCATGCCACAGGAGGGCGCCCTGCTGGACGCTATGACCAAGCCACAGACACCATCCTCACTGTCACTGAGAACATCTTTAGCTCCATGGGCGATGCTGGTGAGAACACCTGATGAAAATATCACCACCTCAATCCTTAGATCTTTACCAAGTAAGATAACCCACCCTTACACTACCAAGGAACACTAGTGAACTTTCCCAAGATCCCTACTAAGGACCCTCTCTTGACATTCCCAGGAAGACCTCCTCTGGTTTCAAGCACACAGAAATCTTTAAGAAGACAACTTATTCCTCTGCCCCTAGTTATCCCTAATAGATTCCCTCTGAAGATCTTTAGTAAGATACCTCTCTTCCTTCACACTACCCACCCCATCCCCACAGTTTTCCCATAAAGTCTTTCAGAGACTCTTCCTCTTTCCAGTTGAAGAGGGACTACCTGACACTTCTGTAAAATGGAGGGATTGAACTAATTGGCTTCTTAAGTCTTTCCCCATTCTAAATCTACAGTCTATGACTTTCCCTTTGATATCTACTCTGGAAACTGCCAGGTATATTCCCTGAACCAATTGGGACTCCCTCTTCCTCATGAAATGGATTTTAGGTCTTCCCAGCCTATGCCAAAATCCCAAACTTAAGGGGAAAATGGCTTCAGGAAGGTCACTTATCAGAACAAACCTCCTCTCAATTCATTTCCCTCGTACCTTCTCAGAAAGTCCTTTTTCCCTTTGTCCCCTGGCTCCAGCCTCCCTATGCTGAACCACATCCCTGACCCTTTCAGGAGAAATGGTTCGACAAGCCCGAATTCTGGCCCAAGCAACTTCTGACCTGGTCAATGCCATCAAAGCTGATGCTGAGGGAGAGAGTGACCTGGAAAACTCAAGAAAACTGCTCAGTGCAGCCAAAATCCTGGCTGATGCCACAGCAAAGATGGTGGAAGCTGCCAAGGTATTGCTTTATAACAGGCAACTTCATTGAGCCATTTCTTGTAGGCAGAACTCTAGCCATGCTGGGGAAGAAAATAGAGGGCAGAAGAAAGGCAGCCTTTGATCTGAGTTGGCCTGCTAAAAAAAGGTAGCCCATCACTTTCAGGGGGCCTCAAGTCTAAGGAAAACAGACTTCCTAATAACAGGCTTTCCCATATGGAGCACTTCAGTGTTCAGGGTCACTACAGCCCAGGAAAGGAATACAAAGATGATTATCCTCATTTTGTATGTAAAGAAACATGCACAGAGAGATTAAGTGGACCTGACAAAATAGTGTGAGCAGTCTAGTGCACATTCTGCTACATTGCTATGTTTAGAAAGCAATATAATTGAAAGGGAAAGGGTGACTTAAATGTAGGGGAGAAGGGAGACTTAAATCTCCCAGGTAGCTCTTTAAAACTATAAATTGTAGAGAAGATGCTTCCTACATTGGTAGAGTGAGTTTCACAATCTCTGTCCCTAACAAGAGAAAACTCATTTTAAGTACTTAAAGAATGTGGAAGCACTCTTTCCACCTGTACATATCAGAGCCCACCTTTGCATGAGTAGTTCTGTTGTGTCTGACTCTTTGTAACTCCACGGACCATACTGTCCTTAGGATTTTCTTGGCAAAGATATTGGAATGGTTTGCCATTTCTTTCTCTAATGGTTTAAGGCAAACAAGTGAAGAGACTTGCCCAGGGTCATACAGCTAATAAGTGTCTGAGGTTGGATTTGAACTCGGGTCTTCCTGACTCTAGGTCCAGCACTAAGTTAGCTACCTCTTCCATGCATGAATAGACAGTTTAATGAGCTATGGACCAAAAGAAAAACCCTCATGTGTTGGCCTCCTATCTAAAGAGGGACCTCTCCAAGCTTGGGGAGTCTGGTTACAAAGCCTGCCCTATATGGTCATTTTAGCCAGAACTTGTTCTCTGCTAACATAGTTTTCAAGAACCTCTATAACAAGAAGAGACCTCAGGAGATGACAGCTTTCCTGGAGGTTTATGGGAATAGGTCAATTGAACCAACAAACCAAAAAAAAAAAAGGGGGAATGTTTACAAAAGTTCTACGAATTCTCACAAAGAAGCCATCTCAAATTGGAAACCTCCAGACTGCATAAACCTCTGGGGACAGGTTCACTCCCGGTCATAATTTCCCTACTCTCCCTGGACAGACTCATCTGTACTCTTCTTAACCATCATTTCCCATGGTTCCTAATTGTAGGAGGGTTTTTTTTTTCTATTATATCCACTGTAGAATAAGAACATGTCTCTTGGCTTTTTTCCTACCCCTGTATATAAAGTAGATGCTTTCAAGATTCCAAGGGGTTTTACTTTTACACCCAATAACCCAGGACAAGAAAATGGAAGGGAAAATTGGTAAGGCGACCCCAAGAGGGTTAATGGGAAATGAGTATTAGGGGAAAAAAATAGCAAATGAGGAAAAAGTTACAATAGAATTACCAGAAGTTTCACTGTTGGAGTGATCCCTGTTATTCATTAGACTGTAAATGGAGCCAGGCCTAACTTCTCTTATATCCACTTTTGGCTACCTCATTTGACCCATCCCTTTGTCTTGTCCACTTCTGAGAGCCTCTCAATACTGATAGTGATTAAGACTGGACACTCACACACAGCGTATTTTTTATATCCAGGACTCTGTATAAAGCAGAGACACAGGGGACCATGGGTGCAAGGGTGGCATTGTAGTGTAAGAAGCTGTACAGAACTGGGAGTCAGTACACAGGTTCTGGTCCTGATTCTTCCACTGCTAACTATGTGACCTTGAGTTTCTTCATTTATAAAATGAACTATCTGAATTAGGTGTACGGTTTTAAAATACATGACCTCTAAGGGCTTTTCCAGCTTTGACATTCTAAGGTTTTATAAATGAGATTCACTTAACATTTCAGGAAATGTCTCTTCCTCGATACCTTCCCGTTTCCTGTAGGAAGGTCATCTTAGGACATGTCCTGACAACACTGTGCACAGTGCTACCTGCTTGGTTTGATGGGGGTGGAGGGCTGATGCTCCTTCTTCCCTTCTTTGGGGATGTGGAGATGGCCTCCTATATACCCCCTCCATCTTTTTGCAGATTCTCTAGAAAAATCTTTTATGGAAGATGGTGGGACCTTAAGTAACAGTGTTAGGTTGCTCTAATTGCTAAGTCCCAAAACTTAGTCTCCTTGGGTTTCCTGGTTCCTTCTTCTCTTGCCAGAACAGGCAGAATACCAATTAAGGGAATGATAAATTGAGGTGTAGGGTCCATCAGTGAAGACTTTATGGAGGAAGCAGGTTTTGAAGCAGGGCAGGGGCATAGATGGTCAGAGAGATGTTACTGGCACAGAGTAATAATTCCATTTATCCATAAATCTCAGGGGGCAGCTGCCCACCCTGACAGTGAAGAACAGCAACAGCGGCTGCGAGAGGCAGCAGAAGGCCTGCGTATGGCAACCAATGCAGCTGCCCAGAATGCCATTAAAAAGAAGCTAGTACAGCGACTGGAGGTTAGTGGGGAAGAAAGTGGGCTCATGGGGATGGGGGAGGACACAGAGAGGTAAAAAAGGAACTGTAGGGAGGGAGGAGAGGAAGACTTGGCATGAGAGATAGGGGAAGAAATAAGGAAAGAGAGCAAAAGAAAAAAGGAGAACTTGAACAAAAGAGGAGGCAAAAGAGGAAAACATGAGGTGTTTGGAGATACCAACAGTGGTCCCTGAGAGAGAAGAGGCACATAACAAGATAGATTGATGGGAGGTTAATGGGAATGTCACCAGAAGGTACTCATCTGAACTGCTTTCTCCCTGCAGCATGCAGCCAAACAGGCTGCAGCCTCAGCTACCCAGACCATTGCCGCAGCTCAGCATGCAGCCTCTGCCCCCAAGGCCCCTGCAGGCCCCCAGCCTCTGCTTGTGCAGAGCTGCAAGGTGAGACCCCAACAAGCCTTGGGGAATAGGAAAAGGGACAAAGGGTGGTCTCCTTGTGCCCCATCTGAAATGAGAGGGCTACAATAGTCTCCTAACCTGCCTCACTCAGAGGGAAATAGGATTGATGAAATTCTCTTGTCCCTACCCTATCCCCACCCCCCAGGCTGTGGCCGAGCAGATCCCACTGCTGGTGCAGGGCGTCCGAGGAAGCCAAGCCCAGCCTGACAGCCCCAGTGCCCAACTTGCCCTCATTGCTGCCAGCCAGAGCTTCCTACAGGTATGGAATTGTCTCTCCTTGTTGTTCCACAGCATGCCAAGTACTCTCCCTTTCCTCTTGCCCCTAGAGACCTGAGACCCAAACCTCCCTAGAACCACTAGCTATATACTCCCTTCAAAAAATTGTGCCTCTCCTTTAAGGAAATTCAAAGCTTACTCTGTGTGTTTTCCATTATGTAATACTGGCGCCCCTACCCCAGAGAAAGATGGTATCCTTACTCTAGGTCCTTTCCCCCATGAAGATGGTGTCCTCAGTGCCTCCCCTACCCCACCCCTGAAGAGAAGAGTATCTTCGGTCCCATTGTATCCCCTTTATTTCTCTCCTGCCCCTAGCCTGGAGGAAAGATGGTAGCAGCAGCAAAGGCTTCAGTCCCCACAATTCAGGACCAGGCATCAGCCATGCAGCTGAGTCAGTGTGCCAAGACCCTTGGCACTGCCCTAGCTGAGCTCCGTACCGCTGCCCAGAAGGTATGACAGGGATTCGGAACATTGTGCATGCTGGGGGAAGAAATAGAGAAGACTTGGTGATGTTGGGGAAATGCTGAGATGTGTAAGATTCAAAATAGAGAAAACTGGGGACCTGGAGATTTTATTGCAGGGTTAAGGTCAAGGGGAGTAAGAAAGATAAAATAGGAGGATGGGGGAGAGTATTTCGAGGCTTCAGTGGGCATCTTCCCCAATATCTGACAGTTTACCCCCACAATAACCCTCTCCCTTCACCCATAATCACTCCTTTTGTAGGCTCAGGAGGCATGTGGTCCCCTGGAAATGGACTCTGCATTGAGCCTGGTACAGAGCCTGGAGCGTGACCTGCAAGAAGTAAAGGCAGCAGCTAGAGATGGCAAACTCAAACCCCTACCTGGAGAGACGGTGAGGACTACTACATCATAAACTAAATTATGCTCCAAGTCCCAGATCCTCAAATTGGACCCTCAATTTCCTCTCAAATCTTTCAGATCATACTTCCAGTTCTGACCTTCCCCCACCCCCAGGCAACTCTCCAGTTCCCCTTGTCTTGGAGACCACAGAGTCCCCTTGAGTCTTCTCAATCTCTCTCTTCCAGATGGAGAAATGTGCACAGGACCTAGGGAACAGTACCAAGGCTGTGAGCTCCTCTATTGCCCAACTCCTGGGGGAGGTAGCCCAGGGCAATGAGAACTATGCAGGTATGGGTATAGGAGTGATCAAGGAAAGTAATGATGAGAGAAAATAAGAGCTACATGGCTATGTGAGAGTGGATCAGTGAAGAACAAAGGGAGAAGCCAGGGTCCTGGCACAGATCCTATATCTTCTCCTTCTAGGTATAGCAGCTCGAGATGTGGCAGGAGGACTACGGGCACTGGCCCAAGCAGCAAGAGGTGTGGCAGCCTTGACATCAGAACCCGCAGTACAGGCAGCAGTGCTTGACACAGCCAGTGATGTCCTGGACAAGGCCAGCAGTCTTATTGATGAGGCCAAGAAGGCAGCGAGTCGGCCTAGGGACCCTGAGAGCCAGCAGCGTTTGGCCCAGGTTAGGCACAGGGCATGGGCATCCATCCCTGTAGGTTACTGGCCAACTCCTTCCTTACTCATATAGATATAGGCCTATCCTTTTGAAATTAGAAGCATCTGTAGCCCCTCCTTCTCCCTATGACTGAACTCTCAGACAGATAAACCAGTGGACAGCTTCCCTAGTCTATTTAGTGAGGAACTGGTCCTCCAATGAACTGACTCCCATTTGTCCACATTTTTGGTATTTGTCAAACTATGGATGGCCAGGGTCTGGCTAAGTACTATAGAGTAACATTGGTTTGGTTCTCTCCCAAGTTTAGGGCAGTTTCTTTAATACCATTTGATTAATCTAACTCCAGTTTCTTTCTCTCTAGAGCTCCTTACCTGCTCAGAAGTCCCTAGGGTATTGTCACAATAATCTCTCCTCCTTCAGGTGGCAAAAGCAGTGACCCAGGCTCTTAACCGTTGTGTCAGCTGCTTACCAGGCCAGCGTGATGTGGACAATGCCCTGAGAGCCGTTGGAGATGCCAGCAAGCGCCTGCTGAGTGACTCAGTGAGGAGGGGAATTGGGTTGGGGAACAGAGAGGCTGATAGGCCCCAAGCCTCCAGTACACTGAGGCTCCTTTTCCTCCCCAAGGCCTCCATCTTTCCTTTCTGCCTTCAAGCCCCATTTCATCTCCCTCCAACTTGCCCCAGCTTCTCTCCAATGAGATGTAATCACCTCTTGCCCATCATTTCTTCCCTTATTTTCTTTAAGTTCTCTCTCTTTGGACTCCCCAGTTCACCTTTCCCCAACCCACCTTTCATTCCCCAACCCCTTTGACATTCTTTATGTCCCCCTCCAGCTTCCCCCAAGCACTGGGACATTTCAAGAGGCTCAGAGCCGACTGAATGAAGCAGCTGCTGGACTGAACCAAGCAGCCACAGAGTTGGTACAGGCCTCCAGAGGGACCCCCCAGGATCTGGCTCGAGCCTCTGGCCGCTTTGGACAAGACTTCAGCACCTTCTTGGAGGCAGGCGTGGAAATGGCTGGACAAGCTCCGGTACGGAAATGAAAGGATATAATGACTGGCACCACAATTTTCTCTGGGATAGAGAAGACACCTGAATGACCATAGGATGGGAGGGAAATGTCTGAATAGAAATACCTATGGGAGATAGGTTGCTGCTCCCCGTGCCTTATATACCTGTGCCCTCAGTTCCCCAAGAAACCCCCTATGCATACCTTACACATTCCTACACTTCCCCCATAAAGGAAGGGATAGGGCCAGAAGACACATGACACTCCCCCTTCTCTTTCAATCTTTGGGCAGAGCCAAGAGGACCAGGCCCAAGTGGTATCCAACCTGAAGGGCATTTCCATGTCATCAAGCAAACTACTATTGGCAGCTAAGGCCTTATCCACAGACCCTGCTGCCCCTAACCTTAAGAGCCAGCTGGCTGCAGCTGCCCGGTGAGAAAGAATGAACAGAGAGGGGTGGGTAGGGTCAACATTGGATGTGAATGTGGTGGTGGGTCAGAGAAGTCTAGATCGAGCTAAAATCTGGTGGAAGGACAGGCAAGGCTTAAGAGGAGAGATCAGAACCAGCCTTATTTATCCCTTGGAATGGAGGAGGAAGAAAGTGGATTCACAAAAGAAGTCTTGCTCACAGGGTATAAAAAGCAAATGAATGAACCAGGTGGAAGTGAACTAAGAATTCCTGCATTGGGGAAGTGAACTAGGAATTCCTGCATTGGGGAAGTATAGGAATGATTTCTACACTTCCCTCTCCCCTTCAAAGGGCTGTCACAGATAGCATCAACCAGCTCATCACCATGTGTACCCAGCAGGCACCAGGCCAGAAAGAGTGTGACAATGCCCTTCGGGAGCTGGAGGTAAAGACTGCCAATGGATATGGGTCAAGTGTTTGGGGGAAAAAAGGGGGTGTTTTTTGGGGTATAGGGAGTTGAGGATACTGAGGTTTAAAGTGAAAATGAAATAGAGAACGGGTTAAAGAAGTTAAGGCTCTCACATGCCACTGTTTCTCTTCCTGCCCCACTCCAGACTGTACGAGAGCTCCTGGAAAACCCAGCCCAGCCCATTAATGACATGTCCTACTTTGGCTGCCTAGACAGCGTCATGGAGAACTCTAAGGTATGTGGGAAAGGACCCAGGAGAAGAAATGGGCCAGGAGTTAGGACCTACCCTGTCTGTTCTCTGACATTTGGATCTGATACATGTTCCCTAGGTCTTGGGTGAGGCCATGACTGGAATTTCTCAAAATGCAAAGAACAGCAACCTACCTGAGTTTGGAGAGGCCATCCGCACAGCCTCCAAAGCTCTCTGTGGCTTCACAGAGGCAGCTGCTCAGGTAACCTTCCCTATCCCAGCCATATGGGGTCCTGGAGCCAGGCCAAGGTCCCTTGCCCAGCCTGCTACCCAAATCCCCCCGCACCCCCAGTACCCAAGGGCCCAACAGAAAACTGGCACCCTGGGACATTCCCCAGCCATCATAGTAAGGTTGGAGTTGACACAGTCATCCCAAAGATTTGTTTTTACCCAAGTATTAGTTTCCCCTTGAATTGGATCTTTATGAACCAAAGAGCTCAGCAGCTCCCAACCATATCCAGAGTTCCATAGACTCACAGACTCTGGGGGCAGATACTACTCCCCCCCCCCCCCCCAACACATAAAAATGTAACTCTTCATTAAAGTTACAGCAGTCATGGTTGTTTGCGCAGAATATCCAAATGGATATAATGCAGACTGATTTGAAAAGAAATTTGAGCACATCATTGCAGTAATTTCTTGATTACATTTCCACTCTTACCAATCATTGCTTGGCCTTGATGTAAACAAGGGTTCAGTGTGAAAAATGGTGACATGCTTCCCTCTGGACCTTTCCTTTGGCACCCTAAGTATCATGGCTGCTTCACTTTGAGACAGAATTTGCTTCTGCAGTCAAGTCATTCATCCTTCCTGCTCCTGGAAACTCAGTTGCTATTAAAGTCCCTTTGAAGAGAATCCTGAAGACAATTAATTAATTACTTAATTGTCTTTCACTCCCACCCTTCTGCATTCTCATTTTCCCCCCTCTCCTTTCATTGTTCACTCATTATCCTCTAACCTTTCTTTGCCTTTCTACCCCCCCCAGGCTGCATACCTGGTTGGCATCTCAGACCCCAATAGCCAGGCGGGACAGCAGGGGCTGGTGGAGCCCACCCAGTTTGCCAGAGCCAACCAGGCAATTCAGATGGCCTGTCAGAGTTTAGGGGAGCCAGGATGCACTCAGGCCCAGGTAACTTGGGAAGTACGCTGGTGGCAAGCAGGCAGGAAGGTGGGTGTTGGCCCTAAGGATGATAACCCATAGGAAGAATAGGGCAGCACAGGCCAAGCAAAAGAAGGAGCCAAGGAGGAAGAAAACCCCAGTTCCATTTCTTGCCCTAATTATCTGTTAGATCTTGTGCAAGTCATATTACTTCTGAAAGCTCACTTTCCTTCTTTGTAAACTGAAGGGGGTAGACTCAGTCATTTCCAAGATCCTCCAATTCCTTGTTCTTTATGCCTTCTCTATGGATGTCTGTGTCCCCAGGTGCTCTCCGCAGCCACCATAGTGGCTAAACACACCTCTGCACTGTGTAACAGCTGCCGTCTGGCCTCAGCCCGCACAGCCAACCCTACAGCCAAGCGCCAATTTGTCCAATCAGCCAAGGAGGTGGCCAACAGCACTGCCAACCTTGTCAAGACCATCAAGGTTTTCACAGCCATATCCTTCCCAGGCCTCCTCCCTTGGTCCCCACCCAGTCTCCTTTCTCTGCCTCCTCTTCCTATTTACTCTTTGCCATCACCAGACTCAGAACATCTGTGCCATTTTTCCTAACTTCCCCTCTCAGCCAGTCCCACCTGTCCCAAAAGTCCTTTAAGATGGGGAAGATTATAGACTTTGTATGCCTTGTTCTAATGCCCCAAACTCTGCCTTCACCTCCCTCAGGCACTGGATGGGGCTTTCACTGAGGAGAATCGGGCCCAGTGCCGAGCAGCCACAGCCCCCCTGCTGGAGGCTGTGGACAACCTGAGTGCCTTTGCAGCCAACCCTGAGTTCTCTAGCATTCCTGCCCAAATCAGCCCTGAGGTAAGATGGGGAGAAGAGAGAGGCATTAGGGTGGGAAAGAGCTGGGCAGGCGGCCTCCTAGGATTCACTCACCTTTTTGCCTGAGCATATTGCTTTCTAGTTCTCTAACCATCCTCTCCTTTCTCCCAGGGTCGAGCTGCCATGGAGCCCATAGTGGTCTCAGCTAAAACGATGTTAGAGAGTGCTGGGGGACTGATCCAGACAGCCAGGGCTCTAGCAGTCAATCCTCGAGACCCCCCTCGCTGGTCAGTACTGGCTGGACACTCTCGTACGGTCTCTGATTCCATCAAGAAACTCATCACCAGTATGAGGTAGGATCACTGTGGGGGAAAGAGGAGGTGCTCCATTGGTGCCCCAAAGAATGTAGTGACCTGTTGTGGGAATGTGGAAATGAGGAAGGGAATGACTTGAGAGGACATGGCCTTCCCAGGGATAAGGCTCCAGGCCAGCGGGAGTGTGAGGCAGCCATTGCAGCCTTGAATAGCTGTCTTCGTGATCTGGACCAGGCCTCCCTTGCTGCTGTCAGCCAGCAACTTGCGCCTCGAGAGGGCATCTCGCAAGAGGTAAGTTAGAGCTAGCCATGATGTGAGGTGTCAACATGGCACCCAGAGGAGAGGAGGCTGGGAGGAAGGTGAATGGGACAAAAAGAAGGGGCAAGTCCAGTAGAAGGGGGAGAGTAGAAGTCAGTACAGACCTGGGGGGTCAGGGTCTGAGACCCTCCAAGAAACCAAAATTTTGGGTCTTCTTCCCAGCCTCAACCCAAGTTCTCTCCATCCATCCCCTTTAGAGGACAGGATCATCCATCTTTCTCCCTGAGCTGGACCAGTAGTAAATGCTAAAGTTGCCGGGCCTTTCCTTTTCAGGCCTTGCACACTCAGATGCTGACTGCAGTACAAGAGATCTCCCACCTCATTGAGCCGCTGGCCAGTGCTGCCCGAGCTGAGGCCTCCCAGCTGGGGCACAAGGTACCTGGGGAGTGGGAGTCAAGGGAAGGCTCCTGGGATCTTCCCTGTCCAGGCTGACCCCTAGCCCCACCCTGTCTCAGGTGTCCCAGATGGCCCAGTACTTCGAGCCACTCACCCTGGCTGCTGTAGGTGCTGCCTCCAAGACTCTAAGCCACCCCCAGCAGATGGCACTGTTAGACCAGACCAAGACCCTGGCAGAGTCTGCCCTCCAGCTGCTCTACACTGCCAAAGAGGCAGGGGGCAACCCCAAGGTATGTAGAAGAAGAAGAGGGGATGAGGACAGGGGGACCTTGAGGAAGTAGAAGGACCCTTCTCACCACTTACCCCTCTGTTTTTTCCCTTTCTAATCCCAAATAGCAAGCAGCCCATACTCAGGAGGCTCTAGAAGAGGCTGTGCAAATGGTAACAGAAGCCGTGGAAGACCTGACAGCCACCCTCAATGAGGCAGCCAGTGCCGCCGGTGTGGTGGGGGGCATGGTGGATTCCATCACTCAGGCAATCAACCAGGTACCTGCATTGGTGGAGTGTAGGGCACCCAGCCTGAACTAGTCTTGTTTCCTGGCCCAGCCAAAGGCAAGGTCTGAAACTCTCCTGTTCTCTCCCCCTATCCCAGCTGGATGAAGGACCAATGGGAGAGCCAGATGGTTCCTTTGTGGATTACCAGACGACCATGGTACGAACAGCCAAAGCCATTGCGGTCAACGTACAGGAGATGGTGAGTGCAGGAGACCCTGGGGGTGAGCCTGGGGAAGGAGCAGGGAGAAATATATTTTGCTATGACTTCTCCTCCCCCTTCCCCAGGTGACCAAGTCAAGTACCAGCCCAGAGGAACTGGGCCCTCTGGCCAACCAGTTGACCAGTGATTATGGCCGCCTTGCCCTTCAAGCCAAGCCTGCAGCCATGGCTGCTGAAAACGAGGAGGTGAGCAGGATAACCACTGGGACTCTAAGTGACAGTCCCTCCTCTTCCTCTCTTTACACTCCCTCTATGCATCTCCTGTACCACCCCCAACCCAGAGCAGCAGGCTGGGGCTTCTTCCATGGCATTCTAGCTACCACACAAGGACTTGAGCTTCCCCTCTGAAGCATACCCCCATCCTTTTGGGGGGAGCTAAATACTCCCAGGTCAGTCATCATGAGGGCAACAAGAATGCTTTTTGCTGCAAATAAAGAATGATCTGGACATGCCTAGAATCCTCAGGTCCTCAGCCACTGGGACAAAGTGGAGACAGTCCAGCCTGGGGCTCATCTCACTTTTAGAATTCTTGATTCTTGTCCCTTCTCTCGTCATCTGAATCTGTCCATGCCCTTCTGTGCCCTGGACTTTCTCTACCTTGTTCCCCAAAAAATCTGTCCCAGATTTTCACTTTTTCCTGCTTGCTTATCTCAGTCCTACCAAGCTAGAAACCTCTGATAGCCCTCCCTTCCTCACTGGTTTTCTTGGTCCAGCCCCGGCCACACAAGCCAGCTCCTGGGTTAGGACTGAATGTTCCCCCTTTCACCCACTACTGCCTTCCTAGATGCCATCTCTTTTTATCAGGAGAGTGTAGTTAGAAGAGTACTGGGCCTAGGAGATATGTGTTTGAATCCTAACCCTGACACTTAGTAGCCATGTGACTGTGCAAATCCCATAACCTCTGATCTCTGCTTCCTTTCACTACCTCCCTCAAAGGATTATTGTGAGGAAAGCTCTTGGTAAGCATTAAAAAATGCTGCATAAATGTGAGTAGTTATGGTTAGCTTGGACTCAGAGTCCCTCCATGACATCATTGTCGTCTTCTTCCCCATCCCCATCCACATATAATACTGCACTCCGCATTCATATGTGTGCTCATGAACACCGTACATTTTCTCATGTAAGTATTTCCTGTCTATAAGATAACGTGTCCAGGAAGATATATGTCGTGAGTTGTTTGGATTTTCTTTTATTTATTTTAAAACCTCAAAACATAGTTTCTGTGCTCCCATAGACCCCATATGTTAGCCATTGTTACTGTTCTGTGACACCCCACCACCACCACCACCACCATCACCCCCCCCAGTACCTTATATAGGTTTTCCCATGCTCCTTTTTACTTCCATGTGACTACCTCAGTATATCTTAGATAACCCACCCAGTAACTTCATAACCTCCAAGAGATGCCCATTCATTGCCTGTAATGCCACTGTCCTATATGCTCACAGATTGGTGCCCATATCAAGCACCGTGTGCAGGAGCTGGGCCATGGCTGTGCAGCCCTGGTCACAAAGGCAGGAGCCCTGCAGTGTAGCCCCAGTGATGCCTATACCAGGAAAGAACTGATGGAGTGTGCCCGACGTGTGTCTGAGAAGGTAACCTCTCCAAGCCCTGAGTCACATCCTGTGGTAACCTCATCCAGGCCAACCACTCTGCCCATCAGAAACCAGATGACAATGTCCTTTCTCCTCCCAACCCTTTCAGGTCTCCCACGTTCTGGCCGCACTCCAAGCTGGAAACCGTGGCACCCAGGCCTGCATCACAGCAGCCAGTGCGGTGTCTGGCATTATTGCCGACCTCGATACCACCATCATGTTTGCCACAGCAGGGACACTCAACCGTGAGGGTGCTGAGACATTTGCTGATCATCGGTGAGGAAGAGGGCTGAGATGGTTCGGGAAAATGAGAAGGAGCCAAAGGGCCTCATTCTATGAGAAAACAACTATCTGGAGGAAACCAAGAGAAAAGGAGGGCTAAGAAGCTGGAATGAGAGAGGGAATAGGAACGGGAGGTGGGGGGCACCTAAAGAAGGCAGAATAAACTCCACAGGAAGCATTGAGGGGCTCACTAGTATTTTTCACACAGGGAGGGCATCCTCAAGACTGCAAAGGCATTGGTGGAGGATACGAAGGTCCTGGTACAGAATGCAGCTGCAAGCCAAGAGAAACTGGCCCAGGCTGCCCAGTCTTCTGTGGGCACCATTACCCGCCTAGCTGATGTGGTTAAGCTAGGTGCAGCCAGCCTGGGTGCTGAGGACCCTGAGACCCAGGTATCTACCCAATCCCATCCCAGACCCCAACCAAACACCCCCCCATTTCCAAGCTATAGCCTCTCATTCCACACAGGTGGTGCTGATCAATGCAGTTAAGGATGTGGCCAAGGCTCTGGGGGACCTCATCAGCGCCACCAAGGCTGCAGCAGGCAAAGTGGGTGATGATCCCGCTGTGTGGCAGCTCAAGAACTCTGCCAAGGTGGGTAGGAGAGGGCAGTGGTAAAAGGGAGATGGAAGGAAGGGCAGGGCCCTCACACTCATGCCATGCCTCACTCTCCCAGGTGATGGTGACCAATGTGACATCATTGCTCAAGACTGTAAAAGCTGTAGAGGACGAGGCCACAAAGGGCACCCGGGCTCTGGAGGCTACCACAGAGCACATCCGGCAGGAGCTGGCGGTGAGAGCACTCATTAGGTGAACCTGTTTCTCCCACAGCCACACAGAAATGCCCATCCAGATGTGTGCAATATTCACTTTCCCTTCATTACCATCTAATTGAGACTGCCACACTCACTTTTTTAAGTCTAACCTTCTGTCTTAGAATCAATACTGTGTATTGGTTCCCAGGCAGAAGAGTGGTATGGGCTAGGCAGTGGGGATTAGGTGACTTGTCCAGGGTCACACAGCTAGAAGTGTATGAGACCAGATTTGAACCCAGGACCTCCCATCTCTGGGCCTGGCTCTCAATCCACTGAGCCCCTTAGCTGTCCCCTAAACTCACTTTTTAATATTGTAGTCTCTTTTCTGTCTCTACCATTCTTCTCCCCCACATGACCAGATCCAGGGCCCTTCTCAGTTCTCATGTCCCTTATCATCTGGAAAACGTGACTGTGTCCACTCAGCCCCTCCTGAAGCCTTTCTCCTTTGGTTTCCATGGCACAGCAGGAGCCTCTTTGATTATATATGAGAAGAGGGAAAAAGACAAGGAGAATGCACATGTATATACATATGGATATATGTCCATATGTATATACACATGTATACACACGTGACCACAGAGGCACATGTCCACATGTATATTCAGACATTTGGTATGTGTGTGCGCATATACACATATTAAAAAACACAGATGAGCCAGCAATGATGACAAAGGAAAAATGGTCAGAGAAGGAGGGGCTATTTTCCACGCCTTCTTGGTTCTTCTTTCAAAGCTTCTCAGATAAGTCCCCATTTTTCCTTTCATTCCTACTGCTGTCACCTTCTGCCCAGTCAAGCCTGGATCACCCTCTTGTCCGGGCCTCTCCCTGACCTTCTTCATCCTGGTCCACCTGCCCATAACCCTCTTGCCCAGTGCTGCTAAATCAGTGTTCATATTACTCCCCTGCTCAGAAGCCTTCCCTGGCTCCGCAGTACTTACCAAATCAAGCCCTGCCACTTCATCCTTCTTTTCAAGACCCTGAACATGGCCCAAATCTACCTCTACTGCACTACCCAGATACTAGGCTCCAGATAAACTGAGCAGCAGATTCAGCATTATCTAAACACACCCAGGGCTCTCCCACACCTATGCCTTTGTGCTGTGCATGCCATTTTCTCCACCTGAAATGCCCCTCTGTCTCCTGAAAAGAGCATCCATCACTCCAGGCCCAAACCCACTACCCAGAGTTCTAATTGCTGGAAATAACAAACAAAGGTAAAGAATAGTCCCTGCCCTCGAGGGATTTATATTCTGATGGAATGACACCATGTAAATAACTAGGTACATACCAGATCATAGGAGGCAATCTCAAAGAGGAAAGGCACTACCAGCTGGGGAGACCAGGAAAGGCCTCCTGAAGAACATAGTATTTAAGCAAATGTCCAATAGCTGATGGACCAGGTGTAAACTGTAAAAAACTTGCATAAACTGTGAACTATGAAATTTCTGCCTATTATCTCCCTCCCCTCCCTATTCCCTTTAGATACTTTTTTTATGGCACTCTACAATCAATCTCCTAGAATACCTAAAAACTTTTTTTTTTTAAGCAGGGAAGGCTATGAATTATTAGCAATAGCAAGTCTTCTCTTCCTTAATTGAATTTAACTTCCTCATGACCAGAGACCATTCGTCATTATATCTTAGATTTGAACAAAATATAATCCCCCTTGGAGTAGGGATTGTTTTATATTTGCACCCCCAGGGCCTAGCACAGTGCCCAGCAACAGAATAAATTCTTGATAGGTCATAGTTAATTGACTAATGCTTAGTAAATGTTGTTGAATAAATCCACATACCCAGCACCAAAAAGTACCCTAGAAGCCCTGATGACTGATCCATCAATTTCTCATTCCAGTCTAATGACAAGAAGAGTGAATTTGGAGGATGAAGTTCAATCCTGGTTCTGCTATTTGATTCTCTGACCTTGGACACATCCCTTTCCCATTCTTAGTTTACTCCTTTGTAAGAAGAGCTGGTTGCTCTTCCTTCATATCATAGTCTCTTTAAGCTCTGTAGCCTAAGATTAGATGGCTCTCTGAATCCTGCTGCATCACTTTTCATGACTTTGTCTTCCCTGCAGGTTTTCTGTTCCCCAGAACCCCCTGCCAAGACCTCTACCCCAGAGGATTTCATACGAATGACCAAAGGTATAACCATGGCCACTGCCAAAGCTGTTGCTGCCGGCAACTCCTGTCGCCAGGAGGATGTCATTGCTACAGCCAACCTGAGTCGCCGTGCCATAGCCGACATGCTGCGGGCCTGCAAGGTATGCTGGGTAGGAAAGAGGTAGTGGAGATTGAAAGATGCTCAGGGAGGATGTCCTGGCTAGAGGGATAAATGGAGTGGCATTGAGACATTCCTAATGCTGACAGTTTTTTCTCTGGGAACATAGGAGGCTGCCTATCACCCTGAGGTGGCCCCTGAAGTTCGACTCCGGGCTTTGCACTATGGCCGGGAGTGTGCCAATGGCTACCTTGAACTGCTGGACCACGTGCTACTGGTGAGGGAAGAGGTTCTGGGCCTCTGGCCACCCCCTCTGCATGTTCCCTCTACTGGCTCAGGCCCCTGTACTCCCTCAGCCCTTCTCCCTCCCACCCTCCCATTGCCCCTGAGTATCATAGCCTTTTCCATTACTTATGCAAACAACCCCAACCACCCATCCTGCAAGAATTCCTGGTGGTTTCTAGAGTGTCACATTCTGTGACCTCCCAGCCCAAGACTTTCATCTGTTACTTCCTCGTCTTCATTTGCTTGTGTTACCGTCCCTGCCCCAACACATACATATTTCTTCCTCCCCCATTCCTCTTATTCTTCTCATTCATTTCTTCTCTCTTCATTCTTCTTGTTCTTTATCAGCCGGTGAGTGCCTCTTAACCTCACTGCCTGGATTGAATGTGAGGGCATGATGGTTGAAGGGTGTGCTGTGATCTGATGTCATGAAGGAAGCATGATGCGTGGGGGGTGCTGTTTGGGGGAGAATGAATAAGGAGGGGGAGATGTGGGGAGGGCTCTTTTGTCTGTCAAGAGGGTCTGAAGTTCTTAGGGGGGAAGAGTTGGTTGGGCAGGACCTGGAACCTGTCACCTGATTCCCCTACCATCACCACAGACCCTGCAGAAACCGAGCCCAGAACTGAAACAGCAGTTAACAGGACATTCCAAGCGTGTGGCTGGATCTGTCACCGAGCTCATCCAAGCTGCTGAGGCCATGAAGGGTGAGGAAGGGCATCAGGGTCAGGGTAGGAAGCAATCCTCAGCTCAACATTAGCCACCCTTCTCCTCGGGCTACATCAGGCCATTCATATCCAAAGAGAAACATGGATTTCCATCAAGTTCCAAATCACCTAGGCTTTGAGTTTTCCACACAAGCCCAGTCCCACAGCTCAGTGGCCTGGGTTCAGTTCCCCCAAAGCTGCTGCACCACTTGCTTTGCCCTCACCTATCCCACTCTCCTAGGAACGGAATGGGTAGATCCTGAGGACCCCACGGTCATTGCTGAAAACGAACTACTGGGAGCTGCAGCAGCCATTGAGGCAGCAGCCAAGAAGCTGGAACAGCTCAAGCCCAGGGCCAAGCCCAAGGTCAGCTCCTCCTGGGACCTCCAGCCTTCCCCATCACCAACCATTTTGTGGCTCTTCCTTCCCCTCTTGAGCCCATCCCCTACCCCATTACACTCAGCCCCATCTTGTGTCCCTCCCGTCTCTTGATTCATTGCAGGAAGCAGATGAATCACTGAACTTTGAGGAGCAGATCCTAGAAGCAGCTAAATCCATCGCGGCAGCAACCAGCGCCCTGGTGAAGGCCGCATCTGCTGCCCAGAGGGAGTTGGTGGCTCAAGGGAAGGTAAGGTCTCATGGAAGGACATAATGTGGGTGAATATGTTATAGTCATCATCCATACTCTGCTACCTGACTTGGACAGAGCAGAGTACCAGGCACCCTTTCATCTTTCCCCACAGGTGGGTGCCATCCCAGCCAATGCATTGGATGATGGGCAGTGGTCTCAGGGCCTCATTTCTGCTGTGAGTACCCAAGATGCATAAGGCTTTGGGGGCAGTTATACTCTGGGGAAGGGGTGCTGGAGATGAGGGGGCAGTACTGGATCTGACTCCCCTTCCTCTGCCCATCCCAGGCCCGGATGGTGGCTGCTGCCACCAACAATCTGTGTGAGGCAGCCAATGCAGCTGTGCAGGGCCATGCCAGTCAGGAGAAGCTCATCTCATCTGCCAAACAAGTGGCAGCCTCCACGGCTCAGCTACTCGTCGCCTGCAAAGTCAAGGCAGATCAGGATTCAGAGGCCATGAAGCGGCTACAGGTGAGAACACCTGAAGCCCTCCTCCTGCACCCCCTGAAGCAATAGGCAGCTGCTTGGGTTACCTGCTCTGGACTGTCTCCAAAAGACAATTCTCTGTGTATGGGTCTCCTCTACCCCACCAGTATACACGTAGGATACCCCACTGCCCCCAGACCACCCCATCTCTGATCCATCCTCACCTTGATCTGTCTCTTCCCAGGCGGCTGGCAATGCTGTGAAGCGAGCCTCAGACAACCTGGTGAAGGCCGCACAGAAAGCCGCAGCCTTTGAGGACCAAGAGAATGAGACGGTTGTGGTGAAGGAAAGGATGGTGGGCGGCATTGCCCAGGTGAGTGCTTCCTTCCTCTGAGGACATCAGGAGAAGGAAGCAGAGTAGGGGGGTGGCTAGTGCCCAGGCTGAAACCAGCCCTTCCCCCTTTCCTTTGCCCAGATAATTGCAGCCCAAGAGGAGATGCTTCGAAAAGAGCGAGAGCTGGAAGAGGCTCGGAAGAAGCTGGCGCAGATCCGGCAGCAGCAGTACAAGTTCCTGCCTTCAGAGCTTCGGGATGAGGGCCAGCACTGAGGACCAGAACTCTGTTTTAACACAGACTGGGCCAGAGACTGTGCCCACCCACCCGTGGCCCAAAGCCTCTTGTGCTCCCAAAGTGCCTGCCACCCCCAGGGCTGGGCTCTGCCCAGCACCACTGCACGTCCCCTTTCCCCTTCCCTGTCCAAGTGCCTTCATGCCTAGGGTTCAGCCTTCAGCCCAGCCCTGGGATACCCCAAGTGCCTACCCCTCCTCAGAGTATTAACGCTCGCTCCAAGAGTATTAACGCTGCTGCACCTGCCCGCACCGCCAGGGGCTGCACCAGCCCCACCCGCAGTGGCTCTCAGCCGACCCCCACTAGCCTTGGCTCCATCACCTTTTTTGATATTGTCCCCTCTACCCTAGCCATGTGTGGGGATGCGGGGGTCACCACCCCCATCACCTGCTCAAGAACAGGCCACCCCCCAATAAAGGTGGTTCTGCCGCCAACTCCTAACAGGTCCTCTGAGATCACTGCCCTCACCCAGGGGCTGGAGGAGCCCAGAGCAAGTGGGCTGCCACCACAGCCAGATCTACTGTATTAGTTGGGGAGGGGAGAGACTGAGGGACCCTGCCCATTGACTGGACTTGAAGAGCCGCCTCCACACTCAGCTGTCTCCCTGACACAAATACCATACCCCTAGACACATCTGACTCCATAGATAGGAAATCCTCAGCCTAAATGATACATGCCTCAGGCCTGAGATTGCAAATCTCTTTATCTCGGGATTCTTCCTCACCCAGCCACCACCATAGCCATACTCCATGTCACCCGTCCCTGCACTGACCTTGCTTGGGGGGCTCAGTACCCCTGCCCTCCTGGATCATCATCATTCCCCCTCTGCTGTGCCCTTTATCCCTACACTCCAAAAAGTCCAGTTGGGTGAAAGAAGGTGGAAAATTTGGGATCTGGAGCTAAAGAAACTAGTTTGGATCCTACATCTCCCACTTAATAATTATGCAGCATTGCCATAGAGAAAAGAGTGCTGAACTTGGAGTCAGCAAGACTGGTTTCTATCCCCCGTGTGACCCAGAACGAGGGTCACAGGAAGTCCTCTGTGAGCAGACCTTCCTCATCTATAAAACAAGTGGATTGGCCCAAATTGCTTCTCGGACCTGTTGGAGGCCTAAATTTGTGATTCTGCATTACTCTCTTCCAGCCTCCCTTATTTCATTTATAAAATTAATTGGGTTGTATTCCAAAAGGGACACCCAACAGAAATCTGGCTCCAGTCCCCATATTTCCCTTCCACCCTAGTTTGGGAAGCTTCCCCCACTAAACCAATGGAAAGGAAAGGAGCCATCTTACTTGGATGTCTCCTGGGACTTTTAATGACTGAATCCATTTGCCAGATCCTCTTATTCTCCTGGCACCCCCCTTAGGCCAGGGGATAAGCAGCTGGGTCTTGGGTCCCTGAGTTTCCCTCTTTCCTCAGGACCCAAGCTGGCTTTATCTGCCATTGGTCCCCTGAAACCTGTTAAAACTGTCCTTTTCACATACAAGTCTCCCCAATTGTTCAAGAAGTAATTAGCTTTTACTGGGGTTTAAAGGCACACAACAAGCTCTGGATATTGCATTCATAGACTTAGTCTAGTTAGGAGAAGACAAGTCTGAAGGTCACTGAGGCAGAAAACAGGAAGTGTCACGGGGGTTAGCAACCTATTCTGCAGAACTTGTGCAAAAGGAGAGATGAAGATACCATCTCAGCCTTCAAGAACCTTATCCTCTCCTGGGGGAATTGCCTATGCCCAATGGATGCTCCTTAAGAGTCTAGTCCTATGTCAGACTTGCTGCTGATGTTGGGAGCGATAGCTAACAAATCGGATGTCAAGATCCAGAAAGATTCTGACACTAGGATAATGAGCCAAATCACATGAGGAAGGCAGCACTAGCCCACAGTTCCTCTGGAAAAGACTGGGGGTGGACAAGTGTCAGGTGCAGGCTCGATGTGAGGTGTCTGCCCCAAAAGCCTATACAAGCTGCATCAAAAGATCATGTCCAGACCCAGGTAGAGTGTAGACCCCACCCCTGTACTCATCCCAGGCTGGACCACATCTATCTCACCCAGTTGAGTTTGGGGTATGACATTCCAAAGCCAATTGGATCATGTTCCAGATTAAGTGATCTGGGTATCAAGAGAACTGGTGGCAATGTCCTACAACAGGGATCGATTGCAAGTCCTCAGACAGAAACCCAATGCCCACTTCCACATAAAAAGTTCTGGGTCAAGGACAATACTGGAGTCAATGGTCTCCAAGGCTCCTGCCAGCTCTTAATTTTGATTCTGCCTTACTACAGATTGGATCAGAGGGAGGAGTGGCACATTTAGGTTTGCATATCAGAGAAATTCCAAGAGCTATTAGGAAGCAATATAGAAATTCAAGTGGCTGGTACATTAAGGTGATGAGGGGAACAGAGAAGAGCAAACAGATGTAAGAGATGTTGGGGGAATGATATGGATAAGAGAGCATGGGAAGAACAAAAAACTCAAAGCTCCAAAAATGGGAGATGGGATAAATGGTGTATCCCAAGGAGAAATAGTGAAGACAGGAGGGGAACAAGCATTTATTAAATGCCTACTATGTGCCAGCCACTGTACTAACTGCTTTGCAAATATTCATTTGATTCTCACAAAAACCCTGGGAGAGAGTCACGATTATTTTTAATTTTATTAATATCTATTATAGTTGGGGAACAGACACAAGTGTTTGTTTTTTTAAGTGAGTCACCCAGGGTCACATGGCTAATGGGTGTCTGAGCCCAGGTATTCCTGACTCCAGTACTCCAGCCACTGCACCATTTAACTATCTAGTAAATAAGCTCATTTTCAGATATGTTGAGTTTGAGGTAGTATTGAGACATTCAGGTGGAAATATTGGACAATTGGAGATTTAGAACTATAATTTGGAAGAAGGGACAAGAACTGATAGAGTTCTGGGTTATTTGCAGACACACAAAAAACTAATCAAAATCATGGGGCCAGATGAGATTTCCAAGGGAATGAGGACAGATTACAAATAAAGCTGAGGGGAACTAGGTGGCCCAGTGGATAGAGAACGGGCCTGGAAATGGAAGGTCCTAGGTGTAAATATGGCCTCAGATGCTTCCTAGCTGTGTGACTCTGGGCAAGTCACTTAACCACAACTGCCTACCCTTTACCTCTTTACTACCTTGGAAGTAATACGTTTAATCAGTTCAAAGACAGAAGGTAAGGGTTATAAAAAATAAAACTAAGACATCCTTAGGTGATATGTTCACCAAATATTTGTTAAAAACAAGAATTCAGAAAAGGAGCAATTAGAGGGGTAGAGAGAGAATTAAGAGAATATGGTATATCAAAAGAAGGCAAGACTATAGTAACAGGTCACATCCTCTAGAGAGGCTGAGGATGAGTACTAAAGACTCTCACTGAATTTAGAGATGAGGTCATTCGACTATAAAAGGTACAATTTTCTAGGGATTCTGAGAAGGGGAAAAGCACATCTAGCTGGGGAATGAGAAGACCCTGTAAGATCGAGGGGGAGAAGAAAGAAAGCAATAATAAGCTTATCAGTCTAACTGGAATGGAGGGTGCACTTAAAGAATGAGATATGACTGGAAAAGTTGATTGATACTAAACAGAAAGTTCTAAAATGCTAGACTAAGAAGTTTGTATTTAATTAGAACATTTTTAATTTTGTTTATTTAATTTAAAACACTTTTTTTAAAAATTTAGCAAAGGAAGCAGCTAGGTGGCTCAGTAGATTGAGAGCCAGGTCCAAAGAAGGGAGGTCCTGGGTTCAAATGTGGACTCAGATGCTTCCTAGCCGTGTGACCCTAGGAAGTCATTTGACCCCTACTGCCTAGCTGTTACCACTCTTCTGCCTTAGAGCCAATACATAGTATTGATTCTAAGATGGAAGGTAAGGGTTTAAAAAATTTTAGCGAAGAAATGACATGATCTGAAATATTCTTTAGAAAAGTGGATTTGGCAACCAGGTACAGAATGGACTAAATGTGAGAAATATAATTAGGAAGTGACTGAAGTAGTTCTGGCAAAAGGCAATAAAGACCTGAATCAGACTTATAACAATGGGACTGAAAATGGAAGGATGCTATGAGGTACTGGGGAGAAAGGACTTGAAAAAAACCTTGCTGATTGAATAAATGGAGGGAAAGAGAGATTTGGGTTTTTATGTTTTTATCCTGAACAAGGAGAAGATTAGTGGTGCTATTCACAGAAATGGGAAAAGACCTACTTGGGGTTTTTTGGAGGAAGGGGAGATTATAAATTCCTTTTGGGATAAATCCTGAATTTATAACACTAAAGGAAATACCCAGATCTCTAGCAGGAAATGCTAGTTTGGAACCTGGAGACACAACTAGAGATACAGACTGGAGAGTCATCTGCAAAGATTGGGAAATATGCACAGAAGTAAGAGTTGCAACCCTGGAAATGGATGAGCTGATTCAGTAAGATCCTAGAAAGAGAAGAAAAGATAACCATGGGGGAAAAAAAACAAACAAACAAGCCTTAAGGAGACCAGAAGAGAAATGAGGAGCCAGTGAAGAGAACCCAAGAAACTCAGAGAAGTTAGAAAGAAAAGTTCAAGAAAGTATGGCCAAGAGTGAGAAATATTGCAGAGAAGTCAAGAACAATGAGAACTGAGAAAGCTCTTTGGAGACGGTGCTTGGGAGGTCTCTGATGATCTTTGGAGCAAGAAATGAGTAGAGGAGATACTAAAGGTGGAAGAAAGATCAATCAAAATTTATTAAATACCTACAGTGTATCAGGCACTATCCTTAGATTTAAGGAAAGAGAGGAAATGATGGAGTAAGTCTAGAGCAGTGGTTCTCAACCTTTCTAATGCCGTGACCCCGCAATACAGTTCCTCATGTTGCAGTGACCCCAAACCAAAAAATTATTTTGGTGGCTACTTCGAAACTGTAATTTTGCTACAGTTATGATTCGGAATGTAAATACCTGATATGCATTATGTATTCTCATTGCTACAAATTGAGAGGTTGAGAACCGCTGCTCTACAGGGAATGGGATAAAGAACACAGGTGAGAGGATTACCAAAGAAGGAGGAATGAGATAAAGGGGGGAAACGAAATGAGCCTAAGGAAGTGTAAAGAGTTCAGGTCATTTGCACAGAGTGAATTGGGTAGAGTTAAAAGATTAAAGATCATGGAAATCACAGAACTACAACTGGGAAGGAACCTCAGAAGTCTTAGTCAAAACCCTTCATTTTATAGTTGAGAAAACTAAGAATCACAGAGATTACTTTCTTAGTACAACTCTAAAACAGAAAGACTAGAGCTAGACAAATGGGATTAAGTGACACAACCAAGGTCACACAGGAAGTAACTAAGGCCACACTTGAACCCAGGTCCTCCTGATTCCAGACCTGGTGCTCTATCCATTGTATAAACTAACTGCCCCCTTAGAGATTAATTTGACTTGCGCAGAGCTACACATAGAGATATTGGATTTTGAATCAGAAATAATAGGCTTCCATATTGCTGCACCTGCTTAATTGATGTATATGACCCTCAGCAAGTCATTTAACCTCTGAACATCAGTTTCCTCTTCTGACAGGTCAGATGACAGGGTCAGACTAAGTAGTAAGTCCTTTCTAGCATCTAAATCTATGAAATTATGAATCCAGGCCTTCTGGATTCATAAAACCCACATTCTGGGGCTAAGGGAAACCACAAGAGAACAGCTGTGATCGCTTAAGAACAATGGTCCATTCCTGCCCAGGTTTTTCTTCTTAAAAGGCTATAAATTTATACTAAACCTAGTCAGCATAGTTTACTAATTCTCAGCAGCCTAGGAAAAAAGAAAGTAGACAGCCAAATCTGTGCCACTTCTTCATACCCATTTTCAATGGAGGCTTCTCCTCCTAATCCCCCTACTCCTGAGGTAAGGAATTCAGATTCTCCTTGCTCTTAGGTGCCATTCCTAGGAATCAAATTTGCCAGCTACTCAAAAACATCTCATGTGTCAAAGGCTGAACCATCTACCTCCAGGTCACTCCCACATTCTACAATGATTTCTTCACCATGTCTTGAAGGCTTCCTGTCCCCACTTTACCTTATAGGGAATTTTTTGTACCAACTATCCTTACTATACCATTGAATAAATACCTTGGCTAAGAAGCTCATTGGGGCTACTGGGTGATAAGCAAAGGGAAACATACCAATGGGGGCATGTGAGCAACAATACTAGAGACCTCACTCCCTAAGCATTACTCCTAGAACCTTGAGGGAAGAAGTCATCAACCACCTTCTGGGGATCCCAGCCTATGAAATCAAAAACTTACTTGGAGTGTGGTAGTCCTAGAGGAGGTGCTACATTATGAACAATCAGGAAATCAGGGGCAAGAACAGACTTTAGACAAAGTCACATGAGATCAGACTGAAAATCACTTTGGAAATAGACTCTATCTCCAAGCTGCTGCACATTCTTTACTTTGGGCTTTACCCCCTCATGTCCTCAGCAAAACTTTTTTTAAAGCCCTTATATTCTATCTTAGCATCAGTTCAAAGACAGAAGAGCAGCTAGGCAATTGAGATTAAGTGGCTCCCCCAAGCACATCTCCAGTCTGGTGCTCTATCCACTGTGCTTCCTAGCTGCCCACTCAGCAGAACTTTTTAACCTCATCTTATACCTGTGGAATCCTGCTCATTCTGCAAGACTGAACTCAAATGCTACCTCTTTCCTGAAGCTATCTTTGGCCTTCCCATCTCTGACTCCAAAGCCAATAGGATCCCTTTGCCCTCCTGATTTCCAATGCAAGATCTTCTCTGTGATGCCTTTTTCCCCTCTACTAGATTGCAAATTCCTTAAGCGCAGAGATCAGGTCATGGGAAGGGGAATGAAATAAGCATTTACATAGCACCTACTATGTGCCGGGCACTGTGCTAAGTGTTTTCTTACAAGTATTATCTCATTTGACAATTTTCCTGGGAGGTCAGTAATATAAGTATCCCCATTGTACAAGTAAGGAAACAGGCAGACAAAGGTTCAGTGACTTGCCTCGGATCACACAGTTAATAAGAATCTGAGGCTGGATTTGAACATAGGTCTTCCCAACTCCAAGCCCAGCACCTCTAGGCCACCAACTATTTCAAAGAGAGGCATCTAAGTATCCTACTCAGTCCCCAGCACAAAAGATATAGTAGCTATGGAATAAATATCTATGGAATGATTTAAAGAAGTAAGTTAGAGGTAGAGAAAGAAATGTATAATCTCTGCCAGAATTCCCAGGACTGAAGTGATCTTTGGAGAGAGTGGCTTAGACCCAGAGAAGAAAGGGAGGCAGAAACAAAGTTGTTTTTGTTTTTGTTTTTAACCCTTACCTTCTGTCTTAGAGTCAATACTAAGTAGTAGTTCCAAGGCAGAAGAGTGGTAAGGGCTACACAATTGGGATTAAGTGACTTCTTGAGAAGCTAGGAAATGTCTGAGGGCAGATTGGAACCCAGGACTTCCCGTCTCCAGGCCTGGTTCTCTTTCCACTGAACTATCTACCCCAGCAGCAAGGATCTTGAGGAATGGGGATATTGGAGTATAGGATAAGTATTCCTCTTAGCCCCTTCTCTCAAATTTACTAACACCTGGCCCCCAATCAGAAATAATTCTCTAGACTCATGGTGGCAAACCTATGGCACATGTGCCACAGATGGCACACAGAGCCCTTTCTATGGGTACTTGAGCCATCCTCTGCCAGAGTTCATTACTAGAAAGGCAGATGGATTCAAGTGGAGCTGCTCCCTTTCCCTCTCCACTTTGTCTGAGGACAATTTTTCACTTCACTGCCCTTCTGCCCAACAACCCAATGGGAGCACATCCTCCCTTCCCTGTCTGGGGTAAGGAGAGGAAAGGCAGCACTCAGTCTCTAAAAAGTTCACCATTCCTGCTCTAGACCCTGTCTTCAGTTTCCTTTAACAACTTTAAGCACTTTTAAAGTACAAGGCCCCGAGTTGGGCATTTTCAATTTAAAGATAAAATAAAATATAGCCTGGTGACTTTCAGTCTTGGCAGCAGGAAAAGCTGGATTTAAATTCTACCTTAGACATTGACTAGTCTAATAAAAGTCTCACAGCCTTTCTGGGCTTAAATTATCTAATCTATGTAATGTGAAGGTTGAATTAGGTGATATCAGTTCTCCAAGATCTTTTATAAAGAATTCCTACCATCAAGGGGTCTAATGGGGAAGGTAAGGAAACAGGATCTGCATACAAGTAATGACACAAGGTTAAGACTTTTCATAGTTAATACCCATGTCCCAAGAAATTTGAAGGCGAGATCTGGAGGGAGGTCTTGAAGGAGAGGCAGCAAAGAATGTGACATGAAGATGGGGGGTAGAGGGTGGAGATGGAAAGTGGGGCCTATTCTAAACGTGGGAGCTGCCTAAGCGAAGGCACAATCAAAAGGCACACCTTGGTTTATTTGATCAACAAGAATTCTTTGCTAAGCATACAAGTCTCAGTAACTGCAATTAAGAAATCTTGGTCAAGTATCTGTCTCCCAGAGGATGGTCTACCCCAACCCTCAACCTTCACACTATGAGCTTTCTCATTAACCCGGAATCTGGTTTGGGGTGCCCCCCTCCCCATCTCCCACCCCCTCCAGGACAGATTAGATGAAGGCTGCTGGGTGTCTCCTTCTTGGGCATTTTCCATTCTCTTCTACAGAGGCAGTGGGGGAAGCCCCAGACCTTGTATCCTCAGTGTGTCTCCCTCCCATACATGGATCGCCAGCCCCAAATCCTAGATGTCTGTCCCTCTTTTCACTCCCCAAGTCCTGGGAATGGGGTTTGCAATGATTTTCTCCAACCACCCACTTCCCCCTTGCTTAGTTCTCTTGAACCCGGCCCTCATTCCTTTCTTCATCATCCTCGGAATTAGGACTAAAAACACAGAAAAGCATTTTTTTCCTCTCGCCCCACCCCCCACTTGTGAAACTCTAGACAATCTGGCCGCTATTGGTTCCCGCTCTTAGCACTATGGGCCCCCTCCGAAGGCCATGCCTCGGAAGGGTCTCCTCCTTAGCTTATGCCGTAATTCTAAGGAAGGTCGACTCTGACAACCCCACCCCCAACTCCGACCCGCGCTAGCTAGCTCCCAGGGATGCTTCCCTCTTTCCGAGGAATTGGTACCCGATCTCTTTTTTATTTGAGTAAGAGCAGAGATGGGGGGCGGAGTGGGAAGCGGGGATGAGTAAAGGAGGCTGTCTGCTACCAGTACCACCCTGTTCCGCCCCAGCCTGGCCCCGCCTCTCCGCGGAAAACGAACCCAAAAAAGGGCCGAAAAGAAATTTCAGCGCAAAGTTGGGCAGCGAAGTTGGAAGGGCGGAGAGAATGGGAAGGAAGGAAGAGAGGGGAGAGAGCTGGAAAGAGTGGGAAGGCGGGGAGGAGGGGAAGATGGGAGATGAGGGGGAGGGCTGGGACCAGAGGAGTGAGAGCGATCCCGTCCTATGACAGCCCCCAGGGACGTAGACCCTAGGTGGGGACCCTGGGTGGTTAGCACGCACAGAGTTGGAACTGGGGTGAAAGGTTCCCGCAGCCCAAGGCATCGTGGAAAAAATGCTGGGCACGTGGGGGGAGTGGTGTGTCCCAGTGCCAGGGGGAGGAGGGGAAGGAAAGCGAGGGAAGGGGGAAGGGAAGAGAGAAGAGGAAAGGGAGACTACTCAGGTCCTCTGGAAGGACCATTTATTGGGATCTGGAAAAGCCGGACTGTCACATCCTGCGTCGATCCTGAGTGTCGCGCCATCCGCCTAGGGTCTGGGCGGGCAGGACATTGGTTCTTCGGCCAGGATCACACCACCTCGCTGGACACCGCGTGTGTCTCAGCTGCCCGGCGGATTTCTGGCTGTTCTTCGCAGCCCGGCTCTGCGCCAGCCTCGTTAACCTTCAATCCCTATCTTCGAGACCCTCTTGGCCTCAGTTTCGCCCTAAAGTCCTTGGTAGAGACATTCTCGCCCCGTCCCCCCCAAAAAAGAGGTGGGCCAAGGGAAGGAACTGAAGCTTGAAGTTCCAGCTCTAATCCCGCTGCCCTTCTTCCTCTTGGCTTTTCTCTCGTTCTCAGCAGAATACGAAATTCCAGGGGGAAACTGAGGCACGAGGAGAGCCAAGGCTAGGAATAAATACTGCTAGCCCCTGACTGCTTCCCAGGAGACATTCTATCCGGGGTGGATTTAGCGGAAATATCTAAATTAAGGGTAGCGACTGCTGCAAACCAAGGGCGGGGGTGGGGAGGTGGGGAGTGACTGCCCCCCGCCAGCTGCCGTGAGCTCACGCCCCGAAATAGCCCCAGGGACCGCAGGCGGCAGCTGCCCCGTGTCACTCAGCCCGGACCCCCTGACTATGGGTGCTTTCTTCCTCAAGACCCCGAGGTTTCCTGCCCGTATTCTGAGCAAACCGTCCTGTTCCTGGGGACTTCTCCCCGACGCCACTTCTCCCTATCCCTAGCCTCCTCGAGGGTCAGGGTCACCACTTCCGACGGCAGGTCTCCAGCCCAGGTCACCCACAATGGGCGGGGCCAGGGAGGGACTTAGGGGGGAGGGGCAGTTGTGTCAGAGAAGTTTGGGGTGATCCCGAGGGGCAGCTGTATAGGTAGAGACCCGAGAAGTAAAGTCCCTACTGCCTATGCCCCCCTCCCCCTACACGCACACCTCGTTTCTGCCCCTCCCCCTTCTGCCCAGATCTTACTTCTGCCCCTACAAGGTTCGGGCGGCTGGTGGGGGAGGGTCCCGGGTCCCCGGCTCCGCCCGATCCCTCCCCGCCTTTTAGGCGGCGGCTCTGGGTTGGGACGTCTCAGTGCCTCCTGGTCCATACACCCAGTCGACCACCCGGCTCCTTCCGAACCCCGTCCGCACAGTCCATTTGCCCCAGTTCAGCCTCTCCAGCCCACTCCCAGCCGCAGCCATGGACGCCATCAAGAAGAAGATGCAGATGCTAAAACTCGACAAGGAGAACGCCATCGACCGAGCCGAGCAAGCAGAAGCCGACAAGAAGCAGGCGGAAGATCGCTGCAAGCAGGTGGGGCCCCGAAACTCTGGATTGTGCGTCCCAAACCCTATGGCACCTCATCCAGTCCTGGGTCTCCAATCCCTTCCTTAAATACTTCATTCTAGGGCTCTCTCAGCCCTTTCCTTCAGACCCAGCCCACATCCCATCACTTCTGGAGCTCATCTCTCCACCCCCAGGATCCTCGATGTGGGCCCCCAACCCTGCCACTCAAACAGCCCAAACTGCCATAGGGTTTTCTCAGGATCCGTTCTGAGGGTCCCAGATACCTTATAATCCCCCCACCCATCCCCCTCACACAGCCTCTTCATTTTTCCAGTTCTGAGCCTCCTCACTGTCCCTAAGACCTAGCTATGTGCAATGTACTGACTCCCCAAATCTTCACTTTGGAGTACTCTCAGTACCCCCAAGCTTGCTGACTTCACTGAAGCAATTCACTCATCCTCCTGCCCTATGTTCAGGATCTCCTCCCTTGCCCTAGTCCCATACCTCCATTCCCTGTCATGTCTATCATAGGCACAGAAACGGAGCCCTACCTCGCTCTCCTGCCGTACCATGTATATTCACACTCCAAGGCCTAAATCCTCTGCCTTTGGTCCAAAGCAGCCTAATCTCTGTGCCCACCATCAGACTAGTATACAGATCCCATGAGGCTAGGCTCACTTTCCAACATCCCTCACCATTCTGCCACGTCTAGTAGCCTTACTTCTCTAGGCCTCAGTTTCCTCATTTGTAAAATGAGGTCTGCTCTTTCCAGAACTCTATGGATGCCCCTCACCCCCATGAGCCACTCTATAGTCCTTAAACTAACAACCCCCCACCCCACGCCCTCTCTTCTCTGCCTTAATCCTGTTGCCCCAGCCTAACCTGTTGAAGATTTATCTATCCCCAGCTGGAAGAAGAGCAACAAGGACTCCAGAAGAAGCTCAAAGGAACAGAGGATGAGGTGGAAAAGTACTCGGAGTCTGTGAAGGATGCCCAGGAGAAGCTGGAGCAGGCTGAGAAAAAAGCCACCGATGTGAGTACGCGTGTGAAGAAGGCAAAGGACAGTTAGTCTAGGGAGGAAGGGAATTCGGGGCTCCCCCCCCAAGAGCCACAGTCTGCTTGGGATCCTTTGCATTAAAGTAAGGGAGCAGCAGCTGAACAGATTATCTGGAATTGTAAGTGAACTGCAGCCCCAGATCATCTCCAAGGCGGAATGGAGAATTGGCTGTGGAAGGAAGATGGGAATTCGGACTGGGTAGGGAGAGGGCTTTAAGGAAGTAGGAACAACCCCAGAGATAGGGACTGGAAGGAAGGGGGAGGGTGGACCCAGGGATCCAAGGATCAAGTTCTGGGTCAGGTTACATGAGTGAGTGACAGCCCCGGAGGGGCCACTAGAAATTCCCTGGCCTTGACCCCTGGCTCTGGCTGCCCACTGCTAGGGGCAGTGACATTGATCTGGGGTTCTGTCCCTGTCCTGCAGTGGGTTCATGTTCCCCTCCTCATTTACCCTCATTAAGTTGTCAGCTCCGTGGCCATGCCAGGGCCCAGGGCTAGGGGCAGAGGACCCATGGGTGCCAGGGTAGCCAACTTGGCTGGTCCTGCCCCAGCCCCATTCCTCCAGTAGCCCTGCCTAACATAGACTGCCTTTCCCCCTTTTCACCAACATATAATGGACAGGATACTGGCTTGAGAATCGAGAGCATGACACAAGCCTTCAGGGTGACTTTAGGTGAAGTAATTCACTTCCCCAAGCCCTGGTTTTTCTATTGGAAGAAAACAATAGCATCTGCCTTGTCTTCCTTCTGGGCAATTGTGAGGGGCAGATGAGATCATGTACATGAAAATATTTTTTGACATGTGGTGTCGCTATATTTGGAGTCAGGAGGGCTTGGGTTCAAATCTTGCCTTCTGGCACGTTTAACTAGCGCTGAGACCTTAGGGAAGTCACTCAACCTCTCTGAACCCCCCTTTTCTGACCTGTAAACTGGGGGATACAGTAGCCAGCTCATGAAAGTATCAAATGAGATATCGCACACTGTAAACCTTAAAGCACAATGTAGCAGTGTTGGTTACTGTTATTAACAGATGAGCCAGGGCCTGCCAGCCCTATTATTATGACTGCTCTCATTAAGGTTTTTATTTATTGCTCATCGCTATCCATACCTGAAAGCCCTCAGTAGTCTGTTCCCTGTCCCCCTTCTACCGACCCCCTCCCCCAGCCTATGCCCTTGCTTCCATACCAAGCTTGGACCACTAGGGAAGGAACTGACCTGCAGCTGCTGGGGGGGGATGGGGGAGACGACCCCTCAGCCATCTGACACCCTATAAATAACCCTGGACCCTGGACTGGAGGCTGGCCTGGAAACCTAAGGAGCTGGGGTGAGGGGGGTGGGGCCCAGGGAGGACAGGGTAGAGGCTGGAAGGAGCACAGCAGAACAGGCTATCCAGATCAAGATGACCCCAGACATTTTCAGGGTCCATAGTGGGCTGCCGACCCTCAGCTTCCCGGAGAGTCTCCTTCCCAAAAAGTGCCTTTCCTGAGCATCATTTCCGGGACCCCCACGTTCCCCTCACTGCCCCCTCCCCCAGGTGAACTTCGAGGTGCATGGAGGCAGGGGGCTTGGGAGGCTTGGGAGGAGAGGCAGAAGAGAACTTTCAGACTTCATAGGACAGGGGAGAGGAGGGCTGCTTCCAGGGCAGTTGTGTTCACACGAGACAGAGGAAAGACTGTACAGGGGTCGTCAGCCGGGTAAACTGAGGTTTGTGAAGCACCTAAAACAACTAAAGCCAATCTGTACACTCTGAAAGTAAAAACCAACCGGTCTCTGGCCCTCAACTGGAAGAAGAAAGGCAGAGTCCTAACCTGAATGTTACATGGCCTTGGGTGGATTATATCGCCTGAGAGTCCTTCCTACCAAATGGTCACGTCCCTCACTCACCTCTCAGTGCCTCTTCCTTCCTCTGAGATCTCTCTTTCCTATCCTGTCCTGTCCTGTCCTAGCTTAGCCTAGCCTAGTCTATTTTCTCTCTCTGTTTCTGACTCTCTCTGTGTCTCTGTCTCTCTCTGTCTGTTTCCTTGTCTCTCTCTGTCTCTGTCTCTCTGTATCAGTCTCTGTCTCTGTCTCTCTGTGTCTGTCTGTCTCTCTCTGACTCTGTCTCTGACATCTCTCTCTGTGTCTCTCTGACTCTCTCTGTGTCTACCTGTCTGTCTGTCTCTCTCTCTGTGTCTGCCCCTCTCTCTCTCTCTCTCTCTCTCTCTCTCTGACTCTCTGTCTCTCTCTGTCTGTTTCCTTGTCTCTCTGTCTCTGTCTCTCTGTATCAGTCTCTGTCTCTGTCTCTCTCTGTGTCTGTCTGTCTCTCTCTGACTCTGTCTCTGTCTCTCTCTCTGTGTCTGTCTGTCTCTCTCTGACTCTGTCTCTGACATCTCTCTCTGTGTCTACCTGTCTGTCTGTCTGTCTCTCTGTGTCTGCCCCTCTCTCTCTCTCTCTCTGACTCTCTGTCTCTCTCTGTCTGTTTCCTTGTCTCTCTGTCTCTGTCTCTCTGTATCAGTCTCTGTCTCTGTCTCTCTCTGTGTCTGTCTGTCTCTCTCTGACTCTGTCTCTGTCTCTCTCTCTGTGTCTGTCTGTCTCTCTCTGACTCTGTCTCTGACATCTCTCTCTGTGTCTACCTGTCTGTCTGTCTCTCTCTCTGTGTCTGCCCCTCTCTCTCTCTCTCTCTCTCTCTCTCTGTCTCTCTGTCTCTCTGTGTCTCTGACTCTCTGTGTCTGTCTCTCTTTCCCCCTCTTTGTGTGTCTTTAATACTTTCTGCCTTAGCCCTGAGAGATGTCTGCTTCTGTTTCTATTCTGTATTTCACTGCCCATTCCTATTTCTCTCAGTGACAGTCACTTTCTCAATATTTTAATATCTCTTTGTCTCTGTCCCAATACCTTGGTGTCTCTCTCTTTGGTGCTATTTTGGTATCTCTGTGTTTCTGTCTCTACCTCTGTGTTACTAAATTTATATCATGGTGGCTCCTGGCCCTTTGAGCAAGGATTTGAATTCTAGGCCTGCCTCTGACTTTTTCCAAGCCCTGGCAATTCTGAGTCTGTTTCCTCAGCTGTAAAAGAGAAATAAAAGACACTACCTAGCATATGACTGACGTGGTGAGGAAAGTGCTTTGCAAACCTTAATGCTCTCTACAAATGTGCATTATTGTTCTCAGTGGCTCTGCGTCTGGGCATTGCTTTGTTACTGTCTTTCCTCATATTGCTGGGTCTCTGACACCATCTCAGTTTCGGTCTGCCTCCCTATATCTGCATCTTTCTCTCAGGGTCCTACTATTTCACCCTGTCTCTGAGTCTTCAGATTATTTGGGTTTCTCCATTGGGAGGAAATATTCTGGTGGCTACGGGTTACTTAAGGGAGAAAATGTGCTTGGCACCCATGATGTCCTGCTATTTCTTGCAGGCATTGATTGTGCAGGCTTTGTTCTAAGTTGTGGGGGCCTGAAGGGTTGCCTGGATGGAGGGCTCACTCAGTGCCTTCTCCTGGTACAAGAAGAATTGGGGAGGGGTTATTCACAGAAATGGAGCAGTTGGGGCCCCCTATTGCATGATGTATTCTTCGGGGGCTGCTTAGCCTCAGAGTCAGAGGGTTTGGGGGTCCAGGGTAAGTCACCGTGGGGCTCTGTGTCAGACTTCAATGTCAAGGCCCCCATATCCACCTCAAGAAATCCATAGAGAAGATCCAAGCTACAGTAGGTGATGGAGAAGAAACAGGAAATGGGTGTGAGGCCAATGGCAAAGGGTTTCCTTGGTCTTCAGATCTAGACTCAGAGACCTCTGCATCCCAAAGGGAGAAATGGAAATCTGGGGTCCTGTCTGGCCAGACCCATAAGATTCATGGCCAACACCGAGCATGTTGTCCCTCACCTGGAACCTCTTACCTCCTCTAGGCTGAAGCAGATGTGGCCTCCCTGAACCGGCGTATCCAGCTGGTAGAGGAAGAGTTGGACAGGGCCCAGGAACGTCTGGCCACAGCTCTCCAGAAATTGGAGGAAGCAGAGAAAGCAGCAGATGAGAGTGAGAGGTCAGTGAGCCATTAGCCCTTTAGGGAATGGGGCCCCTTGACCCTCTCCCAACACTGATCCCTCCTTGTTCTCATCTCTTCTACTCAGAGGAATGAAGGTCATTGAGAACCGGGCCATGAAGGATGAGGAAAAAATGGAACTACAGGAGATGCAACTAAAGGAAGCCAAACATATTGCAGAGGATTCCGACAGAAAATATGAGGAGGTAAAGGCCTCATGGTGCTCCCCACTACCCCAAGGGAACCCCAAGCTTCCTCAGTGTTAGCCCAATTCTTCCCCAACTCTCCTTGCCTCCACCAGTCCTTCCTGCACTTCCCCCCAGCTCAGTTCTTCTAACCCATTTGCTAGACACCCCCAAGTATAAACTTGGCCCCCTACCCTTTCCCCCAGGTGGCCCGGAAGCTGGTGATCCTGGAGGGAGAGCTGGAGCGCTCAGAAGAGAGAGCAGAGGTAGCTGAGAGGTGAGGAGGGGGCCATGAGAGAGATAGATAAAGATGGAACTCCACAATTAGGATGTTCATGGAGGGTGAGGGAGATGGTGTTGGGGCTCACCTCTGAAGATAAAAGGGGCTCCAGGAGCAATGGAATAGGGGTCCAGGATTGGGGTGGGGGTGCCTGGGATTCCATATCACCAAATAGGAGGTAAGCTCCCAGGCTTGGAAGCCCTCAATGATAGGTTCTATCCTGTCCCCTTCCCATACGCCCTCCCGCTTCCCTGCCACTCCCCAGCCGGGCCCGGCAGCTGGAAGAAGAGCTCCGAACCATGGACCAGGCCCTCAAGTCCCTGATAGCCTCGGAGGAGGAGGTAGCAGCCTGTGAGATAGGCTGGGCTCTCTGCATCCTTATCACTCCTTCATTGCTCACTCTTGATCCTCAGGCTGCTGGGCCACCTGCTTGGGGGGATCAGGAGGGGTTGGATGGTTGAGTTAAGGTTGAGATGTTAGCTCTGTCTGCTCTCTTGCTCTCATTGCCTTGTTCTTTTCTTTTTTCTTTCCACAATCTCCCCTCCACTACCTTTGTCCTGAATTGCCCTTCCCACAATCCTCTCTCCTTTCCTTGTTTTTCTTCTCTCCACCCTCCTCCCCCATCACTCTCCTTTGTCTTATCCCATTGATCTCCCCCACTGCCTTTTCTGCCCCCTCACATCCCTACTCCTGTACAGTAAATGTGGGGACCTAGAGGAGGAACTGAAAATTGTTACCAACAACCTGAAATCTTTGGAGGCCCAAGCGGACAAGGTAGAGGGGGTGGGAGACGCATCAAGGATGGGGGCAGCCAGAATGGGTTAATGAGGAGAGGGGAAAGTGAGGATGAGATGGTCAAGACTGGAAGGGAATGAGGATGGGTGGTGAAGACAGGAGAGATTAAGGACTGGGAGGAGGGAGAAGAGAGCATAAAAATGAGGACTGAAGTGGGGAGGATTTCAACAACAAAGAGTGATTTCTGCCTTGGGCTGAGGGAGAAGGGGATGATCTGAATCAGAAGAAAGAGAAGGAAAGTATCGTGTGCCCTGGGATGATGATAAGGGGGCAAAAGAAATAGTCTATGAAGGGGCATTGGAAGAAGAAAAGGCCTTTTAGGAGACAGAACAGGCCCTGAGCATTTTTGTGTTACCCCAAAGTATTCCACCAAAGAAGACAAATATGAAGAGGAGATCAAACTGCTGGGAGATAAGCTGAAGGAGGTGAGAACTCCTTCCCCTCCCCTTTCCTCAAGACCATCACACCATCCTTAGCCCCCAGTCCTCTGGAATGAACCCCTGGGGCATACCCCGAGAGTGGGGAGAAGGAAAAGAGAGGGGCTCCCTCTGACTGTCTGACACTTCTCTCCCAATGCTCTTCCCCACCAAGGCTGAGACCCGGGCAGAGTTTGCTGAGAGGTCTGTGGCGAAGCTGGAGAAAACCATTGATGATCTGGAAGGTAAAGGGAATTCCCCAACCCCCCCATTTCCTCCAGAACCCTCTGCTTGAAACCTCCTAGATTTAGATTTTTTTCTCCTGTAGATTCCAATCCCTGAAGGCCCTTTCTAGCATGGATAAGTTTGTATGTCCTGGCTTATCCTTCAAGAATCTAGGGTCACTCTCACACCCCATGAGATATTGGGATCTGCAAAATAAACCCCTTTATCCAAAATAAAAGACCTGGAGGAAACTCTAATTCCTTGTACTTCAACTCTAGAGAAAACTACTATTTAGAACAAAACTTAAAGAAAGGCAAGCGTCCAGGTACACACTGGCACTTGCCTCCCTTTAGAGAGGCAAAGTTATCACCAATCATTTAAATTAACCTTCTAAGTCCTTCACCTTTCCAAAATCCTCCCTCCTGGCCTCGGGACAAGCTTTGGCCTTTAGGACTGTTGGTGGTTTTCTTTTTTATAGCTGCTGGCTCAGGCTTTACAGTTAAGGACTGATTAGTGATTAATTACTCTAAGCTAAGTACAATCTCTTCCCTGAGTCAGGAGGCTTGAGTTGGAGAGCTAACTGCCATTCATTTGCTCTGTGACCTTGAACAGTCACTTTACCTCTCTGGGCCAGTTTCCCTGCCTGTAAAAACAAGGGGTTTGAACTAATCCCTAGAAGGTCCCCTCCAGCTCTAACAAGTATGAGTTTGAAGATCCTATTTCTGATTCAAAGGCTTCTCTCTCCTGCTGTGGAGTCTGCCAGCTCTCCATTCCCTTGGAAGCAGGAAAAAAGCCACTCCCTCATTAGCTCCAAACTGAAACTAAAACTTAATGAATATTAATAGCTACCACCCAGGCCATGTGGTACAGTGGGAAGAACACTGGATCTGGAGACAGAGGCTTCCTGGTGGTGTGACCTTGGCCAAGTAACCCTCAGAGGCTCTAAAATCAGGGGGCTTGGAAGCAACTGGCTGGCTCAGTGGCTAGAGAGCCAGACTTAGAGAAGGGAGGTCCTGGGTTCAAGTGTAGCCTCAGATACTTCCTAGCCAGGTGACCCTGGGCAAGTCACTTAACCCCCATTTTGCCTAGCCCTTACCACCCTTCTGCCTTGGAACCAATACACAGTATCAATTCTAAGATGGAAGGTGTCAAGTTTTAAAATGATAACAATAATAAAAGAAAATGAGAGAGCTTGGACCCCAGGGCCTCTTCGGTTGCCTTTCGGCTCTAGAGCTGGCCCTCTGCTGGAAGGTGGAGTGGGTGAGTGAGGGGCTTAGCTTTTCCCTGTCCTGGACCCCTTTGGCAGTCTGGAGAAGCCAATGGATCCCTTCCCAGAATAATGCTTTTAAAGTCATAACATAAAATACCTAGGATTAAAATTAGACTAAATCTAGTTATCAAAATCTATTTTTATTCATGGACCCTGTCAGGTAAAGGCCCTGCTCTGGGGCTCCCAGACCCACATCCTTCAGAGCCAGCAGCAGCCCCGGCACTGCCGTAACCCTGGCTTTCCACTCAACATTTGGTCAGAGCCAAATGGCTTCTCCAAGATTTTTGACCTTTTCTTCTGGAAACGTCAATAAAAATTAAATAATGCAGAACATGCCATTTAAAAAACCACTTCTGAAACCCAAGTTTCTTCTCCCGTGTACCTGTTCCTGCCCCTTGGCACGGAACTCTCCACTGGGGCATTGGTCTCCACCAGTAAGAAGAGTCCCATCCCAACGGGCCTCGAGAGTGGGGTTACACTACGAAACCCCCAAACAACATCCATGCAGAAGCTCCCTGAGTGGAGGAAGATGGAGAATGAGGAGGTGGGATGGGGAGGGAGCACTCACAGACCAGAGCCCTGTCCAACTTTCGAACTCTTTTCTGGCTTGTCACCTTTCTCTGGCTGACTTTCATTTTTCTTTCTTTCACCCCTTCTCTTCCTCTCCTCCTCCTTTCCTCCACATCTCCCCACCCTTCCCTCTCCCCTTCTCTATCCTTCCACCCACATCCACCCCAGATGAGGTCTATGCCCAGAAGATGAAGTACAAGGCCATCAGTGAAGAGTTAGACAACGCCCTCAACGACATCACTTCTCTCTAGGCTGAGCTCCAGACCGCTGGGCCTGGCCCTCTCTCTCCTCTGTTCCCCTTTTCTCATCTTCTTTCCATTCTCATGGGGAGGTGGAGCCGGAGGCGTCCGAGCTGCTGACCTCGAACAGAAAGCCAGGCTGGGAGTTGGGGGGAGTCTGGCCAGAACCACCATTGCCCGCACTCCCACCCCCGCCTGCTATTCACTCTCTAGCCATCCATCTACATCTGCTATTTAATAAACTTTCAACTTGGACTGTGCCATGTTTTCCTCCCCCTCACCCCCACATGTCCACCCCTGAGCACTCCCCTGGACTCCTGCTGCTCTTTCTCAGCCTCTATAGCCACGCATCCCTCTAATCTCCCCGCTGTACCCCTGTGACCCAAACAGCCCCTCACTGGGCGTCCTCGGTGAACCCTCTGCGGACCCAGGTGTTCCCTCCTGACGGCTGCGGCTACCCCAGAGCACCTGTCGCTTTCCATTGTAGCCACCACTTTCACCTTGTGACTTGCACCCATGCCACTGAGCCCCTAGAAGACCCTCATGGGTCACCGTCCCACGTGATCTAACCAAGCACTTTCAAGACCCACAATCCTGTGAATGGAGTCAGAACCTCCCTCGGGACTCAAGGCAATGGATTAAGGGCAGAAGGTGGAGGTGCTCTCTAGGAGAGGAGAAGCAATCTCTCAGACGCTGAGGGGACAAGCTTTCCCCACCTCTAAGATCTGTTTCTTGCCCTGGACCCGTCTCTGCCTTTGACTTTTTAAACTGACTCCGTTTCCTCTTTCAGAAACTTAGGCACATAAACCTTTTTGCAACTTTTTCCTCGAACCCCTACACACAGGGTGGGGCGGCATCGACGTCCGAGGCGACTAACTAAATTGTTCCTGTCTCTGTTCCTGTCTCCTGTGCCCCCTCCCCTTTCCTACGTTCGTCCGCCCCATGTCCACCATCCTATCACTTGGTGTTCCCATTTGCTGCTTGGATGCATCCTGCATGTTTCCTTCTCCTTACCTCCGCTGCCTCTGCTGCTCTGTCCTGTCCCCTCCGTGCTTTGGCCCATCGTGTGTCCCCTGCCCGTCCCCCTCGTGCGCCTTTGTGTCTCTCCCTATGTGTCTGCCATTCTCCTCCCCCCTTCACAGAGACCTTGGCTAGTGCCAAGGAGGAGAACGTGGAGATTCACCAGACACTGGACCAGACGCTGCTGGAACTCAACAACCTGTGAGGCCACCCAGCTCAGGTGGACCCGGCGGCCCCTCCCTCCCTTTACCCTCTGCAGGGGCTCTCCTTTCCCCCCTCCCTCCCTCCCTGCTCAGCCCATTAAAACCACCAACTCAACCAGTGTGCGCCGTTTCTTGGGGGGAAACATAAGGTTCTCAGAAAGAGTTCTGGAATTTGGAACAGACCTCAGTGATTTTTCTGGAAACGCTTGAGTCGAGTCCTTTTGGTCTTCTGCAGATTGCAATGGGAAGGGTCCCTGGGGGGGTCTCCAGAGGCCCTCCGGCCCTCTGGGAGGCTTGCTTTGCAGACAGGGCCGCTGGCTGCTTCTCCAGCCCAGATGATTCTTGGTCCCTGGATGGCTCTGCCTTTTCCTGGATGTTGTTGGGAAAAGGATGCGGAACCCTGGTCCGAGACAGAAGCTCCCCGTCTGGGAGAAGCAACCAGGCAGGGCCAGCAGAATGATCCGGCTGCTTTCTCGCCAGGCAGCCCCCCAGAGTAGGGCCACTGTGGGCGCCGGTCTTCAGCCGTGCTCAGACGTCCCCCCCATTCCCAGGGCAGCTAGTGGAGCGAGAGGACCACATCCCAGGCAGGGACCAGAGGCCAGCCAGAGGCAGGATGCAAGAAGCCAAGCGGATTCCTACCAAGTTAGGTGAAAAGCAGAAAAACTATATAGAGCACCCATAATTCTCTCCTCCATCTCACCCCCACCAAGTGTGCCTGGTGCCGTTTCTGGTATCTTCCTGAATTCATTGCTGCCTCTGAGGCATTTTTATCGGTGTGGCCATCTCGGCGCCTCCAGACACCCTCTCTCCTCCCTCCCCATCAAGCCCCAGAAATCCCAGAATGCTGCTGGCGTTACAGCTCCTCTCTAGAACGGTGGCTCTCTAAGGCAGGACTGGCTCACACAGCCCAGAAACCAAACACCTGGGCCAGCTGAAGGCCCGGATTCTAATTGGGCCTCAGACCCGTCCTGGCTGTGTGGCCCTGGGCGAGTCACTGCTCCTCTACCTTGGAACCAACACTTAGTGTTAACTCTAAGACGGAAAAAAAGGATTTCAAAAAAGAAAAGAAAGAAGGGATCTCGGAGGTGATGTAGCAGGGGTCGTTGTAGAGATCTAAAAAGGGGGCCAGAGGACTTAGCACTTAGAAGAGTTGCGTTTGAACCCCACCTCAAGACACCATCTGGGCGGCCCCAGATGTATCCCAGAGGCTTCTCTCTGCCTCAGTTTCCTTTTCCACAGAACAAGGGTAATAGCAGCACTTAAAGAGTTGTCCTGAGGATTGAATGAGATAGCATAGGAAAACCACTTTGTAAGCTTCAAGTCAGTATGTAAATGTTAACTACTGTGGCTATTACTCCATTCGCCTCATTTGTTAGGAAGATTTCTTTTTTAAACCCTCCCTTTCCGTCTTAGACTCAATACTGTGTACTGGTGCCAAGGCAGAAGAGAGGTAAAGGCTAGGCAATGGGGGTCAAGTGACTTGCCCAGGGTCACCCAGCTGGGAAGTGTCTGAGGCTAGATTTGAACCCAGGACCTCCTGTCTCTAGGTCTGGCTCTCCAAGCACCTCACGGACCCTGGAAGATGTCTCCCTGCTCTGCATCTTCCGGGAGACACAGCCAGCAACTTCCTAGTGACTAAAATCAACCCCATCCTCGGGGGTTGGAAGATGGCAGGAGACTGGATCGTTTTACTAGAAACATTTATTTAAAAAAATATAGAGGGGATTCTTGGGAAAGCGGTGGGGGGAAAGCTCTTCTCCAGCCCGCTCCTGGATTCGGCCGCGGTCTCTCAGTCCACAGCCGGCTAGGTGGCCGTCTCCGTCACCTCTGTGGGGTGGTAGATGACATTCTCTTTGGCGACACGGCTCAGCCTGGGAAGCAGAGGGGGTCAGGGTCAGGCTGGGCACTCCCCCCGGGGCGCTTCCAGACTGGAATGAAAGGGGTGCTCGACAGGGGAGGAGGGGAGGTCCCTGGGACCCAGAACTGGGTCTGCTAGGGACGAAGGAGCTCCCTTTGCCTCTCTCCGGGGCTCCTCCTTGGTGAGCCCACAGGGAGGTCCCAGAGCTCATCCTTACCTTTTCTGGCGCCTCATATAGACCAGGAAGGCCACGCTTGTGACAGCAAAGAGAAGTCCAAAGAGCAGGGCCAGGATGTCTCCTGGAGGAGGAGGGAGGAGGGCACAAGGGCGAAAGAGCCTGCTTTAGGAGGAACAAGAGCTTTTCCACGTGAAGCAAACTAAGCCTGTGGAAGCCTTTGGTGCATCAAACAACCTCACATGTGTCCTGCTCTCCTGTAAAGAGTTACCTATTCAGTCTGCAAGCTGTAAGGGGAGGATGGGCAGCTTGTGCCGGGTAATGGACAAAAATGGCCCCGTGGGGCCAATGGGGATGGGGGAGGGAAGGGATAACAGATTGAACACCTGATGGCGAAATACAGTGGAAATACAGTGGCCTCAGACGTCAGAGGCCTTGGGTTCAAATCTTACCCTTGATATTTAGAGTCTATGAGAACTTGGGCAAAGTATTGAAGCTGTGTGGGACTTAGCTGCCTCATCTACATAACGAAGAACTGGACTAGATAGATGGCTTCTGAGGTCCACTCCAGTTTTAGATCTATGTATGACCTTCTAAGGGGAATAGGATCACCAAAGTCCTGCCCAGAGGGGGGAAAAAAGCAATCGAGCTTAATAGGGAGTACAAAGCAAAAGAGAGGAGACAGGCAGTATTTTTGTGGAAGGCTGTTAAGTTCAAACCACAAGCATTTATTAAAATATAAATAAATATAAATATATAATACATAAACATAAATAATTAAACCTAAAAATGCGATTTGAAAATGTTTTTTAAAAGTGGGCAAGGCACTATATTCAGCTCAGATCTGAGTTCAAAAGTGACATCCTATCCTTTCCCCTGAGACTTGGGAAACTTCCAACTTTTCCCCTTTGATTTAAAAAAAGTTCCTTCTGTCATCCCATCCCACCCAAACCCAGTAGAAAAAAATAAATCCTTAGGAAGTGTCAGTGCTCCAGAGGCCGCTGGATGGGGGCTAGTAACAGGGATGAAGGGGGGGGCAAGACTGCTAATTAGGTAAAGATGATCGCTGAGCAAGGCAAAGAGGGCAAAGCTGACCTGGCCTCTGGCGCTGTCCCTGCGATCTAAGACGGCCCCAAAGGGAGCCCGCAGGGGATCCTGGGAAGTAGAGGGAGGACAGGGAGGACGGGATCTTTTTCTGTCAGAGACTTACCAACATTCAGGCAGGAGCTCGAATGCACTGAAAAGGGGGAAATGGCAAAGTCAGAGCCTGAAGCAAAGATCCTGGGCCACAGGAACTCGCGGAGGCCAGAATAGGGCTGTACCTGGCTCTGGGGAGTCCGGCGGGTTGTGCGCGGTGGCGGTGGGAGGAGGGAAGGAAGCCTCGATCATTCGCCCATTCAGAGGCTGGGTGGCCCTGAAGTTCCTCTGGAGCCGGGAGCCCTCGGGGCCCCAGAGGGATAGAGACAGCGTCCGGAGCTGGCGGCGATAGACGTTGGGAAGAAAGATTTGGTCAAGGGTCGCAGGTCACAGGGGCTCCCTCTCGACCCGGAGCTCCAGGCCTCACCTCCCAAGACTGTGGTTGGGTCTCCTCGCCTCCGGAGCTGACCTCCTCGTTCCCTCCCCGAAGGGCACGTGGCTGCTGCTCTTCCTCTCTCCCCTTCCCCCTCCCCGGTCCTGATTCCCACCCACCCCCAGGCCTGATGTAGCCCCTGAGCTGCGAGTCGTCGAGGTAAGGATCGATTGTTTGGATCCTCTCTTTAAGAACACCAGAAGGGGCGCCCTCCTGACCCCCAGCCCTGCAGCTCCAAACTCCCCTCCGGACCCACCTGCCCGGCACTCAGGAGCACCGTCTGGTTGAACACCGTCCAAATGACCCCCTGCGAGCAGGGCGGGGTCGTCAGAGACCCTTTATAGCGGAAGTACCGTTGGAGGTTGTGAGGCAGGAGAGCAGCCACATCGAATCCCTGGACCCAAGTCTCTGAGCCTGGTCAACAGAAGGGAGCGGTCACCCACCGGAGATGGTCCCGGGGACTTTGGCCCTACCGCCATTTGCTTGGGTCTTCCTTGAGTCTCTCTGAGTGCCCGAAAACCTCAGAATCTCATCCTACACTGAACAATTGGCTTCAGTAAAATAATACTAATTTAGTGCTTTAAGGTTTGCAAAATGCTTTCCAAATGTGATTTAATTTGATTCTCACAAATGAGGTACTATCGATGATATTCCCATTTTACAACAGGGGAATTCCGAGAATTTAATTTACTTGCCCATGATCCCCCAAATAGTGACAGAGATAAAATTTGAACCCAGCTCTCTAGAATCCAAGTCAACACTCTACCCCATGCCTCTAATCAGAATTCATTCCTCCTTCCTTCCTTCCTTAATTCCTTCCTTCCTTCCTTCCTTCCTTCCTTCCTTCCTTCCTTCCTTCCTTCCTTCCTTAATTCTTTCCTTCCTTCCTTCCTTCCTTCCTTCCTTCCTTTCTTCCTTCCTTCCTTCCTTCATTCCTTCCTTCCTTTCTTTAACCTTCTTAAAATCAATACTGTGTATTGGTTTGAAAGCAGAAGAACAGTAAGGGTTAGGCAATGGGGGGGTTTAGTGACTTGTCCAGGGTCGTACAGCTAGGAAGTGTCTGAGGCCAGATATGAATATAGGACCTCCCTTCTCTAGGTCTGGCTCTCCATCCTTTGAGCCACCCAGCTGCTGCCCAGAATTATTTCTTGATTAACCTCACCCAGATCTGATCATTTCTTTACTCTGGATCACTTTAGCATTTAAAGACACACACACACACACACACACACACACACACACACACATTTTGACTGAGCCTGTTTATTATTTTATACATAATCCTAACAAACTTGGTTATCTGATAACTTCTAAATAGAAACAAGTTAGAAGTGGGATGAGGGGGTCACATAAGCAGGCCAGCAGGGGAAGCTGGTATCAGAGAGGGAAAACACATTTAAAAGCCACATCCAACCAGACTTCAGAGCAGGGGTGGTGCTGCTCTGGGTCTCCCAGTTCCTCAAGAAAAGCATGAGCTGTCAACCCTATCTGTATCTCTCCAGGCCCTCAAGGCATCCAAGCATGGTACCATTAGGATTTCTCAATGATGACCAAGAGAGGGATAATGACAGCATTTATAGAAAGCTGACATTATAGTCAGAAAGACCCTGGATGCTACCTCTGGCATATACTGACTGCTGTATATCTGGGCAAATTATTTAATCTCTCAGTGCCCCTAAGTCACAGGAGTTCCCTGTGCCAATCAAATCACAGGTCTAGTCCACAACAAATGCTGAGCAAGTCATCAAGATAAGGATAGATTCTGTTTGGCTTCTCTCTGTCTCTGTCTCTGTCTGTCTCTGTCTCTCTCCCTGTCTCTCTCTCTCTCTGTATGTCTCTCTCTCCCTCTTTGTCTCTCTCTCTGTCTCTGTCTGTCTGTCTGTCTCTCTCTGTCTTTCTCTGTCTCAGTTTTTTCTTTAGAATATTGGATCCTCTCTTTAAGAGGATCAGAAGGGATGCCATGCATCTTAGAAATATAGCCATCCAAGATGGATGATTTCTTTTTTTTTTAATTTGGTGTTTACAGAGGCAAATACTTAGCCACCCAGAAAACTTACTCTAGGATTTTATTGTTTCTTTGGCTCCTAGAAAGCCTCTGAGTAACATAGATTTAGAGGTCGGTGGCAAGATGATCTAACTTAACTCCTTCATTTTTCCAGATGAGGAAACTGAGGCAGAGAGGTAGTGAATGCCCCTCAGTCATATGACTAGAAAGAATCAGAAAGAAGATTTGAACCTGACTCCACAGTACTCTATGTCCTATATGATGCTGCTTCTTTGTACTTATGGGGAGGTTTCCCTTTGCTGTTTTTGCTTAATGTTAGAGGAATGAAGCTACCCCTAATTAGGTAGTTTCTAAACTGTTCCATGAGCCCCTTTAGAGAAGGAGCCACATCAATCCCCTCAGACAAGGGGCTGGAGTGGGGAATGGGCAGAGGCAAAAACTAACCTTCCTCACCAATTTCCCCAAGATGTGACAGTAGCTGTTCATAGGCATCATTCTCCTCTGGGCCCTCCTTAGGGGGAGACACACATGCAGACACAAGACTAGGATCCAGAAAGGACACTAGGGAGCAGGGATGAGGTGGGGGACTGATACAAAAGGGGCTTCCATCCCAATAAGCCCTTCCCTCCACCTCCCCAGGCCTTCCTCCATGAGAGTTCCTGAGTTTGGAGGGAAGGGGGAAAGGGACTTCTAGACTAGGTCCTTTAGGGTCCCAAGACAATGGAAGAGGGTTGGAGGGTGCAGAAACTGGGAATCCCAGGGGAAGGGTCGTGGATCTTGGGATCAAGGGAACAGAGGTCTTGGAAGAGGGAAGCCTGAGGATAAGGGTTCTGGGGTGTCCCTGGGGACCACTTGTCCTGGGCCAGAGGATGTCCAGATCAAAGGATGTTGGGCAATAGGGTTCAGAGTTTGCAGGTCCCCGGGCCAAGGTCTTCTGGGGGCAGTACCTGAAGGAAGGCAGCCAGAACGGCCAGGCCTCCGGGTTGCCCCAAGGCTTCATGGTCTGTGTCAAATCGGGTGTTGAGGTGAACTACATGAATCTAGAAGGAGAACTGATGTATGAACCCAAACCCCCAAAGCAAACCTCCCTAGTGCGCTGGTCAGGTCGCTAACCCCCAGCCCTCGCCATTGATCTTAAGCTCACCTCAGCTGGAAAGTGGTGACCATTGACTGTATGCTCCGAGCCGGGCACCCCGGGGGCCCCCCAATGCAGATGTAACTGCAGGGCCCGATACTCTGTCCCCAGGCCCATCGTCATCCACAGTCCAGGGGGCAGCGTTAGCTGCACTGGGGAAGAGATGGGGAGAAGCAGTGGAAAGAGGAGCCCCGGGGTCTCACCCCGCCACCTCCAGCGCGATGCCTTCCGGGGCCACGCCCGGCCCCCCAAGGCCATCGATGACTCCTCTCTCCTCCAGAACCCCACCCTCAGCCGTGGCTCCTCCCCTTCGGTTCCGCCCCCCTCTTCTGTCTCACCTGTGTGGCCGTTGTTCTTCAGCTTCAGAGGCTGGTCAGGGGGAAGGAAGAAGCCGTGGAGCTGGGGGGCCACCAGGTCCGGCCTGAAATAGGTGGAGTCCGGCCGGATGTCCACTGGAGACTGAAGGTGTCCCCCGCAGGCTCGGGAGACCCGGGGCCAGAGGGGGCCGCCTGGGAACGAGGCCAAGAGGAGCCGCGGTAGGTAGGTGGAGATCAGGGAGAGGTCAGGGACAAAGGCAGGGAGGGTCAGTAAAGGGGGGGGGCCTGAGGGCGGGGCCAGAGAGGGGCCGGTAAAGGAAGCGATTAGATCTGTTGGGGGGGACCAAGGTCAGGGTATTTGGCTCAAGTAGTGGATGTGGCAGGGGCTTAAGTGAGAAAAGGGCAGTATCAGAAAGAAAAGGAGAAGGGAGAGAGGAAAGAAAGCGGAAAGAGGGAGACACTGAGGGCTGAAGGGGAGAGAAGGAATGAAGGGGAAGTAGAAAGGGGAAAACCTTGGAGAAAGGGGACAGGGGAGGTGTGGGGGCTCAGGGTTGCTCCGGAATAGAGGCTGCTACCAGGCTGGAATGAGGGCAGTGAGGGTGGTCATTTTAAGGACTGGGGATGAAGGAAGCTTGGGACCTGGGAGTGTTAGGTCTTGCCAAGTGTGTGTTGATAAGTCACTTATTCTGAGGCCACAGGCTCTAAGGGGCATCTTACCTCCATAGCGCCAGTGTTGATGGTCATCATCTACAAAAATAGAGGCATTGAGGACATTGGCCCCCCCCTTGGCCAACACAGTGTACATGTAGCTCAATGCAGCCAAAGCAGCTGGCCTCATCCTCAGCTCCTTTCCCAGCTCCCTGCTTTCCTCATCTCCTCTCTGCCACTTCTGTTCTTGTCACTCCCTCTTCTGGTGTTGTAACATGACTTAGCCTTGGGCTTGGAGTTAGGAAAACCTGGATTCAAATCTTGGCACTTGAGAATGACTTATTCTGAGTTCATAGGCTCTAAGCCTTTCTGAGCTGCATTTCCTCTCCTCTGGAAATTGAAGCAAAAATATTTGCAGTACCTACTCACAAAGATTATTAAGAGCCTCAGTTGGAGACTGGTTATGTGATTTTATCTGTAGGAAACTCCAGGATGAGGAAACTAAAGGGTTTTTAACTTTTAAGTACTCTGTAAATACTGTACCCTCTTCCTCTGACTACAAAGCAAATTGGGACATTTAAGGTCTGAACCCTATTTTTTCACTGATTGTATGACCTTAGTTCATTCCAGCACTCATTCCTTTCTTTATTTTTCCCCTTTTTTTCCTCTTTCCCTCATTTTAAAATCAACCAACAATCTTTTTAACTATTTGCCAGGTTCTGCCATGAGTGATGGGACTACAAAGGCAAAAGTGAGAGAGTCCTTGTCTACTTTCTCCTTTTTTCCCTCTCTTGTGCCTTTCCCTCTTTTCCTTGTTACCACATCTCTCTCTTGTCTTCCCTTTCTCTGCCCCATTCTTTCCTTCTCCTCTCTCCATCTCATTCCTATTTTCTTTGTTCCTTTGCCCTCCTCTTCCTCCTCTCTGTCTCTCCTATCTCTTTTTACTTCTTGCCTTTTCCTCTCCTTTTTTTCTCTTTACTCTTCTCTCTCTTTTCCCTCACCCTTTCTCTCTCCTTCTCTTCCCCTCTCTACATTTCTCATCTCCTCTCTTTTCCCTGGTTTTTCATCTTTTCCCCCATATTCCTCACTTTCCCCATTCCCTTAGTTTTTGTTCCTTTTACCTTTCTTCTCTTCCCCTTCCTTTCTCATTTCTTCTCCCTCTTCTGTCTCACTCCATCTTTTCCCCCCTCCAACCTTTCCCAGTTCAGGTGCTCTCTCCTTCCTTCCTTCTTTCTCTCCCTCTTTTTCTTCTCTCTCCCACCCTCTTTTCCTTCCATCCTTCTCCTCTTCCTTTTCTATCTCTCTGATGATTTGGAAAGAAAAAATTCTTGGGGGAAAAGAGGGTGCACCATTTCTTGCAGAAGATATGGGCTCTAGATAAAACTGCAAAACTCCAAGCCTCGTTCTCTCATCCTCTCCTCTCCCAACCTCTTTCCTTTGTTCTGTTCCCCTGCCTCAACACATAGCAGTCCTTACTCCTTTTACTTCTCTCTCTCTCTCTCTCTCTCTCTCTCTCTCTCTCTCTCTCTCTCTCTCTCTCTCTCTCTCTCTCTCTCTCTCTCTCTCTCCCTCCCTCCAATTGAGGGAGGGGAAGCAAGGGGGTGATCTTGGGGCAGAAAGATGCAAAGGAAAACTAACCTTTCTTTTCTGGGACATTTCTGTGGGAATCAGGATCTTCAGAGACCGGAGAAGCCTGGACAATGGGTGGATCCTCCTCTCTGGGTGGATCCTCTTCTCTGTGTGGGACCTCCTCCCTGGGTGGATCCTCTTCCCTGGAAGGATCACCCTGGCCAGGTGTTTCTCTCTCCCTGGAAAGCTGCTCCTCTCCAGGTGGCTTCTCCTCTTGGGGTCCATCCTCTGCCCCAGGGGGATCTCCCTCCTCCTCAGATGAATCTCTCTCTCTTCCCACCACGCTGTAGGGGTGAGAGGGGGCCAGAAGCAGGAGGAGCAAGAGCAGACAGATGGGGGCCCTGGCTGGGGACAGGAGGGGAAGCCGGCCAGGGCAAGGGGGAGCCATGCTGCTTCCTGACTGGGAGGTGAATACCCCAGCAGTGGTGCCTACGGTCTGTACGTGCTAGCAGAGCCAAAGCTGTGTGGGGAGGGGCAGAGAAGCAGGGTGACTCACAGAGAGAGCCCTTTTATAGTGATGGAACCAAAGTCTTCCTGGCCTGGCCCACTGCCCCATATGTAAAGGGGGTTGGCAAAGCAGGTGTGTGCTCAGGCACAGCTTATCAGCGTTCTAGGCTGGGCTCTGGGTGCAAGGCACTGGCATGCACGGGACATTCTCCTTCCTGGTACCAAACCTGCCTGCATGATCCGATTATTTTCTCAATCGATGGGGTGCAAAAGGAGCCCAAGGAGAGGGAGGGCCCTAGCAGGAAAGCTCCCAGGGATCTTTTGGTCTCCCAAGGCCCAGGGTCTGCACTTGTTTGACCCAGCTGTGTGTGAGGGCTAGGAGGAGCCCCAGTTGTGGCTCCAGGAATTTGTCTCAGTGTGTACCCGTACCTCACCATGTCTGTGGAGAGAGGCGGCTCTGTGTGGGAGACTCTGCCTCTGGGCTGTCTCCCTGAAAGCAACCATCAATTTATTATTCTTTTTTTAACTCTTGCCTTCTGTCTTAGAATCCACACGAGTATCAGTTCCTAGGCAGGGCTAGGCAATGGGGGTTAAGTGACTTGCCCAGGGTCACACAGACAGGAAGTGTCCAGGTCTGACTCTATCCACCGAGCCACTAACTGTCCCTGCAGACACCTCTCTTTGTGTCAGTCCATGTGCCTGGGGGGGGGGGGAGCTTCCATATTTCTTATCGCTGACTCTATCTCACCTTGACTTTGTTTCTCTTCGCGTCTGCCTCACTTTCTGTTTCTGTCTGCATTCTCTTGTCTGTGGGTGGATCTCACAGACAGGCCTGGGCTCAACCCCTAACTTCTGCGCTGACCCCAGCCAAGAAGGACCCTAAACTTGCTCTAAGGCCCTCCGACTCTTTCTCTGGCTCCCGTGGTCCGTCTGAGCCTGGGTGCTGCCTTTCCCTTCCCTCCCTGACCCTCCAGTCTCTCTCCTTCCTCCTTTCCATCCCTCTCATCATCTCCATCCCGATGTTCACAACGCCGCATTTAGATCCTGCTGTACCGCCTCCAAAGCACTTTGCCCAAGTCCTTGCTGTTATTACCCACATTTCCTAGAGGCGGGAACTAGGGACCAGGGAGAAGCGAAGGGCTTACCCAGAGTCACACAGGGACGGAGTGTATCTGGCAGGATTTGCACTCGTCTCCTTGATACCAAATCTGCCCTTGGAACCGTTGTGCCACCCCAGAAGGGATGTCCACTTTGGCCCGGGCCAGCGCTCCCTATTGCAAACGCGGAATGTGTTCCGTGAGCCGGGAATGGAGCGCAGTGAATGTGTTCAGCCCCTGGGGAGACTTCCTCTGCCCATCCTACCTCACCCCTCGCCCGGACCATGCCGCCATTTTGGTGATTGGGGCGGGACCTCCGGCCACTGGAGTCCCTCTGAAGCAAGGTTTGCCAGGTACTCCAGAGCCTCACTCCTAGCCCTGGAGGCGGCCGTGCCCGGCCTGGGTTTCTGGTCGCCCCGAATCTGGATTCTGGGACTACGATGCTGCGGTGCTTGTGGAAACTTGTCATTCCTTCTAAAGGCTACGGATGTACTCCGAGATAGTTCTATCCGGAGGTCTCTGGCAAAGCTTCTTCCTTCCTCCCTAGAACAAGGAAACTATTTGCAAGACTTGCATAATTAGGCAATAAACACAATAAAGAATATTCCCTCCCCCAGGACATTCCAATGAAAACCGCCCACTGGGCTTTGCCTCCCAACGCGGTATGCCGCCATTTATCTATAAATTAAACCCGGACTTCTGGTCTTAGAATCCATACTAAGGCAGAAGCCTGGCGGGGACGAGGTAACGGGGTGAAGTGACTTGCCCAGGGTCATACAGCGAGGAAGTGTCTGAGGCCAGACTTGAGCCCAGGACTTCCCAATCTCCCAGCCTGGCTCTCCATCCAAGGAGCCACCCAGCTGCCCCTCCTTCATTTATTCATTTAAAACATTTTTAAAACCCTTATCTTCCATCTTAGAAGCAGTCCTGACTCAGAATCAGCCCCGTATATTGGGTCCAAGGCAGAGGAGGGGAAGGACTAGGCAATGGGAGTGAAGTGACTTGCCCACCCGAGGAAGTGTCGGAGGCCAGATTTGAGCCCAGCTCCAGGCCTGACTCTCCATCCACTGAGCAGTCCAGCTGCCCCTCCTTCACTTATTTTTGACACTTCCATCTTTTGTCAGCAGACAGTCAGTGGCAGGGGGCAGGCTTGGTGGATAGAGCATTGAGCCTCGAGTCACTTACTTGCTGGGTGACCCTGGGCAAGTCACCTAACCTCTGTTTCCTCCATTGGAAAACGGGGATAAAAACAGCACCTGCCTCCCAAAGTTGTTGCAAGGATCAAATGAGCTAATATTTGTAAAAATGCGTGGCACAGTACCTGGCACATAGCAAGCACTTAATAAATGTTTATTCTCCTTCCTCCCTCAACACAGGCAAAAAATGAAAGAGATTATGTGGGATGGACCTAGGTGTCACTTAGGCTGTTTAAAAGTAGCATCTAGGGAAGAGCCAAGCTGGGAGATGGGAAGTCCTGGGTTCAAATCTGCCCTCCAATACTTCCTAGCTGGGTGACCCTGGGCAAGTCACTTAACCCCCACTATCTAGCCCTTACCTCTCTTCTGCCTTGGAATCAATATATAGTATTCTAAAATGGAAGGTCAGGGTTAAAAAAAAAAAGGTAGCCTCTAACTGTGAAAGGCTTAGCTACTCTCAGCATCACAGTGATCCAGAACAATTCTGAGGGACTTGGGACAAAGAATGCTTTTCATCTCCAGAGAAAGAACTGTTAGAGCCAGAATGTGGACCAAAGCAGACAATTTTTCACTGTATTTGGGTTTTTATTTTGGAATGTTTTATGTGAATATTCTCCCACAACAATGACCGATTTGGAAGTATGTTTGCAAAATAATACACATATAACTCAGATCAAATTGTTTCCTATCTCTGGGAGGGGGGAGGAAGACAATTTGGATCTTATAATTTTGGGAAATGTTGAAAATTGTTATTACACATAACTGGGAAAATAAAATATTTTTAAAAAATAAAGTACTATACAAAAGAAAGATATTTTAAAAATAAAAGAAATGCATTCAGTGCAATATAGTAGTAATGAAATCTTTCTGTTTATTTCTGTGGCCCATTCTGAACTTTTATTTTCTTTTTGAGTTGTTGTGTTATACGATGGTCTTTTTTTTTTTGCATCTCTGTGATTTCCCATAATTCATTTCTCCCTCCCAACTCCTAATAGAGCTCCCTGGTTTTTGTTTGTTTATTTTTAACAAAAAAGTTACAAGCAAAACAAGTCAATGCATTAGCCCTAGATGGAAATTTTATGTCTCATTCTGCACTTCTGACCTTTACCTTTTTGCTCTTGAAGTCAGAGGAGCCCTTCATTATCCCTGGTCTGAAGTCATGCTGGGTTTTTGCACTGATCAGAGTTCTGAAGGCTTCCCAGGTTGCTTTGCTTTTCCTTCTTGCTGCGATGACCTGCCTCTACTTACCTTCCAGCTTTGTATATCCCCAAACCTCCCATCCATTCCCTACCCTCCGCCATCATTTTGTCCTCCCAAAAGAGGAAAAAAATTCAGCTCTGCTCTTGACTTGAGGAGGAGCTTCTTCCAGGATTCTCTTGGCCTGTGTCTGTGTTCTTCTGTGCCATCAGTTGCTCTAAAGATGTGCAATCATTCAGCAAGAAATAGTAGAACAAAGTGTTCCTGCAAAGGAGGCAGAGAGTTGGACGGCCTTCAAGGAGGAGCCTCTTTGTCTGCTCTCCAGGTCTGGAGGGGTGGGTTGGCCACGGGCTAAAGAGCTTTTTGGTGCATTATTTAAACAGAGCATCTCATCCTTCCATCTGTGGACATTGGGAGGGTGTAGGAGAGGGCCTGCATGGTCCTCAGATCACTAAGTTCTGAGGACTTTGGTCCCAGGCCCGGCCCTGACTCCAGACTCTGATCCCTTAATCAGCCTCTCTCTGTCCCATTAGTGGAGCAGCCAGGGCTCGTTGCTCCCCTTCCCTCCCTCACCTCCACCCCATTCCCTATGGAAATATGCCTTATATAGCAAGAACCAGCTAAAAGGATACCTTTGACCCAATGGAACTGCATGTTGGCTATGGGAGGGGGGTGGGAGGAGGGGACAGAAAGAGCATAAATCATGTACCATGGGAAAATTCTCTTACTCAATTAAATAAAATTTTAAATTTAAACTTAAAATAAAATTTAAATTTAAAAAATAGTTTTAAATTTAAAATTAATAAAAGGATACCTTGGCCAGGAAGTCTTCCTTGATTCTTCCTCATTCTAGTCCCCATGTAAAATTCATTCAACAATGCATTGTGCCAAGAAGTGGGAGAGACAAGCTAATAAAAATAAGATACAATCTCTCCCCTCAAGGAGTTCCTAGTCTGTTGGGAGGAAACCCCATACACACAGATAATTAAGAATAAAACACATACAAAATAATAAGGGGAGGAAGAACATTAATGACCGGAGAAGCCAAAGGTAGGAGGTGGTGCTTGAGCTGGACCTTGCAGGAAGCCAGAGATTCTAAGAGTGGAAGAAGGAAGGCAACGAGCACTTGGGAAGTACCTATGCAGGGCCAGGCATCATGCTAAGCACTTTTTGAACCCTCACAAGGACCCTGGGAGGTAGGTGCTTTTATCTCCATTTTACAGATGGAGAAATGAAGGCAGGTAGAGGTTAATTCACTCGTCTAGGGTCACACTAGTAAACATCTGAAGCAGCATTTGAACTCGGGTCTTCCTGCCTTGAGAGCCAATGTGCTTTCCTGTGGGTCACCCAAGGGAGGAAAAGAGCATATTTTAGGTTTAGGAAAACAACCATGTGAGGAATTGGAGAAAACTTCTCAAAGGAGGTGGCTTCAAGATGGACCCAGAGGTGGAGAGGATACTGATGAAAACCCCCTGGGCACAGGGGGCCGGATACATGGCCTCAGGGGGCCACATGTGGCCTGCAGTTTGGGGACCCCTGCTTTAAAGTATGGTAGTGCTTGAGGGCAACTGGTTGCCTCAAGGAATTGAGAGCCAGGTCCAAAGATGGGAGGTCCTGGGTTCAAATCTGGCCTCGACCACTTCCCAGCAGTGTGACCCTGGGCAAGTCACTTGACCCCCATTGCCTAGCCCTTACCACTCTTCTGCCTTGGAGCCAATACACAGTATTGACTCCAAGATGGAAGGTGAGGGTTTAAAACAAAGCAAAAAGGTGATGCTGAGGTTTCAAGCTTGATGACTGAAAGAATGATCATGTTGTTGACAGAGAAAAGGAAACCAGGAAGAAGAGGAGGTGGTGAGGGGGAAGATTTAGGGATGCTCTCAACCCCTCGGGGCTTTTAAGCTGAATGTCTCTCTGGCACTTATGGGGTTCCAGCTGGTATTATCTGTGTGTGTGTGTGTGTGTCATCTCCTCTGTTAGCTGGCGAAGGCCGGCCGGCATTGCCCATCTTCCTGTCTGCCCCAGTGCCTGGCACCGGCTCTTGGGCGAGCCTGGAGGGTGAAGAACAGGTCGACTTGCTTTGCTTGCTGGGTGATGGCTATCTCTTCCCTTCTTCCTTTATTTGGGAAGAGGGACGGGGCCTGCCAGCCTACTCATTAAGCACCTCCTGTGATGGGCTGCCTAGATAAGTAGGATAGGGATCTGCCCTCGGGGAGTTTGCAGTCCACTGGAAAGAAGGGCCAGCAGAGGAAGATCCAGGATCCACAAGCTGTCGAAGGCCTCATTTTCTCTTTGACTCATGGCTCCCTCCTGGAATTCGTCAAGGAAAATCTAAGTACGGAGCAGATCTTGGTATCCCCAAAGGTGGACAACTGGAAGAGTCTTACTCAAGGTAAGAAAAAAAAATTCATGTTGGGTCTAAGGCAGTGTCAAAGGGGGAAAAAACACATTAACAATAAGTTTTAGGCAAAAGTCTGCCAGAAACAATTTAATTAATTAATTTATTTTTTAAACCCTTACCTTCCATCTTGGAGTCAATACTGTGTATTGGTCCCAAGGCAGAAGAGCAGTAAGGGCTAGGCAATGGGGGTCAAGTGACTTGCCCAGGGTCACACAGCCAGGAAGGGTCTGATATTAGATTTGAACCCAGAGTCTCTAGGCTTGGTTCTCAATCCACTGAGCTACCCAGATAGATGCCCCCTAAACTTGTCTTCTTGATTCAGGTTCAACACTCTAACCACTAAGACAACCAGCTACCCTTGGATTCAGTATCAATATATTATATGTTTTTACATAATATATTTTATATAATATATAATTTTATAATATATATTTTACCAATTATATGTAATAATAAATTCCCACACAAGTTTTCCTAAGTTATATGATCCAGCTTATCTCCCTCCTTCCCTTCCCTTCTCCCTCCCAATGATGGCAGACAATTTGCATGAATTATCATGCAAAACATATTTCCATCCAGATATATTTTTAAAAATCCTGACCTTCTGTCTTAGAATCAATATTAAGTATCCACTTTTTGGTATGTGAGCATTTGCAGGATTGTTTGTGCTTTGAATTTAAATGCACGAGTTATAAATACAGAGGACTGATCAACCTACTGAAAAATTAAGAACCCAGATAGTTACTTTTCAGACAAAGACTGTAGATTTCAGGTCTTGAGTTTGCCAGAGAATGACAAAAAAAATCTGCATAAATACCTAAAACTTTTGCGTGCATCTTTGTATTTATTACTTGATATAATAAAGCTTATTTTCATTAACAATTTGTAGCAAAAAAAAAATTTCCAAAGCAATAAGGCCTAGGCAATGGGGCTTAAGTGACTTGTCTAGGGTGACACAGCTAGAAAGTATCCGAGGCCAGATTTGAACCAGGATCTTCCATCTCTAGGCCTGGCTTTCTGTCTACTAAGCTACCTCACTGCCCTGGATTCATTATCAATATGAATTAATATTTATATTCTAATCCTTTCCTTCCTGAATAACCTAAGAGGGTGTTTACCTGCTAAACCAATTGCTTCAGGGACTGGGGAAGATCTAGTTCCAAACAAGCAACTCAGTGTTTTTTACAGGCCAGGCATTGCTCCCTTACACTGGTTAGGATGAAGGAAAAGGCAGTGCCTGCTCTCCGGTCCTGATGGGGGAGATCCGAGGAGTGGGGACAGATTGAGGCACGACCAACACCTGGAAGGCGATGAAGGCTGCACCAGGGGACCAAAGGGAGAAGGATGAGAGATGCAGCAGAAGTAGAGATGGCAAGCCAGGCAACGGATTGGGATATGATATGTGATGGAGTTTTAGATGAGGGGCGGTGAGGGTGGGAGTATTCTAGACAGTCATGGGAAAATAGGAAGAGAGAAGGGTTGGGAGGAAGAATAATGAATTCTCCTTTCCGATAAGATCTGGCACGATGAAGCAAGGACACCTAGGATGGCCACTACTAATATTATACTACAAATGGCAGCGATAGCAATAAGAGCAGGAAAAGAAATGAAAGGAATCAGAATAGACAATGATGAACTAAAACTAATGCTTTTTGCAAGATGATGTGATGGAATATGTGGAGAATTCCAGAGAATCAACCAAAACACCCATAGAAACAATGAATACTTTATTAGCAAAGTTGTAGGATATAAAGTAAAACCACATAAATCATTAGCATTTCTATTTATCACCACCAATGTTCAACATTAAGAGATAGAAAAGGAAATTCCATTGAAAATAATTGCAGACAATAAAAAACACCTCAGCAAAACAAATCCACCCACTTGTGAATACGATCACAAAACACTTTTCACACAACCTAAATAATTGGTAAAATATTAATTGCTCATGGATAGGATGCGTCAATATAATAAAAATTACATTTATTACCTAAATTAATTTACCTATTCAGTGCTATACTAACCAAACTATCCAGAAAGTATTTCCAAGAACTAGAAAAAATAATAATGAAAGTCATATGAATGAAAGGTCAAGGGAATTCATGGGGGGAAAAAAAGATGAAGGTGGCCTAGCTGTACCAGATTTCAAACTAAAGTGGTAATCAAAAAAACAATTTGGTTCTGGCTAAGAAATAGATCAGTGGAATAGTCTGGAAAATCAAGGCACAATATTCAATGACCAAAGCAACTCAGAGTCTGATAAATCCAAAGATCCAAGCTATTGGGGGGAAACTCACTATTTGACGAAAACTGCTGGAAAAATTGGAAGACAATATGGCAGAAACAAGGCACAGACCAACATTCACACCATATTCCAACATAAAGTCAAAATGGATACTTGATCTAAAAATAAAGGGTGATACCTTAAACAAATTAGGAGAACACAGAAAAGTTTATCTGTCACACTTATTGACAAGGGAAGAATCTATGACTAAAAAAGACAGAGAACAACAAAGTGAAATAGATCATTTTGAATACATTTAATTAAGTTTTCACATAAACAGAATCCAATGCAACCAAAATTAGAAGGGAAACAACAAATGGGGGGGGGGGATTTGTATCACATGTCTCTGACAAAGGCCTCATTTCTCAAAAATTAGATAATAAGATTTAGAATATAAAACGTTTCACGATGGATAAATAGTCAGAGGATGTGAACAGGTATTCTCAGATGAAGAAAGTACAACTATCTGTAGTCATGAAAAAATGCTCCAAATCCCTATTGGTTAGAGAAATGCAAAATAAAACAGCTCTGAGATGCCACCTTACATCTATCACAGTGGTTAATATGACCAGAAAGGAAAATGATAAATAGGAGATGTAGGAAAATTGGAACACAATACACCACTGGTGGAACTGTGAATTGACCCAACTATTTTAGGGAGCAATTTGTACCCAAATGGTACTTAAAGGGCCATAAAACTATGCAAAACCTTTGACCCAGTAATTCCACTACTGGGTCCGAATTCCAAAGAGATCAGAGATAGGGGGGAAGGACTTCCTTGCACAAAAGTATTTTTTTAAACCCTACCTTCCATCTTGGAATCAATACTGTGTATTGGCTCCAAGGCAGAAGAGTGGTCAGGGCTAGGCAATGGGGGTCAAGTGACTTGCTCAGGGTCATACAACTGGGAAATGTCTGAGACCAGATTTCACAAAAGTATTTTTAGCAGCTCTCTTTGTAGTGGCAAAGAACTAGAAACTGAGGGGGCTGTCTATCAATTGGGAATGGATGAATAAGTTGTGATATATGGTTGTAATGGAATACTAATGCACCATAAGGAATTATGAACAGGATGAGTTCAGAAAAATCTGGAAAGACTTATATGAACTGATGCAAAGTGAAGTGAGCAGAACCAGGAGAACAGTATATATAGTATCAGAAATATTATAAGATGATCAGCTGTGAAGGACTAAAAAGAAAGGCGTCAAGGGACTCATGATAAAAATGCTATCCACCGACAAAGAAGAAACTGTTGGAATCTGATGGCAGATCAAAGCATACCATCTTTCACATTTTCCCCTTCATGAGTTTATTATATGTGTGATGTCTTTCATCAAGGCATGAGGAACATGGAAATATTTATTGCATAAAAGACCATTTAACCTGGGGTGGGGGAGAGTGAGAGGGAAAGAATCTGAATCACAAAATATCAGAAAATAATTGTAAAAAATTATTTCTACATGTAACTGGAAAAAATAAAAGAAAGTCAAAGGAATATGTGTTCTGTTTTTGAGAAATAAACATTTTGAGTTTGAAATTTTTATAGAACATACAATTTGAGATATCCAATAAGCAATTGGTAATGGAAAACTAGAGGTCAGGAGGAGAGGTTAGGGCTGGATAAATAATTGTGAGAATCATCTCTATAAAAATGATAATTCAACGTTGATTGATTCCATGGGATCTGATGAGAGCACCAAATGAAATAGTATTCAGGAAGTAGAGAAGAAAGCCTAGGATTATTATCAATTGTGACCTGGATGGAGATCCAGCAAAAAGAGACTGAAGAGTGGTCAAATGTGTAGGAAGAGAACTAGGAGACAGCAGTGCCACAAAAACCTAAAGAGAAGAAAGTATCAAGAAGAGAGTGACTGACATCATCAAAGAGAACAGAGAAGTCAAGCAAAGTGAAAACTGAGAAAAATCCAATAGATTAAGAGAACTTTGGAAGCAGGTATTTGACTTGGTGGATAGAGAGCCAGACCTAGAGATGGGAGGTCCTAGGTTCATAGTTGGCCTCAGACACTTCCTTCCTAGCTGTATGACCCTGGGCAAGTCACTTAACCCCACCCCAATTCCCTAGCTCTTACTACTCTTCTGCCTTGGAACTAATTCTTAGTATGGATTCTAAGACTGAAGTAAAGATTTGAGAGAGAGAGAGAGAGAGAAAGAGAGTGAGAGAGAGAGAGAGAGAGAGAGAGAGAGAGAGAGAGAGAGAGAGAGAGAGAGAGAGAGAGAAGAGAGAGAGTAAACTTGGGAGAAAGCTTTTTCAACTGAATGATGAGGTTAGAAGCCAGGTGGAACAGAGATGAAGAGTGAGAAGAAAGGGAATCGAGGCACCAATTATCATCAGCTTTCTCAAGAAGGTAAACCATGAAAAGGAAGAAAGCTATAGTCTGGTAGCTAAGAGGGATGGACAAATCAGGTGAGGACTTTTTCTTTGTTTTGTTTTGTTTTAAGGATGGGAGAGCCATGGACTTGGTTTGTAGGCAGCAGGGAAATAGTCGGTGAGAGACTAAAGAATAGGAAGAGAGAGGGAAGGATAGAGTGGGCAATCTGCTGAAGAAGATGGGAGGGAATGGCATCCCATGTGCATAGAGTGGTGTTTGCTTTGGCAAGGAGTAAAGGAAGAGATAATGCAAGAAGGTATTTCAGGATGTGAGATGAGGAGGGAGGGAGAAGAGGAAGTTCGTGAACGTGGAAATGGAACACTTGCGGGTGCAGCTGAAATAGAGTGAAAGAACAGGTCTTTGGTGATGCGGAGATTGAAGAGTGGGGAAATTGCTGGGTTTGGGAAAGTCGTCTTGCATGAAGGCAGGAGTTAAGAGAGGGCAGGAAGTAGAGAGAAAGGCTGCGAGCCTGACGTTGAACTTACTTAGGAAGGAACGACAGTGTCGTAGAGTTGGGAGATAACAGCTATCAGCATCTTGATTGGGTGATAAATTTACACTGAATAAACCTTAAAGGAAGAGAATGATTTTAGTAGTGGGAGAGAATAGAAATGATAACTAGGGGCAAAGGAGTATTCTGACTGTTCCGTGTTAGCTGGTGATTTGGAGAAAGAGTGAGGTGAAACGAATCAAGAAAGACACTGAAATTGAATTGAGCCTTGAAGGAAAAGAAGGACCTTCCGCAGAAGGAGAGGGACCATGGGGAGGAGAAGGATGTCCCCTGTCAGAGACAGCAGCCAGCCCAAGCAAAAACCAAGGGACAAGAGAGATAAGGAAAGAGAGTTGCAGAATGAACCAGTTTGACTATAAAGAAAAGCAGCATAAGAAAAAGCTGGACACGTTAGAACTGGATCACGGATAGCCTTGTGCGTCAGAGTGAGAAGCTTTAATTTTATTATTCCTCTTCCTCCAAGATTCAGGATAGTGAACCTGAGTTCCAGGAGGCTGTACCAGGGGAAAGCGAGCCCCAACAGGTCCTTTCCAGCTGGAAGGGCTTTGAGGACAAGCCCTTGAAGCAGAATGTAAGTCTGCTGGGGTTTTTTGAGTCTCATCAGCCAGTGTTATTTTTAACTCAACAATTAAGAGTATTTCTTCTTAATCCCTGCCAGCAACTATATCTGCTTGTTTTATTTAAACAAGCATTGGTCAGTTACAGGAAATGTCCACTTTTACAGAACAGGCTTGGGACTAGGTTACTGCCATCACAAGATTTTAATATAAGTACTGCAGAAATAAACAAAAGCACTTTTAAAAGAGGGAAGGAAAGAAGGAAGGAGGAAGGTCATTTTTTAAATGGACAATTTTACAATTCAGTTTTTTTTTCTTTTAATTCTAGTTTTCTCTGTACTTAGAATTACTGAAAGCATCTTTCAGTTAAGAAATTCTAGACCCAGGTTGATGATGGTTTAGAGTTGCTTTTAATGTTTGTTAAAGCTAAGGTTAAACCCTCTGGCAGTGGATTGAGCCCAGCTAAATTTGGAGAGGCTTCTTGCCCCAAACTTGGGAACCAGGTATGGCGGATTTCTTTCTTTAAAAAGCCACATGGCCCAACTAAACTTGTAAAATTGAGGCTTGGAAAGTTTATGATCTGCCATAATAGAAGTAATACCCACGGTGATGAAATCAGACCCTTCAGATATGTGGGAAAGTATTAGTCAATTATTATTAGTCAAGGGATTAAGTGGGAATGTGGGCAGGTCACCCAAAGCAATCTACAATCAGACTTCCAGAAAGTCAGCCTCAGGTGGTAGAAAAGACTCCTTTAGAGTACCCAGGTGAATCCCAAATCAGCCAGAGAGATGCTGGCCATAGGAAGATACCATTCTATTTTGGGTTTTTTTTTTTTCTATTTATAGAAGAACATACTTGGACTTCAGACCTAGAGAGACCTTTGGGGCCAAGCTGGGCTCAGGAGTATTAGCTAAAAAACCCCCACAAAGTCTTATTACTGGGGTTCTTAACCTGGGGTTTCTGAACTTTTAAAAAATATGCATTTTTTCCCTTTTTATGCCAAATTTTTTGGCCAATTATTTGTAATAAATTTCCACATGATTTCTGAAGTTATAAGACCCAAATTGTCCCCCTCTGTCCTTCCCTCCTTGCTCCTGGAGCTGGCAAGCAATTTGACCTGGGATAAACATGTATTATTATGCAAAACATATTTCCATATTGTTCAAAACCCCTTACTTTCTGTCTTAGTGTCAATTCTAAGACAGAAGAACACCAAGGGCTAAGCAATCAGGGTTAAATGACTTGCTCAGAATCACATAGCTAGGAAGTATCTGAGGCCAAATTTGAACCCAGGTTCTCCCAGACTCACAGGGCTGTTTTGAGGAAAGTGAATTGTTGACCTTTAAAAAACTCTGGAAACTTGAGCTATTTTTAAGAGGGGCATTTTGGTCTATTAGAGAGAGACTAGATTTGGAATCTGAAAATCTGGGTTTTGGTCCTGGTGGTATCATTGTTCCATGCTAGGTAAATTCCTCACCCTTTCTGAGTCTCATTTCCTCATCTCCAAAATGGGTATCAACATAGGTACATGATGTTTGTTTGACTGAGTTGAATATTTACATTTCTTACGTCATAGGGTGGTGAGGAAAGTGTTCTGTAAACCTTAAAGATAGATTAACAAAAATTAATAGCTTGAGAAATTTGAGTACTATCCAGCCTAATGTTGGATGGTTTTCTTCTATACATAGCCTTGAACAGGGGGCAGCATGGCATGCTAGAAAGCACTGGATTTGGAGACAGAAGATCTGGTTGGTTTGGGTTTTTTTTTTTAAATAGATTTTTATTTAATTTTGTTTTCTTACCTTTGTAGTTTTCCTCAGTATCCATATCCCCCCCACTTTCAGAAAGCCATCCCCCATAACAAATAGTTTTTAAAGACAACTTAATTCATCAATACACTGGAAAAGCCTGAAAATAAGTATAATATACATCACTTGTGGACTTCCCACCTCTGAAAGGAACTGGGGTGGGAGTGTCTTTTCATCCTTTTTTTTTTTCAGAACATGCTTGTCCTTAATAATTTTGCAGCATTCACTTTTGCCTTTTTTTGGTACTTCTTTCCATTTATATTGTAGTTTTGGTACTGCTTACTTCACTCTACATCAGTTCAGATATACTGTTCTCTGCCTTTTTGATTTTCAAGAAAGCCTGGATTTGGAATCACTGCCCTGTTATCTCTGACATTAGGTAAATCGCTGTATCCTACTTTCCACATTTGTAAAATAAGAAATTGGATGAGATTCTCTCTCCATTATTCTCTCCTCATCCCCCCTTTTTATGTAAATATATTTTATTTTAACAATTACATATCATAACAATCTTCCACATAAGTTTTTTGAAGTCATAAAATCCAAATTATCTTCCTCTTTCTCTTCCTTCCCCCTTCCCCTTCCCAGAGATGTTAAGCAATTTGATCTAGGTATACATATATTATCATGCAAAATATTTCCATATTGTTCATTGTTGTAAGAGGATACCCAAATAAAGTGAAAAACTGACTGCTTTAATCTTCATTCTATCTCCAACAATTCTTTCTTTCTCTGGAGGTGGATAGCTTTCTTTATCATAAGTCCCTCAGAATGGTTGGGTTATTGTATCACTGAGAGAAACTAAGTCTTTCATAGTTGATCATCCCACAGTATTGCTATTACTATGTATAATGCTTTCCTGGTTCTGCTTTTCACTCTGCATCAGTTCATGTAGGTCTTCCCAGCTCTTTCTGAAATCATCCTGCTCATCATTCTTTATAGCACAATAGTATTATTCCATCACCATGTTCAGTCATTCCCCAATGGATGGACATCCTTTCAATTTCCAATTCTTTGCCACCACAAAAAAGGGGCAGCTATAAATATTTTTGTATTTTGTTAAGTAGGCCCTTCCCCTTTTTTTATTTCTTGGGGATGCAGACCCATCAGTGGTATTACTGGATCAAAGGGTATGCACAAATGTAATGATCTGGGACAATCCTGAAAGAATTATGAGGAAATGCTATCCACCTCCAGAGAAAGAACTGTTAGAGTCATCTTTCACATCAGTGTATCTTTGATTTTATTTTGGGTTTTGGTTATCTATGAGTATGCTCTTAGAACAATGACCATAGCAGTGTGTTTTGCATGACAAAATAAAATTTAAAATAAAATAAGGGTATGTATAGTTGTATAGCCCTTTGGGCATAGTTCTAAATAACTCTCAGAACGGTTGGCTCAGTTCACAACTCCACCAACAATGCATTAGTGTTCTAGCTTTACCTCATCCTCACCAACATTTACCACTTTCCTTTACTGGACAGTCTGATAGGTGTGAGGGAGTACCTCAGAGTTGTTTTAATTTGCATTTCTCTAATCAAGAGCGATTTAGAATATTTTTTCATATGATTATTGATAGCTTTGATTTCTTGATCTGAAAACTACTTGTTCATATCCTTTGGCCATTTGTCAATTTCCAAAATCTCATTATTTTGATGGCCAGAATCTCTTGCCTTGCTATTTGTAACAAATTGCTTGTGAGCCAAAACAAAGCCCTTTACTTCGGTCTGGCTTGTGGGTGACCGCACTTTGAGAGAGAAAGAGAGAAGGGAAATAGGAAATGAGGGTGCTGGCTTTAAGAACAGCAGCACAGGAGGAAGGAGGCATTTGCCCTCGAGTGTGGCAGGTCTCTGTACCCGGACAGCAGGCTTAGGTATCCGGGAGGCAGGAGTTTAGGGGTTTTGGAACCAGGACCCAGGGCAAGGTCCCTTGGGTCAGCTCCAAGGAGGTGCTAATGTCCTTGAAAACAGACACCTCTTCTGTCTTTGACCCTAATAAAATTGATAAATGTTGAGTACAATTGAGTTAATAGGAAGAACATTAACAATGAGTCAGAAGGCTTAGGATGAAAGTCCTTTCGGCTCTACTCGCTAGCTGTGTGACTTTGGAAAAAACCCTTGCCTCTCTGAACTTCATATTCCTTATTGGTAAATCGGCGTGGGAGGCGCTAAGTTCCCACTATAAAATCCAAAACCACTACACTAGAAGTCCTCACCGCATAAGATTACACCAAATTCTGGGACGTGGTAGGGGGGGGAAGAAGGAGGGGCCCCACCTAGAGCACCCAGAGCCCCGATAGGGGCGGGGTTGGGGGCGCGCATGCCCACGTCGGAAAACGGGAGGGGAGGAATGGTGGAGGCCCAAGGCCTTTTAGGTACATGCGCAGTATCGGCGGCATCTTGGCTTCCTAGGCAGCAGGGGGCGCCATGCAGAATGCCCTTTACTAGACCAGCTTCTCCCCGGCCCCGCCTCTCTTGGTGGCGGTTGGAATTTGAATCCTGGTAGGTCCCAGCCTCTGGCATTTGGAGTGGAGGGGTGAGCTCGCAATTGACGCGGGCGCGTGAGGATCTCTTTTTCTGGGTGAAGTGACCGAGCGCCCCCTTCTCTGGTGGTGGAAGGGTTATTGTTTCCATTCCGGTCCGACCTCCCCCGCCCCACCATGGGGAGTCCGGGGCCACGGTGTCCCGTAAGCGAGCAGCGGGCTCGCTGGGAGCGGAAGCGAGGCCGCACGGCGCGAGAGCTACTAGAGACGGAGCGCCGCTACCAGGAGCAGTTGGCGCTGGTGGTGCAGGTGCGCGTGGACACCGGCTGGTGGGCACGGGTCTGGGAGAGGGGGGCGGAGGGCGGAGCCCCGGGTAGGGAGTTGGGGCAGACTAGGGGTAGAACCAGGATTCTCGTGGGGTGGGAGTGAGTAGCACACTGGTGGGCACAGAAAGATCCCTGGTCTGATCTGTGGTTGGGGTACTGCCTACACTTTTAAGTACTTTAGCGGTCTTTCAAAGTTTCGCCGGGTGTCGTCCAGCCTCCCCCCAATCCTATGACTCTCCCCTTCCCCTCCCCAGTACTTTTTATGCATTTTGAGAGCTAAAGGGACCCTGCGACCAGCTGAGCTACTGGCTGTGTTTGGACCCTGGGAATCCATCCATATTGCCAGCCAGTGAGTAAGGGCAGAAAGGGTGTTTGTGGGAGAACAGTGGGCCGGAGGTGTGCCTGCGGAAGGCAGTCTGTGTTTTCCTTTTTGCACAGGGAGCTGCTCCTGCACCTGGAAGCTGGGAATTGGGGGGCAGGCCTAGAAAGATTCTGTCACCACCTGGAACTCTACACTCGTTTTGCTGCAAACGAAGAGCAGTCCAGAGCCACACTGCAGGTACCCCCACTTCCTGGGAGAGGTGTTCCCCCCCTCAGGGCATTTGTTCATTCCCTATTTTGTCTCAGTACATTTATTGTGAATCTCCTGTATATGCTACAAACAGGCAAGGCCCTCATCCCAGAAAGTTAATAGTATAGACTGTGTGCACAAGTAACTGTAAGGGCAGTATAAGCACCAAATTGTGCCCCTTATTGCTTTTCTTCCATAACCCAACCCCACTCTCAACTTAGAAGCGGCTAAGAAAGAGTAAGCACTTCAGAAGGTTTGTACAGCTTCAGGAGGGACGGCCTGAGTTTGGGGGCCTTCGGCTTGTGGACCTGCTTCCCTTGCCACTGCAACGCCTCCAACAGTAAGTGATCTCTGATTCCAACTTGATCCCTGCTCTGATGCCAGTCTACTCTCAGACCCTTTCCCTAGTTCTGAAAGAGGGCTTGTCTTCACCTCATACTCTCAATTGGGAGGTGACTGACTGTCAGGGTAGGGCGGGTAGCACTGGGCTTAAATCACTAACACCAAGGTTTGGAATTCTGTCTCAAAAGTCTCTGGGAAAGTCAATCCCTCTTGGCCCTAGTTTCCACACCTGTAAAATAGGAATAAAACCTGTAGGTATTATAATATGTATAACAAAAAAATATAATATATAACATTACCAATTCGGGTTGTTGTAAGGATCAAATGATATAAAAGTGTGTGAAATGTTTTGCAAATTTCAAAGGACTAGATAAAGGTCAGCTATTATTAAGATCAGGTTTGGCCGTCCTTTGGCTGTCAAACAGTGAGCATTGGTATTTTGTGATTTAAATACCCAAATTCCTGGGTATGCTGCTTTTTTCACAAACTCTTTTTGTCCATAGAAAGCATGGACAAGACTAGGATTAAATAACTCCAGGAAAATAAGTAGGGAGCTGGGAATCTGTAGCCTTTTGTAGAATTCTCCCTGTGTCACTCCCTCTCCCTATGGAGTAAATGCCAGAAATTCCATCGTGGTTACTTGGAGAAATAGGCAGAGTACCTTCTACTTCTGGATGTAAGAACAAGATTTGAGCACATGGAGCTCTGGATAGGTGTAGGAATAGAGAAAGTAAATGAGACTTTAAGTTAGAGCTGCAAGAAATCAACCTCTTCTGAGCCAGGAAATACAGAAAACAAATGTATCCATAATGGTTTGTCTAGTAGAAAAGTGATATTTTGATCAATCGATGATTGGATAAGTTTGCTTTTCCTAGGCTTACTTGGCAACTAACATCCCTAAAACTTCTTTCCATCTGTTCCAGATATGAAAACCTGGTTGTAGCTTTGGCTGAAAATACGGGTCCTGACAGCCCTGACTATCCACAGCTCACAAGTATGTTTGCCCCAAGCCAACATCATGAATATATCCCAGACTCCAATGCTAGCTCCACAATTGGATCTTTTAGTCTCCTTTTTCCTTCTCTTCTCCATTCCTTAACACCTCTTTTCTAGTTGTTTTATTAATCAAATGGCATTTTGGCGGGGGTTATCATTTTAGAGGCTGCTCAGAAGCTGAGTGAGGCCATCCAGCACGTTAGTGCCATTAGTCGGGAACAGGAGAATGGCAGACAACTCCACCGTATTCAGACTTTGCTGAGTGGTCGTCGGGCTAAAGGCCTGACCAAAGGTCAGAGTCCTAACCCCTACCCCTCTGGTCCCCTTGCTCCACAAAGGCCTTTAGGATCCTTCTCCCCCAAGATCTCAAAATATAAGAATATTTTTAGAGAAGTAGCACATTCCCAGTGTCACCCCCTGGTCTTTGTGAAATATACTAATCACCTTCTTCTCTCTACCACAGGGCGCTGGTTCCTTCGACAGGGCTGGCTACTAGTGGTCCCACCTAAGGGGGAGCCAAAGCCTCGAATGTTCTTCCTCTTCTCTGATGCACTTTTGATGGCTAAGCCCCGGTCTGTTCTACATGTCCTATATGGAGGGACCTTTGCTTGTCGGGCCCTTTACCCCATGGCCCAGTGTCAACTCCAGAGGATCTTTGGCCACTCAGGGGGAGCAGGGGGTGGACTGCTCAGTGTAAGTGGAACTGTGCTCAGGGGTAGGGAGAGTGTTCCCTGGGTTAGACCTCACAGTTCTTTTATTCCTAGGATCAGGCCTATAACTACCCCCAAGATATATATGCTTAACAGCTATTCTAAAAAAAAAAATGTATTCATGACACACTTTTAAGTTTAATCTGCGGCATTATTAATATCCATCACTTTAAGTTTAGACAATCAACAAAACAATAAATTAAGCCCCAATTTGTAGAAGATACATTATGGTCAGTCTGACATTCCAACAAGACAGATATGTGGCCCCAAATTTTCCTGAGTAACCTGTTTAGATCCATCTTTAGGAATTTCTTTTAAAACATATAAACATGGCATAAGATCATTTGAACTGGGTAGGATTCAGGAGACCTCGATTTCAATCCCACTTATACCTCTAGCTAGTATGTGACTTTGGGCACTCTGAACCTCTTATCCCATTTGTAAAATTAGGGGATTGGATTAGACCAGGTCATCTCTAAAGATTCTTCCAGCTCAAAACGACTGAACACTCTCAGTACTCCCTCCCCTAAATCTTTCCCAGGGTTTAAGAAATAAGCCCTGTCCTCCATGTAGCATAGACTTGAAATCTGTTTGCTACAACCACCAATACCTTCACATGATAGGCTATGAAGAACAGTAGACAGCTAATTTTGGAGCCATGCAGACCTGAGTTCAAGTCTCACCTCTACACACACACACTCTCTCTCTCTCTCTCTCTCACACACACACACACACACACACACACACACACACTGTGCAAATCACTTCACCTCAGTACCCCAGAACAAGGATTGGTACATGGACTGCCATTTGTTTTTGTACTGCCAAGAATAGTCTTTATATTTTTTAAATAATGTTTTAGAAAAGCATAGAAAAATAGGCAGTTTGCCAATAGGCTTTAATTTATCAATCCTTGGTCTATACTACTATGTAAGATTATAAATTGAAGAGAAGTTACAGCCCTGTGTTATTAGTTCCCTCACTATATCAGATTACAAGTTGAAGATCCTATCACCATCCTTGACTGCATATATTTATCCTTTTCTTAGATAGCAATAGCTTCAGCTTTAAGATTGAGTTTTCTGGATAGAGAACTTAAGTTATTTTTTCCTTCCTCTCAGCTTTCTTTTCCCCAGGAAAAACTGCTGCTCATGTCCACCAACCAAGAGTCACTATCTCGTTGGTACCACAGTCTGACCTTAGCCATCAGGTATGCCTTGCATCTCACTTAGTTCTAAGGAATGATTTTGCAATATGTAGAATTCATGTGTTTCCATCACCATTTATGTACTCTATATTTCTCTGGCTCCTGGGGACCAGGCTTATTTATTGTTCTTTTTCTACAGCAGCCAGAGAAGGTAGAAGAGCACTTTACAACTGTTTCCAACTAGATATGGGGAGACTGGTTGCTTTGAAGCCCAGCATTTCCAGGACTTGTATAACCATTTGGTATTAAAGACTATGATGAGAATGTGTGGATGATATGTATATATATGTATGTATTTCTATTTGATGGAGTACACACTGATTTATGTTTTGGATGATCAAGTTGTATATTTAAATGGAATAAATTTTATTTTTATTAAAACTTCTCAGCTCCTTGAACAGAGCCTTTTCCCTCAAATCTGAGCTTTCGATTCCTTGCCAAGTTCTCTAAAACTGATAATATTCCCTTAACCCCTGAGAGGCTAAATCTCATTCTATCTGCCTTAGTCTGTGACTTGGATTCCTGTGATCCATTTCCTCCTCCTGAGTCCCCACAATTTTCCATTTTCCCCAAATTGGTCCCAGGAGACATGTGGAGCCCAGGCCTCAGTTCCTCTCTCCTCAGGTTCCTCCCCCCAACCCCAGGTCTGAAGGTCACTGCCATCATCTTCCTCAGCACTCGGGTCCTCATGGATAGGGGGGTTGTACTCTGTGTGTGGGGGGGAAGGGGGGCAGCATGAGTCCTCAAATCAGACAATATCAGACACAAATATCTGATATTCCATCCAAGGACCCCTACCTTGGGAAGTGGTGGTGGTGTCCAGCCCCTTGTCCTTTAACAGCTGGCTGATGGTGTGAAGCCTTAAGGTCAACAGGTCCTGCTGGGCTCCAGCCAGAGCATCCACACTGCAGAGATACCCAGTCAGGCTTCCTTCTACTTGCCTTCTTCCATGCCCCAGAACCGCATAACCCTCATCCCGGCCTGGGCCCATCACCTCTCACCGCTCAAACAGAGGGTCCAGCTGGTCCAGCAGGCCTCCCAGAAGTTGCTCCGTCTTGGCTAGCTTTTGGGCCAGCTGCTCTTCTGGGAAAGTAAGAGCCATTTGCCCCGTGACATCGATGGGGGCAGCCCACTTCTATCTGCCCCCCTGCCCCGGCCCCCCCCCCCCCCCCGTGGCCTTCACCTCTGTGCAAAAGGTCCTTCTCGGTGGGCTTCTCCTCTGGGGAAACTTCGGCCTCATCTTGTCCCTAAAATGAGATAAGGCACGTCGGTCTCCTACCACACCCGAGGGCGCATACTGTAGTGGGACGCCCCTCCGGACGTCAACCATTCCCCACCCCAGGGACCCGGACCCCCACACCTGCAGACACCGGCGCAGTACGAAGGCCAGGGCGCCCACGGCATACAAGGCTCCCAAGGGCAGCGGCCCCCACGGTGGACCCGCCGCCCGAGGCTCCTCTGGCGTCCTCCGCTGTCCGTCTCGGGATGGCTCACCTGCAGAGCGAAAGCAGAGTTGGGGTCACGACCGCAGAGTGGCGCGAGGAGGTCCCTATCTCCGGCCGCGCCACTCTTCTCCCCTCCTTCTGCCGCCCATTACCTGCGGGGGGCCGCGGTCGGGCGCCACCTTCGAAGATCCGGAGCGCTACGCCCACGAGTAGCAGCGCTAGCGCGGCCGGGACCAGTACCTGGCCGCAGAGCCCTGGGGCTGGCATGGCGAGAGGGCGGTGCGAGCCTGAATTGGAGGCCAGCACAGCCCTGTAACGTGGGGCAGACGCAGACGCACCGCGTGACGACACACGCAGTGCGCCCAGCTGGTCCCGCCCATCCAGTCGGGAGCGAGTGACTAACTCCCTTAATTTACATAATATATTCATCTAACGGGTCTCCGGGTGTATGCTGGCTACTTCTCTCAAATTCTCCAGAGATACTATTTATTTCGATGAATTTTTTGCAATACTATCCTTTTCTAATTTTGTTTCTCAAGTAAAGGACTTTAATTCTGGAAGTCTGAAAAAAATTCTCTAAAATTTTCTAACCACAATATAAAAGGGCTGACGTTCTTTGGGTCTTTATAAAAGTGTGTGCCAATGAAAAGATCGGAGGCGCTTGCTGAAGGCCTGTTACCTAGGCTACGTACGGGGGACATGTTCCCCATCTGCGCCTAGGGGAAAGTCCCCGGACCAATGGCAGAAAGTGCCACGCACGCACGTGCGGTCTGGCCTATGTCGCAGCTCCATATCTCCCTGCCAAGAAGTTCTACAACCTCGGTTGAAGCACTGAGCGGAGGGAGCGCGATGAGGCCGCCCTTAGTCAAGAACTGGATAGTTACGCAGGCAGTGCGTCATGCGCACCAACTCCACGGGGCTCATTCTCAGCGCGTCTACTTTTCTTTAGTTGCTTTAAAAACATTCATTCTGTTCTGTTGTCGCTATACCCAAAGGAAGAATGCCCCCTCCCTCTAGGAGCTTGCGATCTAAAAAAGTGGATATGCAAACAGTTTGAGAATAATAAAAGAAAAAACTTCGAGAAAAAGAGAGCATGGCCAGAAGTTCGGATGGTCTGGGCTCAAGTTTGACCTCCGACACTTCCTGGCAAGTCATTTAGCCCCTAATTGCCTAGCCCTGGTCCTTCTGTCCCAGAGTTCCAAGGACATGAAGTACGGGTTTCAATCAATAAAAGGGAAGCACCGTAATTGGAGAAGACGTCCTGAAGAAGGAGGGATTAAAACCGAACCAGGAGGCGGAGGGAAGAAGAGCCAGGGAGAATGCAGGGAGTGGAAGGATGGAGTACCGCCTGAGTAACAGTCAAGTGGTAAGGGTCATTAGACCCAAGAGTACCACAGGAGTAACGTCTAAGCCTGGAAAGGCAGGGGGGACTACAGTAAGAAGGGCTGTGAATGCCTTTTGTATTTGCTCTTGGAGGCCATAGGGAGCCACTGCAGTTTGAAGGGGGTCAGAGCTGCTTTTTAGAAAAATCACTAGTGGCTGAATGGAGGAAGTCCTGGCAGATCCACATCCAGCAGGCTAATACAGAAGTCCTGCATGAGGAGAGGAAGGATTGTACCAGAACCATGACAGTGTCAGAGAATATGTGATGTGAGAGAATGAGGGACTGGGAGTCTTGGTTGGCAGGTTCTGGTTCAGCTATATGGCACTTACTGCAGCTCCAGAGGGCCAGAGGGCCACAGTCCAGTGAGAACCAAGGAGATGGGAGGTTAGCAAGGAGGCTAGATTTAAGGTCATCATCACAGAGATGGCAAATGAAATCCATGGGAGCCGAAGTGAAATTGTAGAGGGAAAAGCAGTGAGGCGCTGGTCAGAGCTTAGGGAGCATGCCATGAAGCATGGCATCTTCACCTTGTTTCTAAAGTTGCACAAAGGCAACAAAGGGTGGGAGTGATCCAAGGCTGAGGCTTGGGTGTCATGGGTACTCTGATAAAGGGCCTAGGGATTCAAGAAAGGAAAGGAGCATCCAGTTGAATGGATTCACCATAAGATGGGGAGACTAGGAGAGAGTGGCTAGTTCAGGGGGGATAGCCTGGAGAGAATTGTCAGGGTCAAGGGCCTGAAGATCATAGTGAGGATGAAGAGTGGGGTCATGCAAAGGATGGCTGAGAGATGAAAAGCCAGATAAGAGGGTTTCAGAATTCTTTAACGGGGAGGTGGTGTCAAGATCAAAAGTATAACCATCTTTGTATGTGGCTGAGGTTGAGTGGAGGGGTAGGTTGTGGGCAGTGAATAGGCTGTGGAAATGAGTGTTTAAGGCATTTGAGGGAGAATCAATGTATGCTGGCGTCCCTTAGTCTGATATAAGGGCAGGATTTGGGGAGGAGAGTTGGTCGATAAATATTTTAGTAAGTGCCTAGTTACTGGGGATCCAAAAGAGCCAGAAGATATTGCCCACCCTCAAGAAGCTCACAATCTAATTGGAGAGGCAGGGGGAGGGGAAGATGGGATAAATGGGAATAAATGGGACATGGCTGAGAGGGCACTAGAGGAAAAGAGGATGGGAAAGGCTTCCTGTCAAAGGTGGGATTTTAGTTGGGACTTCAAGGAAGCTACGGAGGTCAGAAATCAAAGCAGGGAAGAGGGAATGATCCTGGCATGGAGGATGCCAGAGAAAATGCTCAGTGCAGAGAGAGGTCTTATTCATGGAACAGCCAGTGGTAGGGAATAACGTGTAAGGAGCCTGGGAAGGTAGGAGAGTTAAGATTATGAATAGCAAACAGAGCATTTTGTATTTGACCCTGGAAGTGATAGTCACTGAAACTGATTAGATGGGGGGGGGGGGGGGGAGCATCATCAGATCTGTTTTAGGGAAATTATTTTAGTGAATAAACAGAATGAATTGGAATGTTAGTGTGAGACTCTAAGAGGCTATCCCTAAGTTTAACAGTCAACTGTTCTTTTGCAAATAGGGTCCTTGGAACTCTTACTCCATTTTCTGAAATAAACATTTCAGAAGGCGATTGAGTTCCTAGAATGGTCCACAGAAGCCTAGAAGCTCTGTACTAACAGTAACAAACTTGACCTACCCACCTGGGTGCTGAGAAGGGTCTCTGGCTTGGGATGAGGAAGGAGATCCCAACCAAGGAACTCTTGGCCTAGGCTCCACTACCCCAGCATCCTAAAATAATTCTCAGCCTAGATGGAAGGATGCACTTTAATGGAAAAGAAAACGAGGGGGTAGTACCTCCTTTCTCTCCTCTCCCACCTTCATAAAAAAGAAAGTTGAGGGAAATGAATGCCCAGAGTCTTCTTGTCTTTGTAGAAAGACTATTATCTGACCAGGCCAGGAGGTTGGAGAGAAGGAAGCACTGAACACCAGAAGGCTGATTACCACCAGAAAAGGAAAAGATGAAGGCAGAGCTGGAGACACTAGAGCTCACTTGCCCTGTTCATCGTTATCCAAGTCTAAAGGAAACTTATGCTCTAACCTTTAATTACAGCTTAGAGGAAACTAAGATGAGGTAGCTGAAAAGGGGGGTTGGGTCAGAACAAAGAGGGCAAGGAAGTTTTACTAGGGTGCTGCTGAAATGTGGTTGAGGGAGGGGAGTTATGCCATCAGATCTCAGCATTAGGAAGACTAATTTGACGGCATGTTGCAGATGGGAAAAGGCAGATAGCAAGGAGGCCAGTTAGAAGGCTGCTCTTGCATTCCAAACAAAAGGAAGACGTCTAAATAAGGTGGGTATCCTGGGAATAGAAAGAGGAGAGACAGTAGATAAATTGTGTAGCATGTAGGCCTGGAAAAGATTGAGTTAAATAAGGGGTAACCTGGAGGGGAAGTTCCTTCTACTCTGGGAGAATTGAGGTGAATGGTTCTGGTGAGGAAGCTAGAAAGGAGAACTAGTTCTCAGATCAGGTCCATTCCTCCTTTCCATCCCTCATCCATTCCTTCTCTCCACCACATTGCAAGGCCTATGCTTGGGATTCTCAGGGATAGGAACCCACGGGGGATTTATCATAATGAGGCTTGGGCCAAAGTGCCCCAGGTTAATAGGTCTAAAATCAAGTACCTTTAAGTCAGCACTGAGTATCTTCCCTCAATATTCCCTAGGAACAATGAGGTTAAAGCGGAGGGAAGAAAGGGCATGAGGGCAGGAGACATTTCATGGGACTCCCACATCTGGGGAGGGGAGGACATTTCCCCCATCTCTGCTCCGGAAGGAAGCTCCTGTGGCTTTCGTAGTTGCAGCTAATGTGCCGAGCTGCAAGGGTCTGAGTGACTGAGGCAGGGAGAGGGGCTCTCTCCTTGTCGTTATCCACAGAGGAAGGCAACTGGGGCTCTGAGCCTAGAGGGTCCTAGCTCCAGGGGGTTGAGGGGCACTGCAGGTTTCCCTCAGTAGGCTCAGACTCCGATATCTTTGCATTAATGATGGGGGGGAAATGCGAAAATGCTACAGCTGGTGAGGTGGGGACAGGAGGGTGGCTGGGACTGAGCAGGGAGGAGGTGGGGGATAGCTTGGCTGAAGGGGAAGGGCCTGGTCAAGAAGAGGGTGTGGTGATGGCCTAGTGACTACTCCTTTCAGGGTTCCCTGACCTGCAGTGTGCCTATGGGCTGTGGGCCCTGCTTGGGGCGGTGTCCCTGTTGCTGCTTTTGGTACTGGTTGAGCACCTAGCCCGATGGACCAAAGAGAAGAACAGGACCTTCCAGGGACAGGAATGGTGAGTACTTCTGAGGAGGCACCAGAGGGAGGCCATCCCCTCAGGCATCCCTAATCTCTCTGAGATTCCAAAGGGATAGTTCTGTACTCTGGCCTTTCCCATCTTTCTTGTTCATCCGCTACCCCTCCTCCTTCCTATTGCAGCCCCAAAAGGCCTGTGGAAGAGGTACCTCTCTATGGGAACTTGACATACCTGCAGACAGGTGAGGAGATTGGGGGGAGGCAAAGTGATGAGGCGGGGTATAGAGGGACTCAGGAGCTTGTGAACGAGGGTCTGATTACATCCTGTCTCAGGGAGGCTCCCACAGAAGCCAGGGTCCACCCTTCAAGAACAACCTGAAGGAGACCTCCCTCAAGTAAGTCTGATCTGGGACGCAAAGGGCAGGGAAACTGAGGTCCTGAGGTCCCCACACACCCCTTAATCTGCCTCTGTGTCCCCAGGCAAGGGAAGAAGCTATGTGCTACGCCAGCCTGCAGCTGCAGCCCCCTCTGGGGCGCTCCCCGGGGCCCAGTCCTGGGCCACCTATCAAGTACTCCGAGGTGCTAATGGTGTTGGATGCCGAGCAGCCAGCGCCTCTGCCTCGGCTCCCAGAGCCCGAACTCTATGCTTCTGTGGGATCCCAGGCCCGCCGGGCAGCATTTCCTGATGAGGACTATGCCAACAGCCAGCCAGGGGATGGATGACTGGAAGACCCATGCTGAAGTACCAAATTCATCTGGGGGGGGGGAGGGAGGAGAGGAAAGAGGCCGTGGTGCATGGGGCCTGACCTCCCCGCTCAGCCCAGGGTCACTTTAATTTGGGTTATGACCACAGGAGAGAGCAGGGGAGAGAGAAGCCCACTCCAATATGCTAGGAAGCCAGGGAAGCTATTCAATTCATCAGGGCATGAGACCAGCTCCACTTTTAGACACCCCTGCTGGGTGGAGATTGCTTTCACACCCCCTCCCTTCTCAGTCCTTCTGAGGTTAGCCAGTTCCGGCCCCCACGACACATCTCCAGCTTCTTCGGAAACACAGGAAGTGGTGGTGGTATCTGGGGGTGGGGGGCCATGAGTGCCTGGGAGGAGCAGATGTGCCAGAACAAGCATGTGCACATTAGAGCCCCAGAAAGCAAGCAAGGGTACGAGAGCCCACTAAGCTGGAATGTATGCACCAAGATGCCAGGCACCCGCAAGGACAAGTGATACCTGAGGTACCCATCTTCAGCCCCCTAATACAGGTTCCAAGAAATTGAAAGAACAGGGTGGAGTCAGGGGCACAGCCCCCTCTCCGGCTATTTTGATTTTTTTTTCTTTAATCAAATAATCTCTCACTGTAAAAAAAGGATGCATGTTTCTTTTAAATTAAATATTTTCTAAAATATGAGGACATTTACATAAAAGTCTCCAGTCTTGGGTACAGACTACCAGGGGTGGGGAAGCAGGGGATCTGTAGTCACTGGCAGGAAAAAGGAAATCAGAGACAGAGTGGTCTTACTGGCTCTCGCCACAGCAACGGGAAGAGGGTTCACATTCATAATGGAGCAAACCTGGGTGGGGGCAAGATGGTCTCCTCCTTCAGGCAGGGGCCAACGGGGGCAGCAGGAATGGAGGGGGAATGGGGAGAGTGCAGGCCCAGGACGGAGGGGTGAGGCCGAGTGCCAGTGTGTGCAGTCGTGAGCAGGGAACGGGGGCTCTGCCAGCTGGGGCTATGCATCAGCAGGGCCTGCAAGGTCTGGCCCATCTGGCCCAGGCCATCAGACAGCAGGTGCAGGTGGGAGACAGTGTCTTGGGCCAAGCTCTCAAGCAGCGCCTGCTGCTGTCTCGATGTTTGCAAGATCTGTACCAGAAGCTCCTGCATGTTCTGGAGAAGGCTCACCACCCCAGGGCCTGCAAGAGTACACTGGTGGGTGGAGGCCTGTTACCAGGCCCCAAGCCCCAGAGAAGGATGGGAGGGGGATGCAGATTACCTTGGAGCACTGACACATGGGCTGGCTCTTCTCTGGTTACTTCAGGGACCAGATCTGGCCTCACTGGGATCTCTGGCACCAAGGCTGGAGTCTCTTCTGGGGTGGGAGTGGGGGGGAGGAAAACCAAAAAAAGTACTAAGCCCTGTTGGGCTCCACTTCGACATGATCCTTCACTGCAGTGAGGATTCTGTCTCTTTTTACTCGCAATTCAGCCCTGGGAGACCCCCTTGCTTATCCAGCTCCAAGGTAGGGGCTGTTTTTAGCTTCTTTGAAGACAGAGATTGGGGAAATGGGCAAAGTTAGCTAGCCCCCTTACAGTGAGAAAGGTTCTAAGAGAATGGGGCAAGGGGTGCCACCTGAGATGAGACCTGGGAATGGTTACCCAGAAACCTGAGGGGAATAGCCAAGGGAAAGTCTAGTGATCCAACCCCTCTGACCCTTTCCCTATGCTACTGCTCTCTGCTAAATCACTCCTCTCAACTCCATGTTCTCTATCCCAAACCCTAAGAAAAATGAAACTCATTGGCCTTACCTGGAAGCTGGGAAGGGGGAGGGCTTTCCTGCTTCTCCTCAGGAGCTGTAAAGGAAGGACAGATACATTTGGCTTTTAATCTGCTGACCCTAATGTTGACCCCATCCACAGACATCCTAACCACAAGTGCCAGGTTAGGGAAAGACTAGCTCATTGGTTCAACAGCAAAGACCTCAGTTGAGGGGGAAGCATGTCAAACAGGACACTTTTAATAAAGTATATATATTTAAATCCCAGAAAATTATGCTTGTTGCTGCACATGGGCATTATATCTATACATGTCCTCCAGTGAAGTATCAGGTGGACTCTGCATTCTATAAAGCTTAGTTCAGGTGCCATCACCTCCTCCTCTTCTTTTTCTCTATGAAACCTTCCTGGATCTGCACCAGCTACCAGTTGTCTCTTCCTCTTCAAATTATGTTGTATCCCCCCATAAGAAGAGAAGTTCCTTGAGGGCAGAGACTGTTTCATCTCTACCTTTGTATCTCCAGCAACCAGCTCAGTGCCAAGTGTGTAGTAAGATCCCAATGAATGTGTGTTGTGTTGACTTGGACCCAACAAAGGAGAGGATGGCTATTTACCAATCCTGCCTAGGGCACACAAACTCTTGTTCCAGTTCTGCCTTTCCACCAAGTCCCATAGACCTCAGCCTCAGCTTCCTTATTCACCACAGCTGCTGGAAATACTTACCATTAGTTTCTTTCTTGGCACAAGATGGCGGACCTGCTTCAAGGTTTGTTTCAGAGCCTAGGTAGTTGGAGAGAAGAGTGTCAGCTTAAGGCTAAATAAAGTGCCTTGTTCCCCACCAGAAATTTCACATTCCAGAAATCTCTGCATCATTCCCAAGACTGCACTGTGTGCTGTTTTATTTTTGTCTTTTTATCCTCAGGGGGAAGCTGTGTCTGGTACACAGCAGGCACTTAATAGATGATTGCTGATTAAATGTGCCTCTCCTCCATCCCTAGCCACCCACTCCCCCAGTAGCTCAGCTCTGGTGGGGGCCTCCAGCTGAGCATAGTGCTTCCCAGATGGGAGCTTCACCAGATCTATCAGGACTAGGAATAAGTATGGAGTATGGGAGAAGACACTTGTAACCCTTCTCCTTTTCCTGCTAACCCTAAAGAAACAAGTAGGTCAAAAAGTGGCCTTTTGGGGTTCCAGTGAAGCTCCCTGAGGCCCATCACCAGGGGGTATTCTTTTACCTGGCAGGCGACGTTCTCCAAAAACTGGCCTCCCAGCAGCCTTCCACAGCCTCTTCATGGTGCGGTAGTGGGGTGGGGGCTGAGAGGAGGGACCTCCTGCCTGGCGACTTGTTTCCCACTCTGAGTAGAAGGCCTGCTTCAATGCCTTCCACTTGGATCGGCACTGAGCCACACTTCGACCATAGCCTGATGCCCCCAACCCTTGGGAGATGGACTGCCACAAGGCCTCATTGGGCCTTGAAGTGGAGGCCATGAGCAATGTGACCTCCCCAGAGTCCTGGATCAGGGTCAGGAGGCAGCTGATCTCCTGCTGGGTCCAGGCCCGGCCCCTGGGCATCATTCAGGATCCTCCCTCTACACTGGCTACCAAGACCCTAGGAAAAGAGAGACTTGGGGGAGGGGACTGTCACAGATGGCCTGTGGGACACAGACAAAAAAAACAAAACAAAAAGACCTGAGCTAGCCTGGTTGGGACCAGCGGAGCACAGGAAGGGATTTGGGGTGCTGGAGAGGAAGGGGTCTGTTGGAGGTATGCACATAGGCTGACATACAGGAGGGTTCCAGGGATCAGGAAGGGAGGTACCAGAGGGGTCAAGGGATCTGGTAGTCCAGTGCAATGGTTTGTCCAAGGGATATAAGTGGATATAATGGGTGTATGGGTCTTGGAAATGGTAGAGGATAAGGAATGCTGCCTGTGCTTGGGGCTGAAGGGCTAACCCTCCCAGGGGTGTGAGTGGCCACCAAAGGGTAGTTAACAATGCCAGGTGTGGATGGGACAGATGGGACATCTGTGGGGTAGTGGCCTGGGGCAGCCCCTCCAAAGGTAAATCTCCAGGGCCAAGGTGGGTCCATGGGGCTAGAACTGTAAAGTGGAAGTGGGAGTAAAGAGAGCTTAGGATGGATGCAGGATGTCAACACACCCTGGGCAGCAGCTTCTGGGGAGGGATTGAAGTGGAGAGCTTTGGGGGACTGTAGTGTGTGTATGGGGTAGCTAGCTACATGCTAGGGGCTAGGAATGTGCATCCCAGAGAGAAGGGGAACAGGTGGGGATAGGAATGTCAGCATGTACTGTATAAATATGGGGAAGTTCTAGGGGAGACACAGGGGTAGGAAAGTTTGGGGGTATCTGCATTCCAGAGGCTCAAGTTGTAAAGTGTATGTGGGCGAGGAAGAGGAGCTGGAATGTGCAGGGGGCTGGGAAGGGGGTCAGGGCTGGGAATGTATACTGTGTGAGAAAAAGGGTGGAGGGAGCCCGGCAAGGAGAGGGGTGGGGGTAGGGGTCTGGGGGAGGAGTCAGGGCGGGGGATGTACAAAATGGGTGTAAAGCGGCAGAGAGAGCTGGGATGGGGGGGGTGGGGAGAGGGAAGTGCTTTGTGTGTATGAGGCTTGGCGGGGGGGGGGGCGGGGGGGCTGGGGGGGAGAGGGAGTCTGGAGGAGGGATCGGGCCTGGGGATGTGCATGGAATGTTTGGGGGGGTGGAGGGAGGTTGGAATGGGGGGCACTGCCTGGAGGAGGGGACAGGGTTGGGGAGGTGCATGTATGGGGGGGTAGTGGAGGGAGGATGGGGTGGGGGGAGTCTGGGGGAAGAGCAGGGGTTGGGGATGTGCCATGTGTGTTTGGGGGGAGAGGGGGTGGAAGGCAGGGCTTGAGACTTGCAGGGTGCAGGGGAGGGGTCTAGGCTGGGGATGTGCATTGTGTGGAAGAGGAATGGTAGAGAGAGACAAGGATCGGGGGAGGGTCTAGGGGAGGGGCCAGGGCTAGGAATATGCAGGGTCTGGGGGAGGGGTCAGGGCTGGGGATGTGCGTTGTGTGGAAGAGGGGTAGTGGAGGATCCCGGGGTAGGTAGAGGGTCCGGGGAGGGACGAGGTGGGTGGGGGAGGGGCCCTGCATGCCTGGGCCCAGACGTGCAGGGTGGGGGGGAGGGGCGCCCCGGGGCAGGGGCAGCCTGGGATGGGTGGGGCCGCCTCCAGTTCAGGTCGGGTCGGTACCTGCCGGAGTGTGGGAAGGAGGGCCCGCGCCCTCCCTGCAGCAGCAGCCCAACCCTGCTCGGCCCGGGCTCCTGCCAAAAGCCCAGCCCCTTTCCTCAGCCTCCCTATCTTTAGGGCGAATGCCAAGCCCAGCCGCGTCTCCGCACAGACCCCCGGGCCACCGCAGCAGCACTGCGCATGTGTGACCTCCCCACACCCTCATCTCGTACCATTCACACACCCGGCTCTACATCCGGGGAAGTGAAACCCTGGAACACCTTCCTTTCGAGGCATTCTGGGAAATGAAGTCCCGAAAAGCTTTCCGCCCTCTGCCTTCTGGGAAATGGAGTCCATTCTTTCTAAACTTAAGTTGTTGAAGTAAAGCTGAGGTAAAGGCTTGCCGGGAGTAATGTGTTAGGTCCCGTGGACCTAAAGACTGAGCTCTATTTCATTTCTGAGATCCTGGGATTCGATTTTCCCCAAAAATTTTCATTGAGTTATTGTAAATAAGATAAGATAATAGGATCAAAAGATCATTGCTTTAGAGCTAGAAGACAGAAACTGTCTAGTCCGATCTGACTTTCTTTTTTTTTTCTCTAACTCTTACCTTCTGGTTCTAAGGCAAAAGAATAGTAAGGGCTAGGCAATGGAGGTTAAATGACTTGTCCAGGGTCACACAGCTAGGAAGGGTCTGAGGTCAAATTTGAACCTAGGACACCTCCTGTCTCCAGGCCTAGTTCTCAATCCACTGAGCCACCTAGATTGACCAGATCTGACTTATTTTTTTTTAACATTCCTCCCTTTTTGAGTTCTGAATTCTGTCTCTACCTTCTCCATTCATTGTGAAGTAAAGATATATAGAAACAATTTCAGATGAGAAATCATGTAAAACATATTTCCATATCAGCTATGTTGGGGGAAAAGCAAGAAAAATAGTTTTTTTTTGTTTTTCTTTTTTCATAAATGAATTACTTGAAACCCAGAGAGGCCAATGATTTGCCCAAAGTTACACAGAAAGTAACTAACACATATAGGATCCTATTCCAGGATTTTTGATTCCAGGTCCTGAGTTCTTTGCATTGTACCTGGTTGAAACATCTCATTGATTTACATGATTGCATCCTTTCAAAGATACTTGAATCCAAATATCTCTGCCCCTCAGGTTACTGACACTAGAACAAGTGTTTAATTGTTCTTTGCCTCAGAAGTCTGGATCAACTGGCTCATCTTTTTTCCTGTCCCATTATGTGAAGGCAGCCAGCCTTCGGATCCCCAGGTACTAAAATCTTTTCTATCTCTCCTTATTCCATTTTTGTTGTTCTTCAGTCAGGCTGACACTTTGTGACCTCATTCTGCAACTCATTTTACAGATCAGGAAATTGAGGCAAATAGGGTTAAGTGACTTTCCCAGGGTCACCCAGTGAGTAAGATGAGTTTTCCTGACTCCAGACTTGGTACTTTATCCTCTGCCATGCTTAGTTGCTTCTTGGCCCCTTATTCCACTATAGTTTGGTTACTTGTGTTCCTACCTCCAATCTTTCCCCTCTCTTCCCTTCCATTCCGATTTGTAGGAATTAAATTTTAATGGTTTGATTAAAATATATGAAAATTATAAATAATATGGTGGTCAACGATTTAAAATATTATAGCTCAAAGTCAAAATGACTTTTAATAGCTTTTATTTACAAAAGAGATGGAAAGAGTGAAAGTAGAGAAATACAAAAAGGAATAGAGATATCTAGCCTATCACACTAAATATTGCTCCAATGCTCTACTCAGCCAGGCACAACTTGTTAACCCTCTCAACCCAAGTTAAACTCTCTCTGGAACTCAAGAAAGGAAAGCCAACTATTCATTCACCCAAGTTCCCTTCAAGAGGCAGATCAAAACAACTCGAGCTGAAGATGATTTCTGAAGCTGACTCTCTTCTTGAAGCCGACTTCCCAGCCCCAGAAATTCAGGGTCTTTTATAGTGGCTCCTTGTCCCTTCCCCTTTTCACAGGGGCCGATCACAGCTTCCAAACTGACCAGCAGTGCCCAAGGTGGGCAGTGTCTGTGGGATCTACTTCTCACCTCTGAAGGTGTTAATTCTTATTATAGGCCTCTGAAGGTGTAAACATTTTTTTTTCATGGATTCACATAGTTCTGACTGATTGGGCTAAAAGAGTAGGGCTCTCTTTACTTAGTAGTTAGCTAGATACTAAATAGGGGTACAAAAAAAAAGAGTTGACTAAGGGTTAACTCAAAGTAAACAAAGAGAATAAAGAATTTCCTTTCACACATTGCACATGCCCTTCCTTCTTTCCTTCCTTCCTTCCTTTGCATGTACTTTACACCTAAAAGAAGAGATAATGGGGATGATGTCAATGTGTTTAAGATGTAGAGAAGGGTTAGAAGAGGGAGTTCATGTTATCTCAGTAAACTTTGAGTTGAGGTGTATAGTAGAAAATCAGTTAGAAGATTACTTTAGAGGGGGCAGCTGGGTAGCTCAGTGGATTAAGAGCCAGGCCTAGAGATGGGAGGTCCTAGGTTCAAATCTGGCCTCAGCCACTTCCTAGCTGTGTGACCCTGGGCACGTCACTTGACCCCCATTGCCTAGCCCTTACCACTCTTCTGCCTTGGAGCCAATACACAGTATTGACTCCAAGACGGAAGGTAAGGGTTTAAAAAAAAAAAAAAAGAAGATTATTTACTCCATTACAGGCTGAGCTGAGATTAGATAACAAATTGGATTAGACCACATTAACATGGTTGAATGACTTCCTCCAGCATCCTTCAGTAACATGTGAGTAGGAAAGATGGAGGCACTTGAATTCTTGGGTTTCCATTTCTTTCATTATTTAAAAAAAAATAACCCTTACCTTCTGTCTTAGAATAAATACTAAGTATTAATTCCAGGGCAGAACAGCAAAGTCTGGTCAATTGGGGTTAAGTGACTTGCCCAGGTTCACATAACTAGGAAGTGTCTGAGGCCAGTTTTGAATGCAGGATCTCCCATCTGGCTCTCAATACACTGAGCCACTCAGATGTCTCCATTTTCTTCATTCCAGCAGGAGTTTTTGCCTAGAGCTTTGCATGCTGAGAGAGGATGGAAAAAAAAAGTCATAGAGAATTCATGCTTTTTGTGCCAAGTGAAAGGAAGTGGAGCTTTGAGAGCCAATTCATCAGTCTCTCAGAGGAGAGGGTCCTTTTGTCTAGAGTGTGGCAGTTAAATCAGATAAATGATGAGTGTCACTGTATGCTCAATCCTATGTCAGGCATCACACAGATGCTCTGCCATGGCCATGGAGGTTGGTTTATTTTATACGTTCAGTGAGTATATGCTTTCTTGGCACACAATCATTTCTCAACATACTTGTTTCCATAGAACCTAACAACAGAGTTGTTATGAAGTCCACAGAGATAGTCAACAAAACATTGTTGCTGTAACAGAAATAGATGAATGACATAAACAGGGTGATCTAGAGTTTAGTCCCTCTTGACCTAAAGAATGACCAGTTAGGGGAATCATTGTTACTTTTGGTTAGCTTTCACAATCAATCACAATTACTTAGGAGATGGATAACAAAACATTTCGTAACTAGGTTCAGGGTTAGAGGGTAATTTAAGACAGACCAGAATTGGGATTTTCCTCAATTTCCAAGTTGTATATTTCTGTGCTTGATTCAGGTACCTGGCAAGGTTGCTTGGTTATGAACCAGTGAAGTGTGTCAGTAACTTGTGTTTCAAAGGAAAGATTAATTTACCTGTCATGCTTTGCCTGCAAGGGGTGTGCAGTGTTTAAGTGTGTCTGTGTCTCTGCTTGAGGGAGAAGGGAGGGGTAGGGGATATTGTTCTTTAGGTTTTAATTCTGTGATTGTAATCTTTTGGGGTAATAAACCAGGGGAATTAAGGTGGGATATATATGTGTTAATTTTTTAAGTATTTGCTCTCATATTATTTCTCCTGTATTGGGGTGAGAACAATAATCATAACAATTCCATTAGTAGGGGAAGTTAGAGGGAGAAGGCACACAGAAGGGGGTTCAGTGAGTACCTTATTTTCTAGGGGCTGCTTTGCGATCTCCATTTCCCCAGACGGTGACTCTGTCAGACAGCAGGGGTGTGATGGCTCTCCACAGTGGAGCATAGCTGAGTTGTTCCTATGAACTTGAGCAAAAGAAAGCAAAATGTGAACCATGGAGCAGTAGAAAGTGCATACTTAAAATCACAGTTCTCTCCTCTTCAAAATGAGGGAGTTGAATTCCATGGCCTTAAAAGTCCCTTATAGCTCTATACTTATAGAGATACTATAGTGGACAGAGAATTGGGTCTGGATAGAATTAGGAGGACCTGAGTTCAAATTCAGCCTCAAACAGCTATGAGATCCTGGGAACATCACTTAATCTCTTTTTTTGCTTCAGTTTCTTCATCTGTAAAATGGGGATAATAATAGCACCTACTTCCTGGGGTTGTTGTGAGGATGAAATGAAATAATAATTGTAAAACTCTTAGCATTGTTAGCTATTCTAATGATGATGATGCTGTGAGTGAATCTTCATGAAACTATTCATGGAGATAAGGCAAAATGAGAGTAGATGCTCTGTGTAGATTAATTGTCTAGAGGTGGCTGGGGGAGGTGGTGTATATATGGAGTCAACTGAATCAGGATGAAACTAGCAGCTCCTATTGGCAAAGTCAAGCCAGAATTCCCTTCCAATTTCTTTTATCTCCTTGCTTCCCCGAGAACTTGCTTCCACTTACTTTTGAACTTGTCTAATCCCTTTCCTCCCAGACAGTATGAGAGGAAGAGAAAGGAAAGGGTTGGAGATCAATGGACCCTGAAAACAGTGAACTTGATCTCCTTTTCAGTTGCTTACAGTGCCATACCATCTAGATTCATAGGACGCTAGAGAAAAGGGAAAATAAAGATTATAAATGTAGAAATGCCACCAAGAATTTGAGATGTTGACTAGATAGCATGGCAGCATCACATGTGAACCTTGTTTCATTCTTTGTCTCAGTTGCTCTTTGGCTGACTGGTTTTAATATCAGATGGCTAATGGATTGTGAAAAGTGATCCAAGCCAAGAAGCAATGGAGTAAAGCTAAAAGATTCAAGTTTCTTTCCCTAGAAGTTACTTTACTGTTAAAACAATAGAAGAAGATTGGTGATCTGTAATAGAATGCTGTACTAGTAGCTGATCTTACACATGGTACCAGAAAATAGTTGTAACAATGGGCACTCAGGGAATTTTCCTTTCTGGCCCTAAAAGCATTATATGATGGGCTAATATGGCCAGAAAGAAAAATTATAAACATATTATAAAAATTATATAAAATTTATATTATAAAAAATTATAAACATATTATTATGTGGGAAATTTGGGGCACTAATCCACTGCTGGTGAAACTGATATTACCATTCTGGAGGGCAATGTGGAACTATGTCCAAAGGGCCATAAAACTATGCATACTATGTATACCTTCTGACCAGCAATACTCCTACTAGGTCTGTACCTGAAAGAGATTGAAGGAAAACGAAATGGAGGCATATGTACAAAAAATATTTTTAAGCAGCTCTTTTTATAGTGCAAAGAACTGAAAACTGAGGGGAGCATCCATCCACTGGGGAATATCTGAACAAGCTATAGTATATGGTTGTAATGGAATCCTATTGTGCTTTCATATTTGGTGAACATAAATATTATTATACCTTTGGAATTTAACTTCATTGACTTTGATATTAATATTTTCTGTTTCTAAATACTTTTGATTACATTAAATTAAAAAGGGTTTGTATAAACAAAACCAATGCAATAAAAATTAGAAGGGAAGCAATAAATTGGGGAAAAATCTTTATAACAAAAACCTCTGACAAAGGTCTAATCACTCAAATTTATAAGGAGCTAAATCAATTGTACAAAAATATCAAGCCATTCCCAGTTGATAAATGGACAAGGGACATGAATAGGCAATTTTCAGATAAAGAAATCAAAACTATCAATAAACACATGAAAAAGTGTTCTAAATCTCTTATAATCAAAGAAATGCAAATCAAAACAACTCTGAGGTATCACCTCACACCTAGCAGATTGGCTAACATGACAGCAAAGGAAAGTAATATATGTTGGAGGGGATGTGCAAAATTGGAACATTAATACATTGCTGGTGGACTTGTGAATTGGTCCAACCATTCTGGAGGGCAATTTGGAATTATGCCCAAAGGGCACTAAAAGACTGTCTGCCCTTTGATCCAGCCATAGCATTGCTAGAGATAATAAGGAAAAGGAAAAAAAGGAAAAAGACTTATACAAGAATATTCATAGCCATATTGTTTGTGGTGGCAAAAAAATTAGAAAATGAGGGGATGCCCTCCAATTGGGGAATGACTGAACAAATTATGGTATATTCTGGTGATGGAAGACTATTGTGCTCAAAGTAATGATAAACTGGAGGAATTCCATGGAAACTGGAATGACCTCCAGGAATTGATGCAGAGTGAAAGGAGCAGAACCAAGAGAACAATGTACACAGAGACTGATATACTGTGGTACAATTGAATGTAATGGACTTCTCTACTAGTAGCAATGCAATGATCCAGAACTATTTGGAGGGACATATGAGAAAGAACACTATCCATATCCAGAGGAAGAACTGTGGGAAAAGAAACACAGCAGAAAAACAACTGCTTGATCACATGGGATGATGGGGATATGACTGGGGAAGTAGAGTCTAAAAGATCACCCTAGTGCAAATATCAATAATATGGAAATAGGTCTTGATCAATGACACCCAATGGAATTCCTTGTCAGATACGGTAGGGGGTTGGGGGAAGGGGAAGGAAAGAACATGAGTCTTGTAACCATGGAAAAAATTCTAAATCATCTAATTAAATGAAAATTGAAAAAAATAAATTGATATTTTCTGTTTTTTATATCATCATAATTATTCCAAATATCTCTCCGCCTCCCATTCCAGAGAACAATATCATATGACATATTGTATTTTTAGAGGGGGGGAAATTTAGCTTAACTGACTGATATGTTGAAAAAGTCCAAAAAACATGTGCAATATGTAACATCTGTGGAGACCTCTCATTTCTACAAAAAATAAGATTTAAGACATCTTCTCATATTTCTTCTTTTGAGTCCTGTTTGGTCTTTATCATTTTGTTACACTTACTTTTAATTTTTGATATGTAGTTCTTTTGATTTATTATTGTAATTATTTTGTATATTGTTTTCTTGACTGCTTACTTAATTCTGTATCAGTTCACATAGATCTTTCCATTCTTCTCTGTGTTCATATATATTGTATATATATAATTTTTATGCCACAGTAGTATTCTCTTACCTTTTTTAGCTATCCCTCAACTGATGGACATCTATTTTGTTTCAAATTCTGAATCATCGCAAAAAACCTGCAAATATTTGTAAATATCTTATTGATGGCTTCCTTGAGGTATGAGCCCAATAATAGAGTCTTTGGTTCCAAGGGCATGGACATTTTATTCACATTGTTTGTGTAATTCCCAATTGCTTTCCAAATGGTTGTACCATTTCATAGCTTCACTCACAATGAATTAGTGTTCTATCCTTCCACAACCCTTCAAACATCCAACTGTTGCCATTTTACATTATTTTGGCCAGTTTTCAAAGTGTGAAGTAAAACTTTGGTATTATTTTGACTTGTAGTTCTCTTATTACTAATGATTTGAAACATTCTTTCATGTGGTTGTGGATACTTTGCAGTTCTTTTGAGAACTGTTTGTTCTTATTATTTGACTATTTATCTATTGGGAGATAGTGTGTTTGTGGGTCTGTATATATGTGTATATATATATGTATGTATGTATATTTACAGTGGGTCTTGTTTTATGTGACCAATATGTTTCTAAGACTCTTTTTTGTAAGTTGAAAAATTATGCATAAGAGTGAACCCCATTATTTTGTAAGTATTTCTCGCATGAACATACCTAGACACTTTGCGAATTTTCTCAGGCTTATCAGAGTTACCAGTATCACTAATCTTGTACTTTGGGGACATTATTAATCACTAAATAATATTAATGTAACAAAGAGAAGCACTGCTATGACCTAGACAGGACTTGTTACAAGTAAGAACTAGGAACAAAGCCTGATGCAGGAACTAATACCTGGTCCAAAACAATGTAAATGACTCATACTAGTGCTTCTCAGAGTGAGAATGATGGGGTAAACTGTTAGGAGACTTTATGCTGCTTGGGAAATTTTTATTTTACTTTTTTTTTTTTAAAGAAACCCTTACCTTCTGTCTTGGAGTCAATACTGTGTATTGGCTCCAAGGCAGAAGAGTGGTAAGGGCTAGGTAATGGGGGTCAAGTGACTTGCCCAGGGTCACACAGCTGGGAAGTGGCTGAGGCCAGATTTGAACCTAGGACCTCCAGTCTCTAGTCCTAAATTTTTATTTTATATATATTTTTTGACTTTTTTTTTTATCACCAGTCATGGATACCTGAATTTGCATGTTTTGCCTTTGTGTGAAACAAGGTCCTACTATATATGTGTCTATATCTATATTACTATATATATATATACACACACACACACATATATACATATACACACACATACACATGTTTTTATATATATATAGTTAATTGGTGCAGTGGATAGAACACTGGACCTGGAGTTAAGAAGAACTGAATTCAAATTTGGTTTCAGACACGAACTTAACTATGATCTTGGGCAAGTCACTTAACCTCGTTTGCTTTAGTTTCCTTGTCTGTAAAATGAACTGGAGAAGAAAATGGCAAATCATTCCAGAAGAAAATCCCAAATGGGATCATGAAGAGTTGAACACAACTGAAAATGAACAACAAATTGCCTCTCTCTCTCCTTTGATTAAGAATACGCTTCTCTAGCTGTGAGAGATATAGAATGTTTTTAATCTAAAACTTTTATAGTTTGATCTTTAATATCAGAATTGCACATCCACTTAGAATATATTCTAGAATATGATATATGGTGTTAGCCTATGCCTAATTTCAGGCATACTGCTTTCTAGTTTTCCCACACGTTTTAATTTAAAAAAAGAATTTTTTCCCTAAATGTTTTATGTTTCTCACTTTATCAAAGACTGGATTTTTTTTGCCTAGTCTCTGCCATTGACTTTCTAATCTCTGAAGGAAATAGTAAGACTATAGCCATATTTTAGAGAAGACTGATTATTTTACCAGATGTGCACAGTCCTACCCAACCAGCAACCAGAAAGTTTACATAGTTATTTACATGTGGAAGAAGTATTTCTCAACATATGGATTCCCTGAAAACTTCCATTCTCACAAAGGTAGACACTTTGAGAACAAGACACTCAAGGAAATGTTTGTTTTAGCAAGGATCAAGGAATCTAGAATCATACCTTCTCATCCCCAAGAAGAATCATCACTTGAAATGCATTGATCATATATATTCCTGAAAAACATGTTAGGAGCCCTGAGAAACTGAGCAAAAATCTCAATGGAGTCAACATGTAGCATTTCTAGTCCACATGTACTAATAATAATAACTGTTATTATAACGTGTTTCTATGATTATAACATATGATATATGTCTTTATTATTACATCTCTTTGTTGAGACATTGGCTAAAAGAAGCCTATCAGCTAGTCATAACTTTAGCCCAAAATTACTCTGCTGCTCCCAAATGCAACAGTTTCTTTAGGAGATTGCTCTCAAAGTCTCTGCTTTGGCCATTGTGGATCCTGACAGGGAATCCGTATGCGGAGAAATATGTGTATTAGTATGTATAGAAGCTTTCTGGTTCCTGGTTGGGTATGCCATTGCAGAGAGGGAAAGATTGTGTGTTCCAACTAATGTGTTGCTTATAGCCTTCCTGTCTGCTTCCAGACATAAAATCATTGCATATAAACTCTAAAGGTTTGTGTTTATACTCTAAGGAAGCAGTGCAAGATTGAGCATGGATTTCATGCTTCTTAGTGACATCTATTGTCATTTGGGGTCAGTAAAATCAGTGATTAGCTCCAGGGTTCTTTCTTGACCCATATGTCCAAAAACATCACATAATGCTTTGGGAGACATTGAACAACAGGTCTTTGAGCAGTGTCAACTTTTCCCTGATATTATGCCTATATGGTCTAGAATAGCACTTCCATTGCAGAATTCTAGCTTCTGCCCCTCTCTCATCAGTAAGGAGCAAAGCTTGAGTAGATGAGGGTTATTCCCTTTCCCACACATAGCTCCATGAACCTTCTAGTGTATGACTTGCAGTTATCTGGCACTCCCAACTTGTGTTTTCTCCCTTCCTTTGTGCAAGTGTGATCAGCTCCAAGGTTCTAGTCTTTTTTTTTTTTTAAATAAAACCCTTACCTTCCGTCTTGGAGCCAATACACAGTAGGCAGAAGAGTGGTAAGGGCTAGGCAATGGGGGTCAAGTGACTTGCCCAGGGTCACACAGCTGGAAAATGTCTAAGGCCAGATTTGAACCTAGGACTTCCCAGCTCTAGGGCTGGTTCTCAATCCACTGAGCTACCCAGCTCCCCCCCGTCCCCCGCCCCCCCCCCCCAAGGTTCTAGTCTTGAAGGGTTTGTTCTCTTACTGAATGGCTTAGTTCATTCCTCCTAACTGTCATGCTCAGGCTTCTGCTTAGGGCATGAATATTTCCAATAAGAATTCATTATCTTTTCAGATATCTCAGGCTCCCATTTCCACAGGATTTCAACTGCTTTCCCAACCTCATAAGACCTTATAAGTAACTTTATATAACCATACCCCTGCTGGGTTTATACCCCAAAGAGATAATAAGGAAAAAGACTTGTACAAGAATATTCATAGCTGCTCTCTTTGTGGTGGCAAAAAATTGGAAAACGAGGGGATGCCCATCAATTGAGGAATGGCTGAACAAATTGTGGTATATGTTGGTGATGGAATACTATTGTGCTCAAAGGAATAGTGAACTGGAGGAATTCCATGGAGACTGGAACAACTCCAGGAAGTGGTGATCATAACAAATATGATCCCACCATCGTTTCCAAAATAGCACAATAGTCCAAAATAGACCCTAGCATAAAGTCCAATTCAGGAAGTAAGGCTGGACAAATGAGTAAACAGAAGATATCCTATGTGATCTAAAAAATGATAAAGAAATATTATGGAACCAGAGGCACCCAAGAGATGAATCCAGAAGATAATAATGTCAAAAGATCTGTAAGGAAAACCTTCAATAAAATTGTAGATTTTCAACAAGTTCTATTGGAATTCCTGGAAGACTCAAAGCAAGATTTAAAAAATGATATTCTAAATGAAAAGAGAACTCTAGAGGAAAGAATAGGAAAGGCAAAGAGAAGTCTAGAAGGAAGAATTGGAAAGAGATAAATATCTTAGTATAGAAGGCACAAAACCTTACTCAACTAAGATACCTGAAGATTAGATTGCACCAGGCAGACATCAGTGACTCCATGAGACAAAAAAATACTAGAACAAAATTGAAAAAAAAAATAGAACAAAATATAAGGAATCTCTTATCACAAACAACTAATGTAGGACATAGATCAGGAATCACTGGATTACCTAAAAACCCCAACCATAAAAACAAAAAACAACTCACACATAAATTATAAATAAAAAACTATCTTTAAGATAGAGCTTCTAGGTCCAAAATATAGCTCTTTATCTTTCTCCTTAACTGCTTCTGTCCCCAATTATTGTAGAAAGTAACTTCATCCTTCCAGTCCCTCAGGCTTGCAACCAAGAAGTCATCTCAGATTCCTCACTGGACATTTTCTCTGGCTGTCCCCAAACCTTCAACACTCCCCCTCCTTTGCTCTGACTTCAATCCTAGTTAGATTCCTTTAAGTCCCAATTAAAATTCCACCTTCTACAGGAAGCCTCCTTCAATCCCTATTAGTTTTTGTGCTTTCCGTCCTTTAATTATTTCCTATTTATCCTCTATGTTCCTTGCTTTGTGAATATTTGTTTGCATGTTTTCTCTGCATTAAATTGTAAGCTCCTTGAGGACAGGGTCTTTTTGTGTCTCCAGTGCTTAGCCGGGCACATAATAAGGGCTTAATAAATGTTTGTTAGGTAAATAAATGAACCTACCTTCTCAGGGTTGTTGTGAAGATTAAATGAGATAATAGTTATAAAGTACTCAACACAGTACGTGGCACATATTAGACAGGATATAAAAGTTAGCTTATATTATTATTATTATTATTATTAATTCATGGGCACCTGCTATTTCTCATTTTTTGCCACTACAAAAAGAGCTGATAAAAATTCTTTGTATACTTTGTTCCTTTTCCCCTTTCTTTGATCTCTTTGAGGCATAACCTAATAATAGTATCACTAGGTCAAAGGATATGCAGTTTAATGACTTTTTGGACATTGTTCCCAATTGCCTTCCATATTGGCTGGATCAGTTCACAGTTTCACCCATTAATGTGCCTATTTTCTAGTGGTCCCTCCAATATTTGTCATTTTCCTCTTTTGTCAGTGGTGCTGAACTGATTGGTGTTAGGGAGAACTTCAGAGTTACTTTAATTTATAGTTCAATAATTATTAGTGATTTGGAGCATTTTAAAATATAACTATCGACAGCTCTCCTAAGTATTATTCTTTTTTTAATGACCTTTACCTTCTGTCTTAGAATCAATGATTCTAAGGCAGAAGAGCAGTAAGGAATAGGCAGTTGGGGTTAAGTGACTTGCCCAGGGTCACATAGCTAGGAAGTATCTGAGGTCATATTTGAACCCAGGACCTCTTATTTCTAGGCCTGGTTCTCTAGCTGCCTCCGTTTCTAGGTACTCTTGCTGAAAAGATCAGAGTTAAGTAGATACATAGACCTCAAATGCAAGAGCCAAAAGAAACAGAGAACAATTTTGAGCAATTAGAAGAGTCTATATGATTTGGGTGGCTCAGTGGATAGAAAGCCAGGCCTGGAGAAGGGAGGTCCTGGGCTCAAATTTGGGCTCAGACATTTCCTAGCTGTGTGACCCTGAGCAAGTCACTTAACCACAAATGCATCGCTTTTACTGCTCTTGTCTAGAAAAGGATACCTGGTATCCATTCTAAGACAGAAAGTAAGGGTTTTTAAATATTTTAATTGGGAGAAAACCAAAATATTCAAGAGTCATAGAGGGAGTAATTAAAGCAAATGATGTGGGCATAGTTTTATTGTACTATGATGATCATAAGATTAAAAAAGTAAAAGAAAAAGGAATGTACTGGGGGGAAAGTGTGTAGGAAGGGTAGAATTTACTATCTCACATAATTGGGATTTTGTGGTAAGAAGGCTATGCAAACCTGGAAGAAGGAGTAAGGAATTCTGGCTACACATGAACCTCATTTTCACCTGAATTGGAGAAAAGAGGGCTGAATATACACACGCTGAGTTTGATGTTAAATTTAGAATTGTGTTAGGCTCAAGGGAAATCAGGCAGGCACTGGGAGTAGAAATGGGGAGTAGGGGGATAAGGACTAAAAAGTAGAATAGATTAAAGAAAGGATTAACTATAACCAAAAACCTTCCCCTTTGGAGGGTAAATTGTGAAGGGGAATAAAAGGAAGGAGAAGAAAGAAGTGAGTGAAAAAAACTGTGATTGGGGCTAGGTGAGGGGAAAAGAAGAGCAGTAAAATAGAAGCAGATTGCATTCAAGATAGACCAGTCTCTTTCCTTCTTACCATCTTTTTTATAAAAAGAAGGGTAGGGCTTTTCAAAGGGCTAATAAAGATCCAAGAGTCCAGTCCCAGGATGTCTACTCTGTCTCAACCACCAAGTGAATCTCTTTTGAAGATCAGCAGCCTCACCACCTGTGACAAATACAAAGAAGAACAGAAACTCTTCTTCTAGTCTGTTGGCAACTATTTTGCCATTCTTGCAACACATGGAACACCAAGTCTTTCCCTTGGAAATGGCTGCTGAGAATACCTTGAATTCACTAGAAGAGATGTTAAATAATATATGGGAAAAAGTAGATGAGACTGAAATTGTCCTGGAACAAGAGAGAGAGAAATATAAAGAGCAGAAGGCAAATATACAGATTATGAAAAAGGCTATTGTTTCAAACTATAGTAGAATGTATGCATTTTTGAGGAGAGAAGAAGAGCAGCACCTACTTAGGCTGGATAAGAAAGAACAAAAGAACTTGGAGAAATTTAAGGAGAATGAATGGAAGCTGTCTGAACAAGTTCAAGACCTATAAACAATGGCCATAAAACTAGACATTCATAATGCTGAGAAGCTAGATTTTAACACAATCCAGGATGCAAAAGACATGTTGAATAAGAGTGAAGCACTATTACTTCAATATCCAAAACTCAATTTACCTAAATGGGCAATGTGCCACATCACTGGCCTGAGGGATGATGACCTACCAGAGGGACATAAAGTTGGATCCTGAAACAGCCAATCCCCATCTCATTGTGTCTTCTGAACTTAAGAGCGTAAAGCACTTGTTGATCCCCGAGGATGTACCTGACATCCCAGAGAGATTTAACTTTTCTGCCACGGTGTTGGGCATTCAAAGTTTCACTTCAGGTATACACTACTGGGAAGTGGAGACAGGAGACATGATCCAGTGGGAAGTGGGGATCTGTAAAAGCTCTATTAATAGAAAAGGAAACTCTCCACTAATACCTGGAGAAGTAATTGGCCTGAAAGCCTTCAAAGAAAGAGAAATTCTACCTCTCAGTCACACACATTGAGGCTAACTTTCATATAAAGAAACCCATACAAAGGATTGGCATTTTCCTGGATTACAAAAATGGATATATATCATTCTACAATGTTACAGATGGATTACTTATCTGCAGCATGTCAGCTATTGTCTTCAAAGGACCCTTTAGGTCTTTCTTCTCTCTCCTTGCTTTCAAAATAAAGGTAGCCCCTCAAGATCTCTTGTCATTTGCTCCATGGATAACCAACCATTCCTTAGAAATTCATTCACTTAAATCTTCCAGCCTAAGACCAACAAAGAGGTGAAGATGACGAAGATAATGATTGACCAAGGGCCTGAAAACAAAGAACATTCCTTGTTTTAAAAATTAAATTAATTTTGTCAATCTAGAACATTATTCCTTGGTTACAATAATCACATTATTTTCCTCTCTCCCCTCCACCCACCCTTCCCCCAGCTGACGCGCAATTCCACTGGCTGTTACATGTGTCCTTGATCAGAACCTATTTCCATGTTGTTGGTGTTTGCACTAGGATGTTCATTTAGTCTACATCCCAAACCATATCCCTTCGATCCATGTTTTCATTCAGTATTTTTACTCCCGCAGTGTTTCCTCTGAATGTGGATAGTGGTTTTTCTCATAGATTCCTCCTAGTTGTTCAGGATCACTGCATTGCCACTAATAGAGAAGTCCATTACATTCAATTGTACCACAGTGTATCAGTCTCTGTGTACAATGTTTTCCTGGTTCTGCTCCTTTCACTCTGCATCACTTCCTGGAGGTTGTTCCAGTCTCCATGGAATTCCTCCACTTTATTGTTCCTTTTAGCACAATAGTATTCCATCACCAACATATACCACAATTTGTTCAGCCATTCCCCAATTGAAGGGCATCCCCTCATTTTCCAATTTTTGGCCACCACAAAGAGAGCTGCTATGAATATTTAACAATGAACAGTCCGAATTATCCACTGCAAGGTTTCTAAATTTTTGAGTGTGTAAAGGACTCCTTAGTCTGAACCTTATTGAAGAATGATTAATGCACAAAAATATGAAAGATTGTAAAGAAAATAAAGTATATTAAAATGTATTAAAAATGGGTTTACAGACACCAGATTACATCAAATTAAAAAAAAAAGAAGGGTAGGGAGCAAAGGTAGAAAATGGTCTAAGATGATAAGATGGAGAGAAATATATAACTCACAATTATAATGATGAATGTGAATGGGATGAACTCACCCATATACCAGAAAAGGGCAGGCAAGTGGATTAGAAAGAAGACTCCAACAATATGATATTTATAAATAATACACTTGAAACAAAGAAATTCATACAGTTTTTGAAAAAGGCTTAGATCCAAATCTTTTAAAATTTAAATAGTAAGGGTTGCAAGTATGATTTCAGACAAAGCAAAAGATTAATTAAATCTATTTTTAGATATGATTAATTTAAATTGTGATTAATGTAAATCTAAATTTTATTAAAAGAGATAAAGAAACAGCAATTAGAAGTTTAGTTTGAAACCTAAAACCACTTCTCCAACTGACCCCTTGAGAATATTGTCTAATTGCTATAGCTAGATAAGAAAAAGAAATTGGGAAAATAAATTTCAGCAGAGAGGAAACAAAGTTATCCCTTTTGCAGATTATATGATGTCCTACATAGGGAGCTCTAGAGAGTTAATTAAAAAATTACCTTAAATAATTACTTTAGCAAAGTAGCAGTATATGTATATATGTACATATATATGTATATATACATACATACACACACAAAATAAACCTACAGAAATCATCAGGCTTTCTGTAGATTATCAATACAACTTGACAGGATGAAATAAAGAAATTCCTTTCAAAATAACTACAGAATTTATAGGATTTTAAGGGTCTCCATACACACAGGAACTATATGAATATAACTGCAGAGTTTTCCTTATAGAAATTAAAACAAACCTAAATAAACATTTGAGAATTTTGTGGTCAAGCTGTTCCAAGATAATAAAAATGAGAACACTACCTAAATTAATTTATTTGTCCAATGTCAAATATCCCTGCTACTAAGGTAAAGACTCATTCTTTGATAAAAACTGCTGGAAAAATTGGAAAACAGTCTGACAAAGATTAGGTTTAGATCAACATCTCACACTTTATACCCAGGTAACATTTCCTCATAGGTAGGCAGTGTGGCCTGATCTGCAGAAAATTCTTGGCTTTTGATGTTTCGCTCATTTCCCAAGGGAAGATTTGGAAAGTGGTCAGTTTATATAGAAAAAGAGGGAAGACCAAGAGAGGAAGAGAGGCTCCTTTCCCAAGTCACATCAGTTGAAAAGTAGCAGAGAGTAGTTTTATAACAGCAGGAGCACCCAAGGTAGTCCCTGAAATATAGTTTCTTCACTCAAGTCAACAGGGAGAAGTAAAAGATAATGGACCAGCAGCAAGGCATACCTGTGGTGCTCAACTGATTCCTAGTTCAGGTTCATTCATTTTCTCTCATTAGTTATTTTTTTTAACTGAAATAGTTTTATTTTTCATAAGCATTTGAGGTTGACCCAGGCATGTGCGTTTTCTTGGATTTCCCTTTGTTCTCATTCTGAGGGTATAACAGAAGAGGGAAAACTGGTTTTAGTCACATAGAAGTATACAGACTGAGTAATTTTTCCCCCCAGTTGGGCTTGTAACCCCAATTCCAATCAAAACCTATTCTTTGCTTTCATTAGTAATAATCTCTCCAAAGCAGAAATTTAAAGAGGATTTTGGGATAATTCACTTGCAAGATATTTATTTTCATTTTTGTCATGTCCTGGGGGATGGTCTTACTGCTGAGACATTGAGGGGGCTTTGGAAAGGAAGTGGGCAGAGTTTAGAAAAGAAACTTCTTCCATTTATTAGTCCGGAAGGGAAAGTAAGAGAAGGTCTTTCTTACTGTGGTGTTCTGATTTTTCTCTCCAGTTGGATCTCTCTTCCTTCTCCCTTTTCCTCTCTTTCTCCTCATTCTGCTCTCCCTTCTCCTGTCTCCCCTCTCCCAATCTCTCTCTCTTTCCCTTTTCCTCTCCCCCTCTCTCTCCTTTCCACCCACCCCTTCTCTCTCCTCCTTTCCCTTTTCTTCCTCTCTATAGAATGTCTAAATATATACATATATTAATATATGTAGTGAAACAGTGACTCCTAGTGTTACATCAAGTCATCTCCAAATGGATATGTAACCTAGAGACAAAAGGTCACATCATAAGCAAATTGGCGGAACAAAGAACAAAATACCATTCATATTTCTGATAAGGGAAAAGTTCATCACAGTACAAGGTTTGGAGAAAATAAGAAGATAAAATTAACTGTTATGATTACTTATAATTATAAAAACTTTGCACTAATAAAGCCAAAGCAGTTAAAATTTGAAAAAAATTAACTGGAAAAAATTCTTTGTAGCAACTTTCTCCAGTAAAAATCTCATCATTAAACTATAAAAGGAAATGATTCAAATTTATAAAAATAAGAGCCATTACCTAACAGATAAATTGTCAAAGGATATGGACAGACAGTTTTATAGGAAATTCAGACTATTGATAGCTAGATGAAAAATGCTCTAATTTACTAATAATTAAAGAAGTGCAAATTTGAAATAACTCCGAGGTTTTGCCTCACATCTATTAGACTGGCAAGATGACAAAAAATAAAAATTATAATTACTAGAGGTCCTACGGGAGAAGTCATACTAATACAATGTTCATGGAGGTGAAAATTGGTCTAGCTATTCTGGAAAGCAATTTGGAATAATACTAAACTATACATATTTTAAAACAGCAATACCACTACTAGACCTATTCTCCTCTGCAGGTGGAAAATTTGCCACACCTGAGCTACATTCCCAGAATCCTTTTAAGTTGCACCCCCATTTTACGTATAGAGGCTTGGGAGATAAATTTGACTGAGACCCACGCTGTGGAGCTCTTTTTTCAGAGCTTGTGCTTTTGGTAAAGTGCTGCAGGTGCGAGTCTCTGGCTTTCTTTGCTCTGCTCACTTGACTGAAAGAATCCTTTTTCTTTTCCCTCTCTTTTGATTTATTATTAAAATCCTACATATTTTTAAATACTAGGAATATTTATTCATTTTTACTCCTATACTCCTTAGAGATCAAAGAGAGAAGAAGGGGCCCATATGTGCAAAAATTATTTATAGCCACCCTTTTTGTTATAGTAAGAAACTGGCAACATAGGGAGGTGTATATTAAGGCTGAACAAATGATGGCATAGGAGTGTAATAGAATATTATTGTGTCAGAAGAAATGACGAGTTTCAAAGAAACCTGGGAAGACTTGCATGAACTGGTACAGTTGGAAGTAAATAGAACCAGGAGAACATTGTATACAGTAACAATAACATTTTAAAGATTTAAGGACTCTCATTAATATAATAACCAACCATGATACTAGATAAAAGATTTGATTCATGCTACCCACTTCCTGTCAAAGGGCTGATGTGAAGATGCAGAATATGGCATATATTTTTGGCAAATGTATACATTTCTTTTTCTTGACTATGCTTTTTGTTACAAGATTTAGGTTTTTCTTTTCTTTTTTTTTCTTACTGAGAGAAAGATTGGAAGGGAAGAAGAGAGCTTCTAATAGTGTTATTCTGTTGAAAAGAAAAAAAAGAATCATTGAAGCATTTTTTTTTAAATGAGCAGATGATAGAAGGAAGTTTAGAAAGAAATAGACAAGCAGGAGAGTTTTGAAATGAGCAAGTTGAATTTATTATATGCTTGAAAAAGGAAGCAGGCTATGCAAACGATTTGTAGTTTCACATACAATCTTATTTTTCTATCCCATTTTTATATAGAAATATTCTTTTTTGATGTTTATGAAGTTCAGAATAAATTTTTGTAAAATCTTGTTTTATGGCTAAAATAAATCGCATCCACTATGTTAATTAGAACCTTTAAACTGCCACTCTTCTCTTTTTGTACCCTGCTTCTTACTTCATCACTAAATATACCCCATGGCTCTTTGCCAAATGTTCCTTGGTTTCATTGGCTCAAAGCATAAGTGAAAAAAAGAACCATCTCATTGGACTACAGTCTTTTCCATTACCTCATATGTCTGATGGTGAATTATGAACTCCATTCCTTGGTTGGTCACACTTGTCAGCTATTATAGGCTAGTCCCTAGACTGGGAAGAGTCCCTACTCACTCCCCCAAGTTGCATGACGGACTGCAAGCTAGGTCCACCTTCTCTTTCTGGTCTCTTGCTATCTCTGATGTCTCTTGAATCTTCCTTGTAAAGCATGATAACTTTTAAAATGCATTTCCCCTCCCTGTCCTCCCAGAGCGAAACATGTGAGTGATCTCAGGTGCTCCAGTTGTGGTATATTCCTTAACACTGTGTTAGACCCTATTCTTTCCTGTTCTTTCTGGCACATGAAAGATCCAAGAGACTACAGGAGAAAAATTCTGAATGCCCGTGGTTTTCAAAGAGCTGCCACAATTAGGTGTTACACTTGTAATATTCTGAATAATTTTATAAAACAATCAGACCAATGTAGAGCCCCAACAACAGTATGTTGGTGTCTCTTTATGGTCGATGCTATGTCATGCTATTTTCTCTGCTCTGCTCTGCTCTAACACTGAGTGCCTCTAGGTTTTACTATGCCTATAATATAATATAATATAATATAATATAATATAATATAATATAATATAATATAATATAATATAATATAATATAATATAATATGATATGATATGATATGATATATGATATGATATGATATGATATGATATGATATGATATGATACGATACGATACGATATGATATGATATGATATGATATGATGTGATATAACAACATAACATAATATAATACAATACAATACATTATGATATGATATAATGTAATGTATCTTTTTTGTATATTTTAAATTGAATTTTATTTTTTTCAAATACTTGTAGGAAATTTTTTGACAATTGTTTTCTGACATTTTGAGAGTCAGATTCTCTTCCTTCCTTCCTCCTACATCCCCAAAGTGGTAAATAGTCTTATATAAGTTATATTAGTGCTTTCATGCAATACATATACATGCAATACATAAGTCTCTGTCTTAATTTTTTCATCTCTATCAGATTCAGTGCTGACTATTTTTCTCGAGATAAAATAGGGCTGAAGAGATGATTTTGAGTCAGTGTCACAAGATAGGAATGATGAAATGTGTGCTCAAAAATTTATGTGCTAACTAAGACATCAAAACTAGGCATTAATTATGGATTGAATATTTGTAAGTTGAATGGCTTCTGAATTGTTGTGTTTTTTGCTTCTGCCTTAGTTTCTTCCTTTCTTTCCTTCTTTCTAATCTTTACATTTTGTCTTAGTATCAATTCTAAGGCAGAAGAGCAGCAAGGGTTAGGTAATGGGGGTTAAACAACTTGCCTGGGGTCACACTTTGCCTTAGTTTCAAAATGGAAAGTCCTCCAACTTCTTCTCTCCAAGAATATCTGTTTTACAATGACACTAAGACATGTAAAAGCAGAGAAATAAAGGGAAAAAATATATATCCTTATATAGGGTAACACTGGTTTATTATGTACCCTCTAGGGGTAGGGTCAGAATAACTATTCATAATTGTATCATGGTTAAACCACATGATGACTTTCTTTGAATTTGAGGAATTCCAGATCCTTCCTTTTGTGAAGAACCACAACTGAATGTAGGTCCCAAGTCCCTTTGTATATGTGCATAGGAAACTTGCCCAGGACTCTTAGAATTAAGACTTTCTTCAGTATATGTTGATCTATTACAGTTTAAATTTAAGAATCATTCCCAAGCAGTTGCACACTGGGAGGTGAGATGGCTCTGTTCTCCCAATCCCTACACACACATAAGAAAAAGAAAATAAACAAAGAAAGGTGGAGTAATACATCTCATTTGAGTAAGAGAAGAGAGTACTCTAGGCAGCACAGTGTCTGTGAGAACCAGGAGAACTTGGAAAAGTTCAATATGTGGCAACTCCACCAGAGGCAATAAAGCAGTAGAATAGGAACAAGCCCAGCTTGAGACAATTCAGAAAGATATAGAAGGCAGAGAAGGGAGGAAAACTACAAAATATCAAGTAGCAGAAGATCCCTGGGACTACAAGAGAGCAGAGAGGAGGAACCTGAACTTCAAGATCCCACTCATACCCATGTGTCAGCAGAGTGCCTGAGGCAGCAGATCCCAGAGCAAAGAACCTGCACAGCCCAGGCCACTTGGCAAGGACAAGGAAGCAGAAGAGTAGGGACTAGCCCAACCCAGAAAACAAGGGGGGAACTGGTAACACAAGATGCTGAATGTAGCTGGTCAAAACAGCTGCAAATCTTCCTAAAGCAAGCCAGCAGGGCCACCTCCTTGATAGACACAATGTAAGAAACAAGGGTAGCTAGCTATTCCTACCCCAAGTATCATAGAAGGGTACTCTGTAAGCTAGGAGTAGTGTGCCCTCTATTCCAGAAACAGAGAAGAACCCCAACAAATAAATAAAGTAAAGGGGGGGGAACCCAACTAGAAAAATGAGCAAAAGACAAAAATAAAACAAAATCTGACCTTAGAAAGTTTCTATCCTGGCAAGAAAGACCAAAATGAGAATTCATGAGAGGACAAAAATGTCATAAAGGAAACATGTGAAGCCTCAAAGGGAAAGGAAAGGATGTCAGATGTCAAAAGAACTTCATGGGAAACTTGAAAGGAAGTTAAAAACAAATAATAAAAGAACTGGCAGAAAAACTCAACAGCTGAGGAAAAAATTCACTGAAGAAATCAACTTCCTAAAAACTAGACTAGGCCAAAAAGAAAGTGAAGCACAAAAATGACTTGAAGAAAATAACTTCCTAAGTAGGAGAATGAACCAAAAGGAAATGGAGACCAAAACAAAACAAACAAACCAAAAAAACTCCCAAAACCCAAAACACTGAAGAGAGCAACTGTTTAAAGAGTAGGATTAGCTAAATGGAAAAGAAAACACAAAAACTCAAGGAAGAAAATAACTTCCTAAAAAATAAAATTGGACAAATAGAAGCTAATGAAACCATAGACATCAGTAAACAACAAAACATTTTAAAAAATGAAAAAAATAGAAGAAATTTAAAAATACCTCACTAGAAAAATAACCAAACTGGAAAACAGATCCAGGAAAGCTAATCTAAGAATCATGAGAATACCTGAGGGCCACAATTAAAAAAAAAAAAAGCCAGGACACCATATTATAAGAAACCGTAAGGGGAAACTGCCCTGATAACCTTGAACAAGAGAGAAAAGCAGAGATTGAAAGAATCCACCAATCACTCCCTAAGACTCCAAATAAAATACTCCAGGACTATTGTAGCCACATTCCAGAACTCCCAGGCCAAGGAAAAACTACTACAAACTGCTGGAAGGAAACAATTCAAATATCAAGAAGCCATAGTCAGGATTATATAGGACCTAGCAACTTCTATATTAAAGGACCAGAAGACATGGGATGTGATATTTTAAAGGCAAAAGATCTAGGACTATAATCTAGAATTACATACCCAGCAAAACTGAGTAAAATCCTCTAGGTGAAAAAAATTGACATTAAATGAAATAGAGAAAGAGCAGATCGATGAATTGGGAATGAAATTTTAAAAAATATTAAAAAGAACAAATTAAATATCCCCAATTAAACCATTTGGAAATCCTGAACATCAAAAAGAAAGACTAAGTAAGAAAGTAAGAAAACTATTGAAATAATAAATAGGAGAGTTTGTTTTGTGAAAAAATAAGTAAGATAAACCATTGGTTAACTTGATTTTAAAAAAAGAAGAAAACAAATTACCATTATCAAAAATGAAAAAGGTGCAATCACTGACCAATGAAATAGAAATTAAAGCAATTATTGGTAGTTATTTTTCCCAAGTATATGCCAATAAATTTTATGACTAAGTTAAAAAGACAATACTTACAAAAATATAGATTACCCATATTAACAACAACAACAAAAAAGAAATAGAATACTTAAATAACCTCATCACAGAAAAAGAAACTGAACAAACCATCAAAAAACTAAGAAAAGGACCCCAGGGCCAGATAGATTCACAAATGAATTCTACCAAACATTCAAAGAACAGCTAACTCCAATATTACACAAACTATTTAGAAAAATAAGGGAAAAGGGTATCCTTCCAAATTCTTTTTATGATGCAAATATGTTATTGATACCTAAACCCAGGAAGAGCTAAAACAGAGAAAGAAAACTATAGATCAATCTCTCCCTAATGGACATTGATGCAAAAAAAATTAAATAAAATACTAGCAAGGAAATTATAACAAGAATCATACACCATGATCAGGATGGTTCAACATTAGGAAAAGGATCAACATAATTGACCACATTAATAAAAAAAACCAACAGAAACAGTCTGATTATTTCAATAGATGCAGAAAAAGATTTTGAAAAAATACAACCACCATTCCCTATAAAAACATTAGAAAATATTAGAATAAATAGAATCTTCCTCAAAGTGATAAATGACATCTATCTAAAATCAGCAGAAAGCATTATCTGTAATGGGGATAAATTAAAACCCTTCCCAAAGAGATCAAGTGTAAAGCAAGGATGCTCATTATCACCACTCTTTATTTATTATTGTACTAGAAATGCTCATGATAGCAATAATAGCAGAAAAAGAAATTGAAGAAATTAGAATATGCAACAAAGAAACAAAGCTATCACTCTTTGTAGACATTGTGATGGTTTATCTAGCAACCTGTAATAGATGATATTTGGGGGGTATATTTGATGGACACTGATAACTAATGGATCAGATAGTTATCTTTCTTTTGCCTACCCTCCTCCCTTTTGTACCTTCCTCTTCAGAAGCCTTTCAGTCTCCCCTCCTCCCTTCTTCAGTCTCCCTCAAGTCACTCAGTGTGAGCTGTGAGGTTTCAATGAAATAATTCTTAATCCTCTTTATCTCAAGTATGGATTTATTAGGGAAGATAGGACAAGGGTGGAGGATAAGGTAAGAGGGATAGGGTTTTCCCTATAATCTACAATGAGTGTTAGGTTGGAGGATATTGAGAGAAATGGAAATTCATTCACTAGCATGAAACAGAACCAGTCAGAGAGAGATATAAGGTCTATTATCCTTCTTTTCTTCTGCCTTCAAATCAGCCAGGTCACCTCCAACTTGACTATCCCAAGTCCCAGAGATAAAACCAGCTTCTTGCTTCAGTCACCACCATCAGCTAAAGACCCTCAAACCAGTACCGTTGGCTTGGCTCCAAACTGCTTTTCCCGGTCACATTCCAAATGGAATCTTCATTTGACTGACAGATGACCCATCTTCAGCTTCTGTCCTTTGCATGCATTTTCTCATAATTCTCTCTTCTCCACAAACCAAAAAACTAATAGAAATAATTAACAACTTCAGCAAAGTCATAGGTTACAAAATAAACCTACTTAAATCATCAACATTTCTATTTACTATAAACAGAATCCAACAGCATGTGATAGAAAAAGAAATTCCATCCAAAATAATTCTAGACAATATAAAATGCCTAGAAGTATGTCTACCAAAACAAACCCAGCAACTATATGATCACAATTCTAAAATACTCTTCACACAAATAAAACCAGTCCTAAGCAACAGGAAAATGTGAATTGCTCATGGACAGGCCAAGCCAAAATGATAATCCTTCCTAAATTAATCTACCTATTCAATGCCATACCAATAAAACTACACAAAAATTATTTTATGGAAAAAATAATTACAAAGTTCATCTGGAAGAACAAAAGGCCAAGACTATCAAGGGAATTAATGAAAAAAATGCAAAGGAAGGAGGCCTGATATCAAACTATAGTTTAAAGCAGTAATCATCAAAATAATCTAGTACTGGTTAAGAAATAAGACTGGTGAATCAGTGGAATAGATTAGGTAATAAACACATGGTAGTTAATATCCATAGCAACTTAGTGTTTGATAAACCCAAAGATCTAGGCTTTGGGGGAAAGAACTCACTATTTGACAAAGACTGCTGGGAAAACTAGAAAGCAGCATGGCAGTAATTAGATGTGGACTAATATCTCACATGATATACCAGGATAAAGCCAAAATGAGTACTTGATCTTGTGAGAAAGGAAGTTAATTTAATATTTTTATTAATTAATTATTTAATATTAATTATTATATATAAATATATAAAATAATTAATTAAAATAAAATAATTTAATCAATCAGGGACCTGGAGGTCCTTTAACATTGAGATGTACAGAGATAGACAAGACCACTATTTATTTCCCTCTCGTTACTATCTCTACTTTGATGTAATAAAGCTACTAACAGCCTCATAACTTAATTTTAATTATTACAATCTAGAAATGAAGGGTGACACAACAAATAAATTAGGGGAATGTAAAGAAGTTTATCTCTCAGACTTATAGATAAGGAAAGAATTTATGACTAAACAAGATGTAGAGAACATCCCCCAAAAAAGAAATAGATAATTTTGATTACATTAAAAAGGTTTTAAGACCAATGCAGCCAAGATTAGAAGGGAAACAAATTTTAAAAAAATTTTGTAGAAAATATCTCTGACAAAAGCCTCATTTCTCAAATATATAGAAAACTGAGTCAAATTTAGAAAAATGCAAAGCTTTCCCTGACTGATAAACAAAGGATATGAATCTGTAGTTCACAGAGGAAGAAATCAAAACAATCCAAAATCATATGAAAAAATGCTCCAAATCACTATTGATTAGAAATGAAAATTAAAAGAACTATGAGATACCACTTCATACATAACAGATTGATTAACATGACCAAAAAGTAAAATGATAAGTGTTGGAGGGGAAGGGCATATGGGAAAATTGGGACACTAATGCACTGGGTTTGTTTTTTAAAACCCTTACCTTCTGTCTTAGAATCAATATTGGTTCAAAGACAGAAGAGTGGTAAGGTATAGGCAATAAGAGTTAATTGACTTGCCCAAGGTCACACAGCTAGGAAGTGTCTGGGGTCAGATTTGAAGCCAGGACACCTCTGTTCTCTAGGCCTGGCTCTCTGAGCTATCCAGCTGCCCCACTCTAATGTAATCTTGAATAGGATGAGTTCAGACAAACTTGGAAAGACTTACATGAACTAATACAAAGTAAAGTGAGTAGAACCAGGAGAATAGTTTATACAGTAACAGAAATATCAAACAAGGATAAACTGCGAAGGACTAAATCATTATCAGCTAAACAAATCTCCAAGATAACCATGAAGGACTCATGAAGAAGATGCTATCCATGGCCAAAAAAGGAACTGTTGGAATCCATTGCAGACCAAAGCCATGTCATCTTCCACTCTATTTCCTTCATGAGATTTCTATTGTATGTATGATATGTGTCTTCTATCATGACATGAGCAATATGGAAATGTGTATTATATGAAAGTATGAGTATAATCTATATCAGACTATTTCCTTCCTTGGTGGGGGTAGGAGGGCAGAGGAGAGAGAAAATCTGAATTTTAAAATGTCAAAAAATAATTGTCAATAATTGTCTGTTTCTATATGTAACTGAAAACAAAAATAAATAAAAGAAAAAAGAATCATTCCCAATAAATTCATAATTTATTAACTTGGCTTAGCCCCCATTCTATCTGAACTATTTAGCTCTCTTTCCTAACACACACACACACACACACACACACACACACACACACGCACACACACACGCACACACACACACACACACACTATAGTATTCATTTTAACCACCAGGTGGTGTTGACAGCCGTAGTTCCACATTCTGACTGCTGGTTTTCACATGATCAGGTTTGCAGAAACTCTAAATCTATGCTCTATCTATCAGTTCTAGAGAACCATCAATGTAGCCCTCAGTTCCGCCTCTCTCTCTATGGGGCAATGCTGATTTGTTTTCAAGGGATACATGCATTTATGGTCTTATCCCATTAAAACGTACCTTTGGGCCCCATTTGTGAAAGCAGCCTCCTTTTTAGAACTTGCTGTATCTTAGTATTCGCTAGTCATAGGACTTTGGCATTGTGGACTTGGTGCTCCATAGAAGTTGCTACATCTGCTTGGACACTATAGGAAGTATTTACTATATTAACTTAGTAGCAATAAGCCAACGAATCGAGCATGAAAAACAGAGAATGCATAATACATATATGAAACACTGGCAAATAGTACTTCAGGCACATTGTTCTTGTGGACTCCAGAAATTCCCTAGACAGAGGATCAATCTGGACTGAGAAACTGTTGGAAACGTGTGGTGCAAATTTGTTTTCTCACTTTCATTCTTCTTTGAACAGGCAAAGGTGTTGCTTGACTCACTAGAAATATAAGCAGAAAGTCTGGACTTCGGATTCACAACATGGGGAATGGACATGGAACGTGCTGTGATTGTAGTTTATCAGGGTTGCCTGGTCTAGGTTGTCTGGTTGATGGCATAAATCTCTGACAGTCTGGCTAGAGGTAACCCAGCATAGGGCAAGGTGAGAGAGACCAAGATCTGATTCTAAATCCAGATCTCTGCTAGTATACCATACTACCTCTGAGAAAGATGCCTCTGCATCCCTTCCTTTCTCTCTTTTCTTTGTTTACTCTCTCTCTCTCTCTCTCTCTCTCTCTGTCTCTCTCTCTCTCTGTCTCTCTCTCTCTCTGTCTCTCTCTGTCTCTCTCTCTCTGTCTCTCTCTCTCTCTGTCTCTCTCTCTCTCTGTCTCTCTGTCTCTGTCTCTGTCTCTGTCTCTCTCTCTGTCTCTCTCTCTCTCTCTCTCTCTCTCTCTCTCTCTCTCTCTCTCTCTCTTTAAGCCCTTACCTTTTGTCTTAAGACAGAAGAGTGGTAAGCCTAGGCAATGGGGGTTAAGTGACTTGCCCAGGGTCACACAGCTGGATCTCTGGGTCTCTTAAAGCTCTGTCAAATCAATTTCTCTCTTGATCTTTTACTTGGACCCTCAGCAGAAGGGAGGGCTAGAGAGAGCAGTATCAGAAATGAAAGGCATAGTATTAGAAATCCCCTGCCACTGACATCCTTCTGCTCCCAGTGAAGTATGAATTCTCAGCCTCCCAGATTTTTTACTGTAGTAAAAACAGTTTTTACTTTAAAACTCTTGAATGGTAGCTCTCCATCACTTCTAATAATACCTGAAATCTCAGTTGTCCTCCCACCCCCAAATGCTTTTATCCCAAGCATATTTGGTCTCAGCGTGACCAAGGTGAAAAGAAAAGTCTTTCCCTTCCACTCTCCACCCCACTACACTAGTCATCTCATTTCATTGATTGTTAGGTGACAGTCATTCATCTCCATTCCTATAGGGAAGGCAGTTCCTTTCTGGCCTAACACCATGCCCATCACTGAAGTCTAATGGAGTAGTAGGTTGGTTGCTGGAGGATCTGCAGGCTGATGTTATCTTAAAGGCTCCTGCCACAAGTTTCTGGTTTTGTAGGTTAGTTGTTTTTTAGTTATGTCCAACTCTTTGTGATCTCATATTGGGGCTGTCTTGGCAAAGATAATAGTGTGGTTTGCTATTTCCTTCTTTAGGTTATTTTACAGATGAGGAAACCAATGTAGATAGGGTTTAAATGACTTGTCTAGGGTCACACAGCTAGTAAATATCTGACACCAGATTTGAACTCACAAAGATGAATCTTCCTGCCAAGTCAGTCTCTGGTAGTTTCTATATCCTTGTTAGGTATCTTCTAGTGCCACCGCTGACCTCAGAGATGTGTTCCCCAGACAAAAGAATGTCCCCCTCCCATAAAAAATATACACTCTAAAGTCACACTACTGATTAAATATCTCAGAAATTAGGCATGTCTTTGCCTTTGTGGCATTAGTGTTTAGCATGCTGCTTTTGTTTTATTTACCTCTTTGATTTACTTTTTTTCTATTACACACTTGAGCAACAAAAATGGAATATTTTAATACACAGAAGACTTAAAAAAGAGGATTCTGTATGAAACCATGAATCTCTATTTTATACCTTTCTTTTAAAAGAGATGTATAATAGTGTAATATAATAAATAAGTATGTAATATAATAAAGAGGTATATAATAAATTCTATATGTCACTTTTAAAACTGTCTCATTCATTTGTTCTCTCTTCTGAACTAGCCATAAAAATGTCTCATTTTCTCTCTTTTATTGGCATTATTATTGCCTTTCTTCCTCCTTTCTACGTTAGTGTATTCCATTTATCCTTTCTTCTTTTTTCCTTCTTTAAATCCTCAGAACAGAACCAGTTTCTATTTTTCTTATTTAATTTTCTCAATACCTTTAAGAAACATCAAGGGATCCCTTTATGTTCTCCCACTGCTAGAATGTTAGTACTACATTATACTATGACTCCTTCCAATTGCTCAAATAAATGTACTTTTCTAGGTTTTGCTGAACTTTTGTGTTTATATTTCAAAGTTATTATTTTACTTTAACTTTTTCATCAGAATTACTTGAAAATCTTCTATTCCATTAGGTCTGTTTTCCCCCCTATAGGGTGATACTCAGCATTGCAGGGTAGATTATTCTTAGTTGTAATCCTATATCTTCTGCCATTTGGAATATTGTATTCCAAGATCTCTATTTGTTTATAGTAGAAACTCCCAAGTCTTGGGTGATCCTGTCTGCTTCCTTGGAACTTAACTTGCTACTTTCTGGATGCTTACTATATATATATATACACATACATATATACATACATACATACATACATGCATACATACATACATATATATATTTTGATGTAGAACTCTGAATTTTTTTTTCTATAGCCTAGGACTTTTCCTTTTGGAGTTTCTTTCAGGAAGTAATAGGCGGATTCTACTTTCCCTTTGCCCTCTTGTTCTAAAGTTTCTAGGTAGTCATCCTTTAAGATTTCTTGAACTCTAAACGATCACTTAGTACAAATATCAATAACATAGAAATAGGTCTTGATTAATGACACATGTAAAACCCAGTGGGATTGCTTGTTGGCTGCAGGAGAGGGGTAGGAGAAGGGGAGGGAAAGAACATGATTCATGTAACCATGGAAAAATATTCTAAATCAATTAATTAAATAAATAAACCTAAAAAAAGATTTCTTGAACTATAGCATCTAGGATTTTTCTTTTAGTTGTTGGCTTCAAGAAGTCCAGTGATACTTACATTATCTATCAATTTGCTTTCCAGGTCAATTTTAAAAATCATATACATTTTCTTTTATTTTTTCAATAATTTAATTTTAAAAAAATATTTCTTCTTGTCTCATGAAGGCATGAATTTCTGGGTTTTTTTATTCTAGTTTTTAGGTAGTCTGTGTGAATCTTAAGACTGCTCAAACTCTACCTTAAAACATTTGGTTAAGGCTATTCCCATTTAAACAATGGAGGTACTTGATCAGGAATGTATTGGGAACTCTAACATTACTCCACCCATACTTATGCATACTTTAGGGGAAGATAAAGTTGTAAACTCCTTACTGAATAATGAAAAAGTACTTAACCCATACTTATAGTGAGGCAAAAGCCCTTAAGCTAGGTCTATTTTTAGATCTAATACAAAAGGGTGCTAAGTACCTATGAAGGTCAAATTAATCACTAAAAGGTCAGGCAACTTGCAAGGGACAACCTTAGCAAAGAGGTGTGACATACTCAGAAGTTTTAGTCTACTCAGAGAAGGTGTTAAGAAGATGTGAATTAAGAAGGTGATAACAAGATGTGAATTAAGAATGTCTACTGTGATTGGTAGATGTGAAAATTTATTGGAGGTGACATAGGAGAAAATTCTCTTTAGAAGGAGGTCAGAGGCATCTGGACTGAGGTCAGCTTAGGAAACTGAATTGGAGTCTCTCGGTGGCTGAACTTAGTTGAGCTCAGTAACTGAACTGGAGGGTCTCTCTGAACACTAGAGTTTTGCTTGGAAGGATCTTGTGGTGAGTGATTAAAGGCTGACTTAGTTTTCTCTCTTAAGGAGAAAGGCGTAGGCCAATGGTCAGGGCCTATTTCCTCTTACTCTCTCTCTCTTCCTTTCCTTAATTCCTTAATTTGTATCAATTAAAATCTCCATAAAACCCAGCTGACTTGGGTATTTCATATTTGGGAATTTTTCCCATGGCAACCACTTTATTTTTAATATAAAACCAAGACACTAAAATTTTATCTTTGCAGTTTTGGCAATTCAAAGTCTTAAACCCATATTTTTGCGGTCGCAGTTTATGGCAACCAATCTTTTGTCTGTAACATCTGTGATTTGGTCAACTTTACCATGTTCTCTTCTTTAAAAAATTTTTTTTTTGGTTAATCTGTCCCCCTCCTACCCCACCTACCACATTAAGCAAATTTTTAAAAAATCAAGCCCTCAAACTAAATTACTTAGTACATATATACATAGTCTGACAAAACAGATTTTCATGTTAGCCACGTATAAAACTATATGTCTCCGCATTCTAAATTTATCACCTCTCAGTTAGGAGGTAAGTGGTATGATTCATTCTTTTGCAATTGTTGATCAGAGTTTTAAAGCCTTTCAGAGTTATCTCTTTAATATTGTTGTTATTACATATATTATTCTAGTTCCGCTCACTTTCTTCTGAATCAAGTCCATAGAGATTGTCCTAGTTTGTTTGTTTTTTTCAGAAACTGTCTACTTCATCATACTTTATGGCATAACAATATTCCATTACATTCATATACATATCATATTTTTGACTATCATAAAAAGAGCTGCTATTTTTGTGCATGTAGATGATTTTACTGTTTATTTGATCTCTTTGGGGCTATACAACTAGTCTTGGCATTTCTTGTTTACAAATAAAATGGATATATTTGTTTGTATATTGTGTCATATGACATCCATATCCATCGCTAAGATCAACCCTCTAACAGAATCTCAGATTTGGAATCTGAGATGGAATCTCCCTTTCATTCTTCTCTGGAGTCTGCTTCAAACTCTCTGGGCTTCTTTCTCTACACTGCTCCAGCAGTCTCCTCACTCTGAGACCTGCTTTGGCTACCATGCTCCTACAGCCTCTTTGCCCTGAAAGCTGCCTTCACTACCATGCTCCTGTAGCCTTCTTATCTAGGAGGATCCCTCTGCCCCACAGTCCCTCCATTTATTCCTGTCCTATTTTCATGCCTACACTAGTATCTCCTCACATACGTTTTACTCTATTCCATATAGGGAGATCTTGTCTCCCCCACACTCCCATTCCCCAGGTTACATGTGGAAGCTAATGGTTCATGGAGTTTTATCATTCTCCCAAAGGAGGAGAGATACAAAGCCTTTTGATATGTAGTGGCAAACCTGATTACATATTATTACAAATATTTCACCATGGCTAAAGTCTAACATTATCAGGACCTGTCAAAGCTCCATGCTTGATCAGTCATTTGTCAAAATGTTGTGCCAGTATAATTATGATCTCTTTCCTCTTCCTCCTCCACAGCTGCATGAGGGGTGGAACCTAGAGGATGGGGGTGGGGGACAACCCAATAAGAAGGTGGGGTTTTTCCCATCATTGACCCACTGTTTCCCCACTCTGTGTCACTTTCTCTGTGATTCTGTGTTTTCACTTTTGGAAATGAACAGTTGAGGCTATTTTCAGGGGGCTCCCAACCCTGCTCTGCCCATCCTTATTCCAGTGACTGCTCCCCTGGCAATCCTATAGTACAATCCTTAGCCCTCTAATTCTTGGGGACTGGATGCTACAATGATTTCTTTCACTCCTGGGGTTATCCATCAATAGAGTAGGCTCCCTGAGGGCAGGAGCTATCATTTTGGTCTGTTCTCAGCACCTAACAGAATAGTTGGTACTGAGCAGGCTTTGAATAAATACTTGATGGTTGATTGATTGCTCTTAAAAGCCTGGAGTAGAATACTTGGGGGCCAGGGCCAACCCAACACTGGGATCTGGTATCTCTTTGGGGTAGGTGTTAATGAGGTAAAGGGACCAGAGCAGCAACTTTAGTGGTAGAAGTAAATTTCTTGATTTGTAAAATGAAAGCTTTGGTCTAGAAATCTAAATTCCTTTCCAGCCCGGATGGTTAACAGGCTCTATTTAGCCAAGAGTGAGGATGGTAGTTGAAATGGGGAGATAGGGAAGGAAAGGGCTTTAAGTAGAATTGCTAGTGGCAGCTACTGGGGAGACCATTTGGTCCTTGGCTCTCTGGGTCCTCACAAGGTGCCAGATTACTGGAGAATTCTAGCCACACATCCCTGAGAATCTGACCTGGGAGAGACTCAGGGCTGGGTGTACTGGATGCTGGCAAACCAGGAACTGCCACTACAGTCAGTCAGCCAACAATTTCGATCAAGGACCTTCAATATACAGTCTATGAGAGGGGTCATAATGAAAAATGAAGAATGTGGTTCCCAACTTTGGGCAAAGTCTTGCTCTGATAACACCCTCCTAGGAGTTCAAGTAGAGGAAAATAGAATCTTTCTCCCTGAGAGATGGGTTGGAGAGGCGTGGACATGTCCCTGGGAAGACAGTCCCTATAACTCCCTAGAGACTGAACCTGTCAGTTTGCTGTAGAGTCCACTTTGAGTCCCTAAGTGGTCAGAGAATACAGAGTAGAAGATACCGGTGGATGGTGGAGGGAGGATCCGAGTAGGGAAGAATGGAATTAATCAGAGGAAATGATCCTATTACATTTGGGATCCCAATACCAAACCTCAGTTTCTGTTTCACCTGCCTCTGGTCCCTCTCTTCTGTGTCTGCTCTTTCCCTGGAGCCAAGCCTCAGTTTCTCCTTCCCTTGTGCCCTACTTTCCCATTATTAATACCATCCTGCTTCTGTTTCTGAATTGGCCCCACCTTCCACTTTACTGACTTCAGTTTGGGGGGGGGATGGTAGTGGTGGTAATTTCTTATATCTTCCTCTTTTGTGACTAAAAATCATCTGGTAAAGAGCTGTGGAGTATGACATGCTTTCAACAGGGAGTGGGCAGAGAGCCTCAGACAGACTAGGGTGAGCAGACAAAGGGGGGACAAGGAAGGAGGTGGGCCAAATAAGAAGGAGGCAGATAGCAAAAGGGAGGCTGAGAAAAAGGAGAAAGGGGGAAGAGAGGGAGGGACAAGATTGGAGGGAAGGACCATACAGTATTCAGGACCATGGCTGAGTCTGTCACTTATGCGGATCTACGCTTTGTGAAATCCCCTCTGAAGAGTCTCTCAGCTAGGCTGGAGCAGGGTAAGAGCCCTTGAGACTTCTCAACTCTAAAACAGCTTTATACTATCCCCTTCTCTGATTTCCTTCCTCCTAGGACTTCTCCTTCCCTGAGGTGGACTTGTTTTGTGCCCCGTCTCTTCTGAGCCCACTCCCCTATAGTTAATTTCCCTTCATTGACACTATTTCCCTCTATCCTGTCCCCCTTCACTTATCCCATCTCCCTGTAGTCCATCATCCTTTAGTGATACCATCTTTCTATAGTCCATCTTCCTTATAGCCCCAAAATGTTGACTGATTGATTCGACATCCTTTTCTGACTGAGCATCTCTCTTTCTGACCCCATCCTGGACGCTGACTTATCTAGTCCCCCATTGACTGACCTCCTCAATCCCTGAAGGGCTACCCTCCCCCCAACACACACACACCAACTGCTCCATTTCCCAGTGACTGATTCCCCTATGCTGACACCAAACACTATCAACTGATCCCTCTGCAGTGACTCTGCCACACTGGATCTAACTCCCAGATGCTTTTCCTGTATGCTAACCCCACTTTTCTAATCCATTTCCTACCCCTCATGCAACTATCTCAGTTTTCTAATCAATTATTCTTCCTGAATCCCCCAGTGACTGTCTTGCTATTGACTCCATTATTCACATTAATCAACTATACTCCTCAATGATTAAACCCCCATACTAACCCCAACCCTGACTAGCTATCTCCCCATTTCTCCTCTAGATGCTGAAGTGGATGATGATGGGGAGCTCACCTATGAAAATGTTCAGGTGCCTTCAGCCAAGGATGTGTTTTCCAGCCCAGCTCAGCCTGACCTTGGGGAACAAACAGGTGAGGGCTCCAGGGAATTCTGAGGGGAGTTTATATTGAAAACATGTAGGGTTGGAGTGGAGGAATTGTGTCGGGGGACCCTATGAACTCTAGGGAGAGGATTCTGAGTATACCTAGGGAAGATGAAATAGGGCCAAGGAAGATGGAAGTGTCTCTAGGGAAATGGGACTATCCAGGGAGGGTGTTCAAGAGATCTTAGAGGGACATTCAGAAACAGAGGGGTAGCCATAAGGGGAACACTTTGAAGATGGATTTATCCTTCTATCCCCAGGAAGGGAAAAGACAGAAAAGACAATTACTACACTTTTTTCTGAGACGCCACCAACTCCCAGACGGATCCTGCCCTGTAAGTAATAATCATCAGGCTCTCTGAGGCCAGTCTGAGTCTCAGGGTGGGAGCAATTTGGGGCAGGGAGATTCTGAAAGGGAAAGAAAAGAGATTAACTTTAAGAGAAAGAAAGGGGTAGAAAAAAAAGGATGCTAAGGCTTTGAAACACAGAACATTGGGCCTCAGGAGAGAATTTCTCTCTCTCTCTCTCTCTCTCTCTCTCTCTCTCTCTCTCTCTCTCTCTCTCTCTCTCTCTCTCTCTCTCTCTCTCTCTCTCTCCCTCTCTCTCTCCCTCTCTCTCTCTTCCTTCCTTCCTTCTTCCTGTCTTCCTTCCTTTCTTTCTTTCTCTCTTTCTCTCTTTCTCTCTCTCTCTCTCCCTTCCTTCCTTCCTTCCTTCTTCCTTTCTTTCTCTCTTTCTCTCTTTCTCTCTCTCTCTCTCTATCTATCTCTCTCCCTTCCTTCCTTCTTCCTTTCTTCCTTTCTTCCTTCCTTTCTCTCTCTTTCTTTCTTTCTTTCTCTCTCTCTCTATCTCTCTCCCTTCCTTCCTTCCTTCTTCCTTTCTTCCTTCCTTTCTCTCTCTCTCTTTCTTTCTCTCTTTCTCTCTCTTCTTTCTTTCTTTCTTTCTTTCTTTCTTTCTTTCTTTCTTTCTTTCTCTTCTTTCTTTCTTTCTTTCTTTCTTTCTTTCTTTCTTTCTTTCTTTCTTTCTTTCTTTCTTTCTTTCTCTCTCTCTCTCTCTCTCTCTCTCTCTCTCTCTCTTTCTTTCTTTCTTTCTTTCTTTCTTTCTTTCTTTCTTTCTTTCTTTCTTTCTTTCTTTCTTTCTTTCTTTCTTTCTTTCTTTCTTTCTTTCTTTCTCTCTTTCTCTCTCTCTCTTTCTCTCTCTCTCTCTCTCTCTCTCTCTCTTTCTTTCTCTCTTTCTCTCTTTCAAGTGTTGAAGGGGGAGGGCATATGGGAATATTGGGACACTAATGCACTGGGTTTGTCTGTTTGTTTTTTTTAAACCCTTACCTTCCATCTTGGAATCAATACTGTGTATTGGCTCCAAGGCAGAAGAGTGGTAAGGGCTAGGCAATGGGGGTCAAGTGACTTGCCCAGGGTCACACAGCTGGGAAGTGTCTAAGGCCAGATTTTGAACCTAGGACCTCCCATCTCTAGGCCTGGCTCTCAATCCACTGAGCCACCCAGCTGCCCCCTGGTTTGTCTGTTTTTTAAAAATCCTTCTGTCTTAGAATTAGAATTCTGTCTTAGAATCAATATTGGTTCAAAAGCCGAAGAGTGGTAAGAACTAGGCAACACAGGTTACACAGCTAGGAAGTGTCTGAGGCCAGATTTGAATGCAAGGTCTCCCATATCTAGGTTTGGCTCTCAATCCACTGATCTACCTAGTTGCCCCACAAGAGGATTTCTAGGCCTGATACAGACAGTGCTTCTCTGGGGCCATCCTTAGGCTATTGTTGAAACCCAATCTCCAGATTCTGTATTCTGCCAGCATTGGACCAGGGCCCTGCAATGGGCAGAGAAGGAAAGATGGAGGAAAGGTTCCTTGGATGCCCAGGACTAGATGGGAGTAGATGAAGAGAAAGAGAGGAAAAGCCTAGTATAGACAGGAACTGTTTGTCCTGGGGGCACAAACTGAAAAATTTAACCACATAATGACTCCCTCTTATAAGAGTTCCTACTCTATCCTACTTTATCTATCTGATGCCTTCATCCCTTCCCTTGAACACCTCCTCTCCCTTTCATACCCACCATGCCAGTGCCTTGACTCATTCCACTTCCTAGAAGGGGGAAATACCCCAATCTATTCCTATAAAGCCTCCCTCCTTTATAACGTCTCCCTCCCTTCCTAGGTTGTAAACTCCAACATCCTCCCCAGACACTGACTGTCCCAATCTTTCTCCCCTCAGACCCTGTGGCCTGGATACCATACATTCTCCTGAGTCTGCTGGGCACCTGTTTGCTGTTGGGTGTCACCAGCATCAGCCTGGGTATTCAATGTGAGTATGATTCCCTTTTGCAGAATATCTTTTAAAAATTAAATTCTTCTTTTTTTTCCATTATCAGGCATTCATTTCCCCACCCCTCTACCTCCAGCCTCCTTCAAAAAACAAAGTCCTCAAATCATATATGCATAGTCAAACAAAATAAGTTCCCATATTGGCTGTGCCTAAAAATGTATGCTTCATTCTACATCATAAGTCCATCACATCTCTGCTGGAGGTGGGCAGCATTCTTCATCATCAGTCTATGGAATCAGAGTTGATCATTGCATTGATCAGAGTTCTTAGTTATTTCATAGTTGTTTATTTTTATAGTTTTGTTGTTAAAACTTATTCTCCTGGTTTTATTCATTTCACTCCCTTGTAACGTATTTTAATAGTCACCCTGAATGAAGACAAGGGAACTGGTTTGGGCAGGGAGTCAAGACCTCTCATTTTATTACTCATAACCCCTCTCTACCTCACTGGAGACATATCCCTCTGCTTGAATCACCAATTGCCTCTAGATCGCACTCTTCATTCTGGACGATCTCCAAATGTTGTTCCTTGTTTCTAGACTGTACAAGCTCTGTTGTGTTAAAATTCTTTCTTCTTCTGGTTACCCAGATGAGACCTTTCCCTTTTTAGTCAGTATAGTAACTTTATAAGCAGACAGTATCAAGTGGTAACAGCAGGAAGTAAGATTGCAAAGAGGAACCTAGAAGTCACTGAAAGATTGTCCCAAAGATCAAAGGAGAATAATTTGCAAACTATATCATACATTAATCACAAATCACATGCTGGTCAGATGACTTTAAAAGATTGCATACCCTTTGATTCAGCTATACCACTATTGAGTTTGTACCCCAAATAAATTTTAAAAAATGGAGATGGTCCTGTCTGTACAAACATTTATAGCTGCACTTTTTGTGATGGCATAAAATTGGAAAATGAGGGGGTGTACCTTGATTGGGAAATGACTGAACAAAATGTGGCATATGATGGTGATGGAATACTATTGTGTTGTAAGGAATGATGAACTGCTTGTTTTTTTTTGTCTGTTTTTTTATGAACCCTTACCTTCTGCCTTAGAACCAGAACCAGTATTGGTTCTAAGGCAAAAGTGTGGTAAGGGCTAGAGGATGGGGGTTAAATGACGTGCCCAGGGTCACACAGCTAGCAAGTGCCCGAGGTCAGATTTGAACCCAGGACCTCCTGTCTCTAGACCTGGCTTTGAACCCACTGAGCAACACAGCTGCCCCAATTGCTTGATTTCTATAAAAACTGGCAAGATCTCCATGAAGTGATGTCAAGTGAAATGAGCAGAACTAGGAGAACATTATACACAGTTACGGATACATTATGGCACAATCAAACGTAATAGACTTCACTACTAGCAACAATGCAATGATTCAGGACAATCCTGAGGGACTTATAAGGAAGAACACGATCCACATTCAGAGAAAGAGCTGTGGGAATAGAAACACAGAAGAAAAACATATAATTTATCACTTGTTTATACGGGTATGGGATTTGGAGTTCCCGTTTTAAAAAATTATTATATTACAAAAAATGAATAAGATGGAAATGGATTTTGAGTGATAATACATGTATAACCCATGGAGATGCTTGTCAACTCCAGGAGGGGGGAGGAGGAAAGAGGAGAGGGAGACAACAAGAATCAGGTAACCATGAAAAAATACTTAAAAAAATCAATAAAATTTTAAAAGATCCATTTAGGCTTTCCTGTCAGAGCCTTTTGATCCTATGATAAGTATATCTCTGAGAAGTTCCAGACATCCCCAGGAAGGCCAGCAGAACAATGCTTCTGATATTTTTGAGCAGTGGATAAGTTAACTTTGGTTTTACTCACAACTTGGAGATGACTCAGATATGTTAATGAATGAACTGATCTTAAGGTGGCACAGATAAGAGTCTGCCTCTTACCCAAACCCTATAAAAATGAGGCCTCAAATCCTATTCCATGCCCTACCCTCCCTGCCAAAAGCATTCTTCTGTCTCCTTTGGGTCCATTCTGCCTACTGATCCCAACTCTAATCCATGGTGATGAAAATTACTCTCTGTGATTTCCCCCCTCCCCATCTTCCTAATGCTGCCTCTATATCACTGCCCCTCATACACACTTGTGATCCCTCCTGGTCTCTGTCCTTTGTGTGCCATTTGTCCCTATGCCTTCTATGCCTTCTTAAAGTGTGATTGCAGCCTCACTTCCCACGGCCATCGTGGTCTTCCCTGGTGAGTACCCACAGATGCCCGTCCCATTTAAGAATTTCATACATTTATTAGCAATGGTCTGTGAAAGTAGCTAAAGTTTATATATTCTCAGGTGCCTTGCAGGGTGCTCTATCCATTGCAGATGCCTTATGAAAGTTTGTCATTCTGATGGTCCCCATAACTGTGCTTTCCTAGATCACCCTCTTTCTTGAGCCTTTACCTCCTTACCCAACCACCGACCCCCAGTATTAAGCCCACAAGAACTTCATAAACCCAATTTGGTGAGACAAGAAGCTGAAAGAGGGCAGACATCCTGAATCTCATAAGAAATCGATGGAGAAAAATGATAAATGCTTAGAAGGCTGGAGAAATGTCGGGCTCTGATTTTCTCACCATCTCTGCTTTTCTGTGCCCAAAAGATATGCAGGTGTCTCACCAGCTCAGAAATGCCAACCAGGTCCTGGAAGCCACCAATGGTAGCCTGTGGCAGCAGCTCCAGATGGAAACTGACAAGTTGTCAAGCAAGGAGGATGATTTGCAGGCTAAGGAGGAGAAACTGGCCCAGACCCAGCAGCATCTGCAGGTAGAAAAGGAGCAGCACCAGGATGCCCAGAAAAACCTGCTGGCCTGCAGGTCAGAGCAGGATAAGACACAACAGAGCCTGGCTGATGAGAAAGAGGAGAGGAGACTCCTGGAAGATAAGCTGAGAAACTTGCAGGATGGGCTGAAGCAAGTCCAGCTCCTTTTTAAATGCTCGTTCCCAGGTAGAGGTATGAGGGTTTGGGGCAGGGAAGGGGGGGTCGGGTGGTAGCACTGACAAGGGACTAGGAAGCCAGCTGTGGAGTCCACGTGTAGATAGGATAGTGTAATGAAAAGAACACTGGACTAGAATTTGGGATCATTGTCTTTAACCTTGACCTCAGAATAATCTTTGATGCCTCTCGTATTCATTCATTCGTTTGTTTGTTCTGAGCATCTATGTATAAAATACTCTGCGAAGCACTGAGGGGACATAAAGATGCCCCACACAATCCTTGCCCTTCTAAGAGTAGAGAGTCTAGAAGGGAGGAAAAGGGCAAGGAGACGGATTTCTCAGTGGAGGGCAGAATGTTGGCAAACGTCACTTGGGTGGAAGACTGGTGCCAGGGAGTACTGAAAAAAAGAGACCTTCTGCGTCAACCAACTCCTCAACCTTGAGGATTCTTTCTTTGTTCTCTCTGGAATTTTCCTCGTCTTCACCACTTCCACTGGTTGAACCTTGAAGGTAGGATTTAGCCAGGCAGAGAGGAAAGGAAGTGTTTTCCATTGAGGTGTGTGGAGGTCAGAGGCCATGTAACCTGCTCATTGAGCAGACCTGCTTAGTTGCTGAAGCACTGAGGTAATGTGAAGCAACATGGGGCAATGCAGACAGGACCTGGGCTGGGATCCCAGGAATCTTTACCACCTATGACCTTCTCGACGTTGGCCAAGACTTTGCCACTCTGGCATTTAGCTTCCTCACCTGTAAAATGAGGGGGCGAGACTGGAGGGTCTCTAAAGTCCCCCCCCCAGACTTAAATTTATGATTCTATGCTTCGAATCTAGGCGGGCAATGGGAAACATGGAGGGAAATGCAGGTTGGAGTTAGGGTTAAAGCTGTGAATTACGGGAGAAGAAATTTGACTTTTGTAACAATAAGAGCCATTTATATGACTCTTTAAGGTTTGCAAACCACTTCTGTTATTATCTCACAGCATCTCTATGGAGTGGGTGCTATTCTCATATCATTTTACAGGATAAGGAAACTCATCCTGTTTCTTTATTTGAGGAATTATTATCCCCCTTTTATAGTTGAGGAACTTGAGGCATCAGAGGTTAATGACTTGTCCAGGGTCACACAGCTGATATTTGAATCCTAATCTGAACTCAGGTCTTCCTGGCTCCAGGTCCGGCATTGCTATTACAGGTTGTTAGGTCATGAAATGGCTAGAGCACTGAACCTCGAGTCTGAAAGACCCGAATTAAAATCTAGCCTCAGCTATGAGACCCTGGACAAGCCTCTTACCCTCTGTTTACTGCAATTTCCTGACTGTAAAATAGTAATCATAATAATAGCATCTCTCTCAAGGTTATTTTGAGGGTCAAATGAGATGATATTTGTAAAGTTCATAAGAGTTTTGTAAGGCTCTACTAGGGTAGAATTTGTGAATGTCTTCTCAAAAGCCTAGAAGCAGCTAGGTAGAACAGTGGAGAGGGCACCAGGCCTACCGTCAGAAGGTCCTGGTTCAAATCTGACCTCAGACTCTTCCTGGCTATGTGACCCTGGGCAAGTCATTGAACCTCATTGTCTAGCCCTTGGAACTCTTCTGTCTTAAAATTGATACTAAAATAGAAGGTAAGGGCTTAAAAAAGTTTTATTGTAAGTATTGGGGGCAGCTAGGTGACTCAGTGGATGGAGAGCCAGGCCTGGAAATGGGAGGTCCCGGATTCTAATTTGACCTCAGACACGTCCTAGCTGTGTGACTCTGGGCAAGTCACTTAACACAAGTTGCCTAGCCCTTAGTGCTCTTCTGCCTTAGACTTGCTCCTTAGGATACTTAGTATTGATTTTAAGACAGAAGGTAAGGACTGAAAAACAGTAACAACCACCACATCAAAAAATACAGATACTTTTTTTCCGGCATAAAGATAATGTTATCCAGAGAGAAGGAGAGAGGAAGGAAGGTAGCAAAAGGCCAAGAAGATTGAGAAGAAGCTAAGATGTAACTGGAGGGCCAGGCCACAGCCACCTAAGTTCCTACTCAGAGAAAAGAACCATTGTGGGTGTGGGTGTGGGAAAGAAACAAAGGAGGAAGGAAGAAGCATTTGTTACACAGCGCCTATGTGCCAGGCACTGGGCTAAGTGCTTTACAAGGCATCTTCCTCTTTGGGAAGTAGGTGCTGTCATGATCCCCTTTTTATTGTTGAGGAAAAGGAGGTTAAGGAACTTGCCTGGAGTCACACAGCTGGGCTGAGGTCGAATTTGAACTCAGGTCTTCCTGACTCCAGGAACGGAGGTCTACCCACCTAGATGCCTCAGTTATAGAATGCTAATGAGTCATTTCCTAGTTAAACCAGTGCTGTGGTCTCCTTTCTAGACCAGGAGTGGATTCGGGCTCATTCCTTCCCCCGATACTGCTGTCCTTTGGCGTGGGAACTAAATCAGAGGAAATGCCTGTACTTCTCAATCAGAAAGAAGACTTGGTCAGAGAGTGACTCGTTTTGTAAATCTATATCCTCAAAACTGCTTGTTGTAACAAGTGAAAAAAAAGTAAGAAAGCCTTCCTTCCTTTGTCCTACACCTCACATAGGTTCTTTGGTCCCTGGGCAGACAGGAGTGTTGGCAAAATGGAATGGAGCTGTCCCAGCTCTCTGGGGTGACTGGCAGGGCAATAATAGGGGTCCTCTGCTGTTATGCGACTCATGGTGCTCCTTTCCTCCCATCTCTCCTCAATCTTTTTTTTTTAAACTCTTACCTTCTGTCTTAGAATTAAAGCTAACTATTGGTTCTGAGACAGAAATGTGGCAAGGACTAGGAAGTCAGGGTTAAGTGACTTGCCCAAGGTCACACAGGTAGGAAGTGTCTGAGGGCACATTTGAATGCAGATCCTCCAGACTTCAGGCCTGGCCTCTATCTCCTGGGTTATCTAGCTGCTTCCCTTCTTAATCTTATGAGCTAGGTTCATGGAGCCTCATTCTGTGGCGTGAAGCTGAACCTAATGGAATGACTTACTTTCTCCATCCTTTCCTAGCTAGAAACTGAGTCAGGGTTTTCAAGGCTGTGTTTGAAAGAGGCAGGGAGGAAGCATCGGGAGGAAGGGAGGTGACAGCTACTGATGGGGGTCCACCTTTTGGTCTGGAACCATGAAAGCACAGCTCCCCTGACTCAGGCCTCCCCAAGGTGTCTTTTCCCAAAAAGTTTCTCTTTTCCTCTGGTCTTTCTCCACACATCCCAGTCTGTCTGTCATTCCAGCAATTCATAAACAGCCTACTTACTGGAGGAAAATCACATGAGGTTTTCTGGGCTCAGAGCGAGTATGCAAAGAACCAAAATGGGTAAGTTTCCTATAGATATAGTAAACACGTACCCCTCCTAGCTCTCCCATCCCCCCAGTTTCTTTACTTCAACTTCATATCAGCCCATGGCTGAGAATGGCCGTGGCCATATCCTCCTAGGAGAGCTCAGTGAAGCGTGGAGCACTGAGCAGGATGAGGAAGAACCCAGGCACCCTAACTCACAGTCTCTCTGACCAAGATGCCTCTAGCTGTGGGGATCTCTCGGGTCAGCTGGGAGGGGAGTGTCGGCAGGGCTGAATCCTGCCAATGAGAAAGCCAAAGGGGAACTTGGGGGGCCCGACTTGTGAGGAGGGTGCTCCAGAATCCCCAAACTGGTGCCGGGGGGTGATCCTTCAGGACTCCCATTCCCTCATGGTTCTCCGTTGGCCTTAAAGCCTCCTTTGGACCCTGTGAGGCAAGCCTGACCCACCCATACCTCTCCCCCAGACTCACCCCATCTTCTCTTCAAAGGCTCGCCCTGGGCTTGGGCTATCGTTGGGAGGGGAGGGCAGGGGCTGGAGGAATTTAGAGATTTCAGTCGACTTCTCTGGGGTGGGAGAAAATTGGAGTCATCAAAAGAGGGTGGGATAAGGGGGCTTGGGGGTGGGAGGTGGCCAGAGCTTGACCCAACTCCACCTTATTGCTCTTCAGACAAGACTGTCAAGTTCTGGGAAAATACTCTTATTACCATACAAGTTTTGATTCCTGTGAGAAAATGAATCGCTTCATCTGTGAGAAAGAGGCTGTCACCAGTCCTGTGGAGCTGAGGGACCCCTTGTTGCATTAGCTGGGTAAGTGGAGAGCAGCTCCAGAGAGGCAGCCCACCCTCTAGCTTCTCACAGCTGCCCTTCTCCCTCAGAGGAGGCATCTGGAACGCAGAGCCCGGATTGCGGGATGGTTGGGAGGTCGGTGGGCGGCGGGCAGGGGGCAGAGGCGCTCTTGGGGTGTGGGGGAAGCCGAGGCTTAGGAGTGGGATATAAGAAGCCTTTGGCAGCGCCCAGCAGAGCCTGGGAGCTCTCTGGCCGACACGGGGAGGCCGTCCTACACGTTTTCCCCAGCTCAGAAAGGAGCACGTGTGTCGCCGACACGGCGGGCAGGGGGGGGATTTCAGTGGCCGCTACGCTTTCAGGCAGTGTCCCCGAAATTTCCCCCCCTCTCTCCTCCTTGTCCCCATTCCAGCCACTACAAAGCTTCAGAATTCATGAACTTCTCCAACCCTCTAGGCCCGAGGGGCAGGGCCTAGATGAAGGCCTGGACGGACGCTTCTCCAGCCATAGCCGATCAAGTTCAAGAGAGGCTGGACCTCTCCGGTGAAGAGAGAGTCCAGCCTCAAGGCGGGGTATTTGGAGGCAGCACCTTGGCGGAGGTGCCTGGCCCCGCTGGGCCCCCGTAGAGGGATTTGCTCTGAGAGAGGGGATGAGAAGGAAGGGGAAGAGGACGCAGGGCACACTGGGAGCGGGCGGCCCGGAGCCAGCCAGGCAGTTTTATTGAAATCCTTTTAAATAATTTGTGTGTTAGTCTTGTGTGCGAGCCACACCACGTGTCCGTGTCCGTGATGCCGTGTGGGACCCTCGAGGGTCCTGGGGTGGGCTGAGGAGAGCTCCAGCCTTTGAGTCCAAGCTGGCTTGGGGAGGGTGTCCCGGGGTCCCCGCTTCTGTCCCAGCCTCCACTGCCCAACAGCAGACCCCAGTTTCTTGGGCCTAGGCGGGGAGTGGGTCGCTGAGGGCTGGCCCTGCCCAGGCTCTAACTGCTCTATTCAGGGGATATTCTGGGGGCCTTCGGAAGACCAAAGTTCAGGGCACAAGGGACAAGCTCTCCCCCACTCTCTGTCGCTAGGAGCGGGCTCCGGGCAGCTGCAGGCCGGGCGTGGGTGGCTTGGCATGGTGCCCTCGGTGGCAGAGGAGACTGCCAGCCTCACAGTTCAGATTGCGGTAGCGGGCTACAGCAGGTGTCGGCCGGGGGCACACAGACAGGAAACTGAAGCTGAAGGGGCCAAGGCAACAGCCAGGGCAGGGCAGCCCCTCCTCAGGGTCCCTGGGGGCCACGGTGGGGGGCAGGGGGGCAGGCTCAGTCCGCTCCAGGGCTGTGGCCTGGGGCAGGCTGCGCTGAGCTCTGCCCCAGGGCTGGCCACCCCAGCCTGGGGGGGAGCTCACGACCACAGGCGAAGGGTTGTTGTTGAGCAGGAGTCCCGGGGAAGGCCCTGCCCGGGAGGACCAGAGCTGGGAGGCCGAGGAACAGGTGCTGATAAAATTGTCGTTGACTGCGGCGGGGAGCGGGGCGGGCCTCGGCCCCGGGGGCTCTGTTTCGGGGCTGCTGCCCCCACAGTCCATCCTGTCCTCCGAGAAGGGGCCCGCGGGGGGCGGGCCAGGCCCAGGCAGAGCCGTCTCCATCCTTCGAGGCAGCTCTGGGGAGGAGGGGAGGGAGCGGCATCTCCGGGCGGGGGTTCCTGGCAGGGGCCGGGGATAAGGTGGCTGGACCAGAGGCTCAGGCGTGGTCACTGGACTTGGGGTGGCCGTGGGCAGTGGCAACAGGGGGACGGCCCTTCTGCTAGGAGTGTCCAAGAGCTTGATTCTGCCACCCCAGAGGTCTTCCCTCTGGGAGAAGGGGTTCACTCTGGTCTGGCTATCCCCCCAACAGGGCAGCAGCCCCGGGGACGGTGGCAGGAATAGGTCCGAGCGGCTCCGAGCAAGCCGGGGGTCAGGGGGCAGTGGCAAGTGCTGAGGAGGAGCAGGAGGTGCACCATCTCTTGGGGCAGGCGCTGTGGAGACAGACAGTGGTGGTCAGTGTTTCTGGCCCCCAACTACTCCCTCCCGGTCCCAAGGACTCCCCCAACGCTTTCCCAAGCCCTTCCCCAACCTAATTGTGACTGGTGCAAGGGCCGAGGACACAAGCCCTGACGCTCCCTATCAGTCAGCGAAGAGGGGATGGGTGGTGGGGGAAGCAGAAGGCCCCAAGGGTGACCCAGCCCCTGCCCACCCATCCTGATTGGTTTTCAGAGTAGGATCACACAATCTAGAAACCAAAGGGAACTTGGAGGGCATCTTTCCTCCAGTTTTTAACTCTCCTCATTTTGTAGCTGAGGAAACTGAAGCCCAAAGAGCTGACATGACTTGCCCAAGCAGCAGTGGGATCTGAACCCAGGTCCTCCACTCCGCTACATTATCTTACTCCCTTCCTTTAAAATTTTTCATTTAAATTCTGTTCTGTTCAATTCTGAATTTAACAGATAGCCAGGAAAATGGACATTTCTGTATTCCTAAGAGAACAGAAAAGAGGATGCCTTTGAAACTGTGGATCTATTATGTAAAGCTGGATTTAAAAAAATAAATGATTAATTCTAACAAATAACTTTCAAAGCTGTCCTGATTCTTTCTGTTTTTTTTTTAGGTTCCATACATTTTTTTTTGAAACCCTTACCTCCCGTCTTGGAGTCAGTACTGTGTATTGGCTCCAAGGCAGAAGAGTGGTAAGGGCTAGGCAATGGGGGTCAAGTGACTTGCCCAGGGTCACACAGCTAGGAAGTGGCTGAGGCCAGATTTGAATCTAGGACCTCCCGTCTCTAAGCCTGGTTCTCAATCCACTGAGCTACCCAGCTGCCCCCTTCCATACATTTTTTAAAAAAGGATGCTCATTGGGGGCAGCTGGGTGGCTCAGTGGATTGAGAGCCAGGCCTAGAGGCAGGAGGTCCTAGGTTCAAATCCGGCCTCAGCCACTTCCTAGCTGTGTGACCCTGGGCAAGTCACTTGACCCCCATTGCCTAGCCCTTACCACTCTTCTGCCTTGGAGCCAATACACAGTATTGATTCCAAGAGGGAAAGTAAGGGTTTAAAAAAAAAAAAGGATTCTCATGGACTCTCTTTCTTTTCAATACCCCATTCCTGCCCCTACCTACCTCTTTTCCTTCCAACTCCCAACCTCCCAATTAGAAAAAAGAAAAAAGGAAGGACCGAGTCTTTGTAACAGATATACAGTCAAACAAAACAAATCCCTACACTGGCCCTCTCAGAAAATTTGTGAATCCATCACATACTATTCCCACAATAGATGAAATATCAAGGAGCCAAGTCAGAGCCTCCCAGACACAAGGAGAGGAGAGAAGGGGTGCTTTACGGCTCTCTGCTCCCCGACTTGTTACATTGTTTACTTTGTATAGATTTTCACTGACTTATCTGTACCACGATTGTTTCTCCCAGTTAGGAAGGACTTGAGGATAGGGACTGTTGTATCCCTTCAAAATTCCTCTTTGCCCCTCATGATGTCTGATAATCCAGGACCATCTTCTTCCATCCCAATTCCAGTGCCCCCACATATCATCCCCCTGATTTATTTTCCCGTACCCTGGGTTGGGGCAGAGCGGACTGGTTTCACCAGGCTCTGGGGCCCAGGTAACTGCTCCAGGATATGCTCCAGATGCTGTGTGATCTCAGTGAAGGGGGCTCGGGAGCTGGGCTCCATCTGGAGAGGAGATGGAGTTTGAGGTTCTCACCCATGAGAGCTGCTCCTTACCTCCAGCCCCCAAACCTCTGAAGAGTGCGTCGGGCACTGACATGCTGGTTACAGTGAGGAACATGCAGGACTGTGTGAGGCTGAGGGGTCAGGGATTGTCAGTGTGTGTGTCTGTGTAGGGGGAGGAGACTAGGTGGGGGGCATCACCCAATGGGCTTGAGGAGAGAAGTGGAGCCTCTTACACTACAGCAGTGGATGGCCAAGAGGAGGAAGGGTGGGGGGCAGTCCTCTCCAACCAGGGCACGGAAAGCAGCAACATCCAGGCCAAAATCCTGAGGGAAGAGAAGATCAACCTCTTCCTTCTTCCTCCCAGGTAGCTTCTCAACCCTCTGCCAACCAAACCCTTGGTGCTAGTTGGTGCTAGCCCTCATCCCTCATTCAGAGTCCCCTCCCTCCAGGAAGCTCTCCCAGATTAAGGAAAAGATATATTGCTCCTTCCCTCTCCTCACCCAATAATGCTCACCTCAGTTCGGGGCAAGTAGTCAGGGTCAGCAGGGACCCGGGCAATGAGTTCACACAGGACAATCCCAAAGGCAAAGACATCAGCCTAGGGTGAGGACGGTGTGGGGGGATTGAGGGAGAGAAGCACAGAGTGGGATTAACAACTCCCTTTATCTCTAAATATGGGGCCCCAAGATGTTCAGAAATGTAGGTTCTGGCTAGGGCATGGGGGGGTGTCAGGTATGTTTGATGGGACTAGGAAAATCTAAGGGCTCTAATAGCAAAGGGTATACTGGAAGGGCTCAGAAATTCTGTGGGGGGCCTTAGAGGTCTCCAATGTGTCTGGGATGACTGAGAGATTGTTAGATCATTAGAAGCTTCTGGAACAGAATTCAAAAGGTATGAAGAAAACTCTGTAGGTCCTAACTAGAAAATCAATTTAAAGAGTCTTTGGAAGGTCTCGAAGTGGTGCTGAGAGGTTTCTCATTCACTTATTCATTCAATTATAAAGTACCTTCTGTATACAGAAAACTATAAAGTTTAGGTGCCGAGATGAGCTTATTGTCAAATGAGTTCACATCGGACAATCCCAAAGGCAGATTCATCTAATTGAAGGACAGGACACAAACCCCACCTCAGGGAGTTCCTGAGTGATCTTGAAGAAGGAGGGGGTGGTGTTTTGGAGGGGGTGGTGTTTTGGGGTCTTACCTTCTCATCATATAGTTCTCCCCGAAGTACCTCAGGTGCCATCCAGTATGGGGAGCCAACCACAGCCAATGGTTCCTTCCTTGCCCCCTCCCTGCAAGTAGAGCAGGACCTGAGACTTGACTCATTCCATACCCTTCCAAATGACTCTTTCCCACCAAAAAACGGGTACCACGAACCACCCCAAAACTCAGACTGAGCCTCAGGGAAAGAGTCGTGGAGGGGCATCATTCCATTGGGATTTCTATGGAGACAGACATTTTAGTAAGAAGGCATTTGGTGGACACAAGGTTTGGGGCTGAAGGATGATCTTTAGTGGGCTGCTATCAAAAGGGGATGGGACTAGTCACTCTACCTGTACACAGGGATCTTTTCTGCCAGTCCAAAGTCACCCACCACAGCTGTAAGGCCCTCCTCTTCCCGACGTACCAGGCAGTTCTGACACACACATACACATCACCAACACCCCAATTACCTCCATCATGCATCCAGTATCTTTCCAACACCCCACACCCCCATTCCTCCTAATCCCCTGGCCATGCTCTTCAATGGTCCCTACTGCAATACCTCCCCATTTTGCCACGTCCCCTGCATGCATTCACTTTTATCTCACAGCCAAAGGCCTACCTTGGAGGTAAGGTCCCGATGGAAAACCCCCTTAGCATGTAGATAGCGGAGGCCCCTCGCAATGTCCAGGGCCAGGCCGAGCCTAGCTGGCCAGGTCAGAGGCTCTGAGGAGCTGAGGAGCTGCTCCAGGGTTCCCCCATTAATATACTGTAGGATAAAGGAGTGGGGTGGGGGAGCACAGAGAGGCCAGAGGAGTCAAGGCTGTGCTCCAGGTCCCTCTCCAATCCTTTCCTGGGGGTTATTGGGGATTCTGCAGGACAAGATGAGTGCCAGGGCAAGTTCTTTGTATAGAAGAGGCCAAAAGAAAGGGGATGGAGCCATGGGGTCATAGGAGTGCGGTCACCACTCTCCCCAATCACTTTTCTGCCAGTTCCCCCCGACGCTACTAACAGCTCCGCTCCCGCCCCCACCCCCACCCCTCGACAGCCCCCCTCCCCTATCTTAGCCTGCCGGGGTCCATCCTCACCTCAGTTAGGGCGTGAAGCTGCCCTTGATGCACGCAGACCCCCATGAACCTGGGGAAACACGGGGAGGAAAGTAGGGTTAGAAGAGACCTCATCATCCCAGTCCTGCTCCTACCTTCTGGAACTCAGCTCCTGTTTGCCCTCACCGCAGGATGTTAGGGTGCCGAAGTCGGTTCATGAGTTGCACCTCCCGAAGTGTGTTTCCTCGGTTACTGGGAAGCCGGTTCATCTTCAGCACAAGGATCTGTCCAGACTGTCGGTGGCGGACCTAAGGGATGTGTTGTGGGGCAGGCCCTTAGAGCCCCGGCTCAGCAACTCTTCCCTCACACCCCAGCACTCTTCCAGTAGTCCATCTCCCGGCCTCCCATTCCGTTCTCTCCACCCTCTTTTATCCTCCAACAGCAGCACCCCCCCCCCCCATACACACACACACGAACAGCCTTACCCGCCGCGCGTTTTCTTCTCTACCCCCCAGTCCCTTGGTCCCCTGCCCCAGGCCGCACCTTGTACACGTCGGAGAAGAAGCCGGCCCCGATCTTCTCCGCGCAGTGAAAGTCGTCCACTCGGGCCAGGCTGGACACCGCGCTGCGGAGCGCTCGGTAGGAGGAGGGGCGGCCCCCGCCCCCGGGCGCCGGGGGCCCCTCCCCCCCGGCCTCCCCGGGCCCTTCTCCTGGCCCCGGCCCGGGCCCAGGGCCGCTCAGCGGGGGCCGCTCTCCGGCCATGGCCGGACCGTGCGCCTCTGGTTCACATCGCTGGGGCCCTAGAGACCCGGCAGGGGCCTCTCGGCGAGGCCGGAGGCTGGAGGGGGAGACGGCGCGGGGGAGCCGGCCCAGGGGAGGCGGGGCGGCGCAGGGACTTGGGGCCCAGAGATCTGGGGAATCTGGGGGATCCCGGGAATCCCGGGTCCGCCCCCGGAGCTGGCAGCCCGGGACCGGGCCGGATCTGCCGTCCGCTGCGCTACGCCCGCCTCCGAGGCTCAGGCCCGGGGTTCGGGCCGGCCTGACAATCCCCAGGCGCCGGACGGGAGGGCGGGCTCGCTCCCCCGGGGGATGGCAGGCTCCGAGGCCGCCGCCGCCGCCGTCCCCTTTCTCCGGCTCGGGCTTCGGCTCGGGCTCCGGCTCCGGCTGGGCTCCGGCGCTGCGGCCTGCGGGGGGCGGGGCCCGGCCTCCGCTTAACTCCTTCCCGCCCGGAGCCTCCCGCCCTTGAGCCTCCTTCTCAGCCTCCTCCCTAGGTCTAACCTCCATCCCTGCTGCTGCGGGGATTCCTCTTTGTTCTAGTCTCCTGGCCCTCGCCCTGGACCCCAGGGCCTGGGGCTCTCGGGCCGGGCTAGCGCGGCTGTTCTAGGGACTGGGGGCAAAAGGTGCCAATCTTCCTCCACATCCTACCTAGGAGGGCTTAAATTTCCCCAGTGGCTCTCACTGACAAGATCTCCTTTGATCTCACAGCACCCTAGTGAGGTAGGCATTATTCCCATAATAATATAACTTTCATTTAGGTAGTGAGTGCCTTAAGGTTTAACAAAGAGCTTTCCTCACAACAGCCCAGTGAGGTAGGTGTGCCAGTGGTATGATTAGCTTTTTACAAATAACTCATTTAATTTTTTTATAGCTTGCTTTAACTTTTACAAAATGCCTGCTTCAAATAAAGAAAAAAAGCCAATGATTCATGTTATCATCGCTTTAGCGCTGAAGAAATCCTTAGATATCATCCAGGTCAACTTTCTTTGGACTTTGAGAATTTTCTTTTTATTATGAACTATACAAACTAAGAAAGATCATTCAATATATAAAGAACAGAAGAGATTTGTATATATGAAACTGGGAACGTGTGGTTTGTTTTTTAAGTGTATACCAAATTTAACATGGCAGCAACAATATTATGCTGCTCGTCTCTGACCCTTTCAGAAATTCCTTCTGCTCCCATTATATTTTTAAATGTTTCATTAATGCTTTTTTCCTTTTTTGCATCACTATCACCACCCATCAATTCCCCCTTCCCTCATGAAACCCTTGTTGTTCAGTCTTGTTGGACTCTTCTATGACCCCATTTTGGGATTTCTTGGTAAAGATGCCGGAGTAGTTTGTTATTTCCTTCTCCAGCTCATTTTATAGATGGGGAAACTGAGGCCAACAAAGCTAAGTGACTTGCCCAGGCTCACACAGCTCAGTGTCTGAGCTCATATTTGAACTCAGGTGTTTCTGACTCCAATCCCAGTGTTTTATTCACTGTTACTTAGTTGTTCAAAGCCCTACCTTGTAACAAATAAGTATAGTTAAAACCAAATCAGCACATTAGGGAATGTGACAATGTTATGTCTTGTGCTACTCCATTTTTTCCCCCTCTTTCAAACAAATGATTTAATAACCTTTGCCAAGAGATGGGAAACATCTTCATGGTCAGCCTAATTTCTTTTTTAATCCCTTACCTTCTGATTTAGAATTATAGTATCTGTTTGAAGGCAAAAACAAAAACAAAAACAAAAAAACAGTAAGGGCTAGGTTAAGGGCTAGGAAGTGTCTGAGGTCATATTTGAACCCAGGTCATTCCAACTCTAAGCCTGTCTCTCTTTCCATTGGATTACCTAGCTGCCTGCAGCCTAATGGATTTAATTGGTCATTTCACTGGTCAGAGCTCTGAGAGTCAACTTCATTTTTACAAATAACTTGTAATGATATGTAGTCTTTGCAAAGTTCTTTCTTCACTTTCAGTGAACTGAGTGAAAGAGTAATCCCATTTTAAAGATAGGGAAACTGAATCTCAGAGAGATTAAGTGCTCACTCCCCAAATCATGAGCTTGGTAAGTGTCTGAGATGGAATTAGAATCCAGTCTCATGAATTCTAATTCTTTGCCCTTTTCATCATCCCCAATTGCTTCATTATTTTATAGGGCACAGGAGGCTAAAGACTTACCTAAGGTTATACAGACAGAATAATGACAGAGGCAAGACTCAAACATAGGATTTCTAATCCTGGTGGGACCAGGTCAATGTACCACAACCAAATCCTGTTGGGCTTTCACCTATTCTGGCTCCAGGATAGAGGGGGAAAGGAGGCCCACTTACTTTGATGGTAATGGTTGGAAAAAACGATTTTTCTTATGTACTAATTGGAGAACCACCATTCTCCTCCACTTTCTTCTGATGTGAAAAGTGGTACCAGTGATGGATTTTAGCCTGCAACTTTGGTGTTCTGAACCCACTACTCCCATGAAGTTTCCTGTTTTTTCACTGGAGCTAGTCATCCAGCTACTGGTTGGGTCCCACTTTCCCTCCTCTTCCAAGTCTTATTATTGGTCATTCATATTTCTTCAGTTAACCCTACATTCGGAATCTGACTGGTCCCCCATGTGTGTTCTAAGCCTTCGATCTAGGGGATGGAGAATTTCCTTAAATCTCGTGGAGGCAAACACCACCTGCCTAGATTGATCCTAGTCCTTCTCCCTCTCCCGCGCCCTATCCCTCATTAGGACCCTTCCTTCTAAGGCGTGAATCCTCCTCTTCAGGGCTAAGCCCCCCTTCTTGTTAGGTCTCCCTTGATGTGACCCCTCTCAGGGGTGAGAGGTTACCTTCACCTGTATCCCCGCGGCGGGACGCCCCGCTCCAGTGATTTCACTCGAGCTTCGTCCCTATCATTTGTTACTCTTCCCTAAAGGTGACCCCTCCCCTCATTGTGACCTCGCCCACGCTGCGAGCTGTAGGTGACAGGTGGTTGTCTCCCCCGTTAGAGCAGGCTTCCTAGGGTTCTGCGTGTCCTCCCCCGGGATTGCCTGGTGTCACCCTCCACACTCAGGGGGCGCCTTCGCCTTAAATGTCGCGGGATAAACTTAATCCAGTTCAGCCTGGATCGGCTCTCCTCTTCCCAGGGTTAGAGAAGGGGCAGCCAATAGTGGAAAGGAATTGGATGACGCCACCGGCTGCTGGGTAGGCTCTCTCCCGTGTTCTGGGTCCAACTCCGCCCTCGCGCCACCTGCTGCTTCCAGTTTGTTCCCGCCCAAGAGTAGGAGCCCTCGAGAGGCCCGAGTTGGAGCTGGAGGGGCGGGGAGGTCGCCGAGAGAGAGATCTCAGAAGAGAGAGAACAAGGAGGAAGGGGTGGGGGAGAACCGATACACGGGAGAGAAATAAGAGAGTCAGAGTGACACCAGGGAGACTGAGACAAAGGAGAGAGACACCAGAGAGACAGACACGGCAGAGGCTGAAACGAGACAGACAGACACGGGAGAGAAAGAAAGACATGGGGGAGACGAGAGAGACAGAGAGACAGAAGTAGAGAAGAGACACATGAGGGAGAGGCAGAGACACAAGAGACCGACGGGCTCGGGAGAGATAAGAGAGAGACAAGAGACCCAGAGAGACAGAGGTAGGCAGATGGATACCCGGGAAAGATAGAGAGACGACAGAACCATGAGAGAGACAGAAAAAGAGAAAGAGAGACATACAGAAGCAGAGACAGGTGGAGAGACATAAATTGAAACTGAGACAATGAGACAGATAGAGCCAGACACTGAGAAAGAGACAGAGACAGAAACAATGGAGGCAGACAAAGGTCGAGGAATCAGGCACCCAAAGAGAGAAACCAAAAGAATGACGGAGTCCGAGTCTGGCACTGAAACTGGAGACAGGCGAAGAAGGGAGATGAGACGTTAGAGCAAATAAGATGAACAAAGATGGAGGGAGACAGGCACAGAAAAAAAGGGGGGGGGTGCCGAGATAAAGTCCGAGGAGGGCGGAAAAGCAGAGATAAAGGACAGAGACAATATTTGAGCAAAAGAGTCTGGCACAGAGAGAAAAAAAGATGAAAGTGAGAAGGGGAAGAGACTCAAAGACAGAGATATCACCCGGGGGTTGTAGATCAGCAGGAACAGAGAGACGGGGAGACCCAAATTGAGAGACAAGACAAAATTGAAGAGAGAGAAGCAAAGATAGTGGGAGAAAGAAGAGAAACAGAGACAAAGGAGAAAGTTGCACAAGCCGAGAAGGTGATTGTGACAAACCAAGAGAACCAGGGAGAGAGATGGAAGATGGAGCTGTAGGTGAAGACAGGGAGAGATTAAAGAGCCAATCAGGTACCCTGAGGCTGGAAAAATGTTGAGCCCTCAGTGAATCTAGGACTGTGGGTGCCTCATAGCTGATACCTAAAAGATAAATGCTTTCAAGGGAAATATGGACCTAAAGGTTTGGATTTTTTAAAATTATTTTTTCATCAGTAAAATCTGCCTTCTCACCTCTCCCATTTTCAAATGAGAACAAAGAAAAACAAATCCCATTACTCACATTTAATCAAGCACAACAAATTTCCACACTGGTAACATCCAAAAAAATTTTGTCTCATTCTGGTTTTTTGAAATTTTTTATTGTCATGCAAAGCACACTTCCATTTTGGTCATTGTTGTAAGAGCACACTCTTACATAACCAAAACCCCAAATAAAACCATAAATACACTGATGTGAAAGTTCTTTCTCTGGAGGTGGAGAACATTCCCGGTCATAAATCCTTCAGGACTGGCCCAGATTGCTGACAGTAGCTAAGTTTTCATAGGTGATCATTGTCCAATATTGTTGTTAATATGTCCAATGATCTCCCAGCTTTGCTTATTTCACTCTGGATTGGTTCCCACAGATCTTTCTGACTTTTTTTTTAATCACCTTGCTTATTATAGCACAATAGTATTCCATCACCAGCATGTACCACAATTTGTTCAGTCATTCCCCAATTGATGGACATCCCCTTGATTTCCAATTATTTGCCACCACAAAAAGAGTAGTTATAAATATTTTTGTACAAGTAGATTCTTTCCCCCTTTTTTATTTTCTCTTTGGCATACAGACCCAGTAGTGACATTACTGGATTAAATAGTATGCACAATTTTACAGCCCTTTAGGTATAATTCCAAATTGCCTTCCAGAATGGTTGGATCAGTTCATAAATCCACCAACAATGTATTAGTGTCCCAATTTTGCCACATCACCTCCAACATTTACCACTTTACTGCTATATTGGTCAGTCTGATAGGTGTGAGGTAGTACCACAGAATTGTTTTGCTTTTCTCTTATCAAGATAAGAACATTTTTTCTTATGATTATTAATGGCTTTGATTTCTTCATCTGAAAACTGCCTGTTCCTATCCTTTGACCATTTGTCAATTGGGGAATGACTTGTATTCTTCTAAAATTGACTTAGTTCTTTATAAATTTGAGAAATTAGGTCTTTATCAGACATTTGTCATAAATTTTCCCTCCAATTTGTTGTTTCCTTTCTAATCTTGGTTATATTAGTTTTGTTTGTACAAAAGCTTTTTAATTTAATAACATCAAAATGATTCATTTTACATCTTATAATATGTTCTTCTAATTTAGTTATGGTGTCACTCTTTATATCTAAATCATATATCCATCTTGTATATGAATTACAGGTCTATCTATACCTAGCTTCTGCCATACTGTTTTCCAGTCGCATTCTATTTTATGAGTCCTTCACCTCTCTATCAGGAGGTGAGTAGTATGTTTTATTAGTAGTCCTATGGAATTGTGGTTGGTCATCATGCTGGTAAGAGTTACTAATTCTTTCAAAGTTGTCAAAAATGACAATTGTCATTTGTATAAATCTCATCTGTTTATTCTGCATCTGTTTATATGTCTTCCCAGGTTTCTCTAAAAACCATTCCATTCATCATTCCTTATAGCACAAATAGTAAATCATATTTATAAGCCATAACTTGCTCATCCATTCCCTATTTTAAGGGCACCCTCTCAGACTCCCATCCTTTGTCAACCCCAAAAGAGATGTTAATATTTGGGGTATCCCTATTTTTTAGGACCAATCCCTCCTTTAATCTACCTGTATTCTAATTTCCTCATCTCCCTTCCCGTCTTTCCCTTCTATTTCACTCATGAATGAAATGTATTTTCTCTATCCAACTTCATTTGAGTGGCTGTATTTTTTCTTTCTTTGATCAGTTTAAATGAACTGGAAGTTTCTAGTGTTAGTTGCTTCCTCTTTGTATAGATGTCTAGTTAACCACTCTTAAGATAATTTTCCCTAGCCTTCTTTCCCTTTATTCTATCCCCCAGTATATTTCTCTTTCCTTTTCTTTCCATTAAAGACATAACAAGGATTCTTAGACATTATGTAATTAGACTCCCTCTATGACTCCAAATGATGTTAAGAGTTCAGAAGGGGCCACATATGTCATATACCTCTATTTGAATATAAGCAATTTATTCTTGTTTAGTCAATTATCATTGTTTATTCATGTTTACCTTTTTTATGTTTCTCTAAACTCCTGTGCCTGAATTTCAAAATTACTCCACTGCTCTGATCTTTTCATGAGGAATACTTGGAAGTCCTCTATTTGATTAAAAAGTCCATTTCCCCCACTATAGCATTATGCTGTTTTGATAAGTATTGTTATTCTTGGCTGTAAGCCCAAATCCTTTGCCTTCTGGAATATTGTATTCCAAGTTCTCTGCTTCTTTATAGTGGTGGCTGTTAAATTCTGTGTGATACTAAATATGGCTTCTTAGAAACTTTTCTTTCTGGTTGCTAGCAGTATATTTTCTTTTACCTAGAAGCTCTGGATTTTGGCTCTGATGTTCCTGGGAGTTTTCATTTTGGGGTTTATTTAAGGAAGTCACTGTTGAATTTTTTCTATTTCTACTTTGTCCTCTAGTTCTAAGAAGTTTAGAGAGTTTTCAAAATTTCTTAAAATATATCTGGGCTCTTTTATTGGGGGTGGGTCATAATTTTCATATAGTACAATGATTCTCAATTTTTTTCCTTTTGATTTGTTTTTCAGATCAGTTGTTTTTGCTATGAGATATCTTACATTTTCTTCTATTTCAATCTTTTGACTTTGTTTCAGTATGTTTTGTTGTCTTATAGAATCATTGGCTTCTCTTTAGTCCATTCTGATTTTCAGGGAATTTGTTGTCTGGGCATAGTTTTATATTTCCCAGGTCAAACTACTAATTTTCTTTCCAATTTTTTCTTCTATAGCTTTCATTCTTTTTCCATCCCCCCAAGTGCTCTCATTTATAAAAACATTTGTCCTTTTTAAAAAATCTTGCTCCATCTCTTCCAAGGATTCTAGTTGAGTTTGTCCTAATTTGTGTTTTTCTCTGAGACTTTGCTGGTAGATGTTCTGGACTTATCTTCTATGTCTTGAGCTTCCCAGCCACCAAAGGTTAATTTATTATGGTGGAATTCCTTTTTTGGTGTCCATTCTTCCAGCCTACTATTTTACTTCAGACTTGATGTTAGAGCTGGGCTCTGCAGCACTTCTGGAGGGAAGGTGGTTTGGGTTTTTGTTGATTGCTTTCTTGGGATTTTAAGTGTTGTGTTTTTCTTTTTTTGAAAATTTTATTTAATTAATTAATTTAGAACATTTTTCCTTGGTTACAAGAATCATATTCTTTCCCTCCCTCCCCTCCCCCCACCCCTTCCCATAGCCAATGCAGAATTCCACTGGGTAGATTTCTCCAAGTTGTTCGGATCACTGCATTACCACTAATGGAGAAGTCCATTCCATTCCATTGTACCACAGTGTATCAGTCTCTTGTACAACGTTCTCCTGGTTCTGCCCCTTTCACTCTGTATCAGTTCCAGAATGGTTGGATCAATTCACAACTCCACCAGCAATGCATTAATGTCAGGCCTTTGCCACACCCCCTCCAGCAGTCATTGCTTCCCTTTGCCGAGTTGTTAGCCAATCTGCTAGGTGTGAGGTGGTACCTCAGAGTTGTTTTGATTTGCATCTCTCTGATTATAAGAGATTTAGAACTAAGTGTTGTGTTTTTCCAGGATCTCAAGGAGAGGCTGGGTTCCTGTAAACTTAAAGTGCTCTTGAGTTGTCTGATTCAGCATAAAGTCTGATTGCTCCCCCCTGCCCCCCATCTGAGCTCTTTAAGATCCTGACCTGAGTTTTAGTCTGAGCAGCTGTAGACTATTACTCAACTCCACCCTTTTCAGGTAGCTGAAAAGATTAGTTCAGTGACAGAATTATAGGCTCCCTGTTGGTCTAGAATTCCTTCCCCGGTTTTTCCTTTTCAGATGGGTAGATGTAGAAACTTAGATCCTGCTCTGCTTCTGGGGTTTGAGACACACCACTACTGCTTGTTTCTGATCTTCCAAATTTAAAAAAAAGTATGCCACCCAAGGCTTTCTTCCCTGGAATGCCACCCCTAGGAGAGGTCCTCTTTTTAGTTCACCCTGGATCTATAACCTGGCACTGTGTTGTAGTTGACAAAGTTGCCACTTGGCACCTATCCCCTTTGAGGTATCCCAATATGGGTCTAGGGGTGACTTTGTCTGGATCTGGGTCCTCCTTTTTCCCTTAGTTCACAGTTTCTCCCCTGGGCACCAGAGTGCTTCAAGCACAGTGTGCTCCTAGCCTGACTGGTTCCCAGTGTCTGAAGACCTCTTTTTCTATCTTCCTGTGCTAACCTGGCCTGGACAAATGACTAATTTTGACCTTTTCTGGGTTTTCCCATTGGGACTTAGTCTGGTTTGTCTTTTAGAACGTTTGGAGAAATCTGGATTTTGCTTTTTCTAACAAAGGTCAAGTCTCTAAGGCCTGTTGTATAAGGTTGAATTGTAGTATAATTTGTTACAGTTTCACAAACACTTTAGGGACTACTAACTACTCTAACCTCGTAATTTTACAAGTGAGGAAACTGAGGTCCAAAGAAAGGAAGTGATTTTTGCAAGGTTAGTGGATGGAGACAGAATTTGTATACCCTGTATTATCAGAGCCCTGGACCAAGGTCATCTTGAAGTATTGGTGTTATGTTGGGTTTGGCCTGGTTTTACCCTTAGGATGTTATCAGAAGGCTGCTGGTACTTGCAAGGTTTTCTGCCTATTGGGGGGAAGGGTCTTAGTACTCCCTCCCCTTGGAGTTGCTACTCTGAGCACTTGGGGGAACATCCTGGAACACTTGCCCTTTGGGAAGGTTTTGTTCAGAATAATCTGTGCTGAAGGACCTGAGGAGCCTGGAACAGAAAACAAAGCTGTACTGAAAGGGAAGGTCTTTGCAATGTTAGGGACCAAAGGACACTGACTAGAGCAAGCCCCTCCCCTTGTTATTTTGTGCCACCCCACCTCATTTCCCTCCCGCTCTCTCTCTTGGGTGCTTCGGACACATTCTCTTGTCCTTCCCTTAATTCCTCCTCCCTGGTAGTTGTACCTTCCTGTTCCCCTTCTCTGTGCCCTCTTATGCCATTTAATGCCATCTCTGAGGCATGCCCAGGAGTCACAGAAAGGGTCCTTTCCTTACTGCTAATGGAGTTTGTGGTATCTCATAATACTCTATGGAAATTTAATTTTGGGTGGGCAATCATGGGGGTATTAAGTTGTGAATGGAAGAATATAAGGGGGACAGTTGGGTGCCTCAATGGATTGAGGTCCAGGTCCAGAGATGGGCAGTCCTGGGTTCAAATCTGGCCCTAGACACTTCCTAGATGTGTGACCCTGGGCAAGTCACTTAACCCCCATTGCCTAGCCCATCCCTCTCTTCTGTTAAGTTGGAAGGTAACAGTTTTTTGTTTGTTTCTTTAGTATAAGGAAACAAAATGTAAACTGGCCCTGGTGTGTCAGTCCAGCTCTGAAAATGGGCTGAGGATGACAGCTCATTAGTAGCTGAGCTCTGCAGCCTGAAGGAAGAGGGGGGCAAGAGATGCATCTTCAGGAACCATGGTGGTTGACCATTTAGTATGGTTCTATTTAGAACAAGAGGTAATGGAAAAATGCTTCATGCAAGAATAACTTCAGCCTTGACCACAAACTGGTGAGGACTGACAACAGGGAGAGATGAGATGCAGTCAAGGGGTGAGTTTTTGGAAACTGCTTTAGCTATTCTAGTTTTATTAAGAATATATGTTAAGTAAACACATCAGTGGGAACTTGTCAGTTATGGTTTCGAGCGGCTTGAAACCTAGTGGCCTTGGACCCACAATATCCTTGTCTGGGGGAATCATTATGCAAGTTGGATCAGTCAATGAGCACTTTATTTATTTATTAAACCTTCACCTTCTGCCTAAGAATCGATCCCAAGTCAGAAGAGCAGTCAGGGTTACTAGTCAACCAGAGGATACCATTAGCTAAAAGCAAAGTGATTTAATGAAACAGTATAGAAATAAGCTTATCAATAAAGCATTACCTCCTAATAAATCTTAGACAAACACTCCTACAAATACATACACTGTGTAGATGGACAGAGTGGATGTGCCCAAGGAACGTGTGTAGAGTGGCGCATATATTTGTATGGTACATTGTGGCAGGGCAGTGTGGAGAGGCACATAAGAAACGTGCCGGCAGGATGCATGTGATAGACAATTGGAGCCTGTTTCAGGGCTGCCACGTTCTGATGCTGCCATCTTGCTGTCCTTGGGATGTCTGCTCCCCGTTGGCCTTACGTGGTGCAAACTCTCTGCTAGATGCTTTTCCTTCATGGTCTCATGGCCCCTGCCAGGCCCAGGTCCCCCGAGTGTGATGTTGGGGTCAGTTCTCTCTTTTTCCACCTTCTGGGGAAGGAGGAGTCCTCAGCTGTGGTTGTCATAAGAGGAAGACTGAGTTCTTCCACTGCCACTTTAGCTTACAGCACAGAGGCTTTTTCCTATGTTCTGGCTCTTTTAGAAAGGCAAAAATCCCGAGTACACACCAACCACTGGACTAGGGAAAAAAACCCTGAGCAGCTTTGCTCCTGTAAGGACAGTCAGCTCAAAGTCTGCTAAAATAACCATTTTCTCCCCAGAAAAGGAGCTTATTGTCCTAGGACCTCAGCTCTCCCAAACACAGAGAAGTCCCATCCACCAGTCTCTTCAGGCTTAAATCTATGTTTCTAATCTGCTAACCATAGATAGGGGTCTTTGTCAGAGGCCTGGCCTCACTCTTAGGGAGCCTTGTGGCTCCCAGTTTAATTCCCAAATGATAAACTGGACCCAGCCAACATCAAGTTAGAAGCTTCAGAAAATCTGAGTTCTTTGGCTTGGTAGTGGGGGGAAAGAAAGAGGATGCCTCATTTTCAGAACCTCAAGACTTTTTGGATTGCAAATTGATAGTTGGGGAGAGGGGAAAATTATATCAGAACAAAGGTAAGTCTAAGGGGCAAGGTTATTCTTTTCTTTCCTCTCAGACACATTGCTATTTTTAAAATATATCGGTCTGCTCATTGCAACTCTTTTCCAGGTTTTGAAGTCCTCATCCTGGTACATCTCCCTTTATTCTCTTACATTTTATTTTGAAAAACCCTTACTTAGTCCTTATTTTCTTGGCCTCTTGGCAGACTTGAATACTGCAGATCACTTTCTCCTCCTGGATTCTCTGATCTCTTTGGATGTTTGTGACACTGACCTCTATTGTGGGTTCTCTGTCCATACCACACCCACTAACTGAGTTAGTTGCCAACTCTCCATCCTGGACCATTTCTTTTTTCTTTATGCCAAGAGTTCTTAACAGTGTGTGTGTGTGTGTGTGTGTGTGTATGTGTGTGTGTGTGGTGTTTGTGTGTGTCCAGGAAGTTATTTACAACATTTTTTGAGAACTACATTTCAATATAGCTGGTTTTCTCTCCAGTGTCACATAGATTTCATCAAACTGCCAAAGGGGTTCCATGACACAAAAAGTTAAGAATTTCTTTTCTTTATTATTTTACTTGGTGATATCTTTAGCTCATATAGGTTCAATGATCATCTCTAGGCAGATGACTTCCAGATCTACATATTCTCTTTTGGACTACAGTCATCCATAACCAACTGTTTTTTGGATGTCTCAAACTGCACATCCCAGACACATTTTAAATTCAGTGTATTGCAGCTCAGTGGTGCAGTGGAGCCAAGAAGCCCTGAGTTTGAATCCTGCCTGAGACATTTAGTAGATCATGGATCTTGGGCAAATCATTTAACCTCACTGAGGTTTTGTTTCATTATCTGTAAAAATGGAGATTATTGGAGGCAACTGGGTGGCTCAGTAGATTAAGAGCCAGGCCTAGAGAGGAGATCCTGTCAAATCTGACCTCGGGCATTTCCTAGCTGTGAGACCCTGGGCAAGTCACTTATCCCCCACTGCATAGCCCTTACCACTCTTCTACCTTGGAACCAACAATATACAGTATTGATTTTAAGATGGAAGGTAAGGGTTTAAAAAAAATGGGGATGATTATAGGTTTGTTGTGAGGACCCAGTGAGATAACATATGTAAAGTGCTTTGTAAACCTTATTATCATGTCTAAAACAGAATTTTTATCTTCTCCCCCAGAAAACCCTCCCCCTTCTAAACACCACCATCTTTTTGGTTACCCAGGCGGGCTTGCGACCTTGGGATTACATCCTACACTCTCACTCACCCTGCTTAACCAATCCACTGCCAAACGCCATTGTTTGGCCTTTGGAACAACTCATAAACATCCCCTTCTCTCCACTCACGTGGCCATAACCTCGCTCTTGGGTTGGCCTCTCTCAAGTCTCTTCCCAGCTGCGCTCAGCAGCCACCATGACTTGGGTCACCCAATAGACTCCACGGGTTCCCGACTGCCACCAGAATTGATGTAAACTACCCACGTGGCCCCTCCTACTTTTCAGTTCGTCGACTTCGCTGGGCCCCTACACTCAGTGACACAGCGATACTGGCCCGCTTGTGCGTGGTTTCTGCCGCAGGAGCTCCAGTCTGCTCCGGGGATTCTTTAAGGCCTGGAACACGTGACCGCTCACCTCCGCTTCCTGATTTCCCAGACTTCCTCTCTGCCATCCTTAGGAGGGCTTTCCTCGTCCCCTGGCTGCTAGTGCTGTCCCTTCTCAGATTCCCCAGCTGCAATGTAAGTTCCCTGAAGACAGCGCCTTCCCCCACCTTTGTATCTCCAGTTCTTAGCACAAAACCTGGTGTGACAAAGGCTTAACACATTCTTGCTACTAGGACGTGGCTTCATGAGTCGCTTTCCGCGTGTCCAGGGAGACAGAAGCTCTGAATTGGACACGGGACAGCAGCTCCTTCCACTTTTTCTCTTTGGCAACAACTCATTTTTCCCAGGTCTGGCCTCTAGAGCCACTCAGGACGAGCCCTCCAAGAAGCCCAGACACTACATTCCCGGAAGTCGGCTTGTTTGCACCCGTTTCTTCATTCTTTCAGGCACGGTAAAGCCGCCTCAGGTCCTTCACCACCCAGTTCACTCGTTTTGAGACATACTCTGGCTCGCCAATATTTTTTCCTAAAACAGTCTTTCCAGAACTGAACACAATACTTTTACTAGAACTATCACCGCCCTTGTTTTAGACAGTGTATCTTAGGATATTGGCTTTTTTGACTTCCATATCATGACTGTTGACTCATCTAGAAGAAATCTTGGGGGCAGCTAGGTGATTAGAATGGATAGCTCAAGGGGTAGCTGGGTGGGAGGTCATGGGTTCAAGTTTGGCCTCAGAAACTTCCTACCTTGGTGATCCTAGGCAAGTCTCTTAATCCCTAATTGCTTAACCCCTACTGGTCTTCTACCTTGGAACCCATACTGGGTTGATTCTAAAATGGAAGGTAAGGGTTTAAAAAAAAAAATCATTTTTTTTGCACAGGTTTTTCTAGTTATGGTTCTATTACCCTGATTTCTTGAATCCCAGCTGTAGACATTTTAATTGAATTTTATTAGATTTGAACCATTGTTTTAAGGTTTCAAGATCTTTTTTGGATTCTAAACTCTAGCTAGTAAATGTTTAAGCTAACCACTCCCAGCTTTGAGTAACAGGGCGGTTTTGACAAACATCCCTTTTATGATTTCATTTAATTGTTGATGAAAGGTTGAATGGCATTGGAACCATTCTCCAGAGGTTTTCCTTCTCTTTAGTTTGTCAACCAATTTTGAAATCATCTAGCTGTGCACTAACACCTAACCTATATTTCTCAATCTTGCCTATAAGGCAGACTTTTTTGTTAAGTGCATTTTTGAAATTTAGGTATACTATGTCTAGAGCAAACACTTGGATCTCTTATACCAATAATGCAGTAAAGAAACCCTGAACTTAATCTCATATGACCTGCTCTGGATGAAGCCACACCAGCCTTTTTTTTTACTGCTTTCCTTTCCCAATGCTCATAAAACCAATCCTTAAATAATATGGTCTAATTAGTTCCACCCCTCCCCCCCAATATGTAGCCTAAAATGGCTGTTCCTATTCCTCGATTTTCCTCTTGCCCCAACAGAGCATAACAATATTTTGATGTCTTTAGCACTCACTGCCAGTTGTCTTGCTCATCCTAGGCCTTCTGGCTAAATACCCATAACCATTGGTATTCATCCACCATTGCCTGTTTTATTTTCTTGTCTTTTTAAGACAACGGAGTTAGTATGCTTCCACATTTGGTTTCTCTAGGCACCCTCCCCCCTTTTCTCTTTATTGAAATAGTTTGTGTATTCAGAATATCCCTCATATGATTAGGGTTTTGGTGTTAAAAGATCACTCGATTGCCAATATGAATAACATGGAAATAAATTTTGAACAATGATACATGTATAACCCAGTGGAACTGCTTGTCAGCTCCAGGAAGGGGGTGGCGGGGGGAAGAACAAACATGAATGATGTAACCATGGAAAAATATTCTAAGTAAAAAAATATCCCTCAGAATTTTAGACTTTACTTATCCGTTCTCTGAATCTTTCAAAATTTTCTCTTATCAACATCCAGGTGTTACCTATCAGACTTTGGCAAACTATCAAATATCCTTCCCAAGGAGTTATGTACGCCCTGTAAAGGGATTAATGGTAGAATATGAAGCACTTTGATGCCTACACAATGGAGACATTTTCCTAGCTTTTATATCACATGTTGAAGAGCGCTTCATTCACCTTTATGATGGTGGTTCCTCATGCTCAAATTTTTTTTTAACAATTCTATATGGAATTGAATATAACCTGTGCCTAAAGTATTTACCTCAGGGTCCAGATGATGATAATCTGATTAGAGAAAGAGAACTCAAATCATTTACCCCAACTTCTGACTCACCACCTATGTGGCCTTGAGCAAGATATTTAGCTTTTTGAGGTCTTAGTTTTCTCTTTTGTAAAATGGAGAAGTTGGACCAGCTTGCCTCTAAGGCCATCTCTTCAAGCTCCACACCTATGTCTGGTAGAATGGTATATCATTGTTCCTCAAAGTTTTGGGGGATGTGCCCTCTTAGGGAGCTGGCACTGCTTCACAAAGCATGTATCTGAAAACAGGAAGCAATGTTTAGGGTAAGGGCTAATAATTAGGGTTAGTAGCACACTGGCTCTAGAGTATGATTTTTCTTATTTTGGCTTAAAAAAAAATCTTGTCCACCATGCAAAAACATGAGAAACTCTTTACTTAGGCTGAGGCTCCTGGCCTCCACTATGTGGGTAAGAGCAGTCAACTTTTGGAAATTGGATTCCTGGATTGTAATGGGAATCACAGGACGGTAGCACTTAAGTCATTGTGTCCAGAGACTCTCTTCTGATAGTCAGTGCCATAGGTGGAGGTGACCACATAGAATGGGGCACTTTACAAATCCACCGTGCCCATTCAAGGTAAATTCTTTGTTGGGGATTGGCATCCACTCAAACTCCCACTGGGGGCAGAGATGGAGGGGAAGATGGCTTTTTGGGGGGTATAGACTTAGAAGGGATCCTCAAGACCGGTGAGTTGAACCCCCTTGTCTTATAGAGAAGTAAACTGCAAACCGCACAAGTCCAAGCGGCCCTCTACTTGCTCAAGGTCATACAGAAAATTTAGAGGTAGAAATGAAAATTAACTCCAAATGTCCAGTGTCCTTTCCACTGACCTTGAGATCCTAGACACAATAACCCCATCTTTAATCCTTTCCACAATGTACAGTAATTGAATGAAGTTAATCTGGAGGGGTTTGGAAGACTCCCCCATGGCAGTGTATAACAATTCTTCTTGCAATTTCCCTGGTACATACATGCCTACGGAATGCTGATGGCTAATGTTCTGTGAATGCTGTTTTGACATTTCTGAAAGGCCAGATGTGGGCTGGGTATATCACTAGAGATTTCCTATTTTCAAATAATTTTGAGAAATATTTCATTTCATCTCCTAGACCAATACCAAACCCTGGCCAGTGTGAAGATTAAACTAACTCTCCCCTGCCCAATTTCTAGATTTAATCACCTGAGTATAAATACTGCACTTTACACTTGAGTGGGTGATGAATCAGAATTCACTGACTGCCCTAAGCAAAGCTTGAGCTGTAACTGGTACATGTAAAAGTGGAGGAAGGCACAAGAAATGACATAAAAGTATCTTTAAAAAGGAGTTACAACTTCCTGTGTGTGGGAGGTTCTTCTGTAGTTCAGAGTTCCAGTTGGAGGCTGGTGAAGAATCTGCTTATTGGACCTGACACCTTGAACTTGGTGTGACTGTTCTTAAATCTCTCCCTTTGGAGTGACACGTGGTCAGTGAAAAAGGCTGACTCCTTTCCTGGAATTTTTGAAGCCACCAGCCTCAGGAGAGACCTACCCTCTTGAGAGACTCCCTGCATCCCCAGGTCCTCAGCTCAAAAGCCAAGGTCCCTCTGGCTAAGGGCTAATCAGCTCTGCCTGAGTTGAGCAAAATACTTAACGTGCAGGCTGGATATCTTACCCTATCCCCTCTCTGATTTACTTCATTCTTTCTATATTTTATAAATTGCTAAAATAAATATCTTTGGAATTTCATACCATTCCTGGAGACCCTACTCTTGCATAATCCAGCCCAACCTTTTATAAAACCCCTCACATTTCCTACCCCTTACACCAAGAGTTTGAATTGCATGGCTTAGTGACATGAGAGGTTCAGAGTTGGAAGGGAACCTCAGCAGTCAAACAGTCCAATCCACAAACAAGAAGAATCCCTCCTATGCCATACTCAAATAGTTATCTAGCCTCTACTTGGAGACTTTCATTAAGAGGGGATCCACTTCTTGAGGCAGCCCATCCTGCCATTGGATAGTTCAAATTGTTGGGAAATTTTCCAACATTGTAATGCCCAAATTTGCCTTTCTGCAATTTGTATTCATTGCTTCCAACGGCAGTCCTTCAAATATCTGAACACAGACACATCTATCACATCCCTCATAAGGCTTCTCTTTTCTAGGGTGTCTCCCTGGGTCCTTTAACAGATTCTCACATGACACGGATTCAAGGCCCTTCACCATCCTGGTTATCCTTGGATACTCCTCAGCTTTTCCACATCAAACTGTGGCTCCCAGAACTGAACTTAATATTTCACATATGGTCTGATTAAAGCAAATAAGGTGCTTTTCTATCTTACAGTTATGGGTTTCTAGTCTATCTCCTCTTTTCTCACAGAATCTGAAAAGCTTCCTTCCATACTTAAAAAAAAAACCAACAACCCCAAATCATCTTACCTTCTACCTTAGTATTGATTCTAAGACAGACTTGTCCAGGGTCACATAGCTAGTATGAGGCTACATTTGAACCCAGGTCCTTCCAATCCAGGCCTGGTGCTTTATCCACTGTATTACCTAGCTGCACTCTTTCTTCATATACTCTTTAGGACCAAGCCTCTTTACATTACTCAGTGCTTTAAGCCCTACTGATTTCCTTCTCTTTTGAACATCTATATCACTGTGTACCATTAATTTTGGTATTTAGTGTCAATACAAAGCTGTTTAAATGTTTTCCAGCAGATTGTAAACTTTGAGGATCAGGTTGTATCATAACTGCATCTGGAGAGATAAACTAGCACAAGCCTGGCCACATAAAACCCACTAACCTCTTGCTGCATTATGCATAAATGAAAAAATACTATCACCCTTCAGTAGTTACTCTCCCTCCCGCTTCTCCCTTTCCTTCTTTTGCCTCACAAATAATTGCTTTATTCTTCCACAGTGCATCAGATTGCTTCCATTTCCATCAGAATAGGGTCTCTGAAGACAGAAACTGCATTAGCCTCCTTGGACCAAGGGTTCTGAGGGGCACAGATAAAAGCTGCTCAGGACAGGGATGGGATCCTATCCCTTCTCCCTACTGACAAAGGTGCCCTCTAAATAAGGGGTGTAATGATTTAGACTTTGTGTCCTCCCTAATAATGCATGTAAACAGCCCTCACTTCTCCTGTAAGTTAGGTCGTATAAGAAGTATTATCCCCATTTTTAAAGAGAAAATTGTGGCTTGGAGATTGAACTCAGATTTTCTGGGTGCAAGGATCATACATCACCCTACCTCTGGGATAAGGCTGTGGCTGCATCAGGATGATTCATGCTGGCCTGTGAGGTAGAGGAGCTACAGCACATAGGGGGTTGTTGGGCTCTGCTGACTCTAAGACAACTCTCCCCTTCTCCCAAGTCCCTCCCCTTGCCCCACCCACTGGCCCATGTGGTTCCCTGTAGCCCTGGACACAACAGGCACACAAAAGGCCAGTGCCTGAGAAGACAGCCTTTTTCTAATCCAAGGCCATGGCCAGCTCTGCCTTCCCCCCAGGGCTACCACCTCGGGGTCCTTATTACATCCCAGGGTAAGGCCTCCCCTACCTAAGGTGGTGGGGGATTGAGTGGGGTGTGTAGGTGGGGGTGGCAGTGTAAAATCAGTGATGTCAGGTCTAGAAAATAAACTGGGGTGCAAGGACTCTGGGCTGGAGGACAGGGACAGAATGGCAGAGAAGTTATGAGAGCAGTCACTTGGTCTCCATTCCCAGGAGCATGTTGTCATCTCCTTGGTAACAGTCAGGGAATATGGCTACCAAGTATTAAGGGCCAAGGGCCCTCCCTCTGACATGGGCATTCTTTTTCCTCCTCCCAGCTTCCTCAATCTGAAAACAAAAATGAAATCCCAGTGCACTCACCTGTCCCTTGGATGCAAAGGGACAGTTGAGACTTTGATAAATTGTTTTCTTCTGCTTCCATGGAGAGAGGAAGTGGTGTGGGGGGTATGGTGATATCTGATAGATGTAAGGATCATCAAGAGGGAAGTTTGCTGCAACAGGAGAATATGGTGGTGTTGGGAGGATGTGAGCGACAGGGACTGAGTGGATGGACTCTACACTGTAGGTATACTGGACACTGCCCACAACTTGGATTCTGCCTGGGTCAGACCTATGGACGATCAACGGGACACCTGCTGCGGTATGGTCCCTCTGGCCTAGCCTGGCCCCCTGCCCACCGCATACTTCTGCCCCCAATCAATACTGTTGGATCTCTTAAGGCAGAAGAGCCTCCCTGGCACGGACATGAGAGGATCAACTCTAGCATGATCCCGGGGTACACAGGTACAGCCATCTCAAACAGGCATATTTGATATTCAGATATCCACTGGGGTGAGGGGGGAGAAGGCATATGTCAATATTTAGCTCTTCTTCTCACCCCACTGCCTCTCCCTAATCATCTTCAATATGGCCTTCCAGGCTTTGTGCCCCGGTCTCAGCACATCTTTGCCAAGAGATGCACCCAGGTCTGGGCTGAAGCTTTAAGGGACTTCACCAGCCAGGCAGGTAGAGGGTATAAAGAGCTGCCAGTGGTTCAGAAGGAGGAGCTGGAGTCCAAGACAGAGGATGAGAAGGAATCTGAACCAGAAAAGTGCCTGAGGCTGGAACAGAAACCAGGGGAAAATCCCAAAGTGAGGGGCTATGACCAAGAGGATGGGGGATATTGGCAAGGGGTCAAGGGCTTAGTTTCTTACTCATTTAGGGGGAAAGGGTCTTTCCTCCCCTAGAACCTAAGAGGGTGTGTGTGTGTGAGACCTGAGCCAGATACTCTGATTCTTGGTGTCCCTGCAGACTTCCCCCTATTCCATGGATGACAAAGATCCTGGCAAATTCTTCATCTCAGGTGAATGATGGATATGGTGGGTGAGGGAAGGTGGGAGGGAGGGAGAGGGAGAGGGGGAGAGAGAGAGAGAAAGAGAGAGAGAGAGAGAGAGAGAGAGAGAGAGAGAGAGAGAGAGAGAGAGAGAGAGAGAGAGAGAGAGAGAGAGAGAGAGAGAGAGACAGAGAGAGACAGAGAGAGAGAGAGAGAGACAGAGAGAGAGAGAGAGAGAGAGAGAAAAGTAACAATGTGTGTGTGTGTGTGTGTGTGGAGTGGAGCACTCTAGAGGGAGGGGGAGAAGGGAGCCCTTCTAGAATATGGACCTATCTTTCCTCACAGGATTTACTGGATATGTTCCCCGAGCCCGTTTCCTCTTCGGCTATAGTTACCCTGTCCTCACCAATCAGGCCCTGCAGGAATTTGGGCAGATGTGCCCAGTGGTCAGGGGTCAAAGGGGCCATAATACTCTTCCCACTCTTTCTAAGACTAACTCACAAGACTTAAGCATAATGCCCTACTATAGGGGTTATGTGCCAGGAGAGACCTGGGCTGGGATGGGGGGGAGGAAAGACTTGGGGACAGGACAGTAAAGGTCCTAAAAGCCTGAGTAAAGCAGGTTGGGGCTGCTATAGGACACCAGATGGGGTGGACAGAGCATCAGAGGGAGTCACAAATAATCTCATTTTGCAAATGAGTAAACTAAGGCATCAAAAGAGAATTAGCCTAAAGCCTAAGTTAGGGCAGATCTGAGGTGTCTATAGGTTGTTTGCCTATTGATCGGCAAGTAGTCCTGGGGGAATTTAGGAATGGAAAGGAACAGAGCCTAGTAAACACCCTAGTTGAGGGAAATGCCTTCAAGGTACACACCACATGGCCCTTGTTATTTTCTAGGGGCTCCTAGTCACTTTTGTGTCTGCACTGTGTGATGGCCTATCTTGGCTTCACAGGCTATAAGTTCCAGTTTGGCCAGACCTATGAGACTCTCATCCATGATGCTCTGGGACTCAGAACCCAGTAGAAATAGCTCCATTTTCACTCTCCCCAAAGCCAGTCATGCTGAAGGAGGTGGGGAGAGATGTCTGAGGATAGGGGAGGAGCAGGGTCAGAGGCTGAGCACCTTTTTTATTAATATGCATAATAAATAAATAAATAAACATTGGCCTGGACCCTCCCCTACATGGCCAGGGTATTGGCAGCAGCCTATTTATAGCTGGGGGGGCCTGGGAGGGGTCAGCCCCAATACTGTTACTCCTTCTTCCTCACAACACTCACCATGGCATGCCTGGGCCCCTCCACAACCCCTCTTTTTACTCAGGTGGGTGGAGGAGTTGAAGTCTTGGCATCCCAGGGATGCCTAGTCTTTTTCCTTCCTTGGGGTGGGGGGGGGGTCTGAATCAAAGGTCTTAGGACACATTATGAGGGATTAATGAATACAGAGCATATGGGGAGGGCAGGCACGGGTACACAGATATGGCCCTTCAGCTCCCATCAGGCGAATGGAGCCTGGGGGTGGGGGGAGCTGAATCTGTGCCCCATCCTGGGCTCCGAGTCCCTAGGGGAAGTGAGGGTGCCTAGAGGGCTCCAGCATGCACAAGGGCTTCAATCACGGGTGCCCTTGGGGGTAGGGATTGGGGTAGGGGTTGGTGTCACATAGGCCAGGGGCACCAGGCCAGTGTCAGAGCCTCTGCCACACCTAAGCCAATCACCCCCGGCTGGTCCCAGCACCCGCAGGATGTCCCCCTTGCAGAAGCTCAGTTGCCCAGGCCCTGTAGCCAAGTGGTGGCAGAGTGCCTGCACCTGGCTGGGGAGAGAAAGAAACAGAAGTCAAATCCATTCCAGCCAACCACCAAACATCCTGTATCCAGGTCTACTGCCACCTCTTTCCCTGCTCACCAGGGCAAGTTAGGGGGCAGGTCCAGAGCAGGTGCTTCTTCAGGGCTTTCCCTGGACTCGGACTCTCGGCGGGCACCCACTGTTTGTGCCACCAGCTGGAACACCGACTTGTCTAGGCTTAGCCATTCGGAGGGGAGCCTGTGAGGAATGAGAGGACAACAGAGAGGGTCCTCTATGTGAGCACTTATATCTTTCCTTCACTGACCTTTGCAGGCATCATGCTCTATCTGCTTCCCTGAATCCCAAGACTGTGCTCACCTATTGAGTGGCCGGGACTCTCGCTGGGTCTTCCGGGAGCCAAATAAGTGCCCCCATTTGATACCTCCAGTAGTAGACTCCTGGGTCCCCTCATCACTGCCCCCCTGGGCGGCCACGGGCCCTTCCCTCTCTCGGCTTCGCCTCAGCTCAGCTAGCACAGAATCTGGTGGGCTCCCCATCCAGAAAGGCCAGCCCCTATCTCGGCTGGGGGCTTCCTCAGCAGTGGGACAGGCTTCGGCCCCTTCTACCACACCTTCTCGGGGGGGTGGGGCTTGGGAGCCTCCTACCCCTTTCTTCTTCTCACCACTCCGGGGAAATCTGGAACCCTCACCAGAAGCATCGATGTAGACTTGGGAGCTCTGCATGAGCTGGTACCACCAGCCAGTCTGCCCACTTCGTGCCCGTCCACCCTGCCCTGTGCCTGCTTGCACCTCTGCTACAGTCGCCACCAACTTCTCCTCCTCCTCACCTCCTGCTGGGGCCCCCACCCCTTTCACCCGCTCCCCAGGGGCTGCCCCGTCTGTGCCCCCATGGCCCTCTTGTTCCCGGGTGCGTGCCAGCTGCAAAGTGGAGTGGGCTGAGAGAAGCAGTCCCTGGGACACACGCAGCAGTTCCTTCTGCTGTTGCTGCTGCCGGCCATTCTGGAGGAGTCGATGTTGGAACAGAAGATCCAGGTTGAAGGGCAGCAGTGCCAGAGGCTGTAGCAGCAGCAGCAGCTCTTCAAATAATCCTGGGCACACGGTGTGAGCTGCACTCAGGAAACCCCATGGCTGGTAATGGGCCTGAATGATATCTGAAAGGAAGAGGGAAGGTGGGGGATGCCCCAGAGACAGACGAGGGTTTCCAGGGTCGGGGTGTACATATGAAGGGGAGGCACCCCTGGACAGGTGACTTTTGAGCACTTTCCCCCAGAAGACCCTAACTGGTCGTATGTGGGGGACAGGGCAGCAGTGTTCAGGAAAGTCACAGCTTAGCTGTTTTCCTTCCCACCTGGGCTGGGGTTGGGGAATACTGGGCAGTTCCTTGCTTAGGCTGCATGGTGACAAACACAGGGACTTCATTCTGCTCAGCCTCTAAAAAGGAGTCCGGAGGGTTAAACCAAAGTTTGAGGCTGGAGGGAGTATCTGGGGGGGTGTTACCTTCATGGTTGTAGAGATGATTGATCCAGAACTCCAGAGAACGAATGCTGATGAGAAATGAGAACAGAGTTCTGAGCTCTGAGCTTGAACCCTACACTTTGTAGTTGTGTATGGCTAGAGGGTATATGTAGGATAGAAATGGGGAGTTTGATAGGAGTATGCTGAAAGTATTGTAAACTGGTTGTGATGTTTTAGAAGACCACTGGGGGATTGTGGGGGCTGACAGGCACCTGGGATCATGAGTCATTCAGACACATTAAACAGTGGGGAGAGGTGGTAACCTCCAAGGGGACAGTGGGTTTGATTATTCCTTTTATTTATTAAATAATTTTGTGGCTGGGTAAGGGAAGGGTAGAACTATCAAATGGGAAAGATGTTCTTTTTTTCTGGATATGGCAGCAGTCCACAGGAATCAATTTGGCTCCTGCTATTGGTCTATATGGCAACTGGTGATCCAGAGCCCAGAAACAAGCATGGAAACAAGTGAAACAAAGCTTTGAGGAGGGTTGAACTAGCCTTAACAGCAGGATAGTGAATTAAATAAATGGGCAAACTAACTAGGAAAGATTAAAATGCTTAGTATAGAACTTCTGAGGGTTAGATCGCTTATGATGGGGTAAAGCCACACAAGCACTGTAGGGTGACCTGAAGCCACAGAAAGAGGGATCTTTATCCTCTTTGGGCCAGTGCAATCAAAGATCAACAGAACATTGTAGTCCAGGGACAGAAGCAACAGCTTAAGGCCTATATCTGGACAAAAGACCAGGTTAGGTTTTCAATGGGCCTGAGGATAAAACCCATGAATGGAATTTATATTAATTTTATTTACTTAGCTTTATCTAGATACTGAACTCATCTCTTTTTGGACTACTGCTGTTTTGCATTGGTTTTTCTTTTTAAACATTTAAACTGTTTTTGTGGGTTTGTAAACTGAAGAGATTTCTACCCATGTTTATTAATAAAGTCTTATGTGTGTATATGAGGAAGAAGGCTAGTGTTCCAGAGACACTGAAAGATAGAGCCCTGGCAACTGAGTATGGGACCAACTGTGGGACTAGTGCCTTGTTTCTGTCCAGGGATTCTCTCCTCATATTCAGGTGTATGAAAGTGATCGTGTACTCACTTGAGAAGACCAAGAATGAAGGCATTGAAGCGCATGGTATGACTGGTGAGCTCTGGGAATTGGCTGACCTTGTTGTAGAGGCCATGTAGAACCTTGGTGGATGGGCCTGGGGGAATCCAAAGGCAGGAGGTATCTGATCTTAAAAGTTCTGAACTCAGCTCTGTGCCTCCCTAGTTTTCCCATTTCTAATAATTCCCTTGTGTCTCCATCTTTCCCACCTTCCCCTCCTCTCAATTTCTTCCTCGAACTCCTCCTATCCTCTGCCACCCCTACCCCCAGTCCATACCAAGTTGTGTGGAAGCTTCGACCACACTCCAGGGCATATTTTTGCGTTGCCCAACGATGACATCCAGTACGAAGGCCTTAAGCCCATCACCCAACACAGCTTGAACAGCTGGACACAGGTACTTCAGCACTAGGTGACCCACATTGGGGCTCACAGAACTATTTCCCAGCTTAGCCTGAGGAAAGGAATGGGAGTGACAAGTTAGGATATTAGAGAACAGGATTTTTTTGAGAAAGGGTTAGGGGCCAGTGATTCCAGATGAGGCTCTCAGTTAATTGCTGTTCTCTCCCTTAATCCTCTCCCTTGGCATTAGTCTTCATTTCTCCCCTGCCATAGCCCCAGACCTTCATTCCTTCCCAAATCCTCCTTCCCCCATACATTTTTAGGGTTGAACATGAAGTAGTGAGGTGTGCTGAAAATGGGGCAACCTAGCAAGGAAGACTGCCCCTTTCTCCCGTCAGAAAGGTCAGGGCATTATTATACCTCTTAAGTTTTTTCCATACCTTAACCCCTGGGTCTCTGCTTGTGCCAAAATGTGCCACAATAAGGTCCACAGCAGTGTTAACATCCTTCACTAGTCCTGGAGAACAGACAGAAGTGGCTATGCTGATGGGAGATCCCAAGCATAGTAACTCTGCTCCCAACAGTGTCCAAGGTTAGTGATACCACAAGGATAAGGAAGCTCATGGTAGAGAGGACAATTGAACAGGGAAGGGATTCTATAAGCTCTGGTGTTTTAAGTGATTCTGCACTGACATTTTGTTATTCAGTTTCAGTCCTGTCTGACTCTGACCCCATTTGGAGTTACTTTCAGGCAAAGATCCTCAGGTGGTTTGCCATTTTCTTCTCCAGCTCATTTTACAGATGTGGAACCTGAGGCAAACAGGGTTGAGTGACTTGCCCAGGGTCACAGAGCTAATAGGAGTCCGGTCTTCCTGACTGCAGGTCCAGTGAGGCTCTCTTCAGGATGGGGATGGGGTATGGCATTGAGGGCAATGCTCAAATTGGGAGTGGGGATAGGGGTGGTTCGCACCTTTTTTCTGTAGCAGGTCAATAGAGATAGCTTCTGTATTGCCATCTGGGGATAGACAGAACTCAGCAGGGGGCTTCTCAGTCAAGGAGAAAGGGTCAGAGAAGAAGTCAGTATGGCTTAGTGGCAACTGCTTCACTGCTTGACCTAAAAGGAGAATGGGAGTGACAATCAACCAATCTTACCTATAGCTTTTTGATCCCAACCCTAATGCTAATCTTAACCTATCTATCTTTCTCTGACACCAATTTCACAAATCCTCCTGACTTTCTTGGCTTAACCCTGTGGCTCATCCCCTAGGGGTTATTTCATTTGGAATTTATGCCCCCAGAACTGATAATGCTGGCCTCATCTCCAGTTTCCTTTTCTCTTTTAAGTTTTCGGCTGCAAAAGTCCGTACACTCCTCTCTCTTCTCACTGGTGCATGTACCATTTACACGGCAATGCAGGTGGCCTGCAGCACTGAGAGGTCCAGGGAATTCAAAAATGGGATTTCTCCGGGTCAGTCGAGTTTCCTGTGGCCTCCGGTCCAAGCTTCCCCCAAGACCTGGTGGCCCTAGTGGGTTCTTCCTCCTATATTCTCGCCACTTGAGAGCTTGAGGGGATAGGTGGTTGGCTATGGCATGGCAGGAAAATGAGGGAGAGAGAAGGAAAGTTAGATTATGATTACCAGTTTTTCCCACCCACTGGCTCGCTTGCCCATAAGCCTTTCAGAGTGCTAGGGTGGGAGGGGCAATTTTAGGGGGAGAAGGCCCCAAATATTCCTTCAACTCTAAGCAGAGTTAATCTGGACCCTAGGAAGATTCGCTCGAGGGACCACCCAAGTGAAGGGCAAGAAGGGTGGGAGTTGTTCCCATAGGTTATGTTGGGAGGGTTTCAAAGTGAATCTGGGGTCTGCTGGGGGAGCTGGAGAGACATGCTTAGTACCATTACTAAGCCGGGATGGAGTGTTGCCCTCACCACCTCCCCGGGCTAGGATCTCCGCTCGGCTCAGGCTGGGTCCTGTGGGACCCAGGTGGGGCAGGTTTCCTGCCGCATGGAGCCGGTACTCAGAGAGCAGCGGGCTGGGTTCAGCAGGGGCCTCCAGCTGGTGGGCGGGGCCAGCCATTCGAGCCTGGCGGACAGGGATCAGGTTGGCTGTGGCAGGGCAGGAGTGGCTTCGTGGCGGGGGTCCATCCACAGTGTGCTCAGGGGGAGAAGAGGAGGCAGAAGAAGAGTCAGTGCTGGGCCCAAAGGGGCCTGAACTTCGGATGGGAGAATAGCTTCCCAGAGGGGATGGCCGAGAAGTGTCCAGGTCAGGTGCAGCCTTTCTGGTGCTTTCTTCAGGGACAGAGGCAGCTCCATCTGCTGTTCGGGGAGCAGGAGCAGGAGGCTCTGCTGAGGGTGCCAGGGCAGAGCCCTGGGAGGTGGAGGCTAGCAGGGTAGGTGGCTGTGAGCGGTTGCTTCCAGAGAGGCCGTAGAGTTGGGAGAGGCTGTGTAGAGCCCTCGCCTTGGGCAGCTGTTTGGGGAAATGGTGCTGGAACACAAAGGGTTGGATGGGCAGGGTGGTTGGTCGCTGTTCCTTACTGTAGCGAAGGATGGGCCGATTTTCAGCGCTGCCTCCTATAGAGAGAGGGAATGAATCAAAGAAATAGAAAAATGAGTCAGACTAGAGCCAAAAAAACCCATGGTGAGGCAAGGGCAGAAAATGAAACCTAGTGGGAAATCGAAGTTTCACCAGGCCCTGAAGAGAGAGATAAGGGGATAATACTGAGAATTGTGGCATGGGACACTCTTGATCATTCTTTTATTCTTTCTTGCCTTTCATTACACTATTTCTTACTCCTTCAACTATCTTTTCTCTGGCTTTTTAGTCTCCTTAATCAGTTTTCTTCTGCTTACAGCTTCAACTTTCCTCTCTGCACATTTCCACATTTATAGTTCCAATTATGACTTTTTTCCTATACTCTAAACCCTTATTTCCAATTGCCTTCATGTATTCTTACCCAGAAATTCTAGCTTAATCTTGAATTTAACATTTAAAACTGAACTCATTATAGTCTCTCTAAAACTGGTTTTCTTGCTTTCCTTTTTCCAAAGGGACCAACATTATCCTGGTTTCCCATATTCAATCTGGAGCTTTTAGGATTGAGTTTTAAGGATCTTAAGAGTTCATTTAGTTAAGGCAGTCCATTTTTCAGTAGGGATAATGATTAGAAAGTTCTTCCTTGTGAAAAGAGTGGATATGGTTACCCCTCCATTTCAGCTGATGTAGTCATGGGACGTTAGCACTTTATTATCCCTTTAGGAACACTTCTTTGATTGACTTAGAAGAAAGCAATATCATTGAACAACAATGATGAGTCATGAACCCAGGTGACCCTTAAAAGATGCTCTCTCATAAGTCTGAGGCACTTTAGGCAGGAATTAGCAGTAGTGGAAGTCCCCTGAGAATCATTCAGAGGCCAAGGAGGTAATATCTCCCTCTTCCACTGCCCCACTGGTCATGATATTTGGTAAGAAAAGGATCTTCTTTAGAAAGAGGCACCCCATCCAGAAGACTGAAAGTTAGTTTAAGTATTTGAGACACAGTTGAAGGAGCAGAGATATACTCTCTACACAAACACACATGAGGAGAGGCAGTCACTTATGGCCAGAAGCAGCTTCAAGAAGCAAAATCTCTGGAAGCAGAGAAAAGAGAAGATAAAGACTTGAAAGAACTAACTCTGGTAATCACAAATTGAACTGTGAAGAGGACTGAATCCAGCTAAGCAACTCAGTTCTGCAGAGATGCCTAGGTGGGTGAGGGGTGGCTTCATGATAACTCCATGAGAGAGAAATAAGTACTGTATTTGTAATCTGCCTTACCCACATGTATTCTCTATATATGTGCCTCATTACCATTGTAAGCTAAATTTGAGCCCATTCTTCCCATGGCTGCTATTTTAAAAAAAAATCACTTTCTCCAATTACATATAAATTACATGTAAAAACAGCTTCCAATATTTGTAAAATAATTTTGATTCTCTTCCTCTTTGCCTCTCCCTGGCCATGCTAAGATGGTAAACAATGATAGATTTTACATGTGTGATCATGTAAAACATTTTTACATATTAATCCTTTTGTGAAAGGAAACTCGAACAAAACAAATTAAGAAAGTAAAAAAAAAAGTTTGCTTTGATTGAGATTCAGACTCCACCAGTTCCTTATCTGGAAGCAGATGGCATATGTAAAATTTATATACATGTGTATATATACATATACATATATATAAATATATTATTATGAGGGCTTTGGGATTATTTTGGATCATTGTATTGCTAAAAAATAGCTAAGTTATTCAGAGTTGTGTATTGTATTATATTGCCATTACTGTGTACAATGTTTTCCTATTTCTGCTTATTTTATTCTGCTTCAATTTCTGTCTTTCCAGGTTTTTCTGAGGTCTTCCTGCTTCTCATTTCTTATAGCACAATAATATTCCATTATAATAATATACTGTAACTTACTCAGCCATTCTCCCCAACTGATGTGTATCCCTTTACTTTCCAATTTTAGGGTGCTATTTTTGTGAGAGAGGTTTCTGGGGGTGGGATGGGGAATATTTTGTATCTACTATTTTTACTATCTTAATAAATGCATTAGATAATATCCAACTGTTTACCCACTGACTATTATTAGGAAGCACATTGGTGGGGGCACATGAGCTACTGTAGTTTTAGAGATCCACAGACCATTCCCTGGAGCCTGGAAGCACCATTTACCTTTTGGGGAACCCAACCCAGAAGTGAAAAATATAAATTGGGGGAATATCTCAGAAAAGGTACAACACTTGCATTGAGGCAAAGAAATCTACAATGTCTATACTTTGGTTATATCTTCTCTGTACATTAAAGTTTAATCCCTTTTTTAAAAACGTGACAGCCTTTAAATGCTTGAAGACTACTCATATATCCTCAAGTTTTCTCCAGTTCCTTTAACTGTTCCTTACAGAATATAGTTTCCAGGTACTGCATCAACCTGGTTGTTTTTTTTTTATTGTTCAATTTGTCATTAATCCCTTAAAAATGTAATGCCCTATTAATTTCCAATTTCTAAACTTACTATACTTCTATTCAATCAGTCTAATCTTATCAGCTTTTTCTAACTGCTGCATCACAATTATCTAACACAAATTGTTGTTTATTTTTTTTTCTGCTCATGTACAATTAATTAAAAAAATATAAATGTAGGAATTATCATTATATTAGATCTAATTCACCCTGTGGTATGCTTTGGCTCATGAAACTTTCTTAAGGATTTCTCCAGGTTACAGCAGTTTTTTTAAAATTTAAATTTCCCTGGAACATTCTGTCTGAATCTCTTATTTGTGACTATCACATTTTACCTCGTAGTATACCTATTAGGTACGATTGTGTCATCTTTGTAAACACATCATCTATCTTTTCATCTAAGCTGATAAAAATATTGAATAGGACAAGTTCAAGGAGAGTTCTCTTGGGCACTCTACTAGTGATCATACTCCACATGGTCACATTACTCAACTGTTTTTGTTTAATTATTCAACCAATTACAAAATCCTTTTTTTGCAATACTGAAATTGCTTCCCATTGTCTGCCTAATAGAGTCCAAATTCCTTATGCTCACTGTACATGACTACCCAGTGAATACATAATGCGTATCAGGTATTTATATTCCGAATCATAACTGTGGCAAAATTACAGTTTTGAAGTAGGTACCAAAATAATTTTTTGGTTTGGGGTCACTGCAACATGAGGAACTGTATTGTGGGGTCACGGCATTAGAAAGGTTGAGAACCACTGCCTTAACCTTTCGAAATCCCATCCATTCTTCACTTTTTGACTTAAGTCGTATCACCCCTGTAAAGCTTTCCTTAGCCATCTCAGGTCACAATAACTTCCTTCTCTGAATTCCTTTGTTTGTACCACCCTTATACTGTAATGTATTGTTAGCTTGTCTTATATTTGTCTTAGCTCTTGTATTGAGCTGCAAGACTGACTGTGCTTTTATACTTCTCAGAAAAGGCACAGCTTTAGTACAATGCTGAAAACACAGTACATAGATAAAATAACGAATTACTGTAGGTGGACACTTATTATTGCACTCTAGGTTTTAAGTAGTATGACATTGTGAGAAAGTATAAAGTAGGTTCTGGTTGATCAGTTCTCTGAAAGGAGGGAAACAACTGGCAAGTGACCATAACCTTAAGAACAGAAGGAAGTTTGGAAACTGGGAATGGAAAGACTATTCCAGTCCTATTGGATGGCTCCTTTTTCTGATCTCCTGTAGGACATCATACACAATACACATAATCTAGCATTTAATAATTGCACCATTCACTGCTATTTTATGTCTTATTTTCCCAGCTAGATTACAGACTTCCTGAGGTCATAGACAGTGAATTACATTTCTTGTATTACACACAGCACCTGGTAACAAGGCTGGGCACACAGTGGATGACTAGCAAAATCATGATGATCAATTGGAAGGACTAAAATTGTTAATGCTGTATTCTGAAGGACACCAAATGTTTTCAAACATACTGAAGTAGCTTAAATTTTAATTCCCTGCTTCTCTGTCTATATGTTCCAACTTGAATTTTTGGTCCTAGACAGATTGTACGTTCTCAATATTGTCATAATTCAAGTGCCTAATACCAACAGGAAACCTACTGTAATCAGAACCCAGAAGCATTCATTCTTTCCCTCAGGGTAACCTACAAGAGAATCTTGGCTTCTATTCCCACTCAAAAGCAGTGACAACCATAGGTCCTTTCCTCCTCCCATATTTTGGTTGGCCACAGTTCCCAATTATATCCATACACAGCATCATATAAATCCAAAGGGAATTGACTCTGCCCTTTGCTTTCCTTTTCCCTTGGCCTTCTGCTTATTCCTTTCCTTCCTGGTCGGGTTACCCTCTTGTTCTATGAAAGAACAGCTCACCTCTGTGTTGTATATTTGCGAATCACAAAAACACAGAATTTTCAGTTAGGAGGTACTTTAGAGGCTATCTAGTTCGACTTATATCTGAACAAATTCCCTCTACAATATATCTGACAAGTAGTCACCTAACTTTTACTTAAAGACCTCTACTAAGGGCATATCTACCAAACCATATGTTTTGTTGTTCTTTGTAACCCCATTTGAGATTTTCTTGGCAGAGATCTTGGAGCGATTTGCCATTTCCTTCTCCAGCTCATTTTATGAATGAAGAATTGAGGCAAATGGGGTTATAAGTAACTTGCCTGGGGTCATACAGCCAGTAAGTATCTGAGGCTAGATATGAACTTAGTTCTTCTGACTCCAGGTCACTAGAGCCACCTAGCCCCTCTTTTATGTCTGAACAGCTCCAAACATTAGGAAGTTTTTCTTTATATTAAGCTTAACTTTTCCTCCTTCTATCTTGCACTCACTACTCCCAGTTTTTCTCTTAGAAGACAAGTAAAACCAGTCTAGTGTTAGGTGGAGGGATGGGCAGGGCACTGGTAGCCAGGCTGCAGAAACTTTGGAGTTGATAGAATGAAGAAGAGTGATACAAGAATTTTTTAAAAAGAAAAGAACTTTTAGTTCAAAACTCTTAGAACCAGAAGAAATCCTCCTAGATAACACAATACCTGGGCTAAACTGGGAGCTGTAGGGTTGAGGCCCTCCATAAGAAGAACATATTCAAGGTTGATTATTTGTTTAGTAACTTGCCCCTCTGGTGAATTTTATCTCTTCCATAATTCACCATGGAGCTGACTGCTTTTCTTGGACTTATACAATCTGCATAACTCATCATCTCAGTAAAAGAAAAAGTTCCAGTTTTCTTTTTCACATCATGGTTATGTCCTTTGATATCCCTCCAAACTAGTTCCTGCTTGGTCCAGAGATTCAGAATTATCTTTTTTGGGTCCAGAAGTCTTGGACCAGGAATCTCTCTTGTGCTCTGCTAGTGCCATATCAGGCCATAGGGTTGAGTTCTTAATAGTTGCTGGCTAGGAAACTCCTCTTCTGGTTCCAAAACACCTTTATCATTCCACTACAGGTGTTGGAACATGAGTCTCTGTGTGCAGTCCTTTTCAATATTTATCAGCTTAGGTCCTCCATATCTGTCTCTTAAGTACTCTTCTGAAGGCCAAGGAGGGCACACATAGAGATATGGCTAGCCAGAATTCCATCATCCTTAATGTGATCTTGAGGTAGGTTGGGGGGAGAAGCAAGGGGGGTAAGACAAGTTTATACCTTATCAAAGAGCTAAATTTGTTCATAAAGAATTAATTCTGTTGAGGAATATAAAAAGAGACACAACACGGGATTCAGAAAGACCTTACTAGGGTCTTAATACATTTCCTCTATATAATGTTATAATGTGTTCTAGAATTCTTCCAGGAATAGAAGTCAAATTTGTAGACTCCATCCTGTTCTCCAGACCTCTGGCACTTCTTCCATTTTCCAATATTATTCAAAATTATCAAGAGCATTTGAAAAGTCAGACATGAGGTATGAGATGATATAGTGCAGGGTGCTGGGTCTGCTATCAGAAACAGCTGAGTTCTAATCCAGCTTCAGACACTTACTAAGCTATGGTGACCCTGAACAAGTCATTTAATCTGTCTGCCTCAATTTTCTAAACTGTAATAACAGCACCTACCTCATAGGGTTGTTTGAGATTAGACATTTGTAAAGTACTAGGTACAATGCGTGGCCCATATTTAAGTGCTTAATACATGCTTATTTCCTTCATTTCCCCTCTCTTTACCTTCCTACCCCAGGAAGTAGTTTCTATGGACCTGGGGTCGCAGTGTGGGCAGTGAGATGCTATCTGACCATGTCCTCACTTTTTTCAGGTTTCTACTCCCTGCTAATCAATTTTTTCCTCTATCCTTCGAAGTCTAAAATTTATTCTCTTTACAAGAGAAAACAGAAGCAAGATGATAATTTAGTACTTCAACCTCCTAGTAGCCATTGTCATCATCTACTAGCAGTGTTCCTAAACTTTCAATGATTTTCCGCTTGCTCCCAGCAGTTATTAAAACAAAAACAAAACAAACCTCAGCACCTGTCGTAGCTTTCATCTTCTGTCTATCCAGAAGTATGTTTAAGTATATTTGGTTGATAAATTCTCTGGGCATTCACACACTGGTATCTTTTCAACTGCATTGAACTCTTTTTGTCTTCAGGATTTCATCACTGAGAGCTTTTCTCAACATAGGGCTGCCTTGTCCTATAGAAATTTTGTCCCTAGTATCCTGCCTACCTTGCCTCAGAACCCTTGGTCTCTCCCAAAATCTATGGCGCAAGCTTAATTTTCCTCTCATTCTTTCACAAATGTAGTCACTCCCCACCCCACCCCACCCCCAACACTAATTTTCTTACCATCTATTTCAACAACCAATTTTTGTTGGTGAGAGTCAGGTCCAGAACAGCAGTTCCTCTGCTTAGTTTCTGCAACTTTTGAAGTTTGAAATGACCATTAAAACAGGCCAGGAAATTATTATTTCCTCTTCTTTTGGCAGAAAAAAACTGCAAGCAATTTTCTGGATAACCGAATACCCCATTATAATAAAGTGATTCTATGCCAGGTTTGCAATGTTTCTTGGACTCTATTTTTCTTCTAAGCTCTAGTATCTTCCAGTGACAATAACATTTCTATTTTTGCCTCTATTGTTCTTTTCTTAAATACTTTTAAAAAAAATCTATACCTTCCATCTTAGAATCAATACTGTGTTTTAGTTCTAAGGCAGAAGAGCAGTAAGGGCTAGGCAATGGGGGTTCAGTGACCTACCCAGGATCACAAAGCTAGGAGGTGTCTGAGGTCAAATTTGAACCCAGGACCTCCTTCTTCTAGACCAGCCTCTCAATCCACTGAGCTACCTAGCTACCCCCCTCAAATACTTTCCATTAGCCTGTCCCACTATGGTTCCTATATTTATTAATATTATTTTTTACAAGGAGCCATCTTCTTAAAATACTACTTTAACTTTTTAAAAAATATTTTTGCTATTTTGAATATTTTGGCCTGGCTGCCATCCTTAGTCTCAGTATATGAGGCTGAATTTGTTTCCTCACATTGAGATCTCTATTTTATCTTTTTTTTCACTCATATTTTGTACATTTGTGTACTGATATCTTAAACCATGGGCTTGGGTACGTATTTTATTTATGAGCTCTTAGGTATCTGATCTGCTATTCTGTCTTACTGTAGCCACTTTCTAGAGTATCTAGCTTGGGGGATATATACATATATATGTAGTTTTTTCCCTTCCCGTTTCAATTTAAAATCCTTTCAATTTAGATTAAAAAACTCTAGGCAGATATAATCTTAGTCCTTATATTCTTTTTTTTTAAACCCTTACCTTCTGTCTTGGAGTCAATACTGTGTATTGGCTCCAAGGCAGAAGAGTGGTAAGGGCTAGGCAACGGGGGTCAAGTGACTTGCCCAGGGTCACACAGCTAGGAAGTGGCTGAGGCCAGATTTGAACCTAGGACCTCCCATCTCTAGGTCTGGCTCTCAATCCACTGAGCTACCCAGCTGCCCCCTTAGTCCTTATATTCTTATTTTCTCTCCAATCAAAAGCTTTTTTAGGCCTAGAAATTAAAACTCTGTTTTCAGATACCAATTTTCCTTAAACTCAAAACCACCAGCACAACAAATCCCTCCTTACCTTCAGTCTTACTGCTGTCACACTGTGTATTGGTTCCAAGGCAAAAGAGTGGTAAGGTCTAGGTGAAAAGGGTTAAATGACTTGTCCAGGGTCACACAGCTAGGAAATATCTGAGGCCAAATTTGAACCTAGGACTTTCTATCTCCAGGACTGGCTTTTTATCCACTAAGCCACCTAGCTGCCCCTCAGACACTAATTTCTTAGTTGTTCAAATCCCAAATCTCCCCTTCCCTTAGGAAGTCCTTGTCTTGATTATGTAGAAGTGATCAAAACACTATCTGTGGGCATAAAGCCATCAATTCCTTGCCCAAGACTTTATGATCTTTAGCAGTGCTGAAAGCATTGCTTTTGGTAGTACCTATGTCAATCACAGGAGTATGAAGTAGTCATCTGGATGGACAAGTCAGGAGGTTTTCTTTTAGGTCTTGAATACAGTGAAAAAAAAACAGTGGGTCCTGTCATTGTATTCCCAGGTGGCACAGAGCTGCCTCATTGCCTCAGTAGGGAGTCACTGAGCACCACTACTTGTTTCTTCCTCTCACTCTTTCTGGATATCATTAGATTCCTATCATCACTCTTTGGAGAACAAGTAGCTGCTTCATCCTCAGAGGTTCAAATTCTTCCTTCTTTGGGAAGATTCTTATGCCTACCAATCAGCTCCTAATGTTGTGATCCTTCATTTTCTCCTCTGTGCCCTATTTTCCTACTTTCTATCTTTCTGACACAGATCAATGTTACCTTCTGCCTTTTGGATCCTTTTCTGTGAAGAATAGAATTCTCCAATTCCTTTTACCTTCTTTTCTAGGAGGATGACCAGTTTATACTTTGGGTCTACAAAACCCAGGAAGGTTTTGTAAATGGCAGGAAGGCAACCATGTACTGAATACAGATCACTGAAAAATTCTCTCTGTTCTTCATACTTTGTTTTTATGTATATGATCTATAAGAAGGCATCTAGGTGGCACACTGGATAGAGTACTGGGCTTGGAGTCAGGAAGACCCGAGCTCAAATCTGTCCTCAGATACTTAAAAGCTGTGTGATTCTGGGTAAGTACCTTAAACCTGTTTGCCTTAAATCTACTGGAGAAGGAAATGGTAAACCATTCCAGTACCTTTGCCAAGAAAACCTTGCAGACGGGATAGTCTATGGGATTATACAGAGGCAAACATAACTGAACAACAACAAAATATTATTGGTTATATTGTATGTGCCCTAAGCTGAGTGCTTTATGGATTTTTAGGTCTTCTTAACTTTTAAGGCATAGTTTTGGGCAGCAGCACAGCTTTAGAGACTGGGAAACAACCTTGCCTTATAGGGGCATGGGAGTAACTCCAAGGATCAGATTAGCTCTTGGAGATCAAGGCTTCAAGTCCATTCTAGATCCTAGAGTATCAAATAGTGACAGAAGGCTCTAGGGACAATATTTACACTCATTGATTAAAGAAACTACTTTATGTGTGCCCAAGAGGTCTGACTGCTAGACATTTCTATATGAATGTCTTGCCATCATTTCAAACTTGGAAAGGTAATAGTACTTCTGAAGCAATATGGTAAGCATGAAGAACTTAGGATTTGGATTCAAAGGACCTTCATTTAAATCTCAACTCTGTTACCTTTTCCTTATGTGATGGCAGGCAATTCACTTTATTTCTCTCTAATTAACTTCCTTATCTATAAGATAGGGGAGAGGCTTAGACAAAGTGATTACTTCTAGCTTTCAATACTATGACCACATGAATTCAAAATATCCAAACTGAATAAACTATATTTCCCCTCCAAATTAGCTCCTTCTCTAGGCTTCATTATCAATAGCACTTCCATTTCACACATTAGAAATCTTATAATCACAGGCATATAAGTGGCATGGTTTAAATCCAGCCTCAAGACACTTTTTAGATATGTGAATCTGGGCAAGTCACTTAACTGCTGTCTGCCTCAGTTTCCTTAACTGTTAAAATGAGGATCAAAGTAGCAGCTGCCTCCTATTGTTGTGAAGATGAAAAGATATTTTTAAAATGCTTCATTATTTTTGTTATTATAGATTTTACCTATAAAATGTGTTAGACCCTCTTCACTTTATGCCTGGATTATTATACTAATGGTTTCCCTACGTCTAGATTCTCTCTGTTCTAATCAGGGCCATTCTTATATACAAGTAATTGTAAATTGTGACAATATTGTGATTTGAAGAATTTTTGAAAGTCATCCCAGCTCAAATCATTTAAAAATTCTTTTTTTTTTTTAAATTAACAAGGTATTCTTTAAAAATCTAAGTTGGCGCTGAGAGTTACTACATTACACTATCATTCACTGGTATGAATCTATTTACTAATATAACATAGAATTTAGCTAAAAGAGGTCTAGAGGATGTCCTTTCTGTTCAGCTCCTTCATTATGCCAGGGAGAAAACACCCAGGGAAGAGCAGTGATTTGTTACATATCCATAAGAAGTGTTCCTTCAAAGAATTAGCTGAGTCATCTTTTCTGAGGGTCTAGAAGTTTAGATGGGATGTTGCAAGAAAGAAGGGGTGATTTTGGAGTATCGACTATTACTGGGGAGGGTGCCAAAATGGAGGAGCTTGGGGCAGCCAGAGCACTGGGGTACCTGAGCAAAAGTAGTAAGAAACTAAGAGCCAGGAGAAGGAAGAAGTCAATTAAATTATAAAGACAAACTTCACAATTTTGTACCAGGCTAATTCTTCCTTTAATCCAAATATTTTCTTTTAAATCCTTACCTTCCAGTTTAGAATCAATACTGTGTAATGGTTCCAAGGCTACAGAGTGGCATGGTCTAGGTGATGGGGGTTAAGTAAATTAGTCAGAGCCTCATAGCTAGGAAGTATCTGAGGCCACATTTGAACCCAGGACCTCTCATCTCTAGGCCTGGCTCCACTGAGCTACGTAGCTGCACCCAAATCTAAGTATTCTTAAATAAGACCTGTAAACTTGTTTTAAAAAGTATTTTGACAACTGTATTTTAACATAATTAGTTTCTATTGTGAGCACATGTATTTTATTTTCTGTATCTGAAAACATTCCGAGAAGTTGAAGGCCACAGGCTTTAAAGGGCAGCCAGAAGGGGTCTTCTCTGACACAGGAAAGGTTAAGAACCCCTGTTCTAATCCATACTGTGCCTCAGGGCGAGGCATTGCTTTCCTGTTGCCATGGCTGCCCCATTAAGTCTACACTCCTCACCCTTGGTTTGAAGGTCCTTTACTCTTAAACATCCAACCTGATTTCATCTCCATCCCAATATGTACCCTCCACTCCAGGCATGTCAAATTTCTTTAGTGTATTGCTGCAGGTTACATGTTGTGGTTATTTTCACCTGTCCCTTTGTTCATGTATCCTGAACTAGGACTGCCTTCTACCCAGCCTATTAGCTTTTACCTATCTCCTTTAAAGCTGAGCTCAAGTTCTAGCCTCTCTAGCACTTTGAAATGCTCTTATCTGACTCCTGTGTGTCAGTCTTTTGTTCCTTCACTAGACACTTGGCATCTGGAGTCTAAGGAGTGTATCTTATACATCTTTTGTTTCTCTCACAGCACCTCCTACCTCAGAATCTTAATGACACTTGAGTTTGAGTGTCCTTAAAGCTCTTTATTTTCCTACTCATCCATCCTTTCCCCTCTGCTCTATAATCTATTCAGGTATTCCACAGACACAGCCAGGAATGATCCAGGGTATTGGCATCTGGTATCCCAGCCTGAAGGGACTTATCTGGGTTCCCCAATCCTTACCGTCAGCTCTAGCTCTTATATCCCTCTGGGTATGGCTGTTGGCTGGGATTGCTGGGAAAGAAGAACTTGTCTCCATCAAAAGAGCCAGGGGTGCCTGCCCAGTAGCTCCAAAACTGGCGGGAGCCAACTCACTGGACTGGGGACCCTGCTGGAGGCCATCCTTGCAGCCCTGGCCAACTTGGGCTTCCAGGCTGCTGGGGTCCATGCAGAGCCCAAGGGGTAGAGATGGTAGGCTGTGGCTACAACGTGTACCCTCATCCAGCGGGCCTGTCCCATCTCGATGGGCCTCAGGGATGGGTGAGAACTCCAGAGAGGAGTCACCAGTGCTCAACCGCAGGGGAGGTGAACCTGAGCCTCCACCTCTTTTTCGACCCTTGGCCAGTTCAGCAAAGGAGGTCACACGTCTGGGTGGGGAGCCAGATCCAGCCAATGAGGAGGGTCCCTCACTCAGGCGAACAGGGCAGCTCAGCATGCGCTCCAGGGAGCCCAGCCTTGTGGGGGGGCTTCGTTCCAGACTTCGGTCATAGCTGCGAGAACGCTGACGCCCACTACTGAGGTTGGGAGGAGATATGTTGACATACACCTGACCCTCTATTAAATCTGGGCCCATCCCGGATCCCACGTCTGCTGGAGAACTCTTGGTCTTTTGTTCCTCTGTTTGGGCCTCTGGTTTTTGGAATAGGTAGTACTCAGTGGGCTGGCCTGAGATTGGGCCAGGACTACCCTTGGTGTGTTCCTCTGAGCAACTGGTGATGGAGGAGCCAGCAGGACTGGGTGAAGATTGTGAGGACAGATCACAGGTGACAAGTTTGTAGTAGTTCTGTGTGGCCACCACAAGGCGGGCTTGGCTCTGGAAGCAGGCGGTAAGGTCAGCCGCAGCCGGGCAGGGCTCACAGTGTGGGCGGTAGGAGTTGCAGTTGGCATCTAACTCAGGGGAGGAGGCATGAGGGCAGCCACAGCCCCCATCTCCACCCCCACTGTCGGCGTGATGGGACTCACAAGACATCTTAGACTCAGCAGGGGAGGGGTGCAGGTCCAGGTAGAAGGCTCCAGGGTCTGAGTGGCTACAGAAGGAAGAATCGCTGCAGGATAGGGGGGCAGAATTGAGATTGGCACGGGAGTGACCATGCATCTTGTTGTAGAGGGCACTGAAAGTGACCAATACGCCATCTGAGCTGTTGCAGGAAGAATCACTAACATAGCCCATGGACTGGTCAGCCACCTCTGATTGGCTAGATGTGCTGCTGCAACGACAATGTCGTGACCCTGAGCCTGAACAGCCACAGGCTCGGACACCTGGGTTCCTTGGGGATTCATCTAAGCTAAGTTTCCACTCCTGATCGAAGGAAAAACCAGAAGTGTCACTGGCCCCAGGGCCACCCCCCTCATCCAGCTCCATGGTCTCTGTCTCCAGTTCTGGGGGACAGTGATGCCCATGACTGCATTTCTGTATCTCTGAACTGCTCAGAGGCTCCTGCTCCTGTCCTTCTACTACACCAGCTCGACTGTTTGTGGCTCCCCAGGCTTTCCCTGTTCCGGGGCCAGGTGGTGCCAGTTGGAAGGGGGGCTGTCCACTCCCATGCAGATGAAAGGACTGTTGGGCTGAACTGTTGCAATCTCCATATTGGTCTTCTGGCTCACTCTCCTTCATCAGGAAAGGATTGTGCCGCTTGGGAACTCCAGGTCCTCGGCCATCTCGGCTCCTGCTTTTAGGACCAGCCCCAGCCCCAGCCCCAGCCCCGGCCCCAGCAGCACCTCCTGAGGCAGGGAGCACTCTACTGTAGAGCAGAGAGTCAGCCTGGGTCAGATCTCTGTCAGGATGGCCCAACTCAGGTGGACAGAAGGGGTTGGTCCTTGTACTTCCATTGCCCGCACCTCCACCCCCACAGCACTGCCTGTCAGGGACCTGGCAATGCACCAGGGGGATATGATGGACGATGAGGGTTTCTCCTGTAAGCTTGGGGGGACTATCCATTCTGGAAAGTTCGGCTGAGGGCATCAATGGCCCCAGATACTGCCCCCGGAGCCCTCTGGGGAAGGACACATCTCATCAGGAAGGCCTGGCACCTGGAGAGACAGAAAGAGAGAAAAGGAACCCATTGTCACCTCGCCTTCCTGAGTGAGTGAACATACACAATCTTCCCACTATTCCTAGCATACCTTTCTGTTTGTTCCCAGGATACACAGAACCCTACCCCATTCCCAGGAGAAGATCTATGAAGGATCCTATGATCACAGGATCACAGGCTAGAGCTGGATAGGACCTGAGATCATCTAGTCCACCACTTATTTTTATAGATGAGGGACCTGAGATTCAGAGACGGGAAGTGTCTAAAGTTAAATAGGAAATAATTGTCACAGAGCCAAGATTGGAAGAAATACAGTATAATTCCAAATGCAGTATGCTTTATGCTGCCATCAGTCCAGGGCTGTTCCCTGTGCTCTCTAAGTCTTATCCCACAACGTTCTTGATCTGACTCCCTGAGCCACAACTTTCTCTCTTTAAAGCAGGAGTTCTGAACCTGAGGTCCAAGGAATCTGGTTAGATTTCAAGGAGTCCATGAATTTGTTTTAAAAATATCGTGCTACAGGGAATAAGGGGTAGAGTCCAGATTTGTAACCCTGGTCTCATACCAAATCTAATATTCTATTACACCAACAGTAGTCTATTTCTGAGAGAATAAAACATGTTCTAGGACAGTGATGGCAAACCTATGGCATGGGTGTCAAAGATGGCATGCAGTTTCCTCCCCCCAAGTTCATTACTAGAAAGGCACAGGGACTTGGGCTCCCCTCCCCCTCTCTACCATGCCTGATGACTTTTTTTCACATCCCCCACCTTTCTGCCCAGTGGCCCAGTGGGAGCACCCAGGGAGATAAGGTGGGTAGCTCACAGGTGGCAGAGTTGGAGGGGAGCAGAGCTCTTGAGTCATTCCTTCCCTCTCTCTACACTTGCTGAGTACATTCCTCACTTCACCCACCTCTCTGCCCAGCAGCCCAGTGGAAGCCCTTCCTCCTTTCCCCTGTGTGGGGTAATCCGAACACTCAGGTGGGAGGGGTATGGCACTAGGTCTGAGGGGGAGGCTGGCATCCCATCTCTAACAGGTTCACCATCACTGTTCTAGGCAGACCTAGATTCAGTTTTACATGCTTTTTGACAATTAAGGCAAACTTAGAAGATTGACTTCTCCCAAGTTTCAATCTATAATAGATCTTTTTAATATTCATTGACCAGGAAACATTCCCAGTCTTCTGCTAATTGTTCCAAAAAGAAAGAAAATATTCTAATCTGCATTCAACAACAAATATTATTGGCTTTAATAGGGAATCAAATATCTATAGAAGAGTTTATAATAGTAACCTCAAAATTAGAACTGTTATATCTTAAGCACCATGTCTGAGTACATGTTGCGTATTTGTTTGCCTACCTCATATTTCTTTAAATCCTTACCTTCCACCTTGGAGTCAATACAATTGGTTCCAAATCAGAAGAACAGTAAGGGCTAGACAATGGAGTTAAGTGACTTGCCCAGGCTCACACAGCTGGGAAGTATCTGAGGTTAGATTTGAACCTAGGACCTCCTGTCTCTAAGCCTGGCTCTCAATCCACTGAACCACCTAGCTACCTCCTGTGTATTTGTCTTTCAACATTTCTTTTTCAGTCTTCAGGATTTAATGTGGGTTCTCTTTTGAGAAAATGAAACACAGATATTTTAAATATTTCAATATGATTTGTTTTCTTTGTAATGGCATGTATTTTATTTTATACATTTAAAATTATGACAAGGACTTCATAAGGATTTCATCAGGCTGCCCACGTGGTTCATGATACAGATAGTCAAGAAGGTTTATTCTAGGTTTCTTGGTCATTGAGGGCAGCTCAATGATGCTATGGATGGGGTGCTGGTCTTAGAATTTGGAAGACTTGGCTTTTAATCCCCTCTCAGAGCCCTACTTGGCTGTGGAATGCAGGTAAATCACTTAATCTCTCTTAGCTTCAGTTCCCTCTTAAGTAAAATGGGGGAAACAATAGCACCTACTTACCAGGGTTGTAGAGAGGATCAAAAGGAATAATATATTTCAAGCACTTCTGCCAACCTTAAAGGATAAATGCTAACTATTATTGCTGGTTTCATGTTCTACTCTGGCTGAAAGTCCATCTTTACTGATCCCCTAATGCCAGTGATGTGACATCTCTGAACTCCTAGTCCCTACCTACTCAAATAGAGACTAACTCAATTTGCTGTTCTCTCATTCTTCTCTTCCTTCCCTTGTTACTTCTATTTTCTCATCTTCTACTCCAGGATGCTTTTCTCACCATTTTTCTATTCTGTCATTTGCTAAGTTCTTACCATTTGCCTTAAACTTGGTACTAAATATCAGTTCCAAGGTAGAAGAGTGGCAAGAGCTAGGCAGGTGGGGTTAAGGCAGGTGACTTGTCCAGGGGTCACAGCAAAGGAAGTGTCTGAGACCAGATTGGAGTTCTATCCATTGAACCATTTAACTGTCCCTGTTGAAGACTTGAAGCCATGTTGCATTTTCAGCGCTATAAGCATAAGTAGAGTATTTTGCTTTTTGTCTATGAGAATTATAGAGAGCTAAAATTTCTCTACCCAGGCTCTAAACCTCAAATTCCTGGCTTATTGTAGTATTAAATTAAAAACAGAATCCATGATTCCAGGAAAAACTCTATTTCAGGATCTCTCTATGGGGGTCTCAATTCTGGTAAGAGGTTTGATGTATTATTGCCTTGAGTTTTTTGGAGGGTTCTTCCTGTAGAGTGGAAAGAGAAGAGAGGCTAGTCTGGCCTGAAGAAGTTTGCTAAATGGTTGTGTCTCTGAGCCAGGTAATGAAGTGGCTGTTTCCCTTAAAGCCTGGATCAGAACTGAGATAGACAAGGTGCTTGTTGGAGCCAAGACTGATAGATGCAAAGCTAGAAGGTCTCCCTGCAGATTATCTAGCAAATTCAAATGGAACACAGATGTTTAACACACAAACCAGTACATGTTCACATGCAGATCCCTTTCTCCCTCCCTTCCTCCTGGACTACTTCTGGCAATCTGCTCTCCCATGTCTGGGTCTTTGTTGGTGACTTGAGTTCATTTCAAATTTTCTTTACTCATTTTGATCTCATCCCACTAATCTTCTTCTCTACTCAATCAAACCCCTATACACTTCATCCTAGATCTGTTTTCTCCACACTGAGAAAGAGGGGAGGGAAATGGAACTATCACTGTCCCTGAAAGATATAACCACTATATCCTACCTCCCCCCCTCCCCCCGACACATGGCACTTCCCAATTGCCCAGGATACAATGCCAAGTTCCCTCTTTTCTTCTGCTGTTATCAGGAGCTTGGTACCCAGGACTTATGACTCCTGCCTAGGCTTGGGTTTGGGGAATAAAATCTCTTCCCAATTTCCCCTCCTTTGGAAAAATTGTTCTCTAATTCAGTCTATCTTAAACCCTGGTCCTGATATCAATTCTGCTAACTGATCCCTCCACTTCTTAATCTTCTAACCCTCCCTGAAAGTTTGATGACATCCTTAGCAATAAACTATAAGTTAAATTATTTTTTTTCTAACCAGAGATTCAATGAATCTGGCTGGATGAATTTAAAATACTCTTTTTTTTTTTTTTAAACAAACTCAATAGTTGTTATCATGGAGTTACATAATCTTAAGAATTAGACGAGGTCTTAAAAAGCAGAACCAGGAGAACATTATTCACAGAGACTGATACACTGTGGTACAATTGAATGTAATGGACTTCTCTACTAGTAGCAATGCAATGATCCAGAACAATTTGGAGGGACTTATGAGAAAGAATGCTAATCACATTTAGAGGAAGAATTGTGGGAGTAGAAACAGAAGAAAAACAACTGCTTGATCACATGGGTCAATGGGGATATGAATGGGGATGTAGACTTTAAATGATCACCCTAGTGCAAATATTAGTAATATGGGTCTCAGCAAATGGGTCTTGATCAACAATACATGTAAAACCCAGTGGAATTATGCATCGGCTATGGGAGGGGGGTGGGGGAACAGGAGGGAAAGAACATGATTCTTGTAACCATGGAAAACTATTCTAAATCAACTAATTAAATAAAAATTTCCAAAAAATAAAAACTGAAAAAAAAAGTTTATTACAATATCCTTACCAATGTCAGCAACTGGGACAGCATGGAAAGAACACTGGATTCATTGTCAGATGACCTGGGTTTGAGTATTAGCTCTGCCTTTGTGACCATGGCTGTCATATGATTTTTCTGAGGCTCAATTTCCTCATCTATGAAATGAGGAGATTGGATAACAGGACCTCTAAGGTTACTTTCAGCTGTAAATATATAACTCTATGAATATTTTGTCTAACATTCCTGACAGGTAATCACCCAGTCTTAACTTTGACCCAGAATTCACTAATTCTCAAGACAGGCCATCCTATTGTTGGGCAGCTCTACTTACTGTAATTTTATTCAGGTAACAATTTTGCTGAGCACAGACTACATGTAAAGTAGTATGATGGGCATCAAATAGCAAATAATAAAATACAAACGCAGACTGAACATCTTTAAACTGCCATGTAATCAAAAAGATTCTTGAATGGGTGAGAATGATCCTGGAATTGTAGATAGAACCAATAAGTTTGATCCAAGGAGCTCATGAATGAATCCCAAAACTGGCATGGGAATATTCTGGTTCCAAGGGCTCTATTCACTTCTGGGGTGATAAGAGAACAAATGCTGTAGTGGGGGGCTCCTGTCCTATGGGGAGATAAAGGAGAGAAATATAGGTAAAATAAATTAGGAGGGGTAACTACCATCTAGTCTATAGGGGTATAAATTAATTTTATATATATTTCTAATATATAGTCAGGCAATAGTCAGGCAACTATTTGACTAAAATTTATTAAGTGTCTAAATTCTGGAAACACAGTCTTGAAGTCTGAGTGGCAAGGGTAGGAGAAAGAAAAGAGGAAGCAGATGCCAAAGCCAGGAATTCAGTTATGGTGGCAGGAGCAGAAGGGGGAAAGTTAATTAAGGATTGGATGTGGCATTAATCTGAATTTAGGTTGGCCAAAATGCTCAGGGACTACAAACATACAGGAAATGTAGTTTTTTGAGATGGAACTAAGTAATCTGGTAATTCTAGAAAGGCAAGGTTCCCTGAATTCACTGCATAAAAAATAACCAGAAGAATTATACTTGAAGAGTTATAAAACTGTGTATACGTTTTGACCCAGCAATATCACGAATAGGTTTATTTTCCAAAGTTATCAAGGAAAAGAAACTATATGTTTAAAAATATTTATAGTAGCTCTCTTTGTGGTGGCAAAGAACTGGAACCTGAAAGGATGCCCACCAATTAGGGAATGGTTAAACAAGTTGTGGCATGATTGTGATGGAATATACAACTATACTGTAAGAAATGGCAAATCGGTTAGTTTTGTAAAACATGGAAAGACTTGTATGAAATTATGAAGAGCAAAACAAAGCAGAACATTTTATATATAGCAGCAGAAATAGTCTTTTTAGAATGAATTGGACTTGGACTATGTCTACCACCAGAGAAATGACTAATAAATAGAAATAAGACCTAATTTTATATGAATTTGTCAAATAATGCCTCCTCTAATGGGGGAGGGGAGGAAAGAGGAAGTTAAATGAGTATCTTAATATTTTAAATGTTACAACCAAATACATTTTTGAAAAAAGGTCTTTTAAAGAAATTCAGCTAAACAGCCACCATTGTTTCTTTCTTCTTACCATGAGCTATCAGATACTGCCAAACTCCCTTTATAACATTAGAATCCTCTCAATAAAGGTTTAGATCAATTGCCCCTCAAAGTCACCCCTCTTCCCACCTAGAATCAGGGCAGGCCTGGAGAATATAAGTCCTGGGTTCAAATTTGACCCCAGACACTTCCTAGCTGTGTGACTGAGCAAGTCACTTCCCAATTACCTAGCCCCTATGTAGATACTTAGTATTTAGTCTAAGACAGACGATAATGTTATAAAACAAAAGAAGTAACTATCAAGGAGATTGACAGGGATTAGCAAATCTAAGAACCTGGGCTGAAGACTTTGCTAGTGGCAGCAGTAGTGGGATATCAACCCCTAGTCTAAAGCTACCAGAAGGACAGTGGACTTTGTAAAGAATAGAGATGGAGCCTTTACATAATCTTCAAATACTCAAAGCCAACTATTATGTAACAAAAAAATTTACCTCCAACCTCATATCACTCAATATTCAATTTTTTTTCCATCTTGGTCATCTTCCTCCTCTAGCTTCATCAATGTTCTTTCCTAAGTTCAGCTGTCCATTAGTTTGAACTTGGCTCACATAGAGCTTGTGGTCCCCTAAATTCCTAGCCGCCCCCCCCCCCCCCCCCCCCGTCACTACTATAAAAACCTGGACTTTTCCCTTTCCCAATCTGAAGCTCTAGGGCCATGGATGCCTTGAGAAGGGAGTCTTTCCATTAGTGGCCATATTGAAATCACCTTACTAGTATTTGGTTCAGATTTCAGGGATTGTTCCTTTATTCTTATAATTAGCCCTAGGCTTCAAGGAAGAGTATTCCTGTGAATATTCAAATAAGATATTTGTAAAAAGCACTTAGCAAAGGACTGACATGGCTTGGCAGATAGAAGAGCAAGGCTTGGAGATGCGAGGTTCTAGGTTCAAATCTGGCCTCAGACACTTCCTAGCTGTGTGACCCCAGACCCTTACTGCTCTTCTGTCCTAGAACAGATTCTTAGTATTGATTCCAAGAAGGTAAGGGTTGAAGAAAAAACCCTAGCACTTAGCACAGTGACTGGCACATAATGGTGCTATATACATGTTTATTTCCTTCTTCCCTGTGCCTTCATTTAACCCACGGTCAATCAGTCAAGCTACGCTAAGTACCTTCTATGTCCCCACCCCTGTGCTATGGGGGAAGCAGGAGAAGACATAATCCCTGACTCTGAGGGAAGCGCATACTATGGTTGGGAAGGCAAGACACAGAAGTATGTCACCACTTCTTTGGGTCCTGAGACTATCATGTGGAGAAGTTATGTTCCAGGTTCTGGAAGAAGAGAAAACCATTGGTTCAGGCATTTACACACAGACTTGAATTTAAGATGAAACTCCAATAAAATAAAAAAATGAGAAGCCACTTGGGGCCTCTGTCTTGCCCAGGTAAACGTTATCATCTATGGTAATATCATTTATCATATATGCAAGGCACTGGAAGTGGGCCAAAATAAGAATAATTTCTATATTACCTTAGTAATAAGCACAGTAGCTTTTTACTGATTAGAATAGTTTTCAAATCTATAATCACAATTGTATCCTTAAAACAACCTTCTGGGTTAGGTGCTACAATCTACATTAGGCAGATGAGACCCAGGGAAGGGAAGCCACTTGTTTACGGTTGTACATTTGGTCCTAGAAGAACTAGGACTAGAACCTATGCCTTATTCCCAGCACATGTTCCTTTCATTGGATCAGCTGAATCTAGATGGGAAAATAAAACAGGTATGATATAAACTGCTCTCCTGTAGAGAACATAATAATAACTAAAATTTTATAGAGCCTTAGGGTGTGCAAAGTATTTTACATATCTTAATTATCAAAACAACCTTGTGAGGTAGGTAGTATTATCCCCATTTTACAAATGAGGAAATAAACTCAGGAAGGTGAAGAGTCCCATGGGAGAATTTGAATGGAGGTCTTCCTAACCAGCCCTCTGGTTGCTTCATCAGAGTGCTCAGGATTATGTCTCCTCAATCTCTCTCTCCAACCCTCTATAATTCCCCACCTAGGAACTGTGTGCTCAGAGTTTATTGTTCAATGGCCTCAGCTGTGGCTTCTATATTAAGAAGACTTGGAAGCCATGGGCTGAAACTTTATTTTTTTTAATTAAAAAAAAATTTTTTTAAACCCTTACCTTCTGTCTTAGAATCAATATTAAATATTCGCTTCCAAGGCAGAAGAGCGGTAAGGGCTAGGCAGTGGGGGTTAAGTGACTTGCCCAGGGTCACTCAGCTAGGAAGTGTCTGAGGCCATATTTGAATCTAGGACCTTCCATCTCTAGGCCTGGCTCTCAATTCACTGACCTACCGAGCTGCCTCCTAGGGGCTGAAATTTTATTGAGGGAGAAAAACCACTCCCATATGGTCCCAGGATAAAGGTGGGCTGGGTCAAAGGGGTCATTTGAGAAGTTACCGGAAGCCTAATAATCAATTGTTATTCAGGAAACCTATCCAGCTGAGCACTTTTGGTCAGCTGTTAGCCAGTTTGCTGCTCCCTGACACTAACCTGATGTCATTCCCACCCAGAGTTGCCCTATTTTTCCTTCCTAAGGAGCAGATGGCTCCAGAAAAGGAGAGTGAAATGCCCCAGTCACACATAGCCTTCCTTTTCTTCAGCTCCCAGCATTCTTGGAGTGGGATACCAAAAGAAGGAGACATTTATGAGTTGCTTCCCACATTAGAATGTGAGCATTTTGAGGGTAGGGGCAGTATTTTTTGCCTTCTTTTTTTCCAATCTATGTTTAGTTTAAGCACTGTATCTATCTAGCACCTAGTAAATGCTTAATAAATGCCTGCTCACTCATTAAATAACTTTAACCAAGCTAGCTATTGAATTGTGGGTTCAATCAACATGAGACAACAAGTCTCAACTCCTGAGACCAGGGAGGAAGGATTTTTGGGAAGGTTCTTTCTCCATCCTTGGCTTGCCTTTTTATAGGGAGCTAATGGAGACTCCTGAGTAGTAAGTATGCTACTGACTAGCACAGGGAAAAGATTCCAACTAGGAGGGACCACAACACCCTTCCTAGGGCTTTTCTTCTTCTAGGCCAAAGCTGCAACAAAGGTCTATAAAGTGCTTGCTTCAGATTCCCCATAAGAATATATAAAATACACAAAATAACTGCTATGAAAGTGGAGGGAGGAAGCCTATGCACATTTTTGGTATCACCTGGGATGTAAAATTAACTAGTTAGGGCTGCATCAGGCCCCCTCTCCTTTTTTCTACCTGAGCTGTTTTGTCCTGTTCCCTAGTAAACCCATACATGGGAGCCTCTTTCAGGCTTACTGAAGTCAGACAAACTGAATTTGCTAGAAAAGTGCAGTATTCAGGGAGGAAAAGTCCCACCATATAGCTAGTGCTATCTTTCAGTTAGTCTTTGTGCCTATTAATGGGTCTCTCTCTTGCCCATCTTTCTCAGTTCCTGCACTCTCCTGGGAGAGGTAGAGAATGAAGTAGGGGGCAGGAGCTGGAAAACTGGGTTTGGTCCCAGATTTCAGTGTCCTTGGTCTGAGGGCTCTGGTCTCCAAGGACATACACACTAACATTATATACTAAAGAGTCTCCTGAGCAGGCAGGTGGCAGAGTGAGAGGCCATAGTTGGGGGATGGGAGAAGGATGGAAGAAGGAGGAAGGGGATATATCCTAGTGGAGGTCTGAATGTGATACCAGGGGCCTCTTCAGGTTACTGACTTTCTGGTCAGCTGTTCTAGATATCGTTCCCTCTTCCAACCCATCCCCATCTCTTATTCTCAATCCTGTTGTTGGCTGTCCTGCACACCTTAGAGCATTCTTGGTCAGCACTATGGGGAAAACACTGGTTAGATCTTATACTGAGGGCTTTCTGGTCCCTATCAAATCGGGGGATGATCATCAACATGGTCATCCCATATTGGGGGTACAGACTCAGCCTTCTTCTAGCAGCACTCCCCAACACATACTCCAGCCTTTTGTCTTTGGGTTCCTCTGCCTACCCTACATAGAGTGCGGTAGGATGGAGGGAGCGGCCTGACTCTGAATCAAAACAAATGCTGATGTCTTGGCCAGCAGAATCGAGGGGGGAGGGGCAAACCTTTTACCTTATTGACAGGGTAGCACCAGCAGGAACCCTTTTGACCTGGCTATCCTGGCTGTAGACATGCACATGCTCAAGCGTGCGTGTGTGCACACACACACAGACACACACAGACACACACAGACAGACTATTTATGAATTCTGGTGGCTGTTCTATCTGACCCCATCTTTCCAGCCCTGAGACAGACAAAGCCAGCCTTCAGGATCTAGAGATGCAGGATAAAGAGCCAGGCAACCATCCAAGCCTCCCTGTTCTTCCCTTCCCATCCAGCTGTACCTGTATGTTAGGAGCCTTCAACTAGATCTTTGTGCTCTCTTTCCTGAAGGCTCTGGCCAAGGCTGGCCAGGGGGAATCTGGTTGATTTCCTCAGCTCTATTTTCTGCGCCTTACAACTGCATCTCTGCTCATGGAGAAGGGCTGCGCAATTCCATTTCCAGCTTCCCTGCTGCTATTGATGCTGCCACTGCCGCTGCCGCTGCCACCACCACCGCCGCCGCCGCTGTTGCTGCTGCTGCGGTGACGTGGTTGCTGAGGGAAGGGGGAAAGGGAAGGAACAGGCATGCCCATAGCACAGCCATTCAGCCTCCCGCCCTGTAAGTCCCTATGGGCTTTCAGCCCAGGGAAAGGGGGTGGGAGGAGGAGGAAGGAGGAAGGAGTCAGAGATCCAGGGCAGGCGGAACTGGAAGATGGAGGACTCTTTCTGGGCAACAGAAGAGGAAGCAGGATGGGCTGAGCCAAGCCCTCCTCATTCCTTAGGAAGGCCTTGGGAAAAAAATCTGGGATGGAGAAAGATTTTGAGGTTTCCTCCCTTTCTCTGGGCTCCTCCTTTCAGTTCTTAGCTGGAAATCCCTCCCTTTTCCACCTTTGAAGGGCACCTCATTTCCTCGCCTTGTCCCCTTTCTTTGTTTAATCTTGATGGGTCCAGAATAGGGATGAGATCAGGTGCAGGGGACGGTAGGGAGGATCTGAGAGACGATAATGGACTGATTCTATTCATTGGGAGAGTGTTCACACTGCGCTTCACGAGACCAAGGAACAGGATTCAAATAGTAACACTGCAACCATTCTCTGTAGGTTCCAAGCAGTTCAAGGAACACTAGGGAAGGGTTTCTTTGGAGGAGACAGCTATCTCTTATACAAATGTTTCTGAGAAAACAGCAAATGAGTCCCAAGTTAGGAAATGGAGATCTGTGTCCCTCACCTTAGGAATGGTTCCCTGCCCCAATATGGGGCTCAGTTTCTCAGCTCTGCAGTGGGGTCCCTCATAGCAGCAGAAACTGAGATGTTTCCCCAAATTCAATGTTACATTTGACACTGTAAGGCTAATCTTTATTCCTCCAGCCACCCCAGTTGGGGAAGGGAGTCTTCTTCAATTTAGTCAAAGAACAAAGAGAAAGGTTTGGCAATGATAGTTGAGGGATAGTGTGTTAAGAAAAGGGAGTAACTTCTGAATCACAGGAAGGAGCTCTGTGGGAGGGTGGGTTTTTGGCAGGCAGGCAGAATTCTGTCCTTTCTCCCATAGTTCAAGATCTTCTGTGAATAAAGAGGAAGGGTGGGGTGATCTGGTCTATAGTAGTCATTCAGTCATCTGGGAATCCTGACAATTTTACCCAGAAGAATTATATGTACAGCAAGCAATGCAAATACCATATCTTCTCATTTTCTGTTATTTAACTCTAAGATGCCAACTTCTAAGGCCAAAGGAGGTATTGGGCCTGGTTAATTTTAATGAAGTGGGAGAAGATAGGAAAGAAGAATAGACCCAAAATGCTTTTCTAACAACTTTGACTAGATCTATTTTAGTCACAGTATCATGACATCAAATATTTAGAACTTGAAGAGATCTCAAAGGCCATGTAGTCTAATACATTCATTTTACAGATATGGAAACTGAGATCCAGAGAAATTAAATGGACCTAAGTGTCCAAGGTCAGACAGGTAGCAAGTGACAGAGCTTAGGATTCAAACTCAGGTCTCCAATTCCAAGTCCAGCACTCTTCCCATGGGAAGAGTGATCACCATGATCACCAAGGCCAGGCCATGGGGTCTCACTCAGCCTGCTAAGTCACCAAAAACATTCTCCTTTCTGCCTGAAAGCCTAGGTGAAAAACAACTGAGCATATGGCACAAACTGGAGAAAAATACTGGGGACAAGGGCAGAGATAGGAGGAAACAGCAGGGGAAGAAAGAAGAGCTCTGAGCTCACTCATGATTGTGACAGAAAAGGCAGGCTGAGCCTTCTTTATCCCCTGTGTTTCCACATTCTTCCTATTCCCAGTGGAGACCATGTGCTGAGAAGAAAAAAATCTCCCAAAACTTCTCCTGGTCTGACCTTTGTCCTGTCCTGCCCCCAAGATTATTATCCTATGACCAGTCATAGCATGAGGGAATGAGTAAAGAGGGGTTTTCTCATGAAATGAAACAACCACCAAAGACTCTTCTTGTTTATCCTCTCGGTTATTATTTTCTCTTCAGTGTTTAGGAAGGTGGGGTTCATTATGTGACTATTACCAGGATTCTGTGATCTCAGACTTTCTCCCACTCTGTACTTTAAGGAAAGCTGTAGCTGGAGGGACAGTTAGGTGGTATAGTAAGAAGAGCACTGGGTCTGGAGTCAGGAACAGTTTAGAGCTGGCCTTAGACTATTAGCTTTGTGCCACACACACACACACACACACACACACACACACACACACACACACACACACTGCCCCATCCACCAAAGAAATGCTTCATTCTCATCAACCATCAATCAACCTGGATTGAGTACTTTCTAAACTACTGTGCTCAAAACTGAGAAGTTGCCCCAAAACAAGTAGGACTGAGGATTCCATCCCATAACTAGCCAATGGAGAGGCTAGAGGAATTCAGCATGTTGACTCAGGAATATAGAATTTATTTAGTAATCCTAAAGTTTCTTACACCACTTTTCACTTCACTCTCATGAGACTGGTAGGAGAAGGGATAGAGATGTGCTTAAAGTTTAGAAGGGAGGAAGGCTGAGTTCATGGACCCAACTACTTCAGAAAAAATAATATCCCAGAGTACTGAACAAGAGGTGCCTTTGGTTGTTTTATTTCATGAGTCAGAGAAGACTGAGGTGATAGCTTTGTTCAAGTATTTAAAACTATTATTTGGAAAAGGTAAAAAAAGATTATGTTTACTCTTTTTGGTCTGAGAGGACAGAACCAAAGTCAATCATTGAAAAGCACAAAGTGGTAAAATTTGGCTTGATGTCAAGAAAAACTTCCTTACAATTAGAGCTATCCCTAAGTGCTTTCCTGGGGGTAGTGAAATTTCCCACTTAAGCTGGATGCTTATTTGTTGTGTATGTTATAGTCAGTATTATTTTGGGTGTATAGACTAGCTGAACACTGAGTTTCTAATTCTAAAATTCTGTGATTCAGTAGCATAGGAGTTAGCATTCAGGAATTTATTCCTGATGATATAGGGTAACAGCTCTCAAAATTTTATTGGTTTGGCCCATTTAGCTCTACCACAGACTTTCTACCACACCCACATACAGTTGCCATCACTAAAAAACTCTTTCTGGAGTTTATAAGTAGGATTTATAGGATTTCTGATGCAATACCAGTGAGTGAAATGCATCCTAAGGAGGTTATTAATTTGTCAGAAGCAAAATGTATACATTGTTATATATAAACATCAGCAGTCTTCTAATCTGCTTCCAGTTTTTCTCTATCCTATCCATCTATTATTCACATCACTTCAGGCTACTTCCCTTCACACTGGCTGCCTATTGATTATAGGATCAAATGCCCAAACTTTTCACCCTGGCTTTTAAGGCCCTCTGTAATTTGGCTCGACTTTATCTAACCTTATTTTCCCAGGTCCCCATCATATACCCTTCTGCTCTAGGTAAATCAATCTCTTTGATGTCCCTCACATACCGTTCATTCCCACCTTCTGTGGTTTTATCCATAACATATTTTCTAATCTGGAATGCTCTTCCTATCCTTTTCCCCATCTAAGTTTTACCCCTCATTTCTCCCACCTCCATTATAAAATGTTCCTTGATTATTCCAGTTCATAACAATAAGATGCCTTTTCTCTATTCTACTATAGCATTTGTATTTTAGATCATACAATCGCTCCTTGATCATACAATGCTCTACGTTGTTCTAGAAAGGTTTTGTGTATGTGAAATTCCACAAAATCCTATTCTAAAACTTTATGGTGTGGCAATGACCCTGGGTTCTCAAAAGCTTTGCCAGTACAAAATTTGCTATGACAAAGAGTTAGATATACTCTCGGTAACAGCCTATGTCTGTTTTCTATGGACCAAGCTAGCTAAGTATGGGAAGGCTCATCCCAAATAGGCTAGCCACTTTTAACTATAAGGACAGCCCATGAAAGAAAAAAATACTCAAAATGGTCATCTGGCCCACATAGCCCATTTCTATTTCTTGGAGAAAGAATGAGAGAAAAGAGGGTAGAGGGTTCTAAGCATTAGTTTATAAACCACAAAACATTCTTAAGTTTTTGGTACTTTCAATGTAACATCCTTATATAGTGGTCAATAATTAGCTATACTAGAAAAGGAACTGTACTGTACTTAAATTTTGACATTTCTTGCTATAAATGAAACCAGAGGATGGAAGTAAATCACAGCTAAACTAATTTGAACTAAAGACAATTCACAGGTATTTCTTGGATAGACAAATAATAATAACTACCAATATTAATATAGCCCTTACAATGTGCCAATGGTTCTGCTAAGCACTGTATAATTTATTATCTCATTTTATCCTTGGGAGGTGGGTGCTATTATTATCATCCCCATTTTATAGTAGAGGAAACAGGATAAATGATTTGCCCAAGGTCACATAGCTAATAAGTGTCTGAGGCTGGATTTGAACTCAGGTCTTTCTGACAACAGGCCTGGTGCTCTATCCACTGTCACCCAGATGAACTAAATGAAGGAGTTGGTCTCCTTGCACACAAAGTGTTTCCTTTCTAATGCAATTCTGTAGGCTGATAAACTAGTATTCTAAAAAGTATAGGTCATTTTATTTTGCTTCCTTATTCACTCTCCATTGGTGACTCCAACACAAACTTTTCTTCTTAGCATTCAAAGTACTTCACAATTCAGCCTGACTACTGTGGACTGATTACATATTGCTCTCTTTCATGCACTCCCTATATTCTAGCCAAATTGGTCTACTTGCTGTTCATACAACATTCCATTTCCTACCTCCATCTCTTAATACAGGTCATTTTCCTCACCTTTGGCTTTTTCCTGGTTCCTTTCAAGGCTCAGATAAGATGCCATAACCTTCAAGAGGCCTTTCCTCATTCCTCTAGCGTTAGAGCTCTTACATGTACCAACATTAAACATTAATTATATATATATTTTGTATTTATCTATAAACATGTTATAACATGTTTACATGATATAACTTTTTGTAAAGAATGTAAACTTTATCCAGCAATACTACTACTAGGGTCTTTATATCCTACCAAAGAGATCAAAGAAAAAGGAAGAGGATCTATATGTACAAAAATTTGTTATAGTCCTTTATGTGGTGGCAAAGAATTGGAAATTGAGTGTATGCCCATAATCAACTAGGGAATGGCTGAACAAGTTATGGTGTAAAAATTGTGAAGGAATATTATTATGCCATAAGTAATGATGAGGGGTATGTTTCACAAAAACATGGGAAGACTTATGGTAGAAAGTGGGCAGAACCAGGAGAAGAATGTCGAGTAATAGCAATATTCTAACAATGATCAACTATGAACAACTTGGCTACTCTGATTGGTACAGTAAGCCAAGATAATTCCAAAGGACTTATGAAGAAAAATGTTCCCTACATCCAGAAAGAGAACTGATGCACTCTTGAGTGCAGACTGAAGCATTTTTTTCCTCCTTATTTTTTATTGCTTTTTCTGTAATATGGGCAATATAGAAATGTTTTGCATCCTTTCACATGTGAAAACTGATATCCTGCTTGTCTTTTCAATGGGTAAGGGGAAAGGGTAGAGGAAGAGAATTTAGAACTCAAAATTTTTAAAAATCAATGTTAAAACCAACAAATTTAGCATATTTTAAAAATTTCACAGATAGTCATTTTGTATTATATTCACAAGTATTTAGAATAATATTACCATGAAAATAATTACTATTTATATTCTGACATCTGTTGCAGAGATTGAGAATACAGAAATTCCATTAAGAATTCACTAAACTTCTCCAGACTGAATAAACATATACTTTAATACAGAGACTTCAAAAGGCAAAGGTGGGTATAAGGGAGGATGGCAAAAAAATACATTAGAAAATATAGTTCAGGAATAAGAAATGTAAGAGGTCAAAGGCTTACAGACCACACACCAAAGCTATAATTCTTTATGTTATGAAAAAGTTTTTTTGAGAACAGTTAGAGGACACTGAACTTGGTAATCACCAAATCATAAAAAGGAATTTAATTATTTTTTATCAGATGGGAAACTACTTGTCACTGATAGTCATTCCTGAAACAATGGCCTGTTTATAGTTAGAAGAAATCAAACGCCTAGTTATAGTTGGGGGGGAGGGGAACCCAACTACAAATCCTGAGGAAAGAATAAAACAGAGAAAAGATTTGCAATTAAAATTCAAACCTGACCTTTTTAAAGGTTATTGATGCTGAAAAATGGAAACTGAATGAAGGAATGAACTTTCACACTGGTTATGTCAATTTCTTAAAGAAGTGCTGTTTAGGCCCAGAGACAGGGGGTCCTAAGTTCAAATCTGGCCTCAGAGACTTCCCAGCTGTGTGACCCTGGGCAAGTCACTTAACCTCCATTGCCTAGCCCTGACCACTCTTCTGCCTTGGAACCAATACACAGAATTGATTCCAAGACAGAAGGTAAGGGTTTAAAAAAAAAAAAAGTGCTGTTAACTGATGTAAATCAATTGTTATAGTGAGGAGACCAAGAGACTAGAAAACTGTCTCAGTCAGCAATACATCATCTAACCAGAAGGTGAAATATGGCAGCCAATCACAACATTGCTATAGAATATAAACATGCTGTAAAACAATGATTTAAGCAGACATAACTAATAAAAGGGGGAAAAGCAATGTAGGGAAAAATAAGTTTAAGGGAAGCTAGGCAAGAGATCCACTTAAGGAAAGTCATTCTGAAGGCACATTAGAATGAAATTGGAAGGAGGCCAACAGATTAAAAAATATAAAAGAAGGGGTCAGCTGGGTGACTCAGTGGATTGAGAGTCAGGCCTAGAGATGGGAGGTCCTAGGTTCAAATCTGGCCTCAGACACTTCCCAGCTGTGTGACCCTGGGCAAGTCACTTGACCCCCATTGTCTATCCCTTACCACTCTTCTGCCTTGGAGTCAATACACAGTATTAACTCCAATGGAAGGTAAGGTTTAAGAAAAAATACAAAAGATCTATAATGATTTTTTAAATAACAATCTCTTTTCACCCTCAAGGACAGTGAAGCAATTGCATTTGTACTGTAATGTCATAGTCTCGGGGTTGTTTGAGAAAGTGGATTTGACAGTGAAGAAAACAAAGATGGAAAAAGCAGTTGAATTAAGACAGGAGACCCATGTTACAGAGATGACAGTTTTGAGGGCTACGAGAAATCTATTTTCAAGATATCTGAAATGGGAAAGAATACTGAAGGGAAAGGAAAACATCCCTAAAACTCAGACCGTATTAACCTAAGTCGGGCAACTGAGAAAATATCAATGACTGCTAATACAGGTGACTATTTTCTTATCTATATACATTTTTGAAATCTTTATTAAGTTAAATTAAATTACACGTAGAAACAATTTTTCTGACAACTGTTTTTTTCTGACATTTTGCAATTCAGATTTTTTCCAACTCTCTCTATTCTCCTCAAGGTGGTAAGTTGACTGGTTTGGATTAATATATTTCCATATTCCTCATGCCATGACAAAATAGTTATCACATATACAATAAAACCTCTTGAAGGAAAAAAAGTGAAAGATGGTGATCAGATTCCAACAGTTCCTTCTTTGGTAGTGGATAGCATGTTTTTAATCATGAATCCCTTGTGGGTTACCTTGGAACCTTGTTTTGTTGCTAACAGTTTATAGTTGATCGTCATACAATGTTTCTATTGCTGTATACAACATTCTCCTGGTTTTACTCATTTCACTTGCATCAGTTCATATAAGTCTGTCCAGATTTTTCTGTTCTCATCTTGTCCATCATTTCTTATGGTGCAATAATATTCCATTACAACTGTACACCACAGCTTCTTTAGCCATTCCCCAATTGATGGACATCCCCCCAGTTTCCAAATCTTTACAAATAGGTCCTTTCCCCCATCTCTGATTTCTTTGGGATTCAGACCTAGTAATGGTATTGCTGGCCAAGGGGTATACATAGTTTCATGGCCCTTTGGGTATGGTTTCATGTTGTTCTCCAGAATAAATATATTATATCCATATACATTTAAAAAATTTCTAATATATATGTATCAAGGACATTCATGATGAAGATGTGATAAATACACAGGCTGACTGTGAAAAATGACATTTCTCTTCTAGATTTTTAGGGGAAGTATGGGTAGAATAAAAGATAAATTGGGATAGGAGATATGGGAGGAGTTAATAGCAGTTCCTAATGCCCATGTAAGACAAAGTGGCAGAATAGTAAAGCCAGTCAAGATGCAAATTAGAAGGGAGGTTGCTGAGAGGCATTTCTTAGTCAGTGGGAGGGCACTAGTAACCAGGATAGGAGAAGCAGGAGATGTTACAAAGATTTCAGGGAGCTTTCAGTAGGGTAGGTCAAGTGGGGTGGGAAGTGAAGAGGTGGGATGTAGAGGGACCTTACAGGAAACAAGACTCAAAATTAAACTGACTGCTGGTCCTGGAGATACAAAGACTCTGGCCAGGCAGATCTGTCTCTCCTTCCCTTGTCTTTAACATTTTTGAGAAGAGTTGTCCCTAAGGATGATTGTACTCTGTAATCCTTTGAAAGATGGTTTCTATGCTTCATAATAATAATAATAATAATAATAATAATCTTCAAGATTAGCAATGACCTCTCAATCACCTATCTGATGAACTTTTAAAAAAGTTTCATCCTCCTTGGGGTTTAATACTCTTCTTTAAAATATTCTCCTACCAGGGAATACTTCTCTTTTACCTTGTCCAGGCATTATTACTACATCTCTTTCTCATCTGGCTGAACTTCTTTTTTCCACCCCACAAATGCAGGCATTCCTAAAGATCCTATTCTCAGCTTTCTTCTCTATGTACTCTTCCCCCAGGGATTTAATTTACTTTCATGGTTATTATTTCTGTCAAGATGATTATCAAATATATTTCCTCAGCTCCGATTCTTCTGTTCAATTTCACTCCCTTATCTTTAATTTTTGCCTGCTAGAGACTTCCACCTGTTTGTTCCATGTGGTAGGAACGGCACCCGTTTTATATTATATAGGATGGATTAGTCCTTTAAGAAGGTGAGCATCTGGTACTCATAGGTGGCAAGGCCTAATCTATGGGAGTATTGGAGGTTTGTTTAAACTTTTACTTTTCTAGAGAAATGCCTTTTCTTTTCTAGCATGGCAATCGAAGGGAATAGATGTTATCTGAACTAATGCTTACAAAAATCTTAGGAATTGCATCTTTCTTAACCCTTGACACCCTGAGTTTGAAATACTGCATTGGCCTGAATTAGACCTAATCTAGCATATTTGGTGTCATTTGGCCAGGATTGTTTGCATTAATTTCATGGTTAATTTCCTCACTGAAGTGAGGGAAAGGTATTGCAGAAGATAAAGCTCCTCAAATGATTGGACCCTGGTATCTTAAAGCTGCAGAATTATTTGGGGTAGATGGGAAACTTTCTTATAGGGGAAGAAGGAAGCTCTCATTTACTCTTTAGGGTTAGCTTGATGCAAGCTTAAGAAGTTTGAGAAGGAACATAGGAATTTAGCAAAATTAAAGTATTCTTTGGCTCTTGTTAAAATACTTTAAAAATCTAGATGGCTAACATAAGGAAAACTGATAGATATTTTTCCTTGAGAATTGTTCAATTAGAGGCAGAGGTGACACGAACTTTAGATCTTTAAGGACCATACCTTGAAGGTAGACTAGTTTAAGGAGCATAAGTTAAAAAGGGCTTTTCTAATTGGGGTGGAGACTGATCTGTAACAGGTGGAAGTTATGATCTTTGACCCAAAGGCTTCTCTGGAGAATGAATTAAACCCTGTTAGGATTAAGATTATAAGGGAAAAGAACAGGAACAAGAGTTATGAAGGGCACTGGGAAGGTGGTAAGAAAGCCATGGTTCCAGGGAGTGATTTCCTCCATAGGGGACTCAAAGGATGGATGATAGGCTTTCACCACCAAGGAACTAGGGAGATTACAGAAGTTTAAACAGAATGCTAATGAATCAGTAGAACAATGGCTAATGAGGATGTGTTCTAATGGAAGAAACTCAAAAGTTTTGTCAGTTGTAGAGTTTCATTGGCTTGGAACTTGCAAAATCAGTGGAACTAATTAAAGGCCCCCAGGTGGGTATTATCCCTTTCTCCTTTTTTAAGATGGTTAAAATGGAGAGTTAAAATGAAATGGGATAGAATTTCTCATTTCCCAATGAATGAAAGCAAGGGAAGAGATGACATTTAAAAAAGAAATGGTTATGATGGGCTAGATTTACAGTCTCATATCACAACTTCTCCATTTCCTATTACCAGCCTGCTTCAGATGAAATTAGATCCTGCAAAGGTACTCTTCTTCAGCAGTCTTCTTCCCACTCAAAAAAGTAGAGTACTCCTATGGACCCAGTGAGGGTGCTCTAATGTGACAGTGACCTGGCTGCCAACATTGGACTTCACTTCCCAACTCTTTTCAACCCACAATGATTTAAGGATAAGGCCTCTAGACCTCCTGTGGTCCTACAATTAGAATAGCCTAAATGGTGTCAGACTTTTGCTATAAGTCTTCACTGTCAGATAGGTCAGGGCAAATCAAGTTGTGAAATTTGAATGGAGACTGGATGAGCTTTCTAGGCAAACAGGTGCCATATAAATAAGACACTTTGGGGATTATGGCAGGAGACAAGGAGATCACCACTATGTTAGATAGGTAGAGAGAGATGATACCATTTCCCACAGAAAGCTTTGGGTATGACTTCTGAAACATAAGATGGACGAGAGGATGATTGATGGTCACTTTGTGGGGGCATCGGTAAATTTATAGCAGGACATCCAGTACTGGGGCAGTAATGACTTCACCAAATTTAGAATATCCCTGAAAACCCCTCTCCCATATGACTATAACCCTCCCCCCAAACCCTAGCCATATCTGGTCATTCAGAACCACCCATGTCTTTGTAACTAGATTTGAGAGACTGTTAAGATGTGTGCTTACGAGTTAAGGCTAGGCTTCATCCTCACTGGATTCACAGGGGTATTCTACATTTTTGAATGGGAAGAAGACTGCTGAAGAAGAGAGTACCTTTGTTTAAGTTAAAGAGGGTGAAAGACAGGAGGTGGAGCCAAGATGGCAGAGTGATAGGAATAGTGTAGTGAGCTCCCTTCCACAAACTCTTCCAATTAGATTTAGAAAATGTATGAGATCAAATTTTCATGGGGAAATCCAGAAAAGGTCTCAACGATTCTCTGTTTACTCAAGCTCAGCAAAGGGAGAGAGGTCTGTAGGCACTGAGGAACAGGTCAGGCCAGGAACATACTGCACAGAGAACTATGTCCTAGGAACACAGGAGACCTCAGATCTAAACTGGGACATCCCAAGACCTATACCAGGGAACTGCAATGGAACAGGTGCCAAATGACAGAGTTAGTGCCCACTCCCAGAGTGGAGTGACAAGGAAGCTTGTGGATCGAGTAATGTTCCCAAGTAGAGAGGCTCTGCGTGTAATGAGAAAGGATGAAATTCAAAAGCTGGCAATAGCAGCAGCAGTATGACTCAGACCCCAGACTCAGAGCAGGGTTTCACTTCCAACATCTAGCCCAGCCTGCAAAAAACAAAAAACCAAGGCAGGAATCTCAGTTCAAAAGGGAGCCTATAATTCTACTACCTTGAACCAATAGAGATTTTTAGCTATCTGGAAGGGATGGAGTCCAGAAGCAATCTGCTCTTGATCACCCAAACCCAGGCCAGGAACCTGCAGAGTTCAGATGTGGAGCAGATTTTGCCCTGGATCAGTCCACTCTGGGAGCACTGAAAACTAGGAGGAACCCAGCCTATCCTGGAGGACCTAGAATAATACATTATTCAATTCTCCAAGCAAGCAGTGCTGGAGAGCCTAGCTTTAACATCAAGTCTGATATAAGGAAGTGGGCTGGAAGAAAGTGCAAACAAAGTTACAACAAAAAAAACCCCTCCATTTTAAATTCCTACTATGGTGTCCAGGGACATTCAACACACAAATGCAGAAAAAGAGAATGATTCTGAAGAATTTATAAGCAAAATCTCAAAGAAAAACACATCTTGGCCACAAACTCAATTACTGGAATAGATACATCTAAGAGTTAAAAATGCTTTTGTAAACGGAATGACAGCGACTTGAGGAAAAAATTGGAGAAGGAATGAGTCATGGAAGAAAGGACTAGAGAAGGAATTAACAGCTTGGAGGAAGAGGCATAAAACCTTACCAAAGCAACAAATTCCCTGAAAATTATAATAGACCAAAACAAAGGCCAATGACTTCATACAGTAACAATAAATAATAAAAACAAAGCAAAAGAGTTAAAAAAATAGAAGAAACGCAAGTACTATAAATCAAAAGCAATTGACCTGGAAAACATATAAAAAGGGGGAAAAATTAACACCATGACCAAAAACAGAACACAGACATATTAAGAAAATAGCCCAGATAGTGGAAACACCGAGAAAAAGCAACTGCCTGAATACAGAGGTTGAGGGGACATGACAGAGGATAGACTCTAAATGAACACTCTAATGCAAATACTATCAACAAAGCAATGGGTTCAAATCAAGAAAACATCTAATGCCCAGTGGACTTACGCGTCGGCTATGGGGGGTGGGGGGGGGGGAGGAAAAGAAAATGATCTATGTCTTTAACGAATAATGCTTGGAAATGATCAAATAAAATATATTAAAAAAAAAAAAAGAAAATAGCCCAGATCTCTTAGAACCAGAGGACAAAGTGGAAATTGAAAAAAATCTACCAGTCACCTCCTGAAAGAAATGCCAAAATGAAATTCCCAGGAATTTCACAGTCAAAATTCTGATCTTTTGGGTCAAAGAAAAAAATACTGCAAACAGTTATAAACAATGAACTCAAGTACCAGATCCACATTCAGGGTCATAGGTGATTTAGCAACCACCACTGTAAGGGAGTGGAGAACCTGGAATATGATATTCCAGAAGCAAAGGGGCTTAAAGCCAAGAATAACTTACCTAGCAAAACTGAGTATAATTCTACGGGGGTAAAAACAGACCCAGAGAACTTTCAAGCATTTCTGATAAAAAGACCAGAGTTAGAGAGAAAATGTAAAGTTCAAACACAGTAGTGAAGAGGTTGAGTGGACAATGATAAAGGACTAAACAAGGCTAAACAGCTTACATTTAAATATAGGGATATGTTACATGCATTCCCCTCTGAACCATATCATCATTAGGTTTCACAGAGAAAGTTTAATTAGACAAGACTTGGAAGTGGTTCTGTTATGTCTTAATGATCTTAAGAATAGAAAAAAAGGAAGATGATTACTAAGGGGAAAGGGAGAAAAATGAAGGGGAGAAAGTTCTCTCATATAAACAAAAAGGGTATGCAAGAAAACATGTATACAAGGAATAGCAGGTTAGGGAAAGGGCTCACTTGAACCTCCCTCTCATCTGAATTGGTCAAAAGAAGGAATAGACACATGCACACAAAGTTGGATACATAAATAGATTTCACTCAATAGGGAAACGGGAGGGAAAATGGAGAAGGAAAGGGGGGATTAAAGTGAGGGTAGATTAAGGGAGGAAGTAGTCCTACATAAAACAAACTCTTCAGGACCTACAAAAATTTTATAGCTCTTTTTGAGATGGTAAAGTATGGAAATCTGAGGGACCAAAGGATAGAATTATTGGGAGGTGATTTGCTTTTTAATGTTACAGGGGAAGTGAAAATCACGATGGGCAGGAATTTATCTGGAAAACATGGGGATGTGTTAGCTGATTTAGTGGTAATCATGAGTCCCTGGAGGAAGGCAAGGTTTATCTCCTTATAGGAAAAGGGTAACTCTTCAGTAGAGGTCTTTAAAAGAAGCCAAAATTTGATATCATCTCCCTGATAGAGCATTTAGGGGCAGGGAAATTTTGGCTGATAAAATGGGAAACACTTAGGGGGCAGTGGGTCAGGATGAATCTTGGTATCAACTCAGATCCCAGGTCAGATTACATGCATGAGGTCTAAGACTTCTTAGCTACTTTTAAACAGATGACCCACCCTTGTGCTAGAGAATAATAATGGTAGGACTGGTATTCCTATTTGCGCTACAGACTAGATGTTCTCGGTGTAGTTCTTGATCATTGTGGTTGTTTTTATATCAGGAGATCTACTCTGAACTGCTCCTGACTTTATCCTCACTGTTGGGATTATATGTTTTCAGAGCTCTTTTGAATTTTTAAAAAATTATTTGTATTAAACTCATCCTTGAGTGCTGCTTATGAGGTCAGTCTTTTTTAAAATTTCTTTAAGACCATTTTAGTGGTGGAAGAACTTATTGAAAACTTTTGATGCCCTGCCATTAAAGAGTGGGTTGTGTTAGAAGCAGCACCTATTTTATGTAGGCTGAGTTAATCATTTTAAGAGGGTAAAGAGGCTGCTTGGTTTATTTGCCACCTGAGGCATAAAAGGCTGGTATATAAGGAAGTTGATGTCAGAGCTTTTAGCAGAATTCCTGCTACCCTACTGGAATGCCTTTTTGACATACAGTGTAGCTGAATTCGTAGCCTTCTAAACCTTAAGAATTGCATCCTTTTTAATTTTGTCACTAGTAAAGTTTTTCATCTTATGGTCTATAAGTGTTTCTACATTATAACTCTGAGTCTGAATTAATGGACTGGCCTCACTTTGACCTGCCTGAGCATCTCAAAGTCAGCTTATCCAAAATTGAATTTATCATTCTTTCCTCCCTAACCCTGTCTCCTCTCTGGATGTGTTCATTTTGGTCAATGGTTACATCATTCTTCTAGTCATTTAGATTCAAAACCTTCGTCATCTTTGACTCCTATTTTTCTCTTACCTACACACACAGTCATTACCAAGTAATATCCATATCTCCTTTGTAATGCCTTTCACATCCATACTTTCCATTTTCCCTGTAATTACTTTAGGTCTGGTCTTTATATCTAGATTGTTGTAGTAGTAGTCTTCTAACTGGTTTCTGACTCTGTGCTAAATTCATATTATACTACACAGTCATACTGATCTTCTGAAAACATTAGGTTATCCCCATTAACTGAAGCTCTACCCCCAGCTTAAAATATTTCAATAGCTCTGTATTGCTTACAGAATAAAGTTCAAGCTTTGTAGCTTGGCACTCATGGTTCTGACTTTCTTCTCTACCTCCACTAGATTCTACCTCCTTCCCCAGATTTCCCTATTAACTTAAAAAAAAAAACCCTTATCTTCTATCTTAGAATTAATACTGTGTATTGTTTGTAAAGCAGAAGAGCAGTAAAAGTTAGGCAATGGGGGTCAAGTGATTTGCCTAGGGTCACACAGCTAAGAAGGATCTGAGGCCAGATTTGAAGCTAGGGTCTCCAGGCCTGGTTCTCTATCCATTGAGCAATTTAGCTGCCCCTCACTATGAACTTTCAATGATTAGTTCACCTTAAATCTTTAAACACTTATTTGTATTTGCCACTTGGAAATTACTATGGTATATTATATTATTCTTTATCTTTCTATTGGTATATCCTGTATTTCCAACAAGATTTGTAGGCCCTATGAGAATAGTGACCATATCTTATGTCACTGAATCTTCTCTGTATCTTCTATCTGAATCTTCTCTGATAGAGGCTAAACAAATGCTTGTTACTGCTGCTGAATTTCAGACCAAGCAGGTCAGACAGGTCATACAGGTTAACATTTAGGGTATGAGCCTGAGATGAGCAAAAGGTTCCAAAGAAATTTTTAGGAAATTAATAACAGTTACCATTCATATAGCTTTTAAAGTCTGCACTGTACACAATCTCCTTTGATCTTCATGATAACCCTGGGAGACATTAGAAAACTGGGGCTTAGAGAGTTTCAATGACCTGCCAAGTATCACAAGATTTAGATCTGAAAGGGACCTCAGAGGATACCTAGTATAATCCTATCTTTTTACATTAGAAAACCATCTCTGAGAGGTTAAATCACTTATTGAAGTTTACAAAGGTGATACTTCAGAGGAAGGAGCTAAACCCAAGTCAGATTCTGAACCAATGTTCTTTATACTATACTTTCTTCTAGAAGTCAGATAAGTAGTTAAGTGTTAGAGGCAGGATGTGAACCCAGATCCTCCTGATCCCATGTTTATAAATATTTCTATCATACCATACTGTCTCTTCTTCCTTCTAAGAATATTCTCATCGGTCACCTCACACAGTTACCTCCTTCAGACAGGGGCCTTCTAGTACTGCTATTAGAGTGAGGTGCTAAGAGATTAGTCCATCTACTTCTGTCATTTATCTATCCCGATGACTACAATGAGTCATGGCCATGGAATGATAGCTTTGGTAGTTTCTCTATTCTTTCTTGGTCCCTATTTACTCCTTCTCTTCATTTTCCAGCTCCTGGATCAGAAAGCAGTTTGGGCTCCTCCCCAGGAGCTTTCCTCCGCAATAGAACTATATATCTAGCTTTTCTCAATATCACTCTGTTCTTGGTCCAGGAGGACTATGAAGGCTAATGTCCTGGAACCCAAGAAGATAAGTGTGATCAGCAAAGAGACCCCTTGGGACTAGAGCACTTCTGGTGTATGTGTGCAGTCAGCCACTCTAGGAAATGTGACTGCTTCCTACAAATAAGCAACACTGCCTGGCAAAGTCCCCAGCTGACACAATGGCTCTCTGTGTAGGAAACAAGTTTCCTTTAAAAAAAAAATCCTCTCTCAGGCCTGTCATTACTCTGAGACCTCACATTTCCTAATCCCAGAGAAAGGTATATATACTCCTGAGGTAGGGACCAGTATTAAAATTCACTCTGTGAATAACACTGAAAGAAGCTTTTATTTCAGTAGCCAATTAAGGTCAGGGTTGGTTAACTATGGTCCTTGGGTGATCTGGTGATCCTCATTTCCTTGAATATCTAGACCTATACAGCTTGGGTCATTCCTGGTATCAGGGATTCCCAGTTATATCTGCTCATGGTAGAACTGAGAGCACAAGGTCTCTTCTTGGCCTACATCACTAGACCAAGGACTGGTCCTTTATCTGTTCCTGCTCAAACCTGCTCTCCACTCTGGACCAGAACTAGAAGGTTGATGAGACAAAATTTCTTATTTCTTTTCTGACCTCTAAAGAAATACAAACTAGATAGTAATTTTTAATCTTCAGAAAGTTGAAATTTATCAAGGAATACAGCAGTCCTAGGAGACCCATAGGTTAGGCCCAAGATATAAATGCAGTGCTCAGGGAATGTCCTCATTACTAATTGGCCCAACTACTCATCTGTTGCTTTAAAAAAAAAAATTCCTCTCTTTCCTGATTTCCACCAAACGCTTCTTTTTTTGTTCATTATTGCAGGCCAGCATGATATAGTAAGTAGCTCAAACACTGGGATCAAGACAACTGAATTTGAATCCTAATGTGATCTGGTGATCCTCATTTCCTTGAGTATCTAGACCCATAAAGCTTGGGTCATTCCTGGTGTCAGGGATTCCCAGTTATTTCTGCTCATGAAATAATGATATAATATGATATAATATGAAATTGCTATATAATATGAATATATAATGTGAAATGCTCATGAAATAATGATAAATAATGATATAATATCTTGAGATCATGGAGCAAATAATTTCTCAGGGTCTCAGTTTCCTTATAGAGTGATATTAATATTTATACTATCCACTCCATATATTTGTAAGAAAAGTGCTATATAAATAAGTAAAAGTAATAATACTACAAAGCAGGAAAAAATATATTCCATAAAATTTCCTTTAAACATCAAAGAGAGTAAAAGCCCTTTTTTAATATTTAGTGGCAATGTAGCTATTATATGTATCACACTTCTAGAAGGTACTCAATACTGATGACTCTTTTTTAATGAGTAATAATTGCAGCTCAGATAAACCTCATTGGCTATGATACTGCCACTGTGCAAAGTCTGGTTTGATTCAAACTTAGCCAGTACAGTTCATAAAGTCAGGGGTCTTTAATCACATATAGATTATACCCGATTATAGCATAGTAGATCAGATGCATAATAATGGGGACATAAATATTTCAAGATATTGATAATGATGATAGTTATGTGTATGTTTAGTGACAGAAAAATGTCTAGGGGTCATAGAGGAGAACATTGAGTCAACAGATTTATGTCCCTGTTAAATAGCCTGATACAGGAAGCACAAACAGTAGTATGGCTTATAAAAATATTATGAGGTCATTCTCTCTTTCAGGAGGCTATAGGGAGAAGCCTGAGTCTAGGGTTCTGTTCTGTAGCTTAGGGAAACCATGTTAGGGAAGGGGTAGGAGGTGAGAGGCAGCATTAATACTAATTAAAATCTAAAGTATAAGGAGAAAACTACAAGAAAAAGTATTTGTGGACAAGATCTTATTAGTTTCTTTAGGATCCATGAGGATCTCTGAGGTCAGAGCATATGGTACAGATTAGAACCACCCACTTTCTGGTGCTATGGATTTACTACAGTTTTAGTGATGTCTTTTCCATTAAACAAAATATGCTACTTGATTATCCACAAACATGGAGATAATCTAAAAAAGTGTTTTGTTAATTTGCCAAAATGAAGTTATGTTTGGGAAATGGAACATTTCAATGGTGAAAGATCAAGATGAAAGTGGTTTAGACATCAGAGGAAGGAACATGCTTATTCTGTAAATGAGTTGGTTGCTGTGGCATGGAATGATTTTTCTTTCTTTAAAAAAACACCCTCTTATTTTCTGTCTTAGTAACAACTATAAGACAGAAGGGCAAGGGCTAGGCAAATGGAGCTAAACAATTTGCCCAAGATCACTCAGTTAAAGAGTGTCTGAAGCCAAATTTGAATCCAGGTTTTCCTGACTCCAGGCCTGGTGCTCCAGGCATTATCCAAATACCAATGAGATTTCAAAAACAAGGAATACAACTTGGTCTTTTAAGAATGAAGAATATTACAGAAGTCTAAACTAAATTTGGATAGCCTAAAAATATCTTGGTCCAGACACAAAGAATGTGAGTAAGGGAGAAAGAAAGTTTGAACTGTGACTCCTACAAATACATCAGAAAACTGAGGCTCCACAAGGGCCAACTCCAAACTTCTCAAACACAGGGACTATTTCACCTCAGCAATTAACTGCCTTTGGTTTGATAAACACTACTCTTCCTCTCCTCCTTTGGGGAGAAGTAAGGATTGTAGTGGTTATTCACATTTCAAGCTAGTGGAAAGAATTTCTCTTCATTAGACTGAGGTCAGGTTACCACTGGGTGAATGATAGTTTTTGTTTGATTCCTTGTTTGGCTTTAAAGACTATACAGACCAAGTGACCAACTCAACAACTAGGGAGAAAAGTGACCAAATAACTAAAAAGCAAAGAAAAAAAAATTTATAACTCTTACTGTCTTTTTCAGAATTGATATGTACTAAATATTGATTCTGAGGCAATTAGGGCAAGGCAAATGGGTTTAATGACTTGTCTAGGGCCACAGAGGCCAATTTTGAACCCAGTTCCTCCAGACTCCAGGGCTGGAGCTCTATCTATGTACTACCTAGCTGTCCCTAAAAAGCAACTTAAATCATGATATTTTGCCTCTGCCCATCTGATTGGGAGCTCCCTAAAGGTATGGATCATGTCTTCCCATCAGTCAATAAACTTTCCTGACTCCTACAACATGCAAAAAACTGTGGAGCTTCCAAAAACACATTACGATTTAGTTTACAATAACTAACTTGTACATGAGTGGCAAAGGCAATAGGTGTCATAGAAATTCAGAGGAAGGGTCAGTCACGGTGGGTAAAGATGACTAGGGAAGTCTTCCTGGAAGACGACATGGGTCAAGGTAGACACTGATTCTGAAAACCTTCAACTGTCACCTGTCATCTATTATCTGACACAAGACATTCATTTTATAAAGGAGGAAACTGGATCCCAGAGAAGTTGATTTACCCACTTAGGGTTATACAGTTAGCTTGACAAAGCCACAATTTGAAACCAGGTCCCTGAAATACAAATCCAGTGAGTGTTCTTTCTATTGTACAATATTGCTTCCTTTAAATCAATGACTGGTCTCTGTGTTAGAGGTGCTACTTGTAAAACAGTCCTTGCAATCTCTTTTTCCCTCCAAAGTTTTATAGAATTAACAACTCTGAGCTTTAAAGAAAGTCCTAAATTCCCTGGAAACTGGTGCTTATTCCACCAGTTTAGAGCTAATTCCCCTTGTGACTGGTTATCTGTGTTTTGACAACCTCTAAGAGATCTATGGTTGGACAGGGACAGACAAACAACAGGCACTGAGTCCTCAGTCAAGTCTTATTGAAGTCTGAATCCTAGGATATGAAATAAACTCAGGGCAATCCTCACAGTTTTGCTGATTATCCCAAGAGGGAGATTTGCCTTCTTGATCAGCTATTGAAAACCAGAACAGAAGAGTATTCTATAGGTCTGGCTAAAGGGAAAAGCCCTTCCATATCTTACATTAGCCTGCCTATCTAAACTTTGAAGCCCTAGCTAGATCTGGAGTGGGAGGAAAATATGAGGCAAGTGGGGGGGGGGGCAAAACACTGTTGTTAAACTACTGGACCCTAAGATTGCAAGTAGGTTAGGTAAAAAGGCAAGAGAAAAAAAAAATCACCTTTAGGTACCTAAGGTCACTTGAGTGTGGCAATACAATAATCTAAATTCCCCCATCTGAGGCAGTGAACCAGGCCTGGCGGCCAGCTCTTAATTCCTTTGGTTGGGAAGAAACTGCATTCTGAAGAAGGAACTGCTGCAGCAATGACCCCAGGGAACCAACCAGGGTGTAGTTATTTTGGATTCAACTCCTAGGCCAGCATGCTGAGAATGTGCAATGAGATCCCTGGTCTAAAGGACCAGTCCACCCACACCCAGATGCTTCCTCTAGAATCATAGGATCAGAGCTTGTCTTGGTATTTATCTGTAAAATGCCTTCCTTTCATTTTCTAACCTAAAGCCTCCTAAGGGGCTTACAGGGAAGGTCAGTATTTGACTAAAAGCCCTCTCTGAGCCAAACATAACACCACAGAAGGCTGTCCCTAAACTACTTATCAGCGTCCATTAGGTAGAACAGGATGCTTCCCTCAAAGAACAATCCTTAGTCCAGAGGAACAAAATCCCCTATTACAAGTCCAGCACTTTCTCCTCAAGGACCAAGTCACTACCATACATAAATCTGACCAAATTTCTAGAGGCAGGAAAAAGGACAATTCAACAAAATCAGTCATGGATACTGATCAGAGATAGTGAGAGCCAGGGAGGGTAGGCCCAAAGTCCCCGAAACCTTTAGCTTTCAAGGCTGGAAAGCAGCCATAGATGGATAGATTTGCTATTCTGAATTTCAATTGTGGCAGGAATGAATTAGAAGGCAGAGATCGGTTTTGGCCCCTTATCCACATAATATATAGATAGTGATCGCCTCATCACTTCCAACCTCTGCTCAAGGGCAGTCATTCACATCACAAAGGCAATCTCTCAATCTTTCTAGAGCAGGCTAGAAAACATCAACTATTTTCCCAAGCTTTAGGCAGCCAGGGGAACTTGGACCTTACATAGTTTGTTAGGAAGCACCTTCCTTGGGGCAGATGACCTCCAAAGGTTCCCTCAGAGCTCTGAGATTGCGGGTGGGGGTAGGTGAGGGAAGGCCAAGAGAAAGATTCCACAAGCAATGTATTTAATAAAAACCCCTACCCTAACCCTGCTTAACAATAACCTACATTCCCAGGCACCTCATTTCTGACTGCCACAATTATAAACAGAGTTCAGATAAGTCCTTGGAGACAGGGACTCAGTGCTACATAATCCCATCTCCTTCGGGGAGGAGGACCACAGGGACTTAGGCCTTAGAAAAGTCAGGGCCTACCTTGAGTCTGGCCCTAGAATGTTTTCTTCGGAGGTAAGGATGGAGAATGCAGGGGGAAGTCAGGCTTGAAGGATGAAGAAATGGTGCCTCTCAATGGTAGCTGCAGCAGGTGAAGATCTGGGAGGCAGGAAACTGCAGAAAGCACAGATCCTTGCGGGAAGAGAAGCCTTTTCCCAAGGGTGTGAGCTGAGAGGCAGAGCTAATCTTGCTCTAGAGGCCCAGGGCTGAGGCTCTCTTTTTCTGAGGAGGAGCTGGGATGGGTGGGGCAGGAACTGTCCACACCAGGGTCTTCTCAAGCTGCCTGTTTTAGGCTAGTCTCTTGCTTGTAGGGGTGCTGCTGCTGCTGCTGCTGCTGCTTTTAGGCCGGGAAAGCAAGGCCTAGGTGCTCCCTCTTTCCCCTCCCCCTAGGCAGTGGCCTGAGGCATGCAGACTGGCAAGCTGCTGCCCAATTGGTTCATGAGAAGCTCCGCTGTAAATAAAAGGCCACAGATGCGCAGTGAAGTGGGCTAAGAGAAGAATCTAGATTGGATTACACAGAGCCTGCTACAGAGATAGGGAGGATGGGAGGAGTTGCCCAGGGAGGGAGAAGCTGCTAGCATTCACTCACATGTTCCTTTCCCTCAGCACTATCCACATCTTCAGCATCAAGGGTCAACTCCCAGCCCCTCCGCCTTGCAGCAGCACTGACTACCCACAGAGATGACTCAGCCAAAGTTGTTAGAAAAGGGATCAGTGCTCCCAGGTCAGAGCCCTTTCCCAATTGTACTGTGGGAATGTTTTTTCCCCTTATCTATACTTTGTTGTCACTCAGTCAGATCAGACTCTTTGTATGACCCCATGAACTTGTCCATTCTTGGCAAGATACTAGAGTGGTTTGCCATTTCCTTCCCCACTATGCCCCCATTTTATAGATGAGGAACTGAGGCAAAAATGGTTAAGTAACTTGCTCAAGGTTATACTGCTAGTAAGTGTCTGAGGCTATATTTGAACTCAAGACTGCTCTATCTACTATACTACCTGGCTAGTTTTATCTATCCTAGGAAACTTCTACCTACTCAGTGACAGGGGGATTTGAGTGTACCTTGCTGGACATGCAGGCACCTATACTTCCACCACTTAAGCTCTGCATTTTTGTCTCAGGGTCTTTGGCAAATGGTCAGTGGGGTCCCTACTTATTTTCCAACAACCTCCCTTCTACCACCATGGGGGAAAAATAGTGCTCAGATCCCCAAAAGGCTATATAAAACATAGTTTGGAAGACAATACTGTTATGGAGCTCCCAGAGTGGTGGCAGTCTCAGGGTGGGAGGCAGGCAACACCATCAATCACAGTGTATCTGTGAGGATCAGATTAGCCCCAATCAGAATTTTAGTGTCTGCTAGAGTTTAGGATAAGGAGAAGAAAGCTGAATGGAAAGGAGTTCCTTCTTTCACCCTGCTCTTTGCTCCTATATTTTTCAAACACTGAAAGGCTTAGAAGAGGGAACCTTCTAAATGCCAGCAGGAAAAGATACCATCTCTCATCTCCCTCCTCCTCTTTAGGACAAGCAGATAAAAATTTTAAAATTTAAGTTGGTCAATCATCCTGTAACACTCCATCCTTTCCCAAACCACAATCTTTCCCCTACCAGTCCTCCAACTATTTAGACAAATAGTAAAAGGCTCTTTGAAATCCACGATTCTTTCAAGGTGTCTAAGGGTTCTGAATAGAAGACCAAAGCTGGAAAGCCCACCTCTGATATTACCTGAAGTAGAGCATGTTCTTAGATTGGCCACCCTTTTCTTGGGACCCTGAATCAGGTCCCTCCAGGTGTGAGGGAAAGGCAACAAACTCCCATTCTGGCTTGATGGGTCCCGTCCAGGCTGTTGTCTGCCCATCACAGATGCCTATGAGGTTAATAATAGCAGCTCTGATGCCAAACAGGTTGAGAAGACACTGTGGGAGGTGTTTATTTTTACACTGTGGCGTCAGCATCAAGTTCTACTGGTTATTGCCCAAATCCAGGGCAGCTTCCCACTTCAAGAGTAGCCCTGGATTTTTCTAGGGCCCCTGGGAACCAGGACAGCTGAACAGGTCTCGAGAGAAAACTGAGTCTTTCTGTAAATACCCCATGAGAAGCAGTAATGAAGTTTAGAGGCAGTACTCTCACTCAGCTTGTCCGAGGCTGAATTGAGGCCCAGCATCCAAGCTTTGCCATCAGATCTATGGTGGACCTCAGTTTGGGGAGTCATTGTTCAGGAATTTTAGTCTCATGATCTCTAGGTTAAAAGACTGTGATTGTGAGTCACATAGATTATTCACTCAATTAATATTTATGGCTTGAATAGAAAAAAAAAGAAAAGAAAAAGGTACTTTGTTTTTATACAGAAAGATCCTTGGCAGACAATGAGGAACTGTCCACAGCTGAATGAGGGCCAGCTCTCTAAGTGGCCATGACTGCAAGATGATGAGTGTTGGCATTTTAAAAGAAAAATTGGGGGTAAATCTACTGGAGACATGCTTATAGGATATCATAAAAGATAGTGGATTTTGCTAAAACTTGTTTGGCTACAACTTTTTCTCTATTTGCCCTGAAAAGACAACACAGGGAACAAACACAGAGAAGAAGTATTCCTTCATCCTGGATAGTCAGTGCCCATGAAACCATACCTGAAAACTTGTTTGCCCTCAACCACCAAAAAATAGGGCCCCCATATTCTCTGACCATCCAAAATATTGAAGTTCCATGACAAAGACATCTCTAATTCCGACCAGGTAAAGTTGTAGGGCAGCTGAAAGCTGGGGTACTGTCCTGAAAGCCAGAGTCCTTGATGATAATTGTGTACATTGTGGACACAGGGCTCCTAAGGAATGCTAAAAATGCACAGCACACCAGGCAGGAATGTAGGAATGCAGCCATGAGCACATTGGTGGTGACTCCTGGGCTTTCCACCCACAGCTGACTCACCACCAGGACAGAAACAACAAGCCAAGAATTGGGAGTAGTCTGAGGGGGTTAGAGCGCAGACACTCCACAAAGATTTTCTAACTTTCGATACACTAATACAATACAACCTCAGAAACAATCAAACTTCTTCTGTGGAAATATGGGGTTTGGTCTCATTTCTGCCTGGATGCTAGCCATGCCTAGGATAGAGGCATGGTGCCCAGCAGTAAGAGCACTGGTTTGCAAAGCAGGAAACTTGATTTCATTCTTGGCTATGTCCCTAGCTTCTCTGGGGTAACTTGGAGGCATGGTATCTGTGCTTCTGAGATCTGTCCCTGTCCTAGCTTCTTCATCAATAAAATGCAACAACTCACCAACTTCTCAGGACTTTCATCCTGATGGGGTGTAGTCTAACAAGTGAGGCAGGGCAAACTATAACTGCTGTGCATGAACCTGGCTGACTGGGAATATGGTAGTGTCCTCTACAATCTTGGGGAAGTTGTTTCCTGAACTGGATAGTCCCTCTCTTACCTGTTTGCATTTCCCTTCAACATCCTCCTTTCTCATCTTTGCTGATATGAATCCTTTACTGATCCTCAAAGATCAACTCAGGTGCCATCCCTCACTTGTCAGATCATATCTTCTCCCTTTAATTTTGTTTGTTTACATACTGCATTGTGTAAAAATGGAGATTTTGAACCCTAGACTTCATTCCCCAGAAGTCATTGGTATTTCCCAGAATTCCCTATAATCTCTCCTGAGTCTCCCCATTGGCAAGATCACAATTGGTATTTAACTGTCAGTAACACCTCCCACACTCTCTTCCTTCCTTTGCAAAGATGAAGCAAGTATAGTGGTAAGCTAAATGTGGGGATTTTAAATGGGTTAATCAGCCATGGGCACGTGGTTTTTTTATTTTGTATCTTCGTTATTCCTTGATTTCTAATGATCCTTAATAAACTTCATAAAATATATTTTTATTATTAGAGATATAATGTTAAATTTAACAATTGTCTACCCCACCCCTCAGCAAAATACAAGTCTCCTGAAATCAGGGACTTATCTTTGTATCCCTAGTGCCTCACACATAGTAGGCGCTATAGTAATATGTTTTTATTGAGGTAAAAAGGAGATGCAGATTTGGAGCAAGAGATGATGGGTACTGTTTTGGACATGTGAAATATGAAATGCAGATTGGACCTTCAGTGGAGCTATCCAGCAGGAAGTTGGTGATGTGTAACTGGACTTTAGGACTGAAAATATAGATTTCATAGGTAAACAGTGAAACCATAGGAGCTAATAAGGATACTGAGAGTGTGTAGTGAGAAGAAAAAGATCACTAGGACTAAGCCTTATGAAGGGCACCTAAGGGGGCACCTGGGTGGCTCAGTAGATTGAGAGCCAGGCCCAGAGACAAGAGGTCCTGGATTCAAATGTGGCCTCAGACATTTCCTAGCTATGTGACCCTGGGCAAGTCACTTGACTCCCATTGTTTAGGCTTTACCACTCTTCTGCCATAGAACCAATACACAGTATTGGAAATGGAAAGTAAGGGTTTTTTGTTTTTGTTTTTTTAAGGGCATTTGTGCTTAGGGAGAAGCTAGAAATATTCAATAAAGGGAAATTTTTCCAATCACCTGCTTGCTCTAGGGAAGGACTTCCCAAAGAGAAGTTTTTCCCTCACCTCTTCCTCTTTTCTTACTTATGGGTTCCAGGACATTGACTAGTATCCTAAAGCCCAGCTGACTCAGAATTTAGTAGTAGGATTTCTAAACAGATTTTGCTCAATGGGCTGAAAAAAATACACTGAAGTGAGGAAGTAGGTTTTGTTTGTTTGCTTTGTTTAGTCAGGGATTAGGCAATATTGTAGTTTGAAATCCAACATCAATCTCTACTCTTTAATGATAATAGATATTATGCCTGGTTTACCTTATTTCATATACAGTGGGAATTTAATACATGCTTGTTGAAAATGAACTAAATTCCCCAGACTCCTAAAGAGAAATGCTAGATTTGTCTTTAAGTGTCAGTATTGCCTCTAAGTGCCACTCTAATTCTATAAACTGAGAAGCCAATCTCCTCAGATTGACTACTACTTTCTGCCAGCTGAAAATCTCTGGAACAACTATCTCCTTTCAGTAAAAGGGTCCCTAGATCTTTGAGGCCTTTGCCAAAATCCCAAAGTACAGCCTCTGAAAGCCTAGGGTGAAAAAACTTCTTTCCATTTCTTTAGGACTGATCCAGAAGTCCAAGAAGCAGTTCTCAGTTCCCTCCCTGCTTCTCCATGGAGTGAGTCACCTAGGAATGTGGAAAGATCATTCTAGGAGGGTGTCTGATGGAGCAGACATTCTGGCTCATTTCTCTCATACTTCAAAAATTTCCTCTGGAATTTTGCCTCTTGCATTATCCTCCTGGAGTGCAGACTAAATTCAAGCCATCTTTGTGATTCTATTTCTGCTTTTATTTTATTTACTTATTTAAAAAAAACCCTTACCTTCCATCTTGAAATCAATACTGTGTATTGGTTCCAAGGCAGAAGAGTGGTAAGGGATAGACAATGGGGGTTAAGTGACTTGCCCAGGGTCACACAGCTGGGAAGTGGCTGAGGTCATATTTGAACCTAGGACCTCCTATCTCTAGGCCTGGCTCTCCATCCACTGAGCCACCCAGATGCCCCCTCTATTTCTGCTTTTAAACGACCACTCCCCAGCCCCATTTTACAAATCATTTTCTGGATCTTTTAGGGTAATGACCAGGAAACCAAATGTTCAGTGTCTGGTTAGGGTAAGAATAAAATGGGATCTTTAATGGAGTAGACTGGAAGTAGAAATCACTAATGCAAAAGTGCCTGAAATCCTATCTGACTGGTCACATTTACTATCATGAATAGTTTTATCTCTTTGAAGGCCTTTAAATGGAAATACAGGACAGGTCTTAGATGACAGCCCATTTTCTAGTACTGCTGTGCAATGCTCATTATAACAGAACCCTAAAAGATAGGAAGGAATTAATAATTGCTAACTCCCTTGCTCAAAAAACCTCAGTGACTCCCTATTACCTTTCAGATAAAAGAGAAAAAATCCTTAACATGGTTTCCCACAGTTAGACTTTGATATGCCTTATTTCATGTTACCTTCCTTTATTCTTTCTACATTACAGTCAAATTTGATTACTTCTGGCTGTTCTCAAAACTCAACTATTTCATCTCTCACCTCCATACATGAGCAAGTTACCCCCATTCTTGTAATGTGTTTTCTCCTTTTCCTCTGCCTTTCAGAATTCTTATCTTTCTTGAAGGATTAGGTTAGGAGAGACTTCTTAGAGGAAAGCTTTTCCTGATTCTGTATCCTTCAGCCCTTTGTTGAAGCTCTGGTCTTTCCATATTGTAATGAAAACCTAATGAGTGATCTCTCTAACATTGCAGATTGGCACACTGCTCTGAACATTACAGTCTTGTGGAGTTGCCTGAAAAAAGGAAGAGACTTGCTCAGGGCCATAATCAATTAATAAGTAATTATTTCTAGGCACTCTATCAGACACTGATATAGATTAATTCCTGCCCTTAAGTATCTTACAATTTAGCCAAATCTAGTCTTGAAGACAAGAAAATATAAATGTGTATTATATATATATATATATAAATATATATACATATATATAAATAAATATAAATCAAATAGATGCAAGTGCACTGGCTGTTTTCTGTTGACACACCTACACTGGCAATGCTGAAGGATTTTTGTTTTGGGATGATGCAGTCACCCCTTCCTCATGATGGCAGTGGATGCTGTGTAAGAGACTGACCATAGGAAGAACTGTGTATAGTATTCAGTTATCTTTAAAAGGAAAGGCAATTTCTCTGATCACTCTTTGTCTTCCCATCTATATAGAGTGTTCAGATTCATTGAGCCTCTCCTCTGGACTTCTACTGGGGACAGGCAGGGAAAAGGGTATTTTCCTTAACTCAGATAGTGTGTTTGTCTGGGTGAATCTTGTAAAGGTTAAAATTAATGGTTGGACAATCATTATATGAAAGTATGTGGTTGCCAGTATTTATTATATCTTGAGCCAGGAATGTATTTATAAATATTTACAAATAAAGAAGAGAATTGTGAGGGGGATAGAGAAGTTATCTATCCTATCAACCTAAATGTTTTGCTCCAGGTCTGCTCAATCCAGGCAGAGATTAATTAGCTCTCAACCAGAAAGGCTGGTAGTGAGTAACCACAAGGCCTCCTTCAAGATGGAAGCTAGTCTCTCCAGAAGCTAGGAAAGGGGTCAGCCTTTTACTTATCAACAAAGTAATCCAAGAGTCAGTCCAAGTAGAAGCCAAGCGCTGAACTCACCATCCAAGCCATAGTCTCTAGTGAAGCTCTCTTGAAGACTATCTAAAACTATCTCCAGAAGACAATCTTTTCAGACTATCTTCTCAAAGAGAATCTTCCTTGAAGGAATTCAGGGCTTGCTTTTTATGGTGACTTCTTGTCCCTTCCCCTCTTCACAGGGGCCAATCACAGTTTCCAAATTGCTTAGCACTGCCCAGGGGGCAATGTCTGGGACTTCTCACCTTCTGAAGGTTAAATTTTCATCAAAAAGATTCACAGATTCCCCATGACTAAATTTCCAAGGGTGTAAATTCTCTAAGTACCTTGCTAGCTTCTCACCTAGTACTAAGTAGGTGTTTAATCTTTTGCTGATTCAATTCAAAAGTTAGACCAGGAGGAGTTAATCCTGTCTTCAGTCTAGTGAGGTACTAAGTAGGGATACTTAAGTTAGTGTTAACTCAGGATAGATAATAAAGAAATCCCTTTCACAATCTGAAACCATATCTCAGCTGTCTTTTCTGCTTTGAGCTTTTTTCTCTGAGTACTGGTAACCAAATTGTTCTCAGCTTGGCAGGATTCATGGGAGTTTGAGAGATACAAGCTCCTGGACCAAGATAATATTTGCCCAGTGGGAAGTGATTTTTCACAATTTTTTTGGAGATGACCATTGTCAGGAGGCTATGCCTAAACTAGTCTTGCCAGAATCAATAGGGCTTCATTGACTTGCTTAAACAGTACAGAGCTAAGATGAAGATGGTATTCCTGTTTTAACAGTTTCAGAAAGTGTTTTGAGTTTCAATGTTTTAAGTATCATTCTCCTACGGGAATATAACGACAGTTATGGGTCATGTTTTATATGTCAATGCACACTTTTGAGTTATTTGCACTTTATTATTTCTTTTGTGGTAGAGGAAATAAATAGCTGTCCCATACCTCATCTATTTTATATACAGAGTATGTTTCTAGAAAGGGACCTGTTAATCCCTTCTGGGGAAATCTTACACATAGTAAATAAAACCTAAGCTTAAAGAGATTTTCCCATAGACTCTGAACTTGGAAGTGCAAATTTTACTTTTACTTAAACCTGCTTAGTCTTTAGAAATTCTAACAACCAGGAATGTATACACCCCTACTTAAGGATTAAGTGTTGAGGAGGATGGCCTATGGCTACATGTGCTAGCAAGTGACAAATAAGAAACAACTGACAGACCCCCTGGGCTGTCCTAAGTCAAGCTTAAGCTACCATTGTTACATGTGAGATGCAGGAAGTGATGTAAAGAATGGTCTATATATTTTGCATCACTTCTTCTCTCCAGCCTCTTTCACAGAGACGTTGGGCTTTTTCAGCATTGGGAGCTCGTGGCAGCATCTTTAGTGTGCTTGGTGAGTTGTTTAGGCTGATTCCTTTTTTCCTTTACCTCTTAAAACACTATCCTCATCTTGGAGGAGGCCTCATGGCTGGAAGCCAAGCTAGACTGAGAAGGCTCCTTGGCCTAGGCCTCTGAACTCCTATCTGGCTTGCCAGAGCAGTCCAAATTCTTTTTCTCTCTCTCTTAATTTCTTCCCTCTATTGTAATTAAACCACTATAAAAATCCCAAACTGACTTGAGTATTTTATTGGGATTGAATTAATCCCTGGCGACCACTAGTATAATATATTCAGTTAACAACCCCTAAATTTTACCCTTAACAGAAGGAGTAACAGAACACAAGAAGAACCTGATACCCTTTGTTAGGAGTTAGGCACCCCCAGAACTGAATCAGGTCCTTGTGATCCCAATGCAAGGTCTTCTTACTGGGAGGATGTCTCAGGTGTGCACAAGTACACACATGCATACACATACACATGCACACACATTCCATTTGGGGGAAGGCACTATTAATTAGCTGGAGTGATTATAAAGGTTTCATGTGGAAGGTGATATCTGATCTGAACCTTAGAAGACATGAAGGATTTTAAGAGGTAGAGGTGAGGTACATTCTAGGCATGGGAGGACAGTGAGTGGAAAGTCATAGAGATGACAGACAATAAGAAGGCCAGTTTGGCTTGACTACAACTGAACAATAAGGGAAGTAATGTGTAATAATGCTAGAAACAAAGGTTGGGATCAAGTAGTAAGGGCTATATATGCCAAATAGAGGTTCTTAAATTTAATCCTTGAATTGATAGGGAGCCACTAGAGTTTATTGAGTAAGGAAGTGACATGGTGAGACCTGACCTTAAGGAAAAATACTCTGGTGGCTGTGTGGAGGATGGACTTTGAGGCAGGGAGACCAATCAGAAGGCCATTATAATAGTCCTGATAAGAGGCAATGAAGAAGTGATTGTGTGAGTGTAAAAGAGAAAAAGGCATGGATGTGAGATGTATCTGGAAAATGACTGGACATGTAGGATGAATGAGAGTAAGGAGTCAAAGGTGAAACCAAGATTTTGAAACTGAATACCTAGAAAAATGGTATGTCTTCAATACATAACCAATCAGAGACAGTCCTTGAAAGCCAGGTCTTCATGATTCTGAGTTCACTCTTTATCTACTAACCATGTTGTCTCTATACAAATAATGTGTTTGAATCTGTGGCATCTTCCAGCCTGACTGACATCCATACTGCCCAGGCAGTGCCTTTATATAATAATATGCTATGGGACCTTAATAAATAAATGTACTACTTATTCTTTCCTATTGTAAATATTGGTTCATTTTTTTTTGGTAACATATGTATGCATATAATCCAAGAGGCTTACCTGGCTTCATGGATAGAAAGCCAGATTCAGATTTTAAAAGATCTGGGTTCAAATCCTATCTTTGGTCACCTCCTGGCTTCATGGTCCTAAGCATGTCTCAATTTCATAGTGCCCTAAGAAGTTCTCTAAAACTACAAATTTCAGAGCAGGTACTGATCTATATTGGTATAATACCTTTCCTCACCTGAAATTCCCAAAGAATTTACCAGTTAGGAGCCAACAGATATCTCTGCAGATTAGAAACCGCCCCTCCATAAAATTCAGGATCATAGGATTTACAGGGATTTTAAAGACGATTTAATTCAACTCTGTCATTTAACAATGAGGAAACTGATTCAGAGAAGTTAAATAACTTACTTGAGATCACACATGAAAAATAGCTGAGATCTGATATAAAGTGCACTGACTGTGAATTCTGTGCTTTTTTGTTTTATCACATTAATAAATGAATTACTGACCTATTAGGGCTGTGGCCTAATAAAAGCTCATGAGAATTATAATTCAGGGCAACCTAACCCCACTGCTGGAGAGCTGGCCATGTAGGCCAGTAGGTAGTGGCAGTGCAGCGGCAGGAGTAGCAGTAGCAGCAGCAGCATGATCTTTGAATCATCCTACTAGAGTGATTTGCATTTTAACATTATTAGCAACATGGATTTCCTGTTTCTAACAGGCTCAGCATGGCGCAGGATGGTTGTTTACTCTCCATTAGGTTTATCTATGGCTACAAGCCTCTCCCACTCACTTGTTTTGTTCTATGTGTGGGTAGGGTGAATACATATGCATATTTTCACCTCATTTCCTCTATCCTATGTAATTAATAATAATAATAATGATAGAATATCAGAGTTATTAGACTGAGGATTTTGAAGAGGGACTTGGATCATGTACAGGCTGGAACAAATGGAACCTGACATACTGATATTCCATGTTCTTTTCTGAATTCAGGCCTAGGGAGGCAGAACAACTTGACTAAAATCAATTGTATTAGTCAGTACAGTGCAACTAGGCCTAGAGTCTCAGTTTCCATTTTGTTGCTTTTTCTAGCTTCTTCCCCCTAATTCTTCACAGTTGCGAAATACTTTGCAAAGTACTTCTGTAACTATCTCCCCCAAGTTGGTACCCACAGATTTGTTTTGGATCTTTGGGTCCATAGGGGACAGCCACTTCTAGGTTTTAGGACACTGTGAGTCTGAACTCACCCACTATAGCTTGTGAGCCTCCGCCAATTTGATTATCTTTAATAATCAGCCAGGAGACATAATTAGCTCAAAGTAAATATATTTACTAAAGTGGAAAGGGAAGAATAGTAACTACAAAACATTTCCTTGATATGGGGCACATTCTTTCACAAATAAACTTTGAGTAAAATGGCAGTGAGGCACATACCTGTAGCTAAGAATTCTCCACTCTAGAACTACAGGGACTCTTCTCTCTCTTCTTAATTTAAGTAGTCCTCATGAGGTTTTCCCCCTGGACACAGCATTTCTCCTGGGTAGGTTACTTAGTTAAGTTCACAGGGTCTTGCTGCTCTTTTCTCTTTGCACATCTGCCCTTCATTGCCAGAACAATACTCTTTCCCAATCATAGCCAGTTCTCCTCTTTGCTGCTACAGGAGCTACGTTCAGCCTGGAGTGACCATCTTGCTACACCAATGTCTATCTAGGAGTAGTATGTGTCTCTGCTCCTTCAACTGTGCCTTAAACATTCCTGAAATGACTCTGTAACTACAGGAGGGGAGGTCTCCTACATGAGTGATTTCATTAGATACCATAGTTCATGTTAGGAGGGAGGAATAAATTCCCTCTTCTCCCTCCTGCAAGGGTTATATTGCACAAAGTACTTTTGGCCTAGCCTGATTCAAATTCTCAACAGCTGGCAGACTTGGCCATTTAAAACCTTCAGGGGAATTTTTTAGCCTGACCAATGACCAATGACTTCATCAAATTCAATGAGAGAATGTTTGTTCAACCTCTGTAAAAGGATGATACATTAATCATCTGTCTTTATATCAACTGATATCATGGGGGTGATAGAAACCAAATCTTACCCCTCTCCACCAATCAACCCTAACCCTGCCTTTACTCTTTCATATGCTATTTAATTTGATGCTTGCAACTATCTTGTGAGGCAGAGAGGGGATTCTCTATTCTCATTTTACAAATGAGAAAACTGAAGCTGAGTGAGCAGAATTAGGAGAATGATATGTACATGTCCTGTGATTTCCTGCTTCCCTGTTATTTGTTGCAAAATGGAAAACCAACTCTGAGAGACTTTAGAACTTTGATCAATGCAATGATCAACCATGACTCCAGAGAGCTAATGAAGAATGTTGCCTATCCCCTGACAGAGATGTGATGCACTAACATAGGGAATGATATGCATATAAACCTTCATGAATATATTTTATTTTGTCTGACTATGCATATTTGTTAAAAGGGATTTTTTTTCATTGTATGTGTGTAAAAATGTGACAGGGAGAAAAAATAAATGCCTGACAATTGAAAAAATTTAAATTAAAGTAAAATAAAATTAGTTGGTTTAGATAAATTCAAAGACAGCTATGCTGTACAATATACAGACTTCTGAACTTACAGTTAGAAAGACATGAATTAGAATCCTGACTCAAGATGGATTTTGATTTGTATCTTTAGATGCAATAAGTATATCATGAAATTAGAGAGTTGGGAGATTATTGGTTTACTGGAAACAATAGTAATAGAATGAAGTATTTTCAAATTCTTTCATGTATTTAAAAACTTGATTTCATAGAATCCTAGCTCAAACACTTAATAGCCCTGTATGATCCTGGACAATCACTTCTTTGGCAGCCTCAGTTTTCTCATCCATAAAATGGGTTTCTTACTTCACAAAGTTGTATCAAATTAAATAATATTATATTAACTGTTAAAAAAAACTTAAAATGCTATAAAATGTAAGTAAGTATTATCATAGTCCCTTTTGGCTTTCAATCTATTATCATGTGTCCAGATCCTTGAGGCAGAGATGCCTCTTTTATTGACAAAGGTCCAAGTCTTTTAAGTATATTCTGTGTGTATGTGTGAAATCAGGTGATCAGGAATTTCCCTGCTCAACTCCCACTACAGGTTTCACCTTGATGGCAATATCTCTTTTGACTGTGCTTGATTGGTGGGTTTAATTTTAGCTAAGCATGGGTTTGTATATTTCTTGTGCACATTTATTGAGTTCCATGATATTTCCTTGTTATTAGTTGGAACAGATTTATGTCATGAAATCCTCAAAGTCACAGCTTTCTTAACAAATACTCCAAAACTAATATATCTGAATGAATATTGTTCCCTTTAAAGTAATCACTTTGGGTGGATATATACTTATTCCAAAGAGAAGTATCACTGCTTTTTAAATTTCTCTTGTGGAATTTCCTTAAGTGCCAGCAGTACTTTTTGTCATTTAAGCATGAATTTTGTTTTTAGAACTAGGCAAAAGTAATTCAGATCCAATTCTTATTAGGAAAAAATACATAAAGGAAAACCAAAAGTAGGATGGGTTCAACCCACTCATCTCTATCCTGGGCTCATTTTATCCTAAACTTTGACTTTTCTGTCTGCCTTAGTTCCATCTCTTTTTATTGCTCTCAAGATAGGACATCCACTTCCACTACCATAAATATATGTGTGGCTTTTCATGGTGCTCTGATGTTCTTTTCTATTCAAATTTAGGTGTATAAAAACTCTATTCAGTTCTACAGAAACACATTTGGTATTTTTCAAAATAAAATTCTGACTTAAAAAAAAGGAAAAGGAAATAAAAATAAAAAAATATAGAAGAGTTTATAAAGAATGGGTTTCTTTCTTTCTTTTCCTTTTCAACCATTACCTTCTGTCTATCAATACTGTTTATTGGTTCCAAGGCAGAAGAGTGGTAAGGGCTAGGCAATGAGGGTCAAGTGACTTGCCCAGAGTCACACAGCTGGAAAGTGTCTGAGGCTAGATTTGAATCTAGGACCTCCTGTCTCTAGACCTGGCTCTCAATCCAAAGTCTAATTATAGTTAGTCTGGTTGACTTAGCTTATAGTTTTCAGACATAATTTCTTTTTTTTTAATTTCAGATTTATTTGGGTTGAATGCTTGACCAAGTTACATGTGCTCCAAGTTTACAGCAGAATCATGTTATTACCTGAATAGGATTTTCATTCTTTCCTAAGACTTTTCACTCTTTTCCTTGGATATGAGCCCCCAGGTGGCCTCCTCTGGTCTTGTCTTTCCTTTCTGAAGCTTCTTTAATCCTGTTAATCTTCACTGGTCCTTGGATTCCTAGATAAGGAAGGTACTTTTCTACCTGGCCCCCAAGATTTGTTCCTTGGATTTCGTGTCATTCCTGAACTTACACTGTAGTCATCTACAGCAGAGGTGTCAAACTCATAGCCCAATATTTCAAGCACCCAGCAAAATTCCTGGAGTACAGTCCAAACCAAATTAAAATATAATTGAGAAATGTCTGGCAAAATAAATAAAAATACAACAAATGTTAATTTGTGATTTTCTAAGTCAAAATGTGGCCAAAAGGGATCCATTTCTATTTAGGTTTGCCAGCACACTGATCTATAATATTTTGCCTTTCCTAGTGGTCTTTGTAATTTTGGCTTATGGGAATTCATTCTCAGCCTCTAATTCATACTTGCTCACTCTGGTTCAATCTTTAGATGATTAGATTGTTAGTTTCTAAAGGGCAAAGACCATCTTTTATCTCTTTGTATCCTCAGTGCTTTGCCCAGTATCTGGCATATATTAGGTGTTTAATAAATGTTTAGTGACTGACTAACCAGCATGCATCCTTTTAGCTTTTGTTCTAACCTTAGCCTAAGGTTCCATGGACTATCATCCATGTTGCTATCATTCCTGGACCCCGTGGATTCCCTTCACAGACTTGAAAAAGATTCTTGTCCCTTCTAGTTGTAAAAATTGAATCCCCTATTAGACCAGTCAGTCAACTAGCATTTATTAAATGCATACTGTGTGCCAGGCACTGTGCTAGATATACAAGGAAAGCATGCACTAGGGAGACAAAGAAATGCAAAAAAAAAGTTCCTGCTCTCAAGGATTTCTGAATTTAGTGGGGGTAGACAACATGCAACCAACTACAAACAAGATTATATATATATATATATATATATATAAAATATATATATGAAAAATTGGGAGTTATCAAAGAGTAAGAAAGATTTCTTACAGAAGGTGAGTCTTTGGCTTATACTAGAGAAATCAGGGGGATAGAGCTGAGGAAGAAGATAATTCCAAGCATGGGAGACAGCCATTGAAAATGCTGAGTCTTGAGATTGTCATGTCAAGCAAGGAAGCCAGTGTCACTGGCTTATAGAGGATAGACTAAAGTGAAGAGAGATTTGAAGCATAGACATCAACTGTTTCAAAGTCCAGGTATGAGTTTGTGAGGGCCTGCCTCAGGGTGGTCACAGTGTCTAGGGAAAGAAGGGGCATATTTGAGAGATGTATGTAGAAACAGGACTTGATCAGTAATTGGATACAAGGAGGTGAAAGTGAGAAGACAAGGACGACACCTACATTTTTGAGCCTGGTAGACTGGGAGCATGGTGATCCTCTTTACAATAATAAGGATTATAAGAAGAAGGGAGGACTTGGGAGTAAAGATAATGAGCTCAAATTCTGAACATGGTGAGGTAAAGATATCTAGGACATCTTGCGATGTCTAAAAAGTTGAAGATGTGAAACTAGAAATCTAGTTTGCTGTTTGCTGTTGTTCAGTTTTGAATGATTCTTCATGACCCTGAACAGCATTTTCTTGGCAAGGGTACTGGAGTGATTTGCAATTTCTTTCTCCAGTGGATTAAGGCAAAGAGAGGTTATGTGATGTGCCCAGGACCACACAGTTAAGTAAATGTCTGAAGCTACTACTCCTGACTCCAGGTCTAGCACTCTCTCAGTAGAAAGACTAAAGCTAGATAAATAGCTCTGAGTTATCTGCAGAGATATGATAAATAAAATCACAGAAGCAGATGAGATTACTAAATGAAATAATATAGAAATATAAAAGGAGAAATAATATCAAAGAATATAAAAATATGATGAAATATAAAATGACACAATATAAAGGGAGATGATAATTGAAATCACAGGAGCTGATGAAATTAAGTGAAATAATATAAAAGGGGAAGAGAAGAGGGGCCAGGGAAGAATCCTGTGAGTAACCCAATGTTAGTGTGCGTGACCTGGATGGAGATCCAAAAAAGGAGAGTGAGAAGGAATGGACAGATAGGTAAAAGGAGAAATAAGAGAAAGCAGCATCTCAAGAAGTATCAGAGTTAACAAGGAGAAACAGGTGATCCACACAGTCAAAGGTTATATAGAAAGGTCAAGAAAAATGAGGCTTGAGAAAAGGTTATTAGATCCAGCAATTAAGAAATAGTTGGTAACTTCCAGTTAAATAATGAGGCCAGAAGCCAGACTATAGAAGTTAAGAAGAAACTGAGAGGAAAGGAAGTAGAGGTATGCATTGTAAATGGCCTTCTCAGGGAATTTAGCTGCAAAATAGAGAAGAGATATAGACAGCTTGAAATAGGTAAGATGACTAAAGGAGTTTGTATAGTTGTTGTTTATATATACTCAGAGGAACTCTCTACAGGCCTGGGTAGGCCTGAGAGTAACTCTTAGGCCAAAACATTATTTGGCTCTTCTTTAACAAACAGTAACATAGTTTATTAATAGTCAATTAAACTGAAATGATGGAGGACCAGGGAAATAAAGAGTCCCTAAATCTAAAAATCTATATTCTTTACCCAACTTCTATGGGTTCCTCATGGAGCCGTCTTCATGTCTTTAAGCTGCTTAAATCTGCTCTAAGATCCCCACTCTATATAATCTACCCTAACCTACTGGTCTTCTAATTAAATTGTAGACACAGTAAAAGTTTGTCAGAGTAGAAAGAGGGTTTGAACTCCCGATGAGCTCAGTCTCAGAGGCTAAGGCCAAGAAGGCTTCTGTGCGTATGAGCAGACCCTCCTTTGCAAGCCCATGCTTTTGTTATTTCCTACTTGCAAAGTCTTTCTCTCTCTCAAGCCATAGGGATAGAAGGATCAAATGAGTTGGGTTTTTTTTGAGGATGGGAGAGATGCTCAGGCAGTAGGGAAACAAACAGTAGATAGAGAATGTTTGAAGATAAATGAGTACAGATGACAGAGAAGGAAATCTGCTGCACAAGACAGGATGGAATGAGATCACTTGTACATGTATAGAAGACTTAACTTTGTCAAGAAGAAAGGTTACTTCATTATATGAAATGGTGAAGGGAAGAAGTAGTGACAAGAAAACATCAACATCGGAGTGGTATGAAATAAGGAACAGAAGGGAAGAGGGAATCTTGGCGAATGACCTAAATTTTTTCTGTGAAATATGAAGCAAGGTTCTCAGCTGAAAGGATTGGGTCAAGAGGTCCTGGGAGAGGTTTTAGAAGGGATGAAAAGTTTTGGAAAAGCTGCTGTGGTGAATCAATTAAGGAGGTGTAAAGGTCTTGCCTTGCTACAGGAGGACTAGATTATGATTATAAATTTGTAGTGGACCCAGTCAGCATGGTTTTGTTATTTTTTCTGGCTTCATTTGGTAAGGACAGGAAAAAAGAATGAGGAAAAAGAATGTATAGTAAAACTGACCACTCTCTAAATTCTGATTTCCTGATAGTGATGTCTCTCCAGCTCTAAGTTTATTTGTAGAATAGAGATAACTTATGTAACTTAAGTCCAAAGATCATGCCTTTCTGCTGATTCCTTTCATTTTAGATCAATTTAATTCACCAAATATTTATTCAGTATTTACTAATGTCTAAGGCTGAATGTTAGATAAAATAGTGGATATAAAGTTAAGATACAATTTCTAATCTCAAGTTTATAATATAGTAGGGTGCACAGAACATATATACAAATAACAATAGTACAAGGTAGAGTGCTTATTTGACCAATTACTGGGAAAATCCCAGGTGGAAAGGGATCAGCACACTCTGAGAGTTCTGTAAGTGCTCTGAGAGAGAAATACTAAGTGCTATAGTTATAATGAAGGAGGGAAGTCCTTGGAGGGGAATCAAACAAGGAAATAAGAAAAGCATGTGGCATCTGAATTGAGCTTTGAAAATGGGAAGGATTTTGACAGGCAGAGATGGGGGGGAAGGTATTCTGGAGTAACAGAAGAGGCAGAGGGGTAAGAAAATAGATGAAATTCATATAATTTAGGGCTAGGAAGAGTTTGGGGGATCATAACTATTTATTTTACAAATGAGGAAACTACAGCCTAAAGAAGTGAAATGATTCATCCAAAAGCACAGAAAAAGTTAGTGCAAAAATCCAGACAAAAACATTCCATTTAGCTGTGGTTTCTTTATTTTTTTTTTAATTTTAATTATAGAAAAAAGATATTTTTGGTAGAGGTTAAGGAAAGGTGAATCATCCATTTTGGAGAGAACATAAGTTGTAGTGGAAGACAAATGTAGCAGGTGTTTATAATTTGTCTCATCTTTGTTGGAAGTAAAAAGGACCCCTGGAAGTTCTGATAGAAGGGAACACTGGAAAGACAGAGAAATGGGTGACCACAGAATATAGAATTCTATAGTCTTCTTTCTATGCCCCTGAAAATGACATCTTGCAAGGCAGATAGGGAGCAGAGGGTAGAGATCTGTGAGTGGGCTGTCTACCATGTGACCAAGTTGTGACTCTGGGAACTGGGATCCTGAGTTCCTAATGCCAACTTACTGTTGGTCATTCTTTGGACTCCTGGGAAGAGCCATATGAAGGTGAAACTAAGACTCGGACTCCCACATTAGTAGCTTCCTTTATTCTTTTTTTTTTTAACCCTTACCTTCTGTCTTGGAGTCAATACTGTGTATTGGCTCCAAGTGACTTGCCCAGGGTCACACAGCTGGGAAGTGTCTGAGGTCACACTTGAACCTACGACCTCCCATCTCTAGGCCTGGCTCTCAATCCACTGAGCCACCCTGCTGCCCCGCTTCCTTTATTCTTACTTCACAAATGGTGGATATGGATACTTTTGGATCTTGGAAAGCAATTGGAAGGAGTTTTGGGAGATGATTAAGCAAGGTTTTGGGGCATTTAACTAGTTTTTAAAAATTTTTGCTATTTATAATTTCCTACGTGGCCACAACCATCCCTGTGATGTTTACCTCTAACTGCTATGATTAGAACTGGGAGCAGAAGCAGAGGATTGGATTAAGAAGCAATTTCAAATGCCAGACTTAGTTATTGTGAAGCTCAGAGAACATAAGCTAGGCTTAGGAAACTGGCTGACCTTTCTTCCTATGCAGCCTTAACTTTCTGTTTAAATAATTTTATTTTTTGTAAAGATATTTTACCAATTACATATAATAACAATTTTCCACATGTTTTCTGAAATTATATGATCCAAACTATCTCTTCCCTTCCCCTCCCCAGAGTTGGCAATGTTTAAATTATTTTAAATTAGGTCTAGAGCTAGGATCCTTTACTCACCAAGGTATCTTCCTTTATTCCTGTTCCACAAATGGTAGATGTGGATGCTTTGGGATCTTTCCAAAAAAGGAAAAGAAGAGGACAAATGGAAGGAGTTTGAGGAGATGACTGAGCAGAGATCTGGGGAAATTAACCAATTTCTTTTAATTTTAGCTATCATATACTATACTCTGTGGCCGCAGTGAATTAACTAACTTTATTCTAGGAGTATGCATAAATTCATTGATTAAGAAGGGGAATTACAGATAGGAAGTATGGGTGAAGCCATATATTTCCAATAGTTTTCCAATAACTCAGTCATATTTTATCACCTCTTGGTTTTGAGTCATAGTCTGGCCAGCATGGAATAATTCATTTGACACTTCTAAGCAGGAGAAATTGCAGGTTAGCCACCCTCTGGTGGCCAGTGGGGATACTGCAGCTATCAAAGGAGATCATTGCATACAGATGTCAGAGTAACATGGATAGGACAATTGGTTGGTGGGTTGAATATAGTTTCACAAAGTATATAAATCACATATTGCACCACCTCTTTGGATAATGAATAAAGTGACACCTTAATTTCCCACAGGCCTAAGGGAGATGGCACATTAGCCAATGTGGGATGCTACTGTGTGAATTTTAAAACTACACCCTACTCAGACCGTACTTTAGAAGATCTGATTTAGCTATTTCCTGATTAGTAACAATGGAGATACTTGGTCTAACAGAATCAAGTCTTGGGAACTCTACAGTTCTCCACCCACCCTGCTTAGTTTAACAAGGTCAGGAATGTCTGCACCATACTCAAGGATTAAGTATCTGAGAAAATGGTCTTCAACAGACATGTGCAGAAACAGCAAGACAGACCCCTGAGCTGTCCTAAGTCAAGCTAAGCTATCATTGATACAGATGAGACGCAGGAAAGTGACGTAAAACCGTCTATATAAGGCATGTCACTTCCTCTCTTCGCTCTCTTTTCCCAGAGAGGTGTCTCTGGCGGGCAGCATGCTAAGTGTTCCAACATCTTGGCTTGGTGGCAGCTATTTGTCTGGGTTTTGGTGGTGAGTTTGCCCTTGAGCTAATTCAGGTTCAGGCATGGTGGCTGAGTCCTCTTGGAGTTCAAGCTGATTCCTTCCTCTTTTACTCTCCAAACCTTACCTTCTAGAGCCTTAATCTTCCCGCCCAGCACAAGCCAGGCAGGAGAAATCCTACACCCTTTCCTTCTCCCTTCTTAAATTTATTTCCATTATATTAATTAAATCAACATAAATTTCCAGACTGACTTGGGTAAATTTTTTTTGTTATTTGGGACATCCATGGCGATCAATAATTAATATAGTTTAGGTCACAACGCTAAAATTATCCTTTACAGTTTTGGCTGACCACTGTAAACCTTAAAATTTCTTAGACTTATGAATGTTGGAAATTTCCCCATTGGGAAATTTCATACTTGAAAAATTTCCTACTGATAGTAAGAACTCTATTGGAATGTGAAACTCCTTGGCATGGGAGGATCCTTCTCCTCCCTACTTAAGACTACTTTAGGACAGAAACCTTTTGCTAAACAATGGAAAGGGCTTTGACCTATGCTTAAGCATAGAACATGAAGTTCTTTGAGTCATGGTTGAGTTTAGAATTGATACAATAAAGATACTTGGAATGACAGAACCAGGTCTTGGAACTTACAATCTCCACCCTACTCAGAGTAACAGGATTTAGGAAGGGCTGCAGCAAAGATCAAGATTTAATTATTTGAGAATATGACCTTCAACAGACATGTGCAAAGGAAACAGACCTCTGGGTGGTCCTGGGTTAAGCTAGAGCCACCATTGGCACAGGGGAGACATCGACAGTGATTGGTAGATGTGAGAACTGAGGGGAGGGGACTTAGATGGTTTCCTTAAAGATAGCGAGGTCTGAGAGGAGGGGGGGCTCTGAGAGGTTTTGCTCTAAAGGAGTGTGAGAGGAGAGAGGTCCTGGAGGGAGAGCTCCTGGAGAGGTCTGAGAGGAGGGCTTGCTCTGAAGGAGGCTGGAGGTGGAGGCCCCTGAGACTGTTTCTCCATTTTGGTCATGTGAGTGATAGGGACTGATCTCTTTTCTTTGCCTCAGCTATCTAAGGGCTTGGGCCTTTGGCCCAGCCTAAGCATAGGGGGTATTTAAGCCCTATTCCCTTCTCTCCCCTTTCTCTCTCTCTCTCTCTCTCTCTCTCTCTCTCTCTCTCTCTCTCTCTCTCTCTCTCTCTCTCTCTCTCTCTCTCATACCTTTCTTCTTCCTGTTTGTAATTAAAAACTCCATAAAAGGTTGACTGCTGACTTGAGTTTTCATTTAGGAATTACATAGCTGAATTCCTTGGCGACCTTAAATTAATATATATCAGTCTTTTAAAGTGATTTCCATATCACACCACATCGATTGTGACGAAATACCCTCAATCTTCTTAACTTTCCTAAACCTTTTCTCTACAGTGACTATCCTTAAGTTCAGTTTTTAATAGCTTATTTTGATCAGCTGTAGAGGTAAGTAAATTTTTTTTTTTAAATCCAAAGCTGCAGGACTGGGAAAGCTGTTTAGCTACGAATCCCCTTTCCCTCAGGGAACAACTGCCTAGATTACTCTTAATTAGGAGTGAAGGGTACCTAAAGAGAGTTTTGGCCTTGTCCTGATCCCCATGTGTTTTGTGAAGCCCATTAGAAAAATAATTACAAAATATATATAAATGAATACTACATTCTTTTTTATATGGCGGTTGAAGAATTAGGGACATTGAGGAATTCAGCATACCTCCAGTTTTTTATATTATTAGGTAATGTCATTTTTGTATTCCTCAGTATTGTGTTTAGAGATGCTAACATAAAAAAATTATTTGAAGCTGAAATTCAGAAAAACACACCAAATTACAAAGCTAAAATACAAGAAATTATGCAAGAATCTAAAGCTAAAATACAAAAAATTATGCAAAAATCTGAAGATAAAACACAGGAAAACATCAAAACCATGTAATATAAAACAGAAAAATATTAAAAAATTTGAGGCTAAAATGCAGGAGAACATACAAGTCCAATTGGATAATCTAAAATGTTTCTTATAGGATCAATTGGCAAACATCCACCCCACCAGAAACAGGTCTGGACATGACACACCTGTTTCTGAAACTCTAAATGAGGAAATTTCCTTCCCCGAAATAGAGATGGAAAACACCTTCCCTATAGGTCAGCTAACAGACTGGTTCTCTCATCCTCTGCAAATCTTGGCTGAACTTAATCCTCAAGACCCTTCCCCTGCAATCCCAGTTTCTCATATTCCTTCTCCTACACAAAACCAAATTCCAGCCCAAAGGAAATCTCTTCCTTCTAAAGAAACTCACCTTACATTGCTGGTGGAGTTGTGAATTGATCCAGCCATTCTGGAGGGCAATTTGGAACTATGCCCAAATAGAGGACTGTCTGCCCTTGGATCCAGCCATAGCACTGCTGGGTTTGTACCCCAAAGGGATAATAATAAGGAAAAAGACTTGTACAAGAATATTCATAGCTGCTCTTTGTGGTGGCCAAAAATTGGAAAATGAGGAGATGCCCTTCGATTGGGGAGTGGATGAACAAATTGTGGTATATGTTGGTGATGGAATAAAATAATAAAGTGGAGGAATTCCATGGAGACTGGAACAACCTCCAGGAAGTGATGCAGAGAGAAAAGAGCAGAACCAGGAAAACATTGTACACAGAGAATGATACACTGTGGTACAATCAAGCGTAATGGACTTCTCCATTAGTGTCAATGCAATGTCCCTGAACAATCTGCAGGGATCTAGGAGAAAAAACACTATCCACAATCAGAGGACAAACTGTGGGAGTAGAAACACCAAAAGGCAACCGCTTGACTTCAGGGGTTGAGGGGATAAGATTGAGGAGAGACTCTAAATGAACACCCTAATGCAAATACCAACAACATGGAAATGGGTTCAGATCAAGGACACATGTGATACCCAGTGGAATCGCGCGTTGGCTATGGGAGGGTTGGCGGGAGGTGGGGGAGGAAAAGAAAATGATCTTTGTTTCCAATGAATAATGTTTGAAAATGACCAAATAAAATGTTTAAAAGTAAAAAAAAATAAAATAAAGAAACTAGACTTAGTCAAACTGACCTACAGATACCAAATTCAATTAGAGGCCTGTTTCCTCTAAGAGAAGTACCTGAAATAGGACAGAATGGGGATGTGGTGACTTTAAGGCACAATATACCGTTTACTCCCGAAGAAATAAATGAATTTACACAAAATATCCAAGATCCCTTTCTAGTAACAAAAAAGATGACAGACATATTTTTTCAGTATAATCCATCTTACAAGGACGTTGAAAAACTTGCTACAGGCTTTTTTAACTGAACATGAGAAAAATAAAATAATTGCTCATGTCAACAAAACCCCGGGGGCACAATGCATCACATTGGCCATCTCAGGATCCCAATGGGACTATGACGACTCTGAGGAATTTTTACAACTATAGCATTGTAGAGAGGCCATCCTAACAGCAATGAGAGAGTGTGCAGACAGTACAGATAAGTGGACAGAATTTGAAAAAATTAGGCAAAATGAGGAAGAGACACCCTGCTACTGTAGCAGTCCCCTCTACTGTAGATACCTATAGTGGGAACAACATATACTAGGGCCCTAACACATAGGCTGGGTTAGTTTTTCCTGTTAAAGTCAGGGAAGTCATCCTTGAGATATGATTTATTTAAGGGAATAGGGCTCAAACTATTGACGTGGTTTCCTGGGCATAAAAGCCCAGCCTATGTGATATCAGGGCTTTTCAGACTTAAGCACATGTCCCACAACTGTAAAAATTAATACATCCTTCTAACCCAACAAATGTTCTGCTCAAATATGTTTTTGTATGAAGATGATAGGGTCTGTGTGCTCCTGAAACAATATTATATCCTAGATGCTAACCTTTCCATACTATCATTAAGTAGACTTCTTTTTGTTATTGTTAGATGTCTACAAGTGCCTCATTTCATTTCAATCTAGAGCCTGAACCATTGAATTGGCCTGAGTCAGGCCTGGCCAAAATAGCAGTTTATTCTGTGTCACATAAAGTTAGAAAGAAAGTTAGGACCAGATCAAGGAGTCCAAGTCTGGACATCTAGATTTTATTATGTAGGAAATGAAGCATCCCTAAAGGTTTTTGAACAAATATTATTCAGGTGCTCCCTCTTCCAACCCAAGGGAATGGTTTTTCAAAGTTTTACTACTAAAGTTTTACAATATTAAAACTACTGCATGCATATAACATAAATATCAAAAGACAACTCATTAGTAGCAAGATATGTGTTTTTCCTTACAAGGTTAAAACAAAATTTCATCTTGAATACAAAAATGAGGTCACTTTTATTAATTTTCTTGTCAACTGGCCACTCTGTCAAAAGGCAATTCCAAAATGCTAAGTTCCTAATCCTTTTTGATCAATAGTAGCATTTTTGGAGTAAATGTATACTTGTCAAAAGGGAATATATTGAAAAATGCTACTTATTTTGATATGTATATTTTGATGTTTATTAAAAATTATTTTTCTTTCTTTGTAGTTCATATATGACTTACAAATACCATTAAATTTATTGCTTTCTTAATGTATACACTCTTTATCCTGGAATTCTGAACAATAATGAGTTAATTATGTTCAGACTAGCTGTATCCCTCCATATGGACAGATAAATGGAGAACAGATGCATTAAATGTCACCAACTTTAGTCCAGGAAGATTTTCTTCAGCAGCTTGGTAACCAGTTGTTTGTCTGTCTCTCCTCCTAATCCTAAACTGACAAAACAGACAACAATCTTTGTGGCAGATGAGTATATTTTTGTGTACTGTCAAAGTAGTAGTATTTTATTTTTGAAGTGACAGACCCATTGTCAAAACCTGTGATAATTCCTTGGTCAATAATTATGTATGAATGTGAGTGATTCATAAAATTCTCTCCAATGAGGAAGTTTCCCATTTCGAAACTGCTTGGGATTGTGGGCTATACCAATAGGTTCAATGCAGAACACCCAGAGAGGTAAATCCCAGATTGGCAATGGGTTATTCTGGGACTAAAAGATGTTATTCTCTTTGGGGTTCTCAAACAAGTCAGATATCTCAGCCCTACAGAGGGTCATACCACACCAGTACGAACAGTATTACTTAAATATTAGGTCAAAAAGGTGTGTAAAAAGGAATTCTTTAATTTCTTTAATTTAACAGAGGATCTGAAAGTCCTCTTACCATAGAGATGTATAGGGATTAACTGGCCTACAGTGACAGGAAGTAGGAACTGGGGAACCCCCTGCTGAGCCAATGTCAGTTGCAGGCTGTCAGTTGCTGACAGTTGGTGAGTTAGTTACAGATAATTAGGACTAGCAGTTGAGGGGAAGTTGGCTGCTGGGTGTGAGTTGGTCATTCTTTGCTGCTGGTGTCATTGGTGTTTAGTTGCTGGAATATAAAGGTGGGCCTGAGTTTACTGAGAAGGCTTTTGGCTTTAGCCTTTAAAGGGCTTTTTGCCTCTGGGATCTCTAGAGAGCAGGAAGTCTGTCTCTGAGGCAAGGATCTGTTTTCAGGTGGCTACTGACAGTTTGGGCTGCTATAGAAAACTAATTGAAGGAGTGAGTAGTGGCTACCCATTTCCAATTGGAAATAATCAACCCAGGTAACAAACTAACATTAAAGGATTCTTGAAGAAGATGGGCCTTTAGCTAAGATTTGAAGGAAATATGGGAACCTAAAAAGCAGAGATGAGGGAAAGAGTTCCAGGTATGGAAGGATATCCAGTGAAAATGTCCAGAGTTGGAAGATAGTCTCTTGTCTGTGGCAGAGTGAGGTCACTGTATTTATCATTGAATTGCAGAGTATACTGGAGAGGTGAGTAAAGGAGAAGAAAAATGGAAATATAGGAAGGGGCCAGGTTATGGAAAACTCAAACAAAGGGCTATCTATTTGATGCTAGAGGCAATAAAGAGGTACTAGAATTGGTTGAAGAGGGGAGTGAAAAGGTCAGAGTTGTACTGTGTTTTAAGAAGATCAATCTGACAACTGGGTGGAGGTTGTCAAAAGGAGAGGTCAGGTAACACTGTAGGTAGGGGACAAACAGTACCCAGGAGAGACTTGATAGAAGACTAGAGGGTGGGAATAGAGATCTGGACTCATGGGCGCATTGGTGAAGTAGGGCAAAGATCCCTTCTCAGTCCTGGAGGTCTTAAGCAAAGCTCCTGGGGGTCTCTCTGAACTCTCCTATTTTCATTTGGAGGGTTTTCTTTTTAGTCTTATATTTTAATTTGGGGGGGGGGTGTTAAGTGGTGGGTGGGATGGGAGGTTGGGGAGTTGAGGGACAGGAGGGGAAGGAAGGAGGGAAAGGCAGACAGAGAGAGAAGCACAGTAAAGTTAACATAGGTGTTTTTTTTGGAATGCAGATTTCTTTCAGAATTCTTTGGTAAAGCCAAATTTACCTAGAGCAAGAAATGTTTGTATGCACAAACATTTATTTCTAAGAGTGAAATAGTAGGAAGAAATGGAAAAACTCTACAAATGAAATCAATATACACTCTAATACCTAGCGACTTCAAATGCAAAGATGAAGAAAGGTGAGGAAAACATGGTTACAGAAGAATAAGATCAAAAGTTGTGTAGATTATACAGAAATCTCAACTATATTACAAATATTTTCTTAAAAAAAAAGAACTGGTAGGCTCTGAACATGGTAAGTACCAAATGACACCATAGAGAATGAATAGATTATATTCTAACAGGAAAAAAGTTGTTAATAGTGTGGGATACCACTAAATCAATTATCTGTGGACAATCAAAGATCAGAATTAGTTAAATGAGGTAACATATAGTGTTCAAGTGAATGATTCAACCATGAATTATTTAAATAAGCAACTAAAAATGGAAATAGGCAATAGAAATGACATCTACATTACCTATAATATTTTCATCTAGAATTTTAACCATTATAAATTAGCTGCCACAACAAAAAGATCATTGGAGCCCAGAGGGACCTTTGTCAGCAAATATCTGGTTTAATTGACAAATGGAAAGAGATGGCTACCAAAAATAATACCAGGTTAGAATATAAACTAATTTGTAAAATCTATTGAAGGAGACTGATGGACAATTACATACAATAATGACTCATAAAACAGAGTTGTGCAAGATATCCAACTAAGAAAAGACCTTAAATTAATATATATCAATCTTTTAAAAGTGATTTCCTTGTCACACCTTGTAAGAATCTCCTTACTTCCATATTCCAAAATGCTCTCAAGTCCCTTCCTATTCTGATGTTTTTGACTATATCTAGGACTAAATCAACAAATTAGAGACAGATTTAAAAAATATGGCCTAGAATGTAGCTGCTAGTTATGAAATTATAACCTATTATTAAAAATAGTGAAGCTGAGTACGTTACTAATATTCCCAAGGAAACCTCTAGAATTACAAAGGCAGTTAAATGCCTCCAATCTAAATGAGATGACTTGGTTATCTCTAAAGGTTAGGACAAATCAAAACATCCAGGAGTAAACTTATAGAACTCATTATCTAAAGAAAGTACTCAAGCCTAATAAAAATTCCTAGAAGAGTTAAGGAGCAAAAACATTATTTTAAAAACCAAATGAGAACTAAAACAAAAAGATATAAAATGAGAATTAACAACTTGGTAAAAGAGATACAAAACCTTACTGAAGAAAATAACCTGCTGAAAATTAGAGAGGACAAAATAGAGAAAGATAAGAAAAAGCAAATAGAATGGAGAAAAATACACAGGTAGCTAGCAATCAAAATTGTGAATGTGAATGGGATGAATTCACCCACAGAAGTGGATAGCAGCATAGATTAGAAACCAAATGTAAAAAAAAAATAAATTAGTTTAATTTGTCATAATTTATTCTTTCTGTTTTTTTTTCTTTTTTTTAAACCCTTACCTTCCATCTTGGAGTCAATACTATGAATTGGCTCCAAGGCAGAAGAGTGGTAAGGGCTAGGCAATGGGGGTCAAGTGACTTGCCCAGGGTCACACAGCTAGGAAGTGGCTGAGGCCAAATTTGAACCTAGGACCTCCCGTCTCTAGGCCTGACTCTCAATCCACTGAGCTACCCAACTGCCCCCATCTGTTTTTCTTCTTAAAACCCTTACTTTCTGTCTTAGAATCAATACTCTGTATTGGTTCCAAAGCAGAAGAGGTAACGGGAGTTAAGTGACTTGTTCAGTCAAACTGCTAGGAAGTGTCTGAGGTCATATTTGAACCCAGGACCTCTAGTCTCCAGGTTGGTACTCTATCCACTCAGTCACCTAGCTGCCCCCTCCTGACTTATTTTTAATGAAGTCATGTTGGTTCTCAATAAGTATTACCTCCCTTTCTGAGTGGGCACAAATTATCCATGTAATAATCTATTCTAGAATTTTGCCTCCCCTTTTTGAAAAATGCTGATCTCCAGTCTTAAAGCATGTTACCCATTCTCCATGTTTCCTCAAAAATTATCTTAAACATATTATGTAGACTATCACATATGTGTGTGTGTGTGTGTGTGGTGTGTGTGTGTGTGTGTGTGTGTGTGTGTAAGCTTGTTCTTAATCATCTTGACCAGGATAAGTTTTGTAATAAAACTATTAATATATAAATTAACATAATATTATATACTTATATAACCCCATATAACTCATTATGAAGTTGCAAAATTCCAAACTATCCATTTATAACCATTCTTAATAGAATTTCCCCCTAAATAACATGTTAGGTTTATTTTTGGCCCAATTAATAATGTTGAGTGAATTATATATTTGTGTATACAGACTACAGATTTATGATATATACACACACATATAAGCATATGAATGTTTATATAAGTGTATATGTATATACATGCATACATACATAAATATATCATAAGTATGTATACACACACACACACACACATATACATACACAAATAAAATCTTCTATTTCACCAGTCTTAGTACTCTTGCTAATGAACACTATAACTCCTTTTGACTTGAGAGAGAAACTTAGTACATCCAGGCCAAAAGATCATCACCTTGGGGCTAATTTGGTAATATGTCTCTTTGAATTTAGCTAAGCTAATATTCAGAGAATAGATATTCTTTAACTGGAAGTTTTTCTTGCTTGGTAGGACTTGATAGTTTTTTAGAACTTCAGGTCAGCACTATAACATATGGATTTAAAGTAGTACTTTACTGAGATAACAACACAAATTATATGTAAGCATTGGACAATGCAGAGCAAGAGAATGATCAGTATAAGATGTTCTTCTTTTAAATCTTTTCATCCCTCCTTTAACCTCTCCTGGCTCCCCATTCCCCTACCCCTTCAGCTGAGAATCTTGCATCTTATTTTACTGGAAAAATTGAGGCCATTAGCTGAAAGCAACCTCTATCTCCTCCTCATCTCACATGACCTAGATCAATGATGGCGAATCTATGGCACAAGTGCCAAAGATGGCTCACAGAGAGCTCTCTGTGGGCACACGGATGCCCTTCCCTTGCACTTGAGCCACTCCCTTCCCCCTCTCTCTACTTGCTTAAGACATTCCTCATTTTACCCACCCCTCTATCCAGCAGCCTACTAGGAGCACTTTCTCTCCTGCATGATAAGGGGCAGGGCAGGGCAGGGCATGCCCGGTATGTGGGGGGAGGGGCAAATTAAGTAGTAGGGGGGGGGCATGATACTTGGTCTGGGGTGTGAGGTGGGGGCAGGGCCTGATACTCTGTCTCTAAAAGGTTTGCCATCACTGAACTAGATGCTTTCTTCTACTGTCTCCTCATCCTTACTCATATCACATGAGGTGGCCCTTTTTGTCAAGGTAAACCCCACTTCATGCACAATTAATTCTATTCAATTTTGTCTTCTCCAGCAGATTGCCTTTTCTATCATCTACATTCTATCATTAATCTTCAATATCTTCTTGTCTACTGGCTGTTTCCTATAAACTATACTGCCTATAAACATACCCATCTGACCCTATACTCGAAAAAATTCTCATTTGATCTATCTTTCTTTGCTAGGTATCTTTCATATCTGTTTATTGATTAAATTCTTTGAAAGGCCATTTAAATGGGACTCTACTTCCTTTTCATTCTCTTAATTCACTACAATATGGCTTTCTGATTTTATCCATCATCTGAAACCCTTTTGTTTTGAGTCTATAAAATGGTAATAAGGGGCAGAGTCAATGACTCTTTAAAGAGATTCTCTGGGAGCTGAGTACATATCTGATCCCTTAACATCAGAACTAAAAATTGACAAGCAGTTACATTGACAATGTAACAAGCAATAGAAAAAGCCTAAGAATTAAAAGCCTCCCAACAGTGCTAATCAATTCCTTGAGGCAGATGCTTTCATCCATGTGGCCCAAGAGAGAGTTCCTGGCCCTAGTTGGGGAGAAGCAGTGTAATAACTACATCTCAGCCCAAGAGATGGAAGACTGGAATGGGGAATTAGAGGGACAGTGATGGAGTTTGGAATGCTAACTTCCTAGAGAGAAAAGGGGGGATTTTCTGGACAGTATAAAATTGTTGGATCATACCATCAGGAAGAGAAGGGGAACTTTTGGATAATCCTAGCTTTTCAGGAACAGGATACCATGGTTAGGAGTGAAGTAAAAGGGTAGTAAAGACTAAATCTTGATATGAGAAAACAAAAGATCTGGACCTTATTCTGTTATAACCATTAATTATGAAGACAGTTGCAAATCCAATGGAAAGGCATTTCCCTCTGTAACATTCCCAAATTAATTTTTTTCTGGGAGGAATCCAAGCCATTAGGGTTGTACCATAAAGTTGGAAGTCTGTATGTTTCTATAAAATGAAAGTAGACTCATCAAATGTCTGAGAAAGTGAGAGTTATTGGCTCAGTAGCAACCTTAAATACATTTTTCAGAATGGAATTTCAACTTGAGAGTTGTATTCTGAGCCTAGAAAATTCCCACTTTGGGGGAAGTAGGATTCATTGAAAGTGTAGGGAGAACTGTATCACTGAATTATGTACTATTCCAAGTCCTTTAAGTGTTTTCTGCATTTTCTGTTAGATGAAATGTATATAGTCTATCCTATAAGTGATCTGTATTATGACCATGACTGCTTATGGATCCTTTTATCTACCACTGTGGAAACTAAGGATAGTGAACATTATCCTAGAGGAATAGTATTTTCCTAGAGGAAACTCTTACATGAAGAAAAAGAGATAAGATTATTTGGAGTTGTTCTCGAGATTGGACCCATTTTGTAGAAGCTCAGACAAAACCTAGGGTGCTAGATCACAGGTTGACCTCTCTCTAGTAGTAACCAAATTTTGAGGTAAGGAGGGCATGGACTAGATAGTAGCAATGAGAACAGAGAGGAAGGAAAAAATTAAAAAGTCATAGCAAAACTACTAATGAACTGATACAATGAGAATGTCCCCTATATTTCCACTCAATCTGGAAAGCCACAGACATAGCTATAGGTATTGAAGAAATAACACTTGCTATTTATTTGATTGCTACTCTCTTCATCTTGAATGCTCAAGCCTTACCTAAGAGCTTTTAACATTCCATAAGAATTCATTGCTTGACCAGACCTCCTACAATTATAAAGTGGAGTTTAGGATTCAAAAGTTCTGTGTAATCACCATACAAGAAGGAAGCACCTTTATCATTATGATATTCTCTTTTGAATCTTTAGAGCAGTGATGGTGAAACTTTTAGAGTCCATGTGCCATGACCCCGCTCCCCCTCCCCCCAGTGTGCTGTGCTCTCTCTCTCTCTCCTTCCCACTTCATTTGGGGCAGGGGTTGGACTCTAAGCTGGGGGGGGGGGGAGGGACCACCTCTTTCTGCCATGGGAACCTGCTGCTACAACCAGTCATGTTGGGGGCTGAGGGGATTGCTGCCAGGCTTCACTGAGCCAGAGAAAACTAGTATGGGGGCAGGAGGTTGGGGGGGGGGGGCGGGGAGAGGCAGTGCATGTCTCTGTTAAGTCAGATTCAAATGCAGCTCCATGTGGCCTCTACTCAACTCAGTTGCAGAAATGCAACCTTAGTGCCTATTAGTCTATTTATATTTGCTTAACAATGAAGTACCTATGCCACATTCTCTGTGCTGGGAGTGGGGCTGCAACTCATAGTAGGAATGGGAGCAGGGCGAAGAGGCAGTGCACTTAGCTTTTTTTTGGGGGGGGGTTGGTTGGTCACTGTGGAAGAGGCATGAAGAGAGAACTTCATGCTTGCAAAACAAAGCTGGGGGCCTGATCTGCCAATCAAGGTGAAGATTCCAAATGGAATGTTCCCAGGAAAAGGCGGTTGGAGCTGGCCAGAGGAGATGAACTGAAAAACTTCTCTGGGTTTTTCTGATCAAGGGAGTGACCTGGGTGGCTTTGACAGAGTGGTGGAGAAGAAGCAGGGATTTCTAGCTTTGAACTATTTTATTTCTCTTGGTTTTGGAGAGAAGACTTCCTTGGCTTCTGGGTGAAGGGGGTAAGAAGCTAAGAACTGATCCCTGTTAGCTTCTGTCCCAGGCTGAAGGACCCTTGGGGGAGCTTTTGGAATTAATCTGAGAAGAAATAAACTTTTGTTGATGATTTTGTATAATTGGAAGAAGATTTAACAGTTGTACTCCATCTCTCTGACTGTCTCTGAGTCACAGTTGTGACAGGACTGACATTTTCCATAATCCTCCTAATTCTCCTTATAGATTAGGGACAAACCTCATACCTCTCACCTCAATCCCCATCCTGTTGTTCCCAATAAAACCCCTTAAAAAGGAAAAGAAAGGAGTTTTTCCTCATAAATCTCTAGTCCACTCAGGGGGGAGGGGCGAAGCAAAAAGGCTTCAAGAAGAGGGTGGTGAAGGGAGGGGTCGAAGGGAGGAGAAGGGTAGGAAATATCTTGATCTATTAGCCATCAGTAGTGATTAATAGGCAAGCCCAGAGTAACTCCTCTAGCAACATCTCTCTATCTCTCACCTATCTCCATTATAACTAGACACTCATAGGTATCCCCTAGCAGCTCTCTAGTCTGCCAGAGTATCCATTTACCACAACCAGAAATAGTTCCACATCATCCACCCAGACTTTTGGCTGGTGGGGAAGAAACAAAAGTGAAGATCTTTTAGGGGGTGGGGTCTGGCCTGGTGGTGGGAGAGGAGAAACTCCCCTCCTACTCCCACACCCCTGCAACCATTAGTCCCAGACAGGGGATAGGAGAAAAGGAGGGGAGTGGCCTGAGCAGAGGGAGTTAAGTACTGAAGGGCAGAGAGTAAAGGTGAGGAGGGGGGAAAGGGAGCAGCTCTGCTGGAATCCCTCTGCCTTTCTAGTAACTAACTCTGCCAGGGATGGTGCACATGCCCACAGAGAGGTCTCTGTGTGCCAGCTTTGGCACAAGTGCCATAAGTTCACCACCACGGCCCTAGGGCAATCCTTTTTTAATATATTCTCTTTTGAATCCCTTTAGGCTATATAGGATACAAAGAGATACTTTTTTTTAAAACCCTTACCTTTTGTCTTAGACAATCAATACTGTGCATTGGTTCCAAGGCAGAAGAGTGGTAAGGGCTAGGCAATGGGGGTTAAGTGACTTACCAGGGTCACACAGTTAGGAAGTGTCTGAGGCCAGATTTGAACCCAAGATGTCCTGTCTCTGGGCCTGGCTCTCAATCCACTGAGCCACCCAGCTGCCCTCTAGTCTCTCTTTTTCAAATCTCATGACTTAACAGTATTGTGTTCCTGGGCAAGGTTTGAGGCATGTGGAGCATAGCTAGCAATTGGCTTCTGTACTGTACATGTGAGGGAATACCTATAGGTTCAGCTCTCCCTCAAATTCATTTTCTTTTTGAGTCCTGGAACTCTCAATGGGCCAAAGCCAAAGTGAACACAATTATACTAGAATGAGAACAGAATATTTTACCAGTAACAGGCCCCACTCTGCCCCACTACCCCCACCTCCCATTACTTGTCTCCTTTACTTTTTGCAGACTTTCCCCTATCTCTATCCTTTTCCGAGTCTCAGCCCTTTCAAGGGATTTTTCTTGTGACTGATGAATAGGCAGGGAAGAATGCAGAATGTGTACCAAAAAGTCCAGTCCTTGCTGGGGAACAGTTTGTTTTTCCCTAAAAAGGGCAGCCTACAGAGTTACTTAAGAGCTTTTTTTTCTGTGATTAGAAGCTGCTCTGACTATAGTTCCAGAAACACTGTTTAGGCACAAAGCCAGACCTTCAGGAAACATTTTGGATTGTTTGATTTCAACAACTGGTGATAGTGTAACTCTCAGATTGGCTTTTATAAACTGTAGTCTAATCTAGGAGAAGTGTAGAGAAAACTACAGCCTATGCTCCCATTTCCAGCTGAAGCCATTTTAGGGTCATCTGAGGGCAGCAGAGAGCTTAGTCCATTTATAGTCAAAGCTTCGGTACAAAGACAAGTCACTCTGCCAACAAAACACTCTAGTTAGCAAAGCCAGTCCATGAGGCCCCATCCACAAAGATCAATGCACACAGACACTCTCAGCTTCCTCCTAGGAGTTTCTGGGCCTCAGCCCAATCTGGCTTCCTTTTCTGACTGTTAGAAGCATAGTCTGGACAACAGTTACCACAACTGGAGATAACATCCTACAGACAGACAATTCCATTGGTGACTTAAGTCACTCCTAACCTTATTTTACTTTATAACTTTGAATGTTATTATATAGTTTTGTGCACAAGTTTATAATTCTGAGTGCTTTTTGTAATAGTCACTAAATAAATTCAAATAAAAAATTTGAAAATAGTTGATTCTAAGGATAAAAACAGGTGACTAGACTCCCAAACTTCCAAAAGAGAACACTTAACAAGCTTTTCTCCAAAGCTTATTTGGAATTAACCAATACAACAATGAAAAAGAAGCTACCAAGCTGGGTTACTCAAGCAAACCAGTTTGATGAGTAACCTTCTTTATCTCTGTGAGTGAAGGCTCTGGGTCAAGCTAATTAATTACAAGAGTAACTAGGGTGGGAATAAATAGCCAAGGAAAGAAAGCTCAGTCTTTAGGGGCATACACAATATATTATGCTTGATATTGATCCATATGAAGGACTGGGGAATCTATTTTTGGAAATTTGTGTTGAATATAACCTGTCCCTTTCTCTACACCTCTGTGATTCCTATAGAATTCCTTTTTTTTTTTACATCACAACATTGTTTATTATGTGACTTTTTACAATACAAACAAAAATACAGAAATGCAATATATGAATACAGCTAAATGCAGAATGGTGACTTTTTTCTCTTCAAGAGGCCAAGATTCCCATTTCTAGTAAAATATAAAGAAGAGACTGCACACAGGTAGAACTACAAGTTGGTAGTTAACTCCACATTTTTGTCTAGAAATGACCTATGAATCCATTTTTCCTGCTACTTACCATAAAGTATAAAAAGGGAGTTAAAGTAAAATCTTACTCACTGGTTCCTACCATATGAAAGACGCTATATTCTATTTTAACAGGGCCAATATACGGAAAATATCTAAATTTAAACATTATTACAAAAATGGAGCAGTAATTAGTCTTCTGGCTAAAGAAGTCACTAAATGAGAAGAGCATATATTTAAAGAATCCAAAACAAGAAAGGGCTGTTAGAAGTGTCAAAAAGAGGGTCAGCTGGGTTAGACTAGGTCACTTTCTCATCTGTGGATGCTGCACTGAATTCAGGGGGATCCTTGGGGCTGTAAAAAATAGACTTGAATACAGGACTACAATCCCCACAATTCCTTGCTCCACTTCTCCAGAATGCTTTGTAATCTCACCTGGGCTGAGATCGAGAAGGTATTTAACCTGGTGGCAAAGGTTTTTGGGTCTCTTTTGGACTTCCGTTTTGGAGCAGACATGTCTCTTCTGTGATGTGAGGTTATCTTGTCTAGGCTTCTGGCCTAGGCACGTGTTTTTTCTTATTCTGTATTTTCTTTAATCTTGAACCTTTAATAAACCTCTAAAAAATATAATACTCCTTGCAGAGAGAAACTAATTTCTACCTGCCTCAGTCTCCCCTAAATTTTAACTGTTACAGGGCAGAATTCTAATAGAGAGAAGCAGAGTTTGTATCAGAGTATGGTGATTTATCCTCCATGCAAACCTTCCAGAGTCCTTTTATTCTGGAATATCCTGTAAACAATCAAACCACCAGAACAAGATTGTAAAACAGTAAAATGTTCTCTTGCACTAAAGTGAAGACAAAGGAAATTGGAAAGGTACTCAGAGATGGTTCCTCCTAAGTACATGACACTGATAGGCAATTCAAGGCATCGGAATCTCCATCAACAACAACCAAAAAAAAAGTCATGCTGTTAAATCCATCATTATGGATACAAATGGTGCAAAATTGATCAAATGGACTCTGATGTCCAGGCTGGCATATTGGCAACTAATACATAACTGATGGTCAAGAATGGATTTAAAAGTTCTACCCTTTCTTCTTGTTCTTTTCCAAAGTTCTGGAAGTGTTTTGTTGCTCCAAGATCCACTGCTGAACTTCCCAGTTGGCTTTGTCATCCTCAAACTGGCGCCGCTTCTCCTCCAGTTCCTTGTGCTGGGCTTCCAGGTTCTTCTTCATCTGCTCATGATGCCACTGCAGCTTGGCTTCCAAGTCCTTGAGCTTCTGAACCTTTTCTTTGACCTTCAGCTCGAACACTTGCTCCATTCTCCATCTCCATCTTCTTATTCTTCGCTACAGGTTCCCTTCTTTCTTCCTCCATTTGGGCCAGAGTGCTCTTGGTCAGCTGCCCTTTGTTCTTGTTGTTATCTACACTATTGTACGTCACAGCTGCCAGCTTCTGGCTCCTATAGTTCTCGTAGTGCACATTGCTCGTCACATTCTTCAGGTCCTGCATGTGGGTTCTTATCAAAATGTTTCTTAGAAATGTGAAATCGCAATGTTCACCATTTTTCAACTTCTGCAACACCTCAAGGATACTGTCTTCCTTGGACCCTTTTGCCATTAACTTCAATGATAGTATTGCTACCAACCACAGCAAGAGGCAAACAGTCCTTTATCTTTTTAGCAAGCTTATTTTCTTCCTCAGCATCTGTTTCTGGAAACTCATATATTTTTATTTTGTGCTCTTGAATTTCTTTCATATCTGCTTCTTAAACTGCTGGCATTCTTCAGGAGTCAGCATGTCTGCTTTGGCAATGAGCGGAATGACATTCACCTTGTCATGCAAGCGTTTCATGAACTCAAATGTCCAGAGGCTTGAGGCCATGACCTGAAAGGGCAATGAAGTATAGACAACATTGCACCCTGCTATCTGGCATCTGCCGTCTGTTCACCCGAGATTCCGCGTTCAGATAATCCTCAAATTTACTGTCAATATAGTCGATAACAGGCTGCCAACAATTACTATTGTCCACTGCATCACTGAACCCAGGCATATCCACTATTGTGAGCAGCAGCTGCACACCACCTTCTTTGATTAAAACTTTTGCTTGTTCCACCAGGTTTCTCATTCAAGTATGGGTTAGACAAGGTGGTCTCAGAGTCCCTTCTGAGTCTGTATTTCTCTGTACGGTCTTTTTAATTCTATGTGAAGGCCCTGGGTACTCTGAAGAATACACGCCTGTTAGGAATAATGAGTTGATTAACGTTGACTTCCCCAATCCAGATTCTCCTACTACCATAAGCGTGAATTCAAACCCTCTCTTCACAGATTTTCAGTATACTTGATTTGGGAGATTCGCAAATCCCACATAGCCTTCAAAGTTCTTCTGTTGAGCCATGGTGCTGTCGCCGCGGCAGCCGCTGCCGCTCCTCTCCCTATAGAATTCTGAAGGGGACAATAACCTTACTCTGGAGACTCAACTAGTCAGAGCAATGTGTGTTGGAAGACTAGCATATACTCTCTATAAGTCTAATTTCTGGCAATATTTGCCACAAAATCAAAGAAAAGTGTTCATATTTGATTTTATAAAGGGCAGTACATTTGCCATACTCTATATCTTATGTTCATGTGGGTTCAACATTAAGTCATTGCAGTCAGTGGCACCACTTGATCAAGAATCACAGCTAAAGACCAAAAGATAGGGAAGACCAACCAAGAAATTTCTTAAATTATACTTTTATGAACATATAAATGTTTAGTGCAAAGTAAAAACATGATAAATGCTTGCAGAAATTTTAGAATTTTAGTCATTTGTTTATTTGAACTAGAATTTTCTATCTTCAATCAACAAATTTCTATCAGTAAATTTTTATTCACTTAGCAGTTCAGTCAATATAGATGACAAAAATTGTAATTAAGGCAATAATTGTAATTGAAATATGGCCTCACTGAAGTTAATAAGTTCAATGGATTCAATATCAGTCTTGTAATGAAGACTCATTTTTATGAAATCAAATGGTATAATGTACATCAAAAAAGTTCAGAAAATAGCAAGACATTATATAAGTGTGGGTTATAATTGTTATTAAAAATAGGATCCTGATTTAGGAATTTGTTTCAAGATAAAATGATACAGGATTTTAGTTGCTGCTGCTGACACATAATATACACCCAAATTACACAAGACCCACCCCCCACCACCACACACACACACACATACACACACAGAGGAAAAGTCTGAAAAAGAATTAGTTTCACAAGACAAAAGTCTTAAAAACACATTGGGGAACTCTATATAACCTATTCCTTTGTCTTAAACTAGACATATGCCATCTGAAGAACTATGAAGCATTTAAGTTCTTCAATATAATATGGTGATCAATCCTATTTTTACCAACTTTAAAGGAAGAAGAGCCTATATCTATGATATCAAAAGATCATCAAATGGCCAAAATTATTTTATCTGTTGATTGGGTTTCGGTCTATTTTTTTCTTCTTCAGTTCCAAAAAATTGTGGTCACTGTTTCTAAGTCATCCTCAGTATTTTCTGTTCCAGGAATATACATATAACTTCAATTCCTTTAATATTGTCTTTCTGAGTTTGATGATCTTTGCCTCTCTCTGAAGAATATATAGTACTGAATTGGTTGAAGGGCTGGCTTTGCCCCAGGAAACAACCCAAAGGATACAAACATGTAGAAGAGTAGAAGGCCAGTTTCCAAGTCCCCTTGTTTCATTATCTTTCTATAAAGTGACTCCAATAAGAGTCAATGAATATCAATGAATATCCTTATGAATATCCACTGTCTCTAAGACCCAGTTGAAATAAATCCTCTGACACAGCATATGCAGTGCAAGGATTTCCTTAATAAGCTCAATCAATTAAATTTGTACTTCCAGGAAATGAAAATACACCTTTCACCCAGTACCCACAAATTCTCTCAAAGTTTAGATCTGGAAGTAGTCCTAGAGATTCTAGTTCAACTCTCTCATTTTACAGATAAGGCAAAATGACTTGCCAAAAATCAAATGGTAAATTAGTGATACCTTGATAGGGCATAAAAATTAGCAAAATGACTGATCAGGGTCCCGTTTACTTTTGTTGTTAACTCATGATTATTTGTTGGAGTATTTAAATTGGATGACAGTATGCTAAAGTTTCAGAAAAATATGAATTCCACATTGTTAAGTTTCCAGATTCTACCAGAAAATTTGCCCTATGTTAGCTTGATTTTCACATTGCTCAGGCAATATATTAATGTAATATTAAGCTAGGATTATAAAATGCTTACTCTTTACAAAGACTTACACATGAAACTTTAATAAATGTGTATCTCCCTATTGTGGGTACCAGTTCATTTTAATTTGTAATACATGTAATCTACTGCTTTTTATCCCACACTTTGGACTCATATGGACCTGGTTCAATCTTAGGATGGCTTCCCAAATCAACAATTCTTTAGCTTGCATTGTCTATTCTGAGAATTCAATCTGTGAAATCTCAGAATGTAGTACATGTTTAAACCTCCAGGGTTCTTCAGATTCAGCACACTCAAGGTACAATATATGTCCATTTACTGGGTAGGGGGAAGCCAGAACTCATATAAAAATCAACCTAATTCTGCCACTTTTATAAGTCCTATTCAGGTTTCACAGGATTTTAAAAGTTCTCTAGACTTAGTACTACCATGAAGTTTGAACTCGCTTTGGAAAGGAAACTCATGCTACTGGAAAAGTCCCCCTATATTTCAGTGAGTCCCACACTGAACAAAAGTACTTAAAATAGGGACACAACAACATAGAGCTGGAAGGAGTTCCAACTCCCCAATCTCCAGTTACCTTAAAAGGGAAATGGAAAATCTTAACAGCCAGAGAAGGGCTAAATCCAATCCTATCTTTTATGGTTAAGGGAGAACTTCAATAGGAATTGGTAAATGGGGGGCAAGTATGAGTTTCCTCGCTCCTCTCAGATTTAAACTACCACTTTGGGAACTGAACTCATTCAGAGGAGAAATAAACTTGGGACTGCTACACAGGCAACACCAGAACATTCTTGAGTACTCTTTTATACCCCATGAAGTCTCATATAAATATTTAGCCTTAAAATATATGAGACATTTAAGTGATACTCTTCTATCAATACCAAGAGGCATACTTCTCATAAAATTCTCCTTTCTGGGAAAACTACTGACTTTAAGGGATAAAATCTTATCATCAAATATCTGTGATAAGGATTTAACATCTAAAATATGTAAGGGAATTACTCACAAATATACAACCAAGAGCTGTTGCCTAACAGATAATTGGTCAAAGGACATGAGCAAGCAGTTCTTAAAATAATGACAAACTATTAACAACCATTGGAAAGAATTCTACCTATTATCAATAAGGGAAATTTTGTCAGTCATTCTGAGGTTTTACTGCCCACGTGTCCAGAAATAAAAGATTGAATCAATCAATGTTAGAGTAGTTGTATAAAGGAAACTATCCTAATCCACTATTAATGGGGTGGTGAATTGGTCTAACAATTCTGGAAAGTAATTTGTACATGGCAATGAAAGAATGCATTTTGATTGGCCATACATGTTTGTAACAGGAGTTTTGTTTTTCTTGCTTTCCCAACTGGATATCCTTTTTTTTAAACCCTTACCTTCTGTCTTAGAATCAATACTGTGTATTGATGCAATCTGTGTATTGATGCAATCATCATTGCATAAGATGAATGGTTAAATCCTAGGTAATCCTTAAAAGACATAGCCAACTTAAAAGTCAATTGAACCAGTTGGACAGTTGAAGATAGTTAAGGGAACAGTAAGCAGTCTGACGAATATAGCTAAGAGTGGAGACAGCAGCTGAGATTATAGTTCTTCACGTTGTTATAAAGGGGATGGACCCTTATTGATTACTGGTATTAGTACCAACAGCATCACTTGTGTGAATAGGCTCTTAAGGTTGACTGTTGAGGAAAATGGCTGCTCAAGTAACTGAAGGAAAATTTCTGCTCAGGCCAGTTATATAAAACTATTTATTATAACTATAAATAATTGTATAAAGGGTAAAGTAAAAGAAGAATGAGTATTGATAATGGATTCCCTATTAACTAATCAATTCTATCTAAGTTTCCCACAAACCAACTTTCCCTCACAGGAATGCTTCTTCATCACTAATAGTGATACTGCTTACTCTATCCTAATCTATCTAAATTATTAATCCTAAATCACTAAACCTATTTCCAAAATTATAAACTTAACAATTATATAGATCTGCCAAACTTCTTTCCCTTCAGCCATCAACTCTGTTGTCTGAGTCACCAGCTGGTTCTCCTAGCAGCTGCCCTCTGGCGGCCCCCAGAGGAGTTCCAAAGAGGTACTCAATAACTCTCCTCTCTGCTCCAAACAGCTTTCTAACTCATCAGATTCAAGAAGTTGCAAATCTTTCAGGAGTCTTCAAGGCTAATCAGCAGGAAAGCCAGGAACAACCAATCTCAAAGTCTCTGTCCCAGAAGTAGGTGACAGTTTCTCAACTGATGCTCTTAAGATACACTCCAAAATTCTCTTTCTCTGATCATCAAGGTTCCATGGCAAAAGTACCCCAGGAAATCTCAAATCCCACCTATCACCTTACATCTGACTACACTCCATTCTTAACTAAGCTAATTACTCCTACATTACAATTATCATTTCAACCTCTTGGGGGCAAAAAGAGAGGATTTTCTCTTCTCTTCCTTGCCCCGTCCCCAATAGTAGAGTTTCTTGCCCAAAAGGAGACATTCCAGCAGCTGGAGAATTACTTCTAAAGAATTCAAGATACCACTTATACTCTAGGGGAGACATTGATAAGATTGACACTTGAAGTCAAAAGCTACTTCAAATTCAAGAGAGCTAGTTAGATATTTTTACACTTAAGAAGAGAGCTAGATTTTAGAAATAAGAATTAGGAGCTTCATGAGAACTCCAAAAGTATAGAAAGAGCATAGTTGAATGTTGTCTTGGTCTTGTGTTCTCTAAAAGTGTACTTTAACTTGGTGCACGTTCTTCCTACCAATTCTGTATCTGTGCGAGTATGTGCCCCAAGTTTATGAGAAAAATGTCTTCTAGTTATTGTTTTAATTTGTGCCATTAAACAAATGTCTTTGCTAAAAGCTAATTTTGACTTCTGGTCCAAGTTGTTAAGAGGAAACATACTGGCTGGAGATTCATGAGCTATAGTAATAGGAATCTAGACCCACAGAATACCCCAGAATTATTGGATATCTACTATCTTGTAATAATCCAATCAGTGAGTATAAGTGTAAGTTAAGGTCACAAGAGATACTCATAAAAATTATTTAAAATAAATTCAACCTGTTTTGTCTTCAGTGAAATAAAGGGGAAAGATAAGGATGTCTACACTTGTCAGGGGAATCCTAGAAGTCCACCAACGACTACTAGGTAGATGATAGTTTAATTAATAAGATAGATTAAGGGGTCACCATACATGCTGTTTTGGGGGGGGTGGTATGCAAATCCATTAAGTAATAAAAAAAGCCACTAAGGTAGGACTGGGTTTCATCTTTGTCACTGAGTGTAGAATCGTTCCTGCTTATGATTGTTTCACATACAAAAAAATCTTCTCTGGGATGGATTGATTCCCATAGCATTATATACTGATATAGCCTTCAATGATGGTGAAGACAGGGTTAACCACTGGTGCTACCATGTAACGGGTAAGCAATGAGGGTAAGTACATGTTCCTGGTGATGTGGTAGAACCAGTTGTAAAGTCAGAAGAAAATGAAATAAATGGCTCTGGATCCAATGTTCTTCCTTCTTCAATTCAATAAACATTTTGAAAACAGTGCACGTAAGGCATGTGTTAGCCAATGAGGATTAAAAGTTAAAAAATGGAATAAGAGTTTACAATCTAGTTGGAAAATGAGAGTTACTATGTAAATAATGATAACCTGAGAATGTAGAAGTGTAAAGAATTAAATTTAGAGTTTTGACTAAATATATGAGAATTCTAAAATAAGGCCACCGATTTAAAATATTATAGCTCAAGTAAGGATGACTTTTAATAGCTTTCATTTACAAAGAGGTGGAAAGAGTGAAATTAGAGAAATATAAAAAGGTAGAGAAGATATCTAGCCTATCACACTAAATATTGCTCCAGTGCTCAGCTCAGCCACACAGGGCTGGTGTTCCACCCACATGGCCTCCTCCAAGAGGGGAAGGTCTCTCCAAAACTAATCTCTCTCCAGAAGCCAGGAAAGGAAGGCCATTCACTCACCCAAAAGCCAGTCCAAGAGCCAAGATCCCAAATTGAAGCCGAGGTCCAAGTCCAAAGTCACCTCCAAGAGGCAGGTCACCAGTCAAAGCTCCAAGCCAAAGACCAAAAGCTGAAGAAGTTTAGGACTTTTTATAGTCCTTTTTCCATGTCACTTCCTGTCCCTTCCCCTCTTCACAGGGGCCAATCACAGCTTCCGAATTGCCTAGCACTGCCCAAGGGGGCAGTTTCTATTGGATTCACCTCTCATCCTCTGAAGGTGTCAATTCTTGTCAGAGGATTCACAAGTTTCTAATTGATTGGGTTAAAAGGGTGGAGCTCTCCAAGTAAGTGACTTGTGAATTCTCTTACTTACTTGATGGCTAACAAAGTGCTAAGTAGGGGTTTCTTAGATTGATTAACTCAAAATAGACAAAGAGAATAAAGAATTCCCTTTCACAGAAGTCAGAAAAAATGATGAAGTATTCAGGGAAGAAGAGATCATTTCTATATGGGAATAACATGAAAGACCACTTGAAGGAGGTGGTATCCAAGGTAGGCCTTATTGGAAGGAAAATATTTGGATGCTGGACAAAGTCTATTTGAGATTTAGATTACTGCAGAGTTTTTGAAGAACTTCTAAAGAACTAAAGACAGTGTTTACTTACTAAACTGCAGTTATAGTAATGCAAGATGGTAACATCAATTTTGCTGTTAAACTGACACTGTTATTTATAATATATGCCTACTGCTTTCAAGCCATAATTCCAGAATTGCCTCAACATTTAGTACTTTTGTACCTTTACATTGAGCCAGGTCTAAAACAAAGGCATTAAATCCATAGCATTGTATCACTCTTAGCCGACCGAATATGCTCAAACTCTTCCTTTTTATAGATTGTTAAGTCAAGGAATAACAAAAATAGTTAGCATTTATATCACACCTACTATGTGCCAGGCACTGTGCTACATACATGCTTTACAAATATCTCATTTGATCCTCTCAACAACCCTATGAAGTTGGTGCTATTATAATCATCCTCATTTTATAAATGAGGAATCCAATGTTCTTTACACTTATTATTATGAGTCAGAGAGTACATGAAACCTAAAATTGAAGAGCTATGTTTGTATCATCACTACCAACAAATTGTTACACATGGATTTCACTGCAGTACATATGGGTTTGGAATACTATTAATAACTTACCTAGATTTTAGCAAAGCATATTTAATGAAATCGCTCATGTTATTCTTCTGAAGAGAGACATTGACTAAAACTTGACAATTTGGTCTGACTTGAAATTGAAAAATTCCAAATTGAATAGCTGCCTCAAAAAGTAGTCATTAATGGACTATAGTAAGTTGGTAGGAGTGCTCTACCAATTTGCTCTGAGCCCTATTCTGTTTAACATTATTTTCACAATGGTTTAGATAAAGGAATTGGGATGAATAATTATCAGATTTGCAGATGATGAAATTCTAGAAAGGGTAGTTAACATCCACTGGGATGACAGTCAGGCTTCAAAACAATAAGCTGAATCTATACTTTTCTTTATTAAAGTTAATTTAATCCTAAATGTGGACTTAAAAAATCAACTTCACAAGTATAATTTGGGAAAAGTATGGCTTGAAGGCAATTAATCTGAAAAAGATTGGGCATTATTATAGTGTTCTGCAAGCTGCATATGAATATATATGAATAGTGTGATATAACAGCTGGAAAAACTAATGCAATCTTAGGTTACAGGAACAGTACCCCAAAATAGAGTTCAGATGATCATTGTACTCTGCCCTGCCCAAACCATATTTAGAGTAAGTTTTGGGAGACCTGCTTTAGCAAGGATATTAATGAGCTAGACAATATCTAGAAAGGGGCAACCAAGATCGTGAAGGGCCTCAAGATCATACCATGTGAATATTGGTTTAAGGAAATGGGGATATATTTAACATAGAGAAATTTTAAGGTAACATGATAGCTGTCTTTAAGTACTTAAAAGGCTGCAATATAGTTGTCATATCTTTATAAGCCTTTTTCTACTTGGCTCCAGAGGACAGAAGTGGGAGGTATTTATAGAAGTAGCAAAAGAGCAAATTTGGGTTTGATGTAAGGAAAACTGTTCCAATTATTAGAGCTATTCAAAAGTAGAATGGGCAGCTTTGGGAAATGGTAAGTCTTCCTCGAGCATTTATATTAAACAGAAGTGTGACAGACACTGAAGATATAAAGAAAAAAAAAGTCTCTGCCTCCAAGCAGTGCCTAGAGTCTATTAATAGTGAGAAAATGGTATTAACTACATGAATCCAAATATATATAAAGTACATTCAAACTAATTTCTGGGAAGGCTAGGCCATATATGGATGCCATGAAGTGGCACTGAGGAATGAGTGCATTCCAGAAATAGGGGACCAGTTGTGCAAAGGCATGAAGATGAAAGATGCAATGTCATGTGGATACATCAACCAGCTTGGCTGGAATACAGTGCATATAAAAGAAAGTAATGTATAATAAGACTGGAAAGGTAGGCTAGAGTCAGAATGTGAAGGGCTTTAAAATACCAAATAGAGGAAGGGTTTGTATACTAGTGTTTCTTGAGCCTGTGTTAACAGCCATTTTTGTGCTATAAGAATACCAATGGGGGTATGGGGGAGAAGCTAGGTACTCAGTGGATTGAGAGCCAGGCCCAGAGATGGGAGGTCCTGGGTTCAAATCTGGCCTCAGACACTTCCTAGCTGTGACCCTGGGTAAGTCACTTTTCCCCTGTTGCCTAGCCCTTTACCACTCTTCTGCCTTAGAACCAATACACAGTATTGATTCTAAGAGAGAAGGTACAGGTTTAAAAAAAAATACCAACCTGACTACTTGTATGGAGGATAGACTAATGTAGGGAGAGAAGGGAAGTAGGGAGATCAAATAGAAAGTTACTGCAATAGCCCAAGTGAAGAGTTTTAAGGGCCTATAGTTGTGGCCATAAGACCAAAAGACAGAGGTCTCCAAACTGCAGCCCCCTGAGGCCATTGATCCGGTCCCCACCGCACTTCCAGAAGGGGCACCTCTTTCATTGGTGGTCAGTGAGAAGAGCACTGTATGTGGCCGTGAGGCAAAGCGCAGTGTCAATCACATACAGCACTACTTCTAGTGACATAATCCTTTGCCTGGAGCCTTGTTCTTAGGGTAACTGAAGGAGAACAAGGAGCCTTGCAAAGGATTATGTGGCTGCACAATGGAAGACATCAGCATGGTGAGGGGTGTTCTGGGGGAGGGGATTCCGCACTGTGTATACTGCTGCCCGGTACAGTGGTGGCAGTGATGGGGCTGTGCAAGGTGTGACAGGCCCATCACAGCCAGCACTGCAGCCTCTGCTATCCCAGACAGTGGTTTACAGATTTGTTCATAGTTTTTTAATAGTCTGGCCCTTCAACGGTCTGAGGGACAGTGAACTGCCCCCCATGTAAAAAGTTTGGGGACCCCTGCCCTAAGAGATGAGACAGAGGCTTTCTTAAAATAATAAGTGCTATCTATATAAAACCAAGAGCAAACATTTTGTGTAATGCTGATAAACTTAAAGCCTTCCTAATAAGACCAGGGGTAAAACAAGGTCCATTATCACTATTATTCAATAGTATTGTACTAGAAATGCTAGATTTAGCAATAAGACAAGAAAAGAAATTGTAGATATAAAAATAGGCAACCAGGAAATAAAACTATAATTTTCTGCAGATGATATGAGAACCCTAGAGTAACAACTAAAAAACTAATTGAAACAATGGACAATTTTAGCAAAGTCACAGAATATAAAAAACCCACACAAATCATCAGCATTTCTAAATAATACCAACAAAACTCAGCAGGAATAGATAGGAAGAGAAATTCCATTTAAAAATAACTGTAGATAATATAAAATACCTGGGAGTCTACTTGTCAAGACAAACTCAGCGGTTATATTAACATAATATCAAAACACTCTTTACACAAATAAAGTCAGATCCAAACAACTGGAGAAAGATTAATTACTCATGGAGGCTGAATCATATAATAAAAAATAGTAATTCTACCTAAGTTAATTTGCTTATTTTATTCAGTGCTATATCAATCAAACTACCATAGTAGTATTTTATAAAGTTAGAAAAATAATAAAATTCAGCTGGCAGAACAAAAGGTCAAGAATAGGAAGGGAATCAATGAAAAAAGTGAAAAGCAGCTTAGCAGTACCAAATTTCAAACCATATTACAAATCAAAGCAATCTGGTACTGGCTAAGAAATGAGTGGTAGATTAGTGGCATTTATTAAGTACACAATACACAGTAATAGATGACCATAGAAAACTAGTGTTTGATAAGTCAAGATTCAAACTTTTGGAGTGAGAACTCATCATTTGACAAAAATTGCTGGGAAAACCAGAAAGCAATATGGAAGAAACTAGGCATAGACCTACATATAGCATATATGTGTTATCATGAGTAAATTAGGGGAGCACAGAAAAAAATTTCTGTCAGATCTATGGATAAGGGAAGAATTTATATCCAAATAAGAGAAAAAAAAGGATCATGGGAAATGAATGATAATTTTGATTACATGAAAATATAGTCTTTGCACAAACAAAACTAATGCAGCCAAAAATTAGAGGAAAAACAGGAAAATGGAAAAATTTAAAGCAAATTCTTTGGTAAAAGTCTCACTTTTCAACTATATAGGCAACTGAGCTAAATTTATAAAAAGAAGAGCCATTCTCCAAATTGAAATGGCCAAAGGATATGAACAGGCAGTTTTCACAAGAAATCAAAGTTATTAATAATCACATGAAAAATGTTCTAAATCATTATTTTTAAGATATACCAATTTAGCCTTCGTCAAGCTATCACCTCACATCTATCAGACTGGCTAAGGTAAAGGAAAAATGACAAATATTGGAGGGCATGTGGAAAAATTGGGACTCAAATAAATACACTGCTGCTGGAGTTGTGACCTAGTCTGGAGAACAATTTGGAACTATATCCAACAGGCTAAAAAATTGTGTATACCCTTTAACCCAGCAATACTAACTATTACTAGGTCTATATTCCAAAGAAATCAAAAAAGGGAAAAGGATCTATTTGTACAAAAATATTTATAGCAGCTTTTTTTTTTTTGTAGTGGCAAAGAATTGGAAGTTAAGGGGATGCTCATCAATTGGGGAATTGCTGAACCAGTTGTGGTATACTTCAATGTAATACTACTGTGCTATAAGAAATGATAAGCAGAATAGCTTTGGAAAAATCCAAGTCGACTTATATGAACTCATACATAAGAGGGCAGAACTAGAAGACACTTCATAAAATGGAGAAATACTATAAAAATGATCAACTGTGAGACATGAATACTGCTGAGGCTGTAGTCTGTTTTTTAAGGGCTCCTGAAGCATCTAATAAGAAAGGACCCTATGATGTATCCATCTCTGTAAAGGAACCTTCAGAAAAAGGTTGTTATTGGCATAAAAATATGATTTATATTTAGTGGTAGGATTTAGGTATAACCACAAATGGCAGACTGTCTTTTTTTTTCCCCCTTGTGTAGAGTCCTGGCCCTTACCAGCTTGCTTTGGTTAGCTTCTAGGAGTTTGCTTCAAAGTTCTGCAGTCTTTTGAATCTCCTCAAGGATCAAAGAAAGTCTCCTTAGCCTACAAAAGGCCTAGGTAGGCACATCATAACCCCATAACAAGTAAAACTGTTTTCTGGCTCTTGGCTCTAAAGGAAGGAGGCTAGGTATGTTACTCTGAAGGTGAAAGGTGGAAGAAGTATTCAAACCCCCTTTTCAAGATAAAAGGTAAGTGAATGAAGTGTGGTCAGGGGAAGGAGAATAAACTTTTCCACAATGGCTGGGGGGGGGAGAGGGAGGGAGAGGGACAGAGGGAGAGGGACGGAGGGAGAGGGAGGGAGGGAGGGAGGGAGGGAGGGAGAGAGAGAGAGAGAGAGAGAGAGAGAGAGAGAGAGAGAGAGAGAGAGAGAGAGAGAGAGAGAGAGAGAGAGAGAGAGAGAGAGAGAGAGAGAGAGAGAGAGAGAGAGAGAGAGAGAGAGAGAGAGAGAGAGAGAGAGAGAGAGAGAGAGAGAGAGAGAGAGAGAGAGAGAGAGAGAGAGAATTATCTCCTTGGACTCCCTAAAGGGTCCAAGAGTTTACTTGGTACCTCTGTCCAGATACCCAGTCCACCTAGAAAACAAGATGCCAAGGAAGAGGGATGCTGAACTTTAAGTCAGGAAATCTGGACTCAAGTCCTTGGGTGACCCAGCGCAAGTTACTTTGCCTTTCTAGGTCTCAGCTTCCTTATCTGTAAAATAGGTATAATGATACTTGAACTATTTACTTCTCAGGGCTTTTTTAAAAAAAAAAAAGGTTCCTTGCAAACCATCAAACTGCATTAAGTAAGTTGTAATTATTATATGGGCAGGAGAGAAGAGGGCTTACCTCAAGATGGACCTGCAGGAAGGTGCCTGGTTGGCTCAGTTTAACAGCAGCTCACTAGAAAGATAAAGTTGTACTGCTTGTGAAAAGTATTTATGATCTCCTCGGGGTAGGGGAACATAAGAGAAGTACAGGTAAGGAGGCTTCTCCGAAAAACTAACGCAAGGCTTCTGGTTCTGTCTGGAGGGAAGGGGAGGAGGAACCCGAGTCTGCTTTCTTCTCGGAGAAGTCTTGGGGGACCTCTCCGTCTTGAGGGGTTAGGGAGGTTTCTTTCAATCTCTTGTAGGGGATGGAGATCATGAGGGGGGCTAGAAATGTCTTTTTCCCTTATAAGTTAGGGGCACCTTTCTTTTTTCTGAGGGAATAAGGGGAGCAGCTCTCCTAGGAAACAGGGAGTACCTCTCTGAGGGGATAGGGAGTCTCTCTGGGTGGGGCAAGGAATTCCTAGTTCTCTCTGGGGGCAGGGAACCCTTCTTTCTCTCGGAGGGGTAAGGGTGCTTTCCTCCTTTTGAGGGGGGGTCAAGGGACCCCTCTTCCTCGGGGGTGGTGGTGGAGGGATGCCTCTCTCCCTTTCTTTCTGGGTCGTGGGGGTGGGGGGAGGCCTCCCTTTCTCATTCCCCAGAGAGGAAGGGATCTCATCGGGAGGGCACGACAAGGGGATCCTACCTCGATCCCAGCCTTAGCTTCAAGTCTTGCACAGCGGCCCAGTCACGCGCCTCCAGGGGCTTGCGTTTCTGCCCTGAGGCTGCACCCTCCCCTCCCTTCAGCCTAGTGGTTCGGCCGGTAACCCCTCCAGCCAAAGTACAGATGGTATGGTCCAAGGCTTCCCTAACCCCTTCTTTTTCTTTCCTGGTAGGTTCGTAGTCTCCCGGAGCGGGACCACAAGACCGTTAAGGCGGCAGAGCTCTAACTCGTTCTCTCAATTTGGTCTCTTTGGGTCAGTCTCCCTCTCCCTGCCTCGTGGTTGGCTAACCCGGTCCTCTCTCCCCTCCCCATTCCCCTTGCGGTTGGTCCAGCCTCTGTGGGTCGGTCACGCGCCCGTGTTGTCCTTGGAGCGTCAAGGGGCGGGACTAAAACTAGCCCTGCTTTCTGCGGAGCTCTCCGAGAGGCGCAGAGCTGATCCCACCCTCTTCCTCGTGCGATCCAGGAGCAAGGCGGGTTTTTGCACGTGGGTAAGAAGAGCTCCAGCCTTCCTGTTCTCTGCACTCTGGACCTCTTGGCTCCGAGACTCCTGAGACTGCTTTTTGTTTTTGTTTTTGCTTTCCCCACGAAGTAAGGATGTACCTAGCTGGCTAGGGGCTTCTAGTTCTTTAGCCTCAACCCTCTTCACCTCCAATGCCCCTTCCAGTACGGAACTTGAATGTTTCTATGAATCTGAGGATGGCAAACTGCCCCCTTCTGCTGGTGGTAGCGCATCAGTCTCATAAGCCAAAGGTCCCTAGTTCGACCCTCGAAAGGGGGATGTACAATGGGAGAATCTTCTAAGGCAAAAGGGGGCATATTGGCCATCCCCACTCAGAACTGACTCAAGGTCTATTGTTAGCCTGAAACCAGTGAAATAGGACTTTTCCCCAGGGAGAAACTGTCCTGTGACAAGGTCAAAACTGCGGGTTTCTACCTCTAAAGTAAATAAACTGGGGATCACCAAATCCCTCCAAGCTGCAAGTTTGGGGACCTCTAGTTTCCACGTTGACAAGTACTAGTTCTGAGGATACAAAGATGAAAAACTTACATAGACCTCCTTAATTGTTTAATAGGGCAGATAGACCTTTTTTTTTTTTTTAAACTGGGCAACCTGTTTCCTCATAAACCCTCTGGAATTATGTTTGGTCTTTGCTATAATCAGTTTTCCTGAGTCTTTGAACGCTGTTTGTTGTTAACTTGGAAATAACACAAAACTATCAAATAGTCAGAAAAACCAAGTCTTTAATCAGGATAGGGATAAGTCCAGTATTTAATTCTTTACTCAGAGTCTGGAGCCACAACTTTTACAGGATATAAACCCTGGACTCTGGGGATATTATCCCTGAGAGTGCCACCGCTAGATGATGACTCCAAGGAACAAAAAAAATTTGGAGAACCTCTATACCATTTGGGGAACCCAGGGGCAGGGAAAGATGATTGACATCACTATATCTACAAAGAAAATGGGAATGTTCAAACTACACTGGCAGGATACAATCAAGCTTGGGATAGGAATCATAGCTAGAGGCTAGAGTGTAAGAGGAGGGACTGCTTACAATGGATACTAAAGGACGTTCCTGCTCTGGTGTGGATCTTCTTGGGAAAGGGTCTTTGATACAATAGGGGAGACTACCTAAAACAAAGAGGGTCTTTAGCATATGTGTAGTCCTACCTAACTAGGATTGTCATTCACCTAAGGGTCTGCCACTGGAGTCTGAAACTGCTATCCTGGGATTCTCTTCAGGGTGGATTCCCATGGGAACAAGTCCAGACTTTGGGGTCTCCAACCTACAAGCTAGTCCTGAAACCCGGGGTTCACAAGATCCCATCAGGCCACAAGTTTGGGGTTCCTAGATTCCATGTTGACATTGTTTATAATGTTATTATATATGTTATTCTCCTGGTTCTGCTATCCTCACTGTGTATCAGTTCATACAAATCTTCCTAGGTTTTTTTGAAACCCATTTCAGCAGCATTTCTTACTGTATAGTAGTATTCCATCACATTTATATACCATAATTTGCTTAGTTGTCCCTCAATTGATAGGCACCTCTTCAGTTTCCAATTATTTGGCCACCTCAAAAAAGAGCTGCTATACTTTTTTTTTTTTAATTTAATGAATCCTTTCCTTCTTTCTCATTGAAACATAGACCTCATAGTGGAACCACTGGATCAAAGGCTTTTTGAGTGACTTTTTGGACACAGTGTCAAATTACTTTTCAGAATGCTTGGACTAATTTGCAGATCTACCAATAGTTTCTTAATGTCCCTGATGCATAGAATGCTCTTTCTCCTCTCATCTTTGTCCTGGCTTTTGTCGCTTCCTTTAAGTCCCAGCTAAAACTCTACTGCCTGAAGCCTTTCCTAATCCCGCTTAATTCTAATGTCTTCCCTCTTGATTTTTTTTCCCAATCTATCCTATATAATTTGTTTGTAAAGTTATTTACATTTTCTCACCTCCATTAGATTATGAGCTCTTTGAAAGCAGGACTGTCTTAACTTTGTTTACCACTCAGTGCCTGGCACATAGTAGGTGATTAAGAAATGTTTATTGTCCAAAGGATTGACTTTTCCCACAGCTCCAACAGTGTTTTCTTTTTTATTGGTTCAACTTTGACAGTCTGATGGGTATAAGGTGGTACCACAGAGCTGTTTTAATCTTCATTTTTCTAGTTATTTAGACCAGTGATGTCAAACCCAAATAGAAAAGGGACCAATAAACTATGCATAAGGATTCTTGTGGGTTTCATTTTGACTTGACCTTTCCATCATTTGGAGAATGACTCTTATTCTTACAAGTTTGAATCAGCCTTCCATATATCTTAGAAATGAAACCATTTTCAAAGAAAATTGCATGCACCCCCCCCTCCTTTTCCTTATTTCTTTTCTAATTTCAGCTGCTTTGGTTTTGTTTTGTAAAAATGGAGGTCTCTGAGGTTAAAATATTCTCTCCACTGATCTTTGATGGTTTATCAGTGGAGTTTCTCAAGGAGTTTCTGGAGAAGAATCTGAATGAGAGTTGAAGTTTCTCGCCTCCCCTGAGGGTGGTTGTTGTCAATTGCTACACTGATATATTGAGGTTCCCTGAGGGAAAGGGGTGGTGGAGAGTTGATGACAGGGGTCCCCTACCTAATAAACCCAAGGACAACCTCAGTTTCTCTGGCACAGAGAAGATTTGGAGACAAACCTCGGTGAGGGATGGTCTTGGTGCCTCTCTTTTGAACTTGATTCAGATATCTCCTGTCAACTAGAAAAAACACAGAACTATTAAATAGTCAAAATCACTCTTTAATCAAGGGAAAAGGGGTTAGCGCTACTACTACGACAACAGAGCTGATTTCCAAGACTGCACCGGAGTCAAGACGCCCTGGTCACCAGCCCCTGGGAGTGCCACCGACTCAGGATGGACTCCGAGGAACAAAAGAACTTGGGGAACCTATATACCACTCTAGGTGACCTGGGGGCTTTAGGATTAGAGGGACAGTTGATTGACCTTACAATGGTGAGAAAGGAAAATGAAGAGTTCCAGACAGGAATAATGGTGAGGGGCTGGGGCCCCACAATGGACACAAAAGGGAAAGACTCAGCGTATGGCTGGGTCACCTTGGTCATGGACCATAGCCTAGGGGGAAGAAACCATTGGGACAAAAGGGATGTTCAATATTGGATGGGACTAGCTGTTCCCACCCAAACTACCAGGAAGTTCACTGTCTGGTGAAGAGGGACCTTCCCTCAGGGGGAAACCTCTCCTGAGACAAGGTCAAAACCTGGGGTTTCTACACTCAAACTAAATAAACTGGGGATCTCTATATTTCCATGTTGACACTCCTCAAGTATAAACCAGGAAGCTGGACAAATCTTACTACAGTTTGTAAAGTTTAATAATGGTACTGTAGGCAAATTGGGAGATGGAAAGTGGGGACTGGTTTCCCTAATGTTTTTCCCAATACAGTCTTTCACCTGGGCAGCTTAATTTCATGGACCCAGGTTTCTGTCCCTCACCCCAACTAAATAACCCCACAATTTTATATATATCCTAAAAAATCTATAAATAGATAGATGCAAGAAGGCTGGAAGGGCAAGAGAGCTGGGCTCTCTCCTCCATGAGTCCACAGCCCTCTTTTGGGGTTTGAGGGATCTTCTCAGTTGAGAGGTTGTTGGTGTTGACTGAGAAAAAACACAGAACTATTAAATAGTCAAAATCACTCTTTAACCAAGGGAAAGGGGTTCAATGCAATAATAGGCCTCAACACAGAGTTGCATGCCACACGACTGCACAGCATCCAAGGATTGAACTCTGGCTGTTCTGGACACTGACCCCTGAGAGTGGCACCACACTAGATGACAACTCCAAGGAACAAAAGAATTTGGGGAACCTATATACCATTTGTGGAATCCAGGTGCAGGGAAAGATGATTAGCATCACTATAGTTACAAAGGAAATGGGAGTGTTCAAACTACACTGACAGGATACAATCAAGCATGGGAAAGGAATCATAGCTAGAGGTTAGGGTATTATAAAAATGGAGATTCGAACCCTAGACTTCAATCCCCAGAAGTCCTTGGTATTTCCCAGAATTCCCTATAATCTCACCTGAGTCTCCACCTGGGCAAGATCACAATTAGTATTTAACTGGCAGTAACACCTACCTCTCCTTCTTCTTTCTCTTCTCCATTGCAATGATGTAGTAAGTAAGCTTTGAATGGGCTAATTAGCCCTGGGCACATGATTTCTTATTTTGTATTTTCTTTATTCCTTGATGTTCTAATAATCCTTAATAAACCTCATAAAATGTAATATTTTTATTGCTAGATATAATTTAATTTTTACAGTGTAAGAGAAGGGGCTGCTTCCAATGGATACTAAAGGATGGTTCCGCCCAAGTGTGGATTTTCTTGGAAAAGGGTCTCTGATACAATAGGGAAGACTACCTAAAACAAAGAGGGTTCTTAGCATATGCTTAGTCCCAACCAACTAGGATTGTCATTCACCTGAGGGTCTGCCACTCAAGTCTGAAATCGCTAGCCTGGGATTCTCTTCAGGATGGATTCCCATGGGAACAGGGAACAAGTACAAACTTTGGGGTCTCCAGCCTACAAGCTAGTCTTGAAACCTGGGGTTCACCAGATCCCACCAAGCCACAAGTTTGGGGTTTCTAGATTCCATGTCGACACAGGAGATATAAGACAGATGATGGCTCTATAGAAGAACTTGAATGGGGGGGCAGCTGGGTGACTCAGTGAATTGAGAGTCAGGCCTAAAGATGGGAGGTTCTAGGTTCAAATCTGGCCTCAGACACTTCCCAGCTGTGTGATCCTGGGCAAGTCCCATTGCCTAGCCCTTTTCACTCTTTTGCCTTGGAGCCAATATACAGTATTGACTTCAAGATGGAAGGTAAGGGTTTAAAAAAAAAAGAGCTTGAATACAGGAACAGGATATTTTCTTGTGGCTCTCGGTGAGATCCTCCAGCTAAGAAACAGATCCTGCCAGGTCAAGGACTCAGCTGAAAGACACATATTCCATCTAGCAGTTTCTTAGGTCAGTTTCCTTTCCCAGCATACCTCGTTCTCCAACCAGCGCTTTCTGTCACTCACCCATGATGCCAAGATTCCAGAATCCTCTCATGCACTGATCATTACAGTTTAAACAAAACCTTTTTTAATTTTATGTAATTAAAATTGTTCATTTTACTTTTTGAGATTGGTTGTGAATTCATCTCCTATCCATGGATATGACAGTAATTTTCTCCTAGCTCCTCCTATAAAAATTAAAATAGTAATATTGTTTCTAGATATATATTTTTATAAAGTTTATTAGGAAGGGTAGACAATCATTCCTAAAAGTAACCTGACCATGTGGTGCCTAGCCTGCAAGTCCCTTTCTCATTCCACCTCACCTGCCTGCACTCTCTCTCTTACTTGTGGTTCTCCCCTTGGTCTTCTTGTCAGTCTTCCCCGGTTCTGCCCCAAACCTTAACTTTTATTGATGTACAGAACATACACTGACACAACCCTGGCAGAACTGTGGTATGTCAGGAATGTTTTGATAGACAGGTAAAGTTACTCAGGAGGGGGAGGGGATGAGCTTCCTTGACACAAAACCCCCTGTGATCCTTTGGGAGACCTGTCTCCCCAATGGATCATTTAAATATAACTGTCTTATAACTCTAAATACCTTCTAGCTAAAAGTATTGCATTTTTTTTTCCTAAGAGGGAGTTACAGTAGTTAGAGATGGGAGTAAAATATAAAAACTGATTGATAGACACATTGACAAACTGCCAACTAGGGGGAAGTCCCCTTTGGCATAAAAGTGTACATTCAGAATAAAGTATGTTCAATCCCCTTTAATTCAGTTCATTATATCCCAAAGTTTATTCTGGATCTTTTGATGCAGTGTGTAGCTTCTTCAGGCATCTTTAAAGCACCTTCTCCAAAAGGATCCACTTTCTTGATTTTGGGTGGTGGCAAGTTTCTTTTCCTGAAATTTCTCCAAAAACTTTTAAATCTTGCATTTTAGGATAATTACATAATTCCTCCCCCCCCCCCCCCCAGGAGGGTGTTGACCAACACCAGAATCACACCAGGATACATGACTGAATTATGAGGCATATGAAATAATGGTCAAAACAAAACAAAAACAAACCACCCCCCAAAAAATCCCAAAATAAAAGTTAAAAAAATGAAATTCTGTATAAAAATAAGAAATCTAGAAAAGATAAAAATAAAATAAAAATCGTACGTGTATAAAAGTCTGAGTAAAAAATAAAAATATCCTGTAACAGGTTCTTGAATCACAGCAAGGACCAATTAAAGTGACTTATGTCTCACAAGCTTGTAGGACAATAGCAGCAATACAGCACTTAACCCATTTGCAGCCAAGACTACAGAAAATTGCCAAACTATAAGATAGAAAGGACTAAATTTCAGCAGCAAATGGGAAACTCATTCCCTGATCTGATTGTACCACCACTGTCAGAGATAGGGGGAGCCAGGATGATAGCCAACCTGAGGTACATATGTCAAGTGCCGCAATCTTGATTTGTACACTAGGTTCAAGACCTTTTGTACTGGCATAGAAGTTCAACAATCCTCCCTGGATTGGATTTGATCTGTTTTGACATCATGCTACTTGGCACTGTAAATTGGCTCTTTTGTTCCCTTTTCCTGGAATCAGACCTAATCATTAAACAAAGTCCCATAACATTTATCAATAAATGGCAGGTTTCCATAGTCAAAAGCCTTTGGGGTATGCATAGTTATTGGGGCTAATAGATACTGTAAAATTATACTGTAAACGTTATCCTTCAGGTAAAAAGAAAAACATTCACCAAGGTTAGGAAAAAAAGAAAAAATCAAATATCCTATTACAAACATAAAGAAAAAAATTTTTTTTAATTATAATTTCATAGTTCACATTCCATGTGACAATGTGTTAGCTGACACAACACAAAAGGTGCTCACTCAAAAATGAAATGTATATCACTCTTAACTTGGCCAGGATCCACAGTGTGATTGTACATAATTTTTTCACCAGGTAAAAGTCCTTTAAAAACAGTAGTACAACAACTAATACAGATTCTAAAACAAATACCCAAATCCCCAAAATTATAAGAGCCCATTTAATGATAACTGCAAACAAACCTGCTATCATTAGGATTCACATGACTTGCTGTGTGACATGTAAAATCCTTTGAAATCATGAATACTTGTCACAAGTTCTACAGATTTAGCTGATCTTTCAACTTTGGCAAAGATATTTTTAACAAAGTCTATTATTACCATCATTCCAAAATTTGTTGAGAGAGAAAACCCAGAAAAACCTCTGTACAGTTGATGAAGAATTACGAATATGATAAATCCATTTCAAAGCTACAGGGCTTCATTGGAAAAAATTATTCCCACCTACTGGATGAGATTACAACATATCACAGGTTAACTAAGCCATTTGGGCACCTCCCTTCCTCATGATATGAGACTGTAACAGTGTAACAGAACTGTCTCTAACATGTCCAAACCATTTTCACATGGAGCCAAGGATTAAAAAGTGAAAATGACTTTTTAGTGATGGATGGATAGATGGATGGATCACACAAATATGTGTCATCCATTACATTTACAATAAATGCAAAGATGGGAAAATACAACAATACCATTGCACTTTACTTCAACTACAAAGGAATCCTTACCTCTTTTTTTAAAATTTTATAATATTTGATCATTTCCATGCATTATTCATTAAAGACAAAGATCATTTTCTTTTCATCCCCCCTACCCCCCATAGCCAACGCGTGATTCCACTGGGTATCACATGTGTTCTTGATTCGAACCCATTGCCATGTTGTTAATATTTGCATTAGAGTGTTCATTTAGAGTCTCTTCTCTGTCATGTCCTCTCAACCGCTATAGTCAGGCAGTTGCTTTTCCTCAGTGTTTCTACTCCCACAGTTTGTCTTCTACTTATGAATAGTGTTTTTTCTCATAGATCGCTGCAGATTGTTCAGGAACATTACACCGCCACTAATGGAGAAGTCCATTACGTTCGATTATACCACAGTATATTAGTCTCTGTGTACAATGTTCTCCTGGTTCTGCTCCTCTCGCTCTGCATCACTTCCTGGAGGTCGTTCCAGTCTCCATGGAATTCCTCTACTTTATTATTCCTTTTTGCACAATAGTATTCCATCACCAACATATACCACAATTTGTTCAGCCATTCCCCAATTGATGGGCATCCCCTCGTTTTCCAATTTTTGGCCACCACAAAGAGTGCAGCTATGAATATTCTTGTACAAGTCTTTTTCCTTATTATCTCTTTGGGGTACAAACCCGGCAGTGCTATGGCTGGATTGAAGGGCAGACAGTCTTTTATCGCCCTTTGGGCATAGTTCCAAATTGCCCTCCAGAATGGTTGGATCAGTTCACAACTCCACCAGCAATGAATTAATGTCCCTACTTTGCCACATCCCCTCCAGCATTCACTGCTTTCCTCTGCTGTCATGTTAGCCAATCTGCTAGGGGTGAGGTGATACCTGAGTTGTTTTGATTTGCATCTCTGATTATAAGAGATTTAGAACACTTCTTCATGTGCTTATTAATAGTTTTGATTTCTTTATCTGAAAACTGCCTATCCATGTCCCTTGCTCACTTATCAATTGGAGAATGGCTTGGTTTTTGTACAATTGATTTAGCTCTTTATAAATTTGAGTAATTAAGCCTTTGTCAGAGGTTTCTATGAAGATTTTTCCCCAATTTGTTGTTTCCCTTCTGATTTTGGTTACATTGGTTTTGTTTGTACAAAATCTTTTTAATTTGATGTAGTCAAAATTATTTATTTTACATTTTGTGATTCTTTCTAGTCTTGCTTGGTTTTAAAGCCTTTCCCCTCCCAAAGGTCTGACATGTATACTATTCTGTGTTTACCCAATTTACTTATTGTTTCCTTCTTTATGTTTTAAGTCATTCACCCATTTTGAATTTATCTTGGTGTAGGGTGTGAGGTGTTGATCAATTCCTAATCTCTCCCACACTGTCTTCCAATTTTCCCAGCAGTTTTTATCGAATCGTGGATTTTTGTCCCAAAAGCTGGAATCTTTGGGTTTATCGTATACTGTCTTGCTGAGGTCACTTGCCCCCAGTCTATTCCAGTGATCCTTCTTTCAGTCTCTTAGTCAGTACCAAATTGTTTTGATGACTGCTGCTTTATAATATAGTTTAAGGTCTGGGACTGCAAGGCCCCTATCATTTGTGTTTTTTTTTTCATTATTTCCCTGGATATCCTTGATCTTTTGTTCTTCCAAATGAACTTTGTTATGGTTTTTTCTAAATCAGTAAAGAAATTTTTTGGAAGTTAAATGGGTATGGCACTAAATAGATAAATAAGTTTGGGTAGGATGTTCATTTTTATTATATTGGCTCATCCTATCCATGAGCAGTTAATGTTTTTCCAATTGCTCAAGTCTAGTTTTAGTTGTGTGGAGAGTGTTTTGAAGTTGTGTTCATATAGTTCCTGTGTTTGTCTCAGGAGATAGATTCCTAGGTATTTTATTTTGTCTAAGGTGATTTTGAATGGGATTTCTCTTTCTAGTTTTTGCTGCTGAGCTGTGTTGGAGATATATAGGAATGCTGATGATTTATGTGGGTTTATTTTGTATCCTACAACTTTGCTAAAGTTGTTGATTATTTCAATTAGCCTTTTGGTTGAATCTCTAGGATTCTTTAAGTAGACCATCATGTCATCTGCAAAGAGTGATAACTTGCTCTCAATTTCAATAACTCATAAATAAGTTAACATTAAATTACATACATCTTGTATTTAGAATTGAGTTACAGAGACTTCTTCATTCTGGGGAGGGAAACAAACTCCAACAGTTAACATCAATAAGTCAATTAGGTCTGAAAAGGCTTAAAAGTTCATTTCCAGACTCTTTGAGGTTCCTTCCCCTCCCAAGTACCATCGTTCATCACAATCCCTTTGTCCACACCTCTGGAGTCCCCATGCTGACGGGAGTTCCCACATTGAGTACAGGTGTTTGGGTGTGATTTTTGATTGGTTTCATTGGAATAACTATTTCTCCCATTCATATCACTATTCCTGAAACTTCTATTCCTATTCTCCTGATACCTCTTCTTACAATTCATAATCACATGACCAACTTTCCCACAAAAGTAACATGTTAGTGGTTGTTTTGTGGATTCTTGTAAGGGAGCTATGATCTCTCCTTGCTTTGCCCTTACAATTGTTTCAGTTAATTCTTTTATTTCCTTCCTCAATGTCTCTACTAAAGTAGCATTCTCCTTATCCTTCTCACCCTGTTTAGAAGTCAATTCCTTTATTTCCTTCCTTAATGCTTCCACTAAATCAGTGTTCTCCTTCTCCTTTTCCTTATATCCCTCAAAAACATAAACTGCCTTTCTCTTCAATTCTTCAAGGTCCATAGTAGACCAATTTGGACAGCTAGTCATAAAATAATTCCTAACTACTTTACAACTGTTTTTCACAAATTGCATTCTGATTTGTCTAAGGTACTGTAAACCTTAAAAATTTCACAGACTTATGAATGTTAAAAATTTTACTCCACATTGAGGAATCCTCCAATTCCCTACTTGAAATAATTCCCTACCAGATAGTGAGAACTCTACTTGAATGTGAAAACTCCTTGCTATGGGAGGATCTCTACCCCATCCCTACTTGGGACTGCTTTAGGGGAGAAAACTCCTTGCTATGGGAGGACCTCTATTCCACCCGTAGTTAAGAATGCTTTACGGCAGAAAACTCCTTGCTAAATAATGAAAGTACTTGAAAACCATACTTATAAAGGAAAGGAATTCTTTGAGCCATGCCTATTTTTGGAATTGATACAATGGGATGCTAAGTGCCTATAAAGGTGGGGCAACTTGTAAACAACTTAGACCTAAAAGGTGAAAACTTACTCAGAGGTTTTCTCTTAATGAAATTAGTCGACACAGCAGCATTTTTTTCTGACTTACTAAAGAGATTAATCTACTCAGCTGTGAATTCAAAATGGGCTGCCATTTGGAAAACATCTACAGTGATTGGTAGATGGAAGAACTTAGGGGAGGTGACATAGGAGATTTTGCCCTTAAAAATAACAGCTCAGAGAAGAGCTGGAAGTCATTCTGAAACATTCAGATTGAGGAGGACTCATTCTGAAACATTCAGATTGAGGAAGGACTGATTCTGAAACATTCAGATGGAGGAGGGAGCTGGTGAAAGCAGCTTAGATGATGCTGGCCTGGTGTCACTAGAATCCTTACTTAGGCAGGCCTTGTGGTGAGTGTTAAAAGACTGACTGACTGATCTCTCTCTCTTAAGACTCAGGTCTAGGCCATGTTGGCTTAAGGCTTTTCATACTTATTTACTTTTTCTCTCTTTCTCTCTTTTCTTTAATTCCAAATTTGTATTAATTAAAATCTCTATAAAACCCAGTTGACTTGGGTATTTGAATAATTGGGAATATTTCCCTGGCGACCACCTTATATTTGATTTTAAAACCAAGACACTGTACTGAAACATATTTTCTGCGGTCAAATTTACTCACCCTCTCTTATATCTATCACAATTTATATCTTCCACTATTTTAATCACTACAGTTTAAGACCTCAATCATTTTAAATCAAACAGTTTATGGTGACCTCACGAAGTTGGTGAGAAACCCTCAAAAGACTTCTGTGAAATCTCTTTCCTTTATCTCTTTGCTTTATTACTTGCCTATCAGTCAGTTTTGTTTTCTTTTTTAACTTGACTTCAAATTTATAGCTGCAAGAACAGGTGAGTAAAAAAACCTTTTTGATTCTCCTTAAATTTAAGCTGTTTTAGATCTTAGCACCAGGGCCCTAAAGTCCTGGCTAGGAGAACTATTTCTAAATCCTTTCCTTTAGGGAACAACTGCCTAAATTAAGATGAAGACAAACCTGGGGAAAGTTCTGGCCTTGTCCTTCTCCCCACGTGTTTACTTTAGAAATATGTGGTTACAGCCAGTTCACAACATATTTAACAACTGGCTATTCAGCTCCATGGCCAACTTTGTAAAATTTGCATTGTTTTTCTCTCTAAAATTTCTCATACCATGGGATTTATGGCAAAATATAATCATCACAGTACTCCCCCTTGGGATTTTGATTGTTATAGCTGTAATATGGTATTTCTTTACAAAACCCACTTCTCAGTCAAACCAACCAAGTGTTCCTTCTACTAGTCAACAATATGCAGAACTAAATACTTGGTTTGAGCTTATAAAGGAAGGTCAGGGAGAAATTGTAGCTTTCATGAGAAGCATTAAAAGAGAACTAAGAACATTATCAGAAACTCTGGACACAGCTCCTCCTGCCAACTCGACCTTAGAACCCCCTGCTTCTAACGAATCTACCCCTCCCCTTGCCCCCTCGGCCTCAGAAAACCCACCCACTCCTCCCACTGCTCATGCTTCCGACCCAACACAATCAACTCTTAAGTTCACTCCCCACCCACGCTTCCGACCCAACACAATCAACTCTAAGTTCACACCCTACCCATACTTCTGATACTGATTCCTCCAATCCAAACACCTCTGTATCCTTTCACACTTCTTCCTTGGCTCCTCCTTCTCATCCTACACAATCTACTTTAAGTTCACATTCCAACCTAAATTCACACCCTACCTCTGAATTTTCTGGCACTATGGGATTACAAAAAACCCTTCCTTTTAATGTGCCCAACTCTTCTATTTCTCAGACTTACCCAATTGAAAACGGAGCAAGAAGTCTAGAAACAGGAGTACCAAATAATTTAGAAAGTTTATTTCCTTTAAGGGAAGTACCCACTTTTAATAAGAATGGAAACTTGGTATCTGTAAGACATCATACACCTTTTACCCCTGAGGATTAAAAAAATTGAAGGAAGATATGCCATCATTTGAGGATGAACCAATATTAATTATATAAAAACATTAGAGAACATATTCAGAACTTTTGACCCCACTTGGTTGGATGTTGAGAATATATTAGAAGAATTATTAACAAAGAGAGAGAAAAATAATATCGTCTCTCTGGCTAATCAAAAACGAGGTAGAAGAGGACATTATTGGCCAACTGAAGATCCACATTGGAACCCCAATGTTGAACTAGATTACACAAAACTAAACCAGGCGAGAGAGGCATTATTGACAGCCATGAGAGCTTGCTCTGATAGACCTGAAAAATGGTCAAAATTTGAAAAAACCCGACAACATATTGATGAAACACCCTCCCAGTTTATGGGCAGACTTAGTGATGTAGGGAATACATATATGGACCTTGATTTATCCAGAGAAAGAGACATTAGACAAATACGTAGGCAATTTGTTAAGAACTGTTGTTCAGTGGTAAAAGACTACTTTAGAACTAGCTGTCCTAATTGGGACTCTATGGAACTCGATGAACTAAGGAGAGTAGCAACCTATGTTTATAAAGGTCGTGTAAAAAGACTTGAGGAAGATGATACATCAGTGGAAGATTTAAAGAAAGGAATTGAAATGTTAAAGAGACAATTGAAAAATAAGGGAGAGACTATAGCCCCTTTGCGGGAATTCACAAATAAATCAATAACTTGCCACTTCTGTGAGAAGAAGGGCCACAAAATGATGGAATGTAGAACCTTTCTTAAGATGATTGGAAGGAATACACAGTTTAATAATAGCTTTAGAAATAACTATAGAAATGATGATAATGGTCATAGAAACCAGAATAACTATAATGATGATAATGGCCATAGAAACCAGAATTTTAGGAATTCTAGAAATTATAATGATGATTATGGAAATAACTATAATGAACATAGAAATAAGAACTTTAGAAACCAGAATTATAGAAATAGGAACTGGGAAAATAATGACAATGCTCCAAATGAAGAAAATGATAATACCCAACAACAAAATATAAGAAATGGAGCTCGTCCAAAAAATAGTCGAGGTGCCCTTCAGGGGGGTGCCCAAGGAATATCCCAAACACAATGATGGTGTCTGGGGGGGGGGCTGGGGCACAGGAATCAGAGGATACAACCTTTGATTTTCCGGACCCTGATATCCTACTACCTGTTGTCCCTATCCACTGCCCTCCCCATACTAATGAACTCCATGTTACCTTAAAGGTGGGTAAAACTTATTATGACTGTCTATTAGACACTGGAGCTACCAGGTCTGTATTGAAGATTTAAATTGTTATTCTGTTGATTCACAAAGTGTAGTGGGGGTATCAGGAATACCCCAAAGAATTGAAAAACTTGCCCCTAGAATGGTGTCTGTAGGACCCCTAGAGGTACAACATTCCTTTCTTTTAATGCCTGACTCCCCTTTAAATTTGCTGGGGAGAGACCTTCTATGCAAACTCAGAGCCACAATAACTTGTTCACCAGATGGTTCTTTATCATTAGAAGTACCAGAGGAATCTTTAAATTTACTCCCTGTAATTCTCTCAGAGAGTCAGGAGAAAAAAGAGCCTTCTACTTTTGAAATACCTAAGGATATACCGGAGTCTTTTTGGGCCACATCTTCCGATGTAGGCTTATTTAAATCTGCTGTTCCTGTGCAGATAAAAACTAAATCTAGCCCACCTCCTTCTATCCCTCAGTATCCCCTCTCAAAGGAGGCAATTGAGGGAGTGATTAACTCATTAATAGAACAGGGAATAATAATCCCTTGCAAATCTGAATACAACACACCCATCCTGCCAATTAAAAAACCAAAAAGAGGGCCAGATGGCAAGCACCTCTATAGATTCGTACAGGATCTAAGGGCAGTGAATAATCACGTTATAAAGAGACACTCCGTAGTTTCTAACATACATACTATTATTTCATCCATTCCTAGCACAGCTACATACTTTACAGTAGTAGACTTGTGTTCAGCTTTCTTCTCCATACCTATACATGAGAACTCCAGGCATATTTTTGCTTTCACCTGGAAGGGATCACAATATACCTGGTGTCGGCTGCCACAGGGTTATGTCGAAAGTCCAAGCTATTTGAGCAAATTTTGAACCAAGACACAGACAATATAACATTTAAAAATAGCAAATTAATCAAACATGTAGATGATCTACTCTTGGCTTCAACAGATGCAAAAACATGTCAAGAAGATAGCAAACACCTTCTTTTGGAATTGCACAAAAGAGGACATAAAATCTCTAAGGATAAAGTTCAGTGGTGTCTCCAAAAAGTAGAATATTTGGGATTCATCTTGACTGCGGGTGCTCGTTATATTTCTCCAAAACGAATTGAGAATATTCAAAAATTGAGTGCTCCTACCACTAAGAAACAGCTGAGAGCAATTTTGGGAGCAACAGGGTTTTGCAGACAATGGATTCCTTGCTATGGGGAAATTACTAAACCCCTTATAGCATTAACAAAGGATTCGGTTTCTGAACCCCTCAAATTAGAGCCTGAACACTTGTCAGCTCTATCAGATCTAAAAAAGGCTATCATGTCTGCCCCTGCTCTAGGCATCCCAGATTACAACAAGCCATTTACTTTGTATGTGCATGAGTGAAGAGGAGTAGCTTCTGGCGTGTTAACTCAGACTTTGGGGCCTTCTCAGTGCCCAATTGCTCATTATTCTGCTAAATTGGACCCAGTAGCAGCAGGAGCACCACCATGTCTTAGAGGAGTAGCTGCTACAGCCTTACTAGTAACAAAAACTGTTGATTTAGTATTGGGATGTCCATTAACAATAATGGGCCCACATGAGGTAGAAGCATTATTGATAAAACATAGAACACAGGCATTCTCGGATCAGAGAATTACAAGATATGAAATAACCTTATTAAATAGTGAAAACATTACTTTAAAATGTTGTACTACTCTTAACCCTGCCACTTTGCTTCCAGATTTACCAACTTCAGGAGAACCATTACACAATTGTTAAACATTAGTGTCCATGGCAGAAAAGCCTTGAGATAATCTCTTGGACACTCCCTTAGACAATGCAGATCTGATTTTATTTACCGATGGTTCCTCTTTTATGAGGGATGGCATACATTATACTGGAGCTGCCGTAGTCTCAGAATTTGCCACTGAATGGTCAACTTCACTACCTTCTAACATTAGTGCCTCAAGGGGCAGAACTCATAGCTCTGAAGCAAGCTTGTATAATTGCCAAGGATAAAAAGGCAACAATTTATATGGATTCTAGATATGCTTTTGGCATTTGTCACTCAGTCGGAATGTTATGGCTCCAGAGAGGATTTTTAACCTCAGCTGGAAAATCTATAGCTAATGCAGAAATTATTAATGAAGTTCTTTCTGCTCTCCAGCTTCCTGAAGCCCTAGCTGTAGTTCATTGTTCTGCCCATACAGGTGGCACTGACCCTGTCTCTAGAGGAAATGATCGAGCAGATGCTGCTGCAAAGCTAGCAGCCATAGAAGGGCCTGAATTAATTTTAACATTAACAACTACTAATGATTTAAATTTACCACTTTCCTATAATGAAAAGGAAGTGGAAAAATGGAAACAAAAATTCAAAGCAAAACAGATTAATGGAGTGTGGGTGTCATCTGAAGGAAAACCCCTGCTCCCTAGAAGTTTCTATAACCAAATTTGCCAATCTATTCATAAAAATGGTCATTTTGGCACCCAGGGCATCGTGGACTCTGTTAAGAGAGTATGGATAGCCCCTGGTATAACTACCATAGTCTCTAAAGTGTGTTCAGCCTCCTCTACCTGCCAGACATATAACCAACATGCATTTCGTGGAAAAGCCTTTGGTGGACGTCCTCTGGCTTACACACCTTTTGAACATCTACAGATAGATTTCATAACGATGCCAAAGGCTGGACGTTATAAATTTTGTCTAGTAATTGTAGATCAACTAACCAGATGGCTGGAAGCATTTCCTGCGACCTGAGCCATGGCAGATTTTGTTGCAAAGATACTTTTAAAGGAAATTATTCCTCGTTTTGGCCTGCCAGCACGTATTGATTCCAATAGGGGGAGTCATTTTACTGATTCTGTTCTAAATCAGATATATTCTTGCTTGGGAATAACTCCCAAATTTCATGTTCCATATCATCCCCAGAGCTCAGGCCAAGTAGAGAGGATGAACAAAGAACTTAAAACTATGATTGGCAAATTATGTACTGAGACCCATTTAAAATGGCCTGAAATTCTCCCTCTGTCCCTATTTTATCTTAGAAGCAGGCCTAGAGAAGACTTACATATTTCACCATTTGAGATGCTTTTTGGACATCTGCCTATACAGGCTAAGCCTTTCTCCCCAGCATATACCTCACTATTAGGGGGAGATGTTACTATTGCTTCCTATATACAGGAGTTACAGCACAAACTACGTGAACTTCATGAATCCGGAGCTGCAGTACAAGCTGGACCACTAGACTTTTCTCTGCATGACCTGAATCCAGGAGATAGTTTATATTAAGAATTTCAAGTGTACTGGAGCAACTCAGCCTTCGTGGGAAGGACCATTCCAAATATTGTTAACTACTCCAATATCCATAAAGATTGGAGAAAAGGACTCTTGGATTCACTGCTCACATGTGTAGAAAGCATCTTCTGCTGAGACTGATTGACTGTATCTTATCATATGAATTGGAGATAATAATCCATAGATAAATGGATGCTGTTTTTTTGAGAACACATTGAATTACTGATTTCTTCCTTATCTTTATTATTGCTTTTTAAAATTTTGATTAGAATATTTGATTTTTTCTCATTTTTGTACTGAAGGTACACATAATTAATATTAATATTTTTTCCTGCAGTAATAGAAGTTAATATATATTCTTGCTATAATATCAATATATACCTAAAAGCTTTAAACTATGGGAACTTGCCATTTATTGATAAAATATTATAGGACTTTGATTAATGTTTATGTATGATTCCAGAAAAAGGGATAAAAAACAAGGAGCACAGACTTAACCTGAAAAGTGCCAAAAAGAGTACACATGAAATACTAATGTGAGACTCGAGGTTGCTAAGCCTGACATATGTTAAGTTGTAGGACTTCCTTGTATCTACACTCTTTACGAAGTACTCATACAAGTACTAAGTTTGACTATCATGCTGGCTCCCTATGTCCCTGAGAATGACAAAAAAATCAGATGAGGGAATGACATTTCCCCATCAAAATAGAATTCTAATTCTTCTCTTCTTACATTATGGCAACTTCCTGTAGTCTTGGCTACAAATGACTAAGTGAAATATTACTGCATTCTATCCTACATACTTGTGGGATAGAAATTACTTTAAACTGGACCTATACAAGGCCTATTTTGAATTTTTCTTATGTTTTTGATTGTTTTTCTCTTCTTTTGATAATTGACTCATATACCCCCGTAACTGAACATTGCATTCTGAGCTAAACTTGATGTTTTTTAATACTTCAGGGGGGATTGTATTTTAATTTAAAATCTAAGAATTTTCAAGTTTTGAATTTTTTGCTTGAGATTGTATTTTTATAAAAATCCAAAAATTTTGATTTTTTAAGACTCTACTTTTATAAAAATTCAAGATTTTGATTTTGTTCAAGAAAAGATCTTCAAGAAAGAAGCTTGAAACTTTTATATCCAGAGAATGAACTGTTGCAGAAAGATGCCGGAAAACCTACACTTCATCAAGAAGATCAAGAATGAACTTTGAATATGATTGATTGAACTGAACTTTATTTGAACATTTATTGTAAATGTACACATTTATGCCAAAAGGGACTGCCCCTAATTTGGCTTTCTGTCAATGCGCCTAGCAAAACATTGGTTTTGCTTTATTTTCTTTTCTATTTCCTCTCTCACTATTCTAATTTCTCTTAGAAAATTGAATATCGTGTATATCTATAGTTATAAGTGCATTTAGGATTACAAATTGATTATGTTAAATGATCAGTGGGGAGACTAGTCTCTCACTGATCATCAGGGGGCATTGTAAACCTTAAAATTTCACAGACTTATGAATGTTAAAAATTTTACTCCACATTGGGGAATCCTCCAATTCCCTATTTGAAATAATTCCCTACCAGATAGTGAGAACTCTACTTGAATGTGAAAACTCCTTGCTATGGGAGGACCTCTATTCCACCCGTAGTTAAGAATGCTTTACGGCAGAAAACTCCTTGCTAAATAATGAAAGTACTTGAAAACCATACTTATAAAGGAAAGGAGTTCTTTGAGCCATGCCTATTTTTGGAATTGATACAATGGGATGTTAAGTGCCTATAAAGGTGGGGCAACTTGTAAACAACTTAGACCTAAAAGGTGAAAACTTACTCAGAGGTTTTCTCTTAATGAAATTAGTCGACACAGCAGCATTTTTTCTGACTTACTAAAGAGATTAATCTACTCAGCTGTGAATTCAAAATGGGCTGCCTTTTGGAAAACATCTACAGTGATTGGTAGATGGAAGAACTTAGGGGAGGTGACATAGGAGATTTTGCCCTTAAAAATAACAGCTCAGAGAAGAGCTGGAAGTCATTCCAGCCAGAGTCAGCCTCCCTTGAGAGACCTCCTTAGAGATTGTCCTTCTCTCAAGAACCTCCTTAGAGATTGTCTCTCTAGAGACTGTTCTTTGAGAGCTCCAGAGATCTCCCTTTTTTTCAGCTTTTCCTTTCCTTATAAAGGGAAATTTTCCTTTGTCACCTCCCCTAAATTCTTACATCTACCAATCACAGTAGATGTTTTTCAAAGGACAGACCATTCTTAGTCCACACCTAAGAAGGCGTGGATTTTTGAGTAATTCACACCAAGAAAGCTCTGAGTAAGTTTCCCAGTTCTTTGTTCCTTGTAAATTCACAAGTTGCCTGACCTTTATAGGTACTTAGCACCCCTTTGTATTAATTTTTAAAATAGGCATGGCTTAAGTATGGGTTTAAGTATTTTTCATTGTTCAGCAAGGAGTTTTCTCCCCTAAAACAGGCTTAAGTATGGATGGAGTAGAGGTCTTCACATTTTTGATCTAAGTAGAGTTCTCACTGTCCAAATGGAGAATGTTCCCAATAGGGAATTGTCCCAATGGAGGATTCTCCAATGGGGAATTTTTAACATTCACAAGTCTGAGAAATTTCAAGATTCACAAGTTTGAGGGTGGGGGAGGGAGAGAGGAAAATGCAGTTTTAAGAAACAAGTTTCAAAAGAAGACTTCCTCTTAGCCCATGTTTAAGGATTGTTTGATGGGGGGGGGAGAAGGGAAAGAAAAATGGAGTTAAATCCCTTCCCCTGGAACAGCAATGTGTTTTCAAAATGGGGGGGGGGGAGAAGGGAGCCCCTAGCCCTAGTTCACAGCCTGTAATGACCCTCAAAATTAATTCAATGAGTGACTCTGAGCAGGTCCCTGCTGCAGCCTGTGGGGAAAGTCAGGCAGACACTGGACGGGTAAAGACCCATTGGGTCCTAGTGCCCCTAGGTTTAAAACAGATCGGGTCCAGTGGAGGGGGGTGGACATGTGGGGAGAGTGCAGATGCAGGGAATAAATGGGATCCTTCCCTTTAATATAAAGCAGCAGCTCCCCTGCCTGGGTCCCTGGTTCTGTGTTGGGACTGCCCCAGGGAGCCCCTTACTCTACTCCACAGCCTGTAAAGACCCCTAGGATCTGTTCAAGGGGTCCCCCCCACTCTGCACTGAACTAGGCTGAGAGAGATAACTCTAGGACCTTGCCTACTGTGGAAAATAAAAGAGCTGGAGTTCTTGTTGGGTCCTAAAATCCACCTGATTCCCTATGGGCAAAAAGGCCCCCTTCACCCCTATTCAAACTGAAAGGAAAAAATGGGGTGTGGTGGGAAGTGGGGGGGGAATGCTACCAAGGAAGGAGTTTTTCTCACCAATCCAATGTGATATGATCTGGGGAAAACAGCAACCTGTTCCCTCTCTCCGCCAAGGTTCCTTTCTCATATCAAGGTAGGTCAACTAACTAAAGTGGCTTCTATCTTACCTAAGCTTTACCTAAGACTCAAAACTTCTTTCAGAAGAAAATTAAGGGTTATTCTTAGGCCCATGTGGTTGCCATCTGTAATAATTAAAATAATAATATTATTCCTAGATATATATTTTTATAAAGTTTATTAGGAAGGATAGACAATCATTCCTATAAGTAACCTGACCGTGTGGTGCCTAGCCTGCAAGTCCCTTTCTCATTCCACCTCACCTGCCTGCACTCTCTCTCCTCCTTGTGGTTCTCCCCTTGGTCTTCTCATCGGTCTCCCCCAGTTCTGCCCCAAACCTTAACTTTTATTGATGTACAGAACATACACTGATGCAACCCTGGCGCAACTGTGGTATGTCAGGAATGTTTGATAGACAGGTAAAGTTACTCAGGAGGGGTAGGATATGAGTGTCCTTGACACACTCCATTTATGATATCACCATTTATATCTAAGTCATTTGCCCATTTGGAGGTTACCTTGATATACAATGCATAAATTTTTAATGGATTACATTGCAGCATTCTAGAGGTCTTTTTTTGACCTCCAGACAATGACAGTAGAAGACAGCTTTGATGAGCATATATTTTTTCCTATTGTATGCCTTGCTTGAATGATAATTAGAGAATCTATGAACAAAGGTATCCCTGTACATCTTTCTAAAAGGTACTATAAGCAATGAAGTAATATCAATGCTAAAAACATATGCACCAAATGGTATTGCCTCTAAGTTTTTAAAGGAGAAATTAAATGAAGTTTAGGAGAAAATAGAGAGTAAAACTATACTAGTAGGACACCTCAATTTCCCCCTTTCAGATCTAGAGAAATCAAACCAAAAAATAAAAAAGAAGTAAAGTAAGTGAATGAAATCTTAGAAAAGTTAGAACTTATAGATCTCTAGAGAGAATTGAATGGGAATAGAAAGAAATATATCTTCTTTTCAGCAGTACATGGCTTGTACACAAAAACTGAACATATGTTGTCATAAAAACTTCACAACGAAATGCAGAAAAGCAGAAATAACAAATACACCCTTTCCAGATCATGATGACATGAGCACTGTACCCCCAGAAACTTAGATGAACTATTATCAGGGAAATTCCTTTGCTCCCATACATCCTCATGACTCCTAGTCCAAAACATCTAATAACTCCTATAAAACCCTGAGAAGATTATCCTCCTTTGATCCTCCTTTAGATTTAAGATGGACAGAGAGATGCACCTCCAGGCTACACGATTCTATTAGACTGCATCTCAGACATCTGTCTGTTCCGTAAAACTAAAGAATCTTTTATGAAGGTCATTCCCTATGTCTCCAGGCAGACCCCAGTCAGATAACCAAACCCCTGACAATGCCTGAGGGTTTACCACTCTAGAGTCCCATCCATGCCATGACACAGCATCTCTTGTAAAGAGTATAAAATCCCCAGAATTGATGTTGTCCATCCATGCTGTCCTCCCAGGGTGACAGCCTTTCCATCCATGCTGTCTTCTCAAGGAGCAGCCTTCTTTCTTGCTGTTCTACCTGTACTGTCCTCCTGGCCATTCTCAACATTACTTTTTAAATTAATAAATTTCTCTTTTTATTTTTAAGCTAAGTTTTGGAGTCTTACATTCTTGCAGAAAGGTATCCTTCCCAAACCCCAGGGGTGCAGTTCTTCACCCCCACAACAATAACACAATAAAAGTTATAATCAATAAAGCTCCAAGGAAAGAAAAAAAATAATTGGAAATTAAATAACCTAATGCTAAAAAAAGAGGTAGGTTAAAGAATAAATTACAGAAACAATCAATAATTTAATTAAAGAGAGAATGACAATGAGAAGACAACATATAAAAATTAATGGGATACAACCAAAACAGCATTTAGGGAAAATTGTATCTCTCTATGCTTACATGAGTAAAATAGAGAAAATGCAGATTAATGAATTGGGCATGTATCTAAAAAAACTAGAAAAAGAACAAATTAATTAAATTAATTAATTAACTCAATTAAAGACTAAATTGGAAATCCTAAAAAAGGGAGAAATTAATAAAATTGAAAGTAAGAGAACCATTGAACTAATAAATAAGACTAGCAGTTGGTTCTTTGGGGGGAAAAAGCAAATAAAATAGAGCATTGATTAATTTGATTTAAAAAAGAAAAGAAGAAAATCAATCAGAATCAAAAATTAAAAGGGTGAACTCACCAGCAGTGAAGAGAATATTAAAGCAATCATTAAGAGCTGTTTTACCCAATTAAATGCCAATATATCTGGCAATCTAAATGAAATGGATGGATATTTCTAAAAATACTGTAAGAGCATTATGCAAAGATAGGAATGGAACATTGGAAAAAGAGATGATTGATGGGCAAAGACTGTTGGTAGCAGAGGATTGTGGGAGAGAAGAATGGACCTAGGAGAACTCCACGAGGAATTCTTGGCTTTTAAGTTTGGATCTCAAAGTGGGATGAAGCACCTTTCCTTGCTAGAGATTTGTCAAGAGTCAACTGAAGGATTTCCAAGTGACTAGCCCTGGGACTTCTCCAGAAGAGTATTTCTATGTCCTAGTACCTTTGATAATATCTACCAAGAGAGTCAAGTCTCTTCAGACCTGTGAAGTCCTTGGACTCTCAGCCAAAGAGCTAGACACTCTCTCAGCCTATTGCACTTACTCTACTCTTTCCTTGACCCTTTTTAGTATTTAATTTAGTTTAAGATAATTGGGGAAGGTGAGGAGAAATTTTGTTCAGGCTCTGAAGCTGACATAATGAAGGACCTCATGCCCTCCACTTTCCTAATATCCAATATCTATTAAACTATTCAATTGCAGTCAGATATTACAAAAGGGATTTATTCAAAGGAGCTTTGAGGGAGCTACTCTCTGAGGTACTGATCAGCCATCGCTAGTGCTGGTCAGGACCCCTCCCTCACTAGGTCAGCAGACTAGTCTTTCTGGCCGGTTTGTACATGAGAATTTGGGGGTACCCCTTCCATCATGATAGGGGAGACTTCCCTTAAACTCCCTATCACCTATTTACTACAGGGGAACCACATATTCTTGAGTTATACCCTTTGTATCACAGTCCAGGAAGAGTGTATGAAAGAGCACAGTAGGAATCACTCCACCTAGACTTCTACCTTTCATCAACTGACCTGCTCACAAATAGCCTCCTCTAGATCAGTGATGGGCAAACCTTTGAGCTTCATGTGTCAAAATTCCCCCCCAAAATGAGTATAACTCAGGTGGCATATCACTTCAAGAAAAAAAGAATAATTTTGTGATATTTATAGTTTAACAAAAATGTATAATTATAATATATTTATATATTACAATATATTTATATATTACATAATTGAAATATATTTATATATTACAATGCAATGTATTTAATAAATCAAAAACTAATTATTTAACTTACCTGCTTTGTGACTTCTTTGTTTGTCTATCAGTTGGTTTCTTTTGTTGGTCTTGATATTATTTAACTTGTATGGGGTGCTGTAAAGTAAGATAAGTGAGGAGGAGGGGAATTCTTTAACTAACCTGCCTATTAGTGACTTTTTTTGTTGCTGAATTTCATTGGCTAAATCTTCAATTGAAGGTTGATATTTTGTACACGTTGAGCCCAAGCAAGCACTACTAACTTCATCTGTCAATCCATTTCTTTTGTTGTTTTGATATTATTTAACGCTGAGAATAAGGTCTCACAAAAGTACATAGAGGGAAAAATTATGAGTAAAGCCATTGCTATATTTTTCAGGGTGCTAAAAGTGTGTGGTAATTGGTTTCAGGTACTCCTCCATTGCACATGGGTCAGAGCCCCACCTAGTCTTCCTCTGGCTCGGCCCTGCCCCTCCCCAACTGGCTGGTAAGGGATGAGGGGTTAAGGGAAGGGGGGGAATGGGGGTGGTGTTGGTAGTGGTGGGGTGCTACAAGAGCAGCAGCTGTTGCCCGCCAGCCTGCCTGCCCATGCACGTTCCTTCTAGGTGCTTGCTCCTCCTTCCTGCCCCTGCAGGAGCCCCATGTGCCCAAGCAGTCTGGCGTGTGCTGCTCACTCAACCCCCCCATCCCACACCCCGGCCAACATGTGGAGCAGCCCTCCCCTTGGCTGGGGTGGGGCATGGCCATGGCCATAGCTGTCAGCAAGGGGCTCCCTGGGCAGGCCTTGAGGTGCGCTGAGTCTGCATGTGACCACGTGACATCAAAAATGGCTATGCATGTCATGCGAGTCATAGGTTCGCCATCATGGCTCTAGACCAGAGGTCCCCAAACTTTTTACACAGGGGGCCAGTTCACTGTCCCTCAGACCATTGGAAGGTCAGACTATAAAAAACCTATGAACAAACCTGTATACCGCTGTCTGGGAGAGTGGAGGATGTAGTGCTGGCTGTGATGGGCCTGTCACACCTTGCACAGCCCCATCACTGCCACCACTGTATGGGGCAGCAGTATACACAGTGCGGAATCCCCTCCCCCAGATCTCTGCTCACCATGCTGACGTCTTCCATTGTGCAGCCACATAATCCTTTGCATGGTGCCTCATTCTCATTCAGTTACCCTAAGAACAAGGCTCCAGGCAAAGGATTATGTCCCTGGAAGTAGAACTATATGTGAGCAACACCACGCTTTGTGGCACCACATACAGTGTTTCTCTCACTGACCACCAATGAAAGAAGTGCCCCTTCTGGAAGTGCTGTGGGAGCTAGATAAATGGCTTCAGGGGGCCTCGTGTGGCCTGCAGGCTGTAGTTTGGGGACCCTCTGCTCTAGGCCAACAAACACCATTTCCAAGATAATCTTTATAATACAAATTGTCCAGATTAACAAAAGAGGGAATAGAATACTTAAATAATGTCATCACAGAAAAAGAAATTGAAAAGCCATCAATGAGAACTCCCTAGGAAAACATCCCTAGGGCCAGATAGTTTCACAAGTAAATTCTATCAAACATTTAAAGAACAATTAGTCACACTACTACATAAACCATTTGGGAAAATGGGCAGAAGCAATCCTACCTTTTTTTTTTTTAATGAAACAAAAATGGTATTGTTGGCTAAGCCAGGAAGAGCAAAAACAGAGAAAGAAAATAATAGGCCAATTTCATTAATGAATATAGATGCAAAAATTTTAACTAAGATACTGGCAAAGAGACTGCAGAAATATATCACAAGGATTAGTCACTATGACCAGGTGGGGTTTATACCAGGAATGCAGGACAAGTTTAATATTAGGGAAAATATCAGCATACATATTGGTAACAAAACTTGCAGAAATAACATGATTATCATAATAGATGCAGAAAAAGCCTTCAACAAAATACAATACCTATTCCTTTTAAAAACACTAGGAAACATAGGAATAAATGGTTCATTTCTTAAAATAATAAGTAGTATCTATCTAAAATGATCAGTAAGTATCATTTGCAATGGTGATAAGTTATAAACCTTCCTAATAAGTTGGGGTGAGGCAAGGATGCCTGTTACCATCACTATTATTTAATATTGTCTTGGAAATGCTAGCTTTAGGGTAGAAATTTGTGCTTTTGGTATCTTTTCCAAGATAGTATTCCCAGAGCAGTGGCTCTGTGTGGTGGCCAATGAGCATTGTTTCTTTGTCCTGATTAAAAATGTGTTTGAGAGAGACAGACAGACAGACAGACAGACAGACAGACAGCGACAGAGACAGAGAGAGAAAGAGTGAGAAAGAGAGAGAAAGAGAGAGAAAGAAAGAAAGATGTTAGTTTTAGCAATAAGAAAAGAGAAAGAAATTGAAGGAATTAAAACAGGCAACTAGGAAACTTAACTATCACTCCTTACAAATGATATGATGGTATACTTGGAGAATCCTAGAGGATCAACTAAAAAACTAGTTGAAATAACTAATAACTTTAGTAAAGTTGCAGGATATAAAATAAATTCACATAAATCATCAGTATTTCTATATATTACTAACAAAAACCAGCAGCAAGAGTTAGAAGGAGAAATTCCATTTAAAGTTACTCTAGACAACCCAAAATATCTGGGAATCTACTTGCCAAATGTAAGGGAAAATGATAAACTGTATGGGAAACTGAAAAGGTGGGTGATAGACTGCATCCAAATTTCCTTACTTTGTAACTGCTGTTCAAGTAATCTGACTGCGTTTGAACTGAATAGAGTGTATCCAGCTGAACTCTGGTAAAAAACTCCTTGGAGGCAGATTACAAAAAAACAAACCTTATTTATTATGTTAAGGGTTTTAAAGAAAGAAAGGATAGTAATAAGGGTTTTCAGAATAGGGTTCCCTAACTTCTAACAGGGGTACTAAGCTGTTTCCCACTCCTCTCTAGGCTTCATGGCCTTTCTTCTTATCTAGAGTAAACTTGAAACCTTCCCATCCTCCTTATTCTATCTTAAATTCCCAACTATCTGATCTAGCCTACTTCTAAATACCCTTATCAATGAACTTATATGTTGTCTCCAAGGTGGGCCCTGGTGGGCCCAAATGGGCTTTTGGCCCAACTTGGGCCAAGAGTCTGTCTTCACATGGTCAGGTTCACAAAGATTAGGAAAGAAAGATCTTCTTTGCTTCTTTCTCAGTTGGTAATACCTCTCTGATCACAGCCATCCAGTCACTAAATGTTGATACTGGTATATCCAAATTGGCACAGGGAATGAATGGCAAGAGCTCCAGAGGAAAAACCTCCTCCTAAGCCAAGCTCCAGTGGGTCAGAGCACTCAGCAAAGACAGTTGGCTCAAAAAACCCCCAAACATCCACAGAACTCTGCCTTACAACCCCCACTGCGTGCAAATTCCAAAGCAAGAGACAGCTTTCCAGAACTTAACTTTTTGGAACAAACCCCTAAATCTTATCTTAATACAAGGCAAACACAGGAATTATATGAACATAATTATAAAATGCTTTTCACCCAAATAAAGTCAAATCTAAACAGCTAGAAAAATATTAGTTGCTCATGGATAGGTGGAGCGAATATAATAAAAATGACAATTCTACTTAAATTTATTTACTTATTCAATGCCATACCAAATCACCAAAAATTTATTTTGTAGAACTAGAAAAAATTAATAACAAAATTCATCTGGGAGAATAAAAGGACAAGAATATCAAGGAAACTATTGAAAAAATATGTGAAGGAAATGAATATTAGTACCAGCACTAGTACTAGCAGTACCAGATCTCAAACTGTACTAAAAAGTAGCAATCATCAAAACAGTCTGGTACTGGCTAAGAAATAGAATGGTAGAACAATGGGGTAGAATAGATTCACAATATGAAGGGGTAAATGAATTTAGCAATCTAGTATTTGATAAACTCAAAGACCCCATCCTCTGGAATAAGAACTCACTATTGAACAACAACTGCTTGACCCTTCTATTCCTATACTTTCTAGTGTTTTCAATAAAAATGAGTGTTGTGTTTTGTCAAAGGCTTTTTCTGCATCTATTGAGATAATCATGTGATTTCTGTTGGTTTGGTTGCTGATATGATCAATTATGTGGATGTTTTTCCTAATATTAAACCATCTTTGCTTTCCTGGTATAAATTCTACCTGATCATAGTGAATTATCCTTGTGATCACTTGCTGGAGTCTTTTTGCTAGTATTCTATTTAAGATTTTTGTAACTCTGTTCACTAAGGAGCTTGGTCTATAGTTTTCTTTCTCTATTTTTGGTCTGCCTGGTTTTGGAATCAGTACCATATGCAAAAACTGCTTTGAATACAGTATTGCAGAAGCTAGGTATAGACTAGTCACATCCTAAAATTGATATACAATTTAGATATAAAGAGTGATTCCTTAACTAATTTAGGGGAACACAGAATAGTTTACCTGGCAGATCTTTGGGGAAGTGTAAAGATAATTTTAGTATTGTGACTTAAAATCTAAATTAATTGGTCTCCAGGGAAAATCCCAAATAATAAAATACCGAAGTCAGCTGGAAATTATGGTGATTTTAATTAATATAGAGAGAAGGAATTAAGGAGAAGAGAGAGGGAGAGGAAAGAGTTAATTTAAACTTCTCTGGCTCAGGCTGAGCCAGGGAGGAGTTAAAGGTCTTGGCCAAAGGGGCCTCCCTGAGCCCAAGGGAAAAGGAAGTTAGTCTTATCACTCACCATGAGACTGTCTCAAGGAAGCTGTCTGAGTGAGCTCCTCCAAGCTGAGTTTCAGAATCGAACTGGCGCCCAGCTGCTCACAGGAAGTGATCAGACAGATCCAACTTTCTGAGGAAAGTGTTCCCAATCAAGATCTCTCCCAGAGACAGCAAGGGAACCAAATCTATAGACCTTTCACCCTTGTTTCTCCTCTAAACTTTTACATCTACCAATCACATCAAAGGCTTTCTCCAGGACTGCCCATACTTTTAGTTCTCACCTTTTTTGATTAGATTTTTATCTTTTGAGCTACTTCACACTTCTTTGTTAAGTTCACCTTTTGTTAGTTACTTGACCTTTTTGTGATTAATTTAACCATTATAGTTACTTAACACCTTTTTGTATTAAGATCTAAAAATAGACTTAGCTTAAGGTTTAGCTTTACTATAAGGTGAAAACTAAGTACCTTCATTGTTCAATCAGGAGATTACAATTTTATCTTCCCTTAAAGTAAGGTTTAAGTAGGGTGGAGTAATTTAAAGTTCCCAAGACATTCCTGATCAAGTATCTCCATTGTTACATTCAAGAAATAGCTAAATCAAATCTTCTTTTTTTATTTCATAAGCCACTTTTTATTAAACATGTAAAAATATCTGTTTTATAAGCTCAAAAATCAGACTAACAAAGTATACCTAGGATAACTTTTGATGACATAAAAAAAAAAAACCCTCAGTATCTGCACAACTTGAATTACATTCAATGTCTGTATAAACTACATAGGACCTTCTAGGAAGTCAATATTTTTAAATTTTCACAAGTTAAAGTAAAATTATCCTCAGTAAATACATGATATGGTTTCAAAACAAAGGCAATGATTTTTTTTTAAAGTAGGTGTAGCATCCCAAGCATATTCACATCTATGAAATATAAATGATTGTATGGTTACTGTGTCTTCAGACACAAGGTTATACTCGGATGTTTGTGAATGAAATCTTGACCTGGCCATGCGGCCTGTTGCCCAAGACAAACTCATTAACATTTTGGCTCGGAGTACTAGGAGAAAGCGGAGAAAGTGCGGGTTGCAATCTACACGCCCAAAGGTGTTCCCTCTACATTGCCACCCAATCTTAATTGTCTATGCTCTGTGATGTGATTGCTACGTGATTGGAAACACCTCCTTGCTTCCTCAACAAAAAAAGCAAAGGCAACCTTATGATAGATCCTTCTGAACTTCCTCTTGGATCTTCAATCTGTTCTAGGAATCTCTCTGTTTCTCTCTCTCTCTCTCTAAAACCTCTCCTCCCCCGAGGCTATGGCCCTTGTCGGCTTACATTCTCTACCTTAAGCTTATCCTTTACCTCGTATTCCATTGATCCTCATATTTTCCTCTCAGGGGAAAATCATAGGGGTTGCCCGCCCTATTCAATCACTGACTTGTCCCGTGTCTGTCATTCTTTACCCTGGTTCCCCGATTCCCTACTTCTCCTCGGGTCCCTATCACAAAGGACAGCCCCCTACTTGTAGACCCGCTTATCGGACTCTACAGTAGGATATGGAAAGATTCCAAGGTCTAAGCTATATTGTTTATTGGTTTGGGGCTCAATACAGTACCAAATGAATTTCTATTAGTAATTTTCAATTTCTTATACACTTATGTATACTTTAAGAGCTATCTTCAATTTTGAAAAAGCTAAATATGTAAGCTTGTTTCAATTACTAAGTAATTGTATTTTTTATTTACAGTCTGACCTAAAAATAGCTGGTACTTATATATCAGCTTTTCAACTTGCTACTCTTAAGTTATGAAATACAAAAAATTAAATCCCTGAAGTGTCTTGTCATACATACAAAACACATGATCTACTTTATATGGCTAATTAAATGAGTAACTCATACAACCCAGAATTCTCAAGATAATTTACTGTCTATTAAGAGTTGTCTTAAAATTTCTTTATTTTTTTAAAGCAGGCAAGTGATAGAACTGATCACACAATGGAATAGCTCAAAAATTTCAGACCACTCAACTCTACCAAACTAAAACAAATTATACACAGAAATTTTTGTGATATTGTTTCTTCAAACTTTTAATTTATCCAAATCCTGCCCAGGCATTTTCAGGAGATAGATTTCAACATCTGGCCATGTGAAACTAACATTCATAAGTCTAAAGTCAAGTAGATGCATACTGTGATGATTATTCATTCATTTAAGAAGAAAAATAACCACAATGTTTTAATCAATCTATTTTTCAGTATTCTTCCAAAATAAAAATATTTTACTATCCTTTTGTATTAGCCTGATATGTGATCAGAGGTAGATTCCAGATTAATAAAAAAGATATCTGCAGATTGTAATGTGAACTAGAAAAGACACATATTGTAATTATATGCCCTCCTAGGTTTCTGTTCATTCCCTATATGATAGAGATTAGACAACTGTCAAATACCCCTTAACATTAAAAGAGGGATATGTACACCCTGGATTTTAAAGAGTGAAACTAAAATTTTCCCCACATAATATTTTCCTGAAATATATTCAAAAATTTTCTGAAAAAAGTTTAAGTTTCCCAATGTGTGTGTCTTTCTTAAAAGAGCTCAAAGTGCTTTCTTTACCAACCTGTTTTTAATCCTTTTACATCACTATGAAAAGGGTAGGCAACACATCATTTTAATTTTATAAATGAAGTAAAGCAAAGAATAAAAAATAACCAGAGATGTAGGAAGTCACAAGATGCACTAGAGAATAGGTCGGCAAGTTAAGAAATGCAGATTAAGAATCCCAATCTACTTGATTATTGTTTCAGTGCTTGAAAATTGTTACTAAATATCATAAATGTGCAAGTGAAGAAGGGTCAAGATCATAGGATACCATAGGAGTTATATAATATCAGCTTACAGATCAAGTAATGCTTTAAGCACATAAGCACATAACAAATTGACATCATTGAAAACAAAGTCTGCAAACAGTAGAAGAAAGACTACACAGTCTCTGTTCTCTAAAGACAACTTTCTCTTTTGGTCATTTTCCAATGTCAAAGATGCCACTGAGATCATGACATTATTCCTGTGTCAAATTTTTCACATGGACTTTCTACAAAGCACCTCTTGTTAATGGTATGTATTGTTAGGCAGTTGGCATGGTGACATCATTAGAGTTCTTCTTAATAAAATCAATGGAAGAGGCCCTCTCAATTTAATCATGGGGTAGAGAAGGCATTAGATGGCTCAAAAAAGAGCAAGACATTGGGAAAAATGAGAATCTAATTTAAAATTTGGTACATGTTCAGTAACAGGATCTTGACTTTTTTTTTAAACATTATTTTATTTGGTCATTTCTGAGAATTATTCATTGGAGACAAAGATCATTTTCTCCCCCCACCCCCCACCTAACCCATAGCTGATGCACAATTCCACTGGGTATCACAAGTATTCTTGATTCGAACCCATTTCCATTTTGTTGGTATTTGCATCAGAGTGTTCATTTGGAGTCTCTTCTCAGTCATATCCCCTCAACCCCTGTAGTCAAGCAGTTGCTTTTCCTTGGTGTTTTTACTCCCACAGTTTGTCCTCTGCTTGTGGATAGTGTTTTTTCTCCATGATCCCTGCAGATTTTTCAGGGACATTGCATTGACACTAATGGAGAAGTCCACTACGTTTGATTGTACCACAGTGTTTCAGTCTCTGTGTACGATGTTTTCCTGGTTCTGCTCCTTTCTCTCTGCATCACTTCCTGGAGGTTGTTCCAGTCTCCATGGAATTCCTCCACTTTATTATTCCTTTGAGCACGATAGTATTCCATCACCAACATATACCACAATTTGTTCAGCCATTCTCCAATTGAAGGGCATCCCCTCGTTTTCCAATTTTTTGCCACCACAAAGAGTGCAGCTATAAATATTCTTGTACAAGTCTTTTTCCTTATGATCTCTTTGGGGTACAAACCCAACAGTGCTATGGCTGGATCATAGGGCAGACAGTCTTTTATCGCCCTTTGGGCATAGTTCCAAATTGCCATCCAGAATGGTTGGATCAGTTCACAACCCCACCAGCAGTGCATTAGTGTCCCTATTTTGCCACATCCCTCCAGTATTCATTACTTTCCTTTGCTGTCATGTTAACCAATCTGCTGGGTGTGAGGTGATACCTCAGAGTTGTTTTGATTTGCATCTCTCTGATTATAAGAGATTTAGAACACTTTCTCATGTGCCTATTAATAGTTTTGATTTCTTTATCTGAAAACTGCCTATTCATGTCCCTTGCCCATTTATCAATTGGAGAATGGCTTGATTTTTTTGTACAATTGATTTAGCTCTTTGTAGATTTAAGTAATTAAACCTTGGTCAGAGGTTTGTTTCCCAATTTGTTGCTTCCCTTCTGATTTTGGTTACATTGGTTTTGTTTGTACAAAATCTTTTTAATTTGATGTAATCAAAAATATTTATTTTGCATTTTGTGCCTCTTTCTAAGTCTTGCTTGGTTTTAAAATCTTTCCCTTCCCAAAGGTCTGACATGTATACTATTCTGTGTTCGCCTAATTTTCTTATAGTTTCCTTCTTCATATTCAAGTCATTCACCCATTTTGAATTTATCTTGGTGTACGGTGTGAGGTGTTGATCTAAACCTAATCTTTCTCACACTGTCTTCCAATTTTCCCAGCAGTTTTTATGAAATAGTGGATTTTTGTCCCAAAAGCTGGGATCTTTGGGTTTGTCATATACTGTCTTGCTGAGGTCACTTACCCCGAGTCTATTCTACTGATCCTCCTTTCTGTCTCTTAGCCAGTGCAAAATTGTTTTGATGACTGCTGCTTTATAATATAGTCTGAGATCTGGGAATGCAAGGCCCCCTTCCTTTGTATTTTTTTTTCATTATTTCCCTAGATATCCTTGATCCTTTGTTCTTCCAAATGAACTTTGTTATGGATTTTTCTAAATCAGTAAAAAAAAATTTTGGAAGTTCAATGGGTATGGCACTAAATAGATAAATAAATTGGGTAGGATGGTCTTTTTTATTATATTGGCTCGTCCTATCCATGAGCAGTTAATGTTTTTCCAATTGTTCAAGTCTAGTTTTAGTTGTGTGGAGAGTGTTTTGTAGTTGTGTTCATATAGTTCCTGTGTTTGTCTCAGGAGATAGATTCCTAAGTATTTTATTTTGTCTAAGGTGATTTTGAATTGGATTTCTCTTTCTAGTTCTTGCTGATGAACTGTATTGGAAATCTATAGAAATGCTGAAGACTTATGAGGGTTTATTTTGTATCCTGCAACTTTGCTAAAGTTGTTGATTTTTTTGATTAGCTTTTTGTTTGAATCTCTAGGATTCTTTAAGTAGACCATCATGTCATCCACAAAGAGTGATAACTTGGTCTCCTCCTTGCCTATTTTAATGCCGTCAATTTCTTTTTCTTCTGTAATTGCTACTGCTAGTGTTTCTAGTACAATGTCAAATAATAGAGGTGATAATGGGCATCCTTGTTTCACTCCTGATCTTATTGGGAATGCATCTAGTTTATCCCCATTACAGATGATATTAGCTGATGGTTTTAGATATATACTGTTTATTATTTTTAGGGATGACCCTTCTATTCCAATGCTTTCTAGTGTTTTTAATAGGAATGGATGTTGTATTTTATCAAAGGCTTTTTCTGTGTCTATTGAGATAATCATGTGATTTTTGTTGGTTTGCTTGTTGATGTGGTCAATTATGTGGTTGGTTTTCCTAATATTGAACCAGCCCTGTATTCCTGGTATAAATCCTACTTTATCATGGTGAATGACTCTTCTCATCACTTCCTGGAGTCTTTTTGCTAGTATCCTATTTAAGATTTTTGCATCTATATTCATTAGGGAGATTGGTCTATAATTTTCTTTCTCTGTTTTTGGCCTGCCTGGCTTTGGAATCAGTACCATGTTTGTGTCATAAAAGGAATTTGGTAGAACTCCCTCTTTGCTTATTATGTCAAATAGTTTGTATAGTATTGGGATTAACTGTTCTTTGAATGTTTGATAGAATTCACTTGTGAATCCATCAGGTCCTGGGGATTTTTTCTTAGGGAGTTCTTTGATAGCCTGTTGGATTTCTTTTTCTGATATGGGATTATTTAAGAATTCTATTTCTTCTTCTGTTAGTCTAGGCAATTTATATTTTTGTAAATATTCATCCATATCACCTAGGTTGGTATATTTATTGCCATATAATTGGGCAAAGTAGTTTTTAATGATTGCCTTAATTTCCTCTTCATTGGAGGTGAGGTCCCCCTTTTCATCTTTGATGCTGTTAATTTGCCTTTCTTCTTTCCTTTTTTTAATTAGAGATTGACCAGTACTTTGTCTATTTTGTCTGTTTTTTCAAAGACCAGCTTCTAGTCTTGTTTATTAGTTTAATAGTTCTATCACTTTCAATTTTATTAATTTCTCCCTTAATTTTTAGGATCTATAGTTGGGTTTTCTTCTGGGGGGGTTAATTTGTTCGCTCTCAAGTTTTTTGATTTGCATTTCCAATTGATTGATCTCTGCCCTCCCTAATTTGTTAATATATGCACTCAAGGATATAAATTTTCCTCTGAGTACTGCTTTGGTTGCATCCCATAAGGTTTGAAAGAATGTCTCACCATTGTCATTTTCCTTAATGAAATTAATTATTTCAATGATTTCTTCTCTAACTAACCAATTTTTGAGTATCATATTATTTAATTTCCAATTAATTTTTGATTTGGCTCTCCATGTACCCTTCATGATCAATATTTTTATTGCCTTATGATCTGAAAAGGTTGCATTTATTATTTCTGCTTTTCTGCATTTGAATGCCATGTTTCTGTGACCTAGTGTATGATCTATCTTTGTGAATGTGCCGTGTGGTGCTGAAAAGAAGGTGTATTCCTTTTTGTCCCTTGCAACTCCTGCCTTCTTTCTATCAGTTGAGGCCCAAAAGGTCTTACTCCATTCTTTAATTCTAACCTTGTGAGTATCAACCTGCCTCACATGTGTTTCTTGAAGAGAACATATGGCAGGGTTTGGCGTTATAATCCAATCTGCTATTTGTCTACATTTTATGGGTGAGTTCATCGCATTCACATTCAAAGTTATGATTGTCACTTGTGGATTCCCTGGCATTTTGATATCTTCCCCTAATTCTGACCTTTCTTCTTTAGCTATAACCTTTTGAACCAGTGATTTACTTTAGGTCAGTCCCCCTAGTCCCCTCCCTTGATATGTTTCCCTTTCTGGCCCCTCTCTTTTTATGTTCCCTTCTCTCCCCCCTCTTCTTCCCCCCTTTTTATACTCCCTCCCCCCTCCTTAATTTTCCTTTCTCTCTTATCCTGTTGGATAAGATAGAATTCAGGATCCCAATGGATCTAGATATTCTTCCCTCTCAGAGTTGATTTCACTGAGAGTAAGGTTTAAGTAATACCACTTTGCACTCTCTTCCTCTCCTTCTCATATGAGAATTCTTCCCCTCCCCTTACCATGTGTATCTTTATGTGGGAAAGATTATTGTATTTAGTTTCCCCCTCTCCCCTCTATTTCTTGAAGTAAATCTTCGTATCATCAATGATTCCCCCTCCCTTTTTCTTTCTTCCCCCCTTTCACCAAATCTTCTTGATGCCCCAATCTTTCCCTATGCATGATTCTTATAATTACTCTTATGATGCATACAATTTTGGGAGTTACTGTTACAAGGGAATCACTTTAAAAGACTGATATATATTAATTTAAGGTCGCCAAGGAATCAGCTATGTAATTCCTAATTGAAAAACTCAAGTCAGCCATCAGCCTTTTTTGGAGTTTAATTACAATAGGAGCAAGAAAGGAATTAGAGATATATATATAGAGAGAAAGGGGAGAGAAGGGAATAGGGCTTAAATACCCCTTCTGTTTAGGCTGGGCCAAAAGGCCCAAGCCCTTAGATAGCTGGGGCAAAGAAAAGAGATCAGTCCCTATTACTCACGTGTCCAAAATGGAGAAACAGTCTCAGAGGCCCCCACCTTCAGCTTCCTTCAGAGCAAGCTTCCTCAGAGCCCAGGAACCACACCGACCAAAAACTCCACCCCTTCCAGTCTCCAGACCCACCTATCTTTAAGGACACCATCCAAGTTGCCTCCCCTCAGTCCTCACATCTACCAATCACTCTTCATCAATTTCCCTGTCAATGGAGGCTCTCGCTTAACCCAGGACCGCCCAGAGGTTTCTGGCTTTTGCACATGTCTGTTGAAGGTCATATTTTTCAAATGATTAAATCTTTACTCCTTTGTTACAGCCCTTTCTAAATCCTGTTAACTTGAGTATGGTAGAGATTGGAATAATTAAATTTTGATCTAGGCTGCAGCCCTTACTCAATCCTATTAGGACTGAATAGGGTGGAGATTTATTCCAAGTATCTCCATTGTATCAATTCTAAAATCAATCAAGACTCAAAGAAATTCCTGTTCTATGCTTAAGCATAGGTCAAAGTCCTTTCCATTGTTCAGCAAAATGTTTCTGTCCTAAAGTAATCTTAAGAGGGAAGAGAAGGAACCTCCCATGCCAATGGGATTCCCATTCCAATAGACTATCAGTAAGAAATTTTCCAAGTATGAAATATCCCAATGGTGAAATTTCCAACATTTATAAGTCTAAGGAATTTTGAGGTTTACATTACACAATACATTTCCCCCACATATTAATATACATAATTTGATATAAATGTAGTCCTTATAGAAGAGAGTTTGACTTAACGAAAAAGATAACATTTTTCTCCCTTTCCCTTTCTTTCATATTTACCTTTTCATGTTTCTCTTGCTTTCTGTGATTGGATATCAAATTTTCCACTAAGTTCTGGTCTTTTCTTAGCAAATACTTGGAAATCTTCTATTTTGTTGAATGCCCATACTTTCCCCTGGAAGTATATAGTCAGTTTTGATGGGTAGTTGATTCTTGGTTGGAAACCCAGCTCTCTTGCCTTTCTAAATATCATGTTCCATGCTTTGCGGTCTCTTAGCGTGTTAGCTGCTAAGTCATGTGTGATCCTTATGGGAGCCCCTCTATATCTGAAGCTCCTCTTCTTGGCTTCTTGTAAGATTTTCTCCTTATCTTGGAAGCACTTGAATTTGGCAATTACATTCCTGGGCGTTGTCTTTTGGGGATTTAGTGTAGAGGGTGTTCTATGAACCCTTTCTTTTTCTATTTTGCCCCCTTGCTCGAGAACATTGGGGCAATTCTCTTCTATAATTTCCTTTAGTATGGCATAGAGGTTTTTGTTTATCTCTGGTTTTTCGGGCAGACCAATGATTCTCAAGTTGTCTCTCCTTCCTCTCTTTTCCTGGTCTGTCACCTTGTTAGTGAAATATTTTGTTTTCTTCTAATTCATTAATTTTTTGGGCTTTGCTTTATTAATTCTTGCTGTTTTGCAAGATCACTGTCTTCCAGTTGCTTATTTCTGTTCTTTAGGGACGGGATTTGTTTTTCAGCTTGGTCTCCCCTTTTGTTAGAGATTTCCAGCTCTTTCTCCAATTGTGAGGTCTTGTCTATCATACTTCTGACCTCTTTCTGTTTGTTTGTTTGTTTTTTTTTTTACCATTTTTTCTTTCCAGAAGGTTTCCATCTTTTGGATAAACTCCAATTTGAATTCTTCCAGAGCTTGTGGATAATTTCCATTTTGGGGGGCATGTTTTGATTTTGTTTGAATTTCATCCTCTTTCTCTTCTTTTCCTTGGGTACTCCTACCATAAAGTTTTCAATAGTTACTTTCCCCCCTTTCTTCTTGGAGGCTTGATTTTGGGCCATGTGAGCCATCCCTTCAGTGGTTATTTTCTCCTTTCCTTTTTGGTCCAAGGTCTGGGTGATATGGGCAGGTTTTCTGTGGATTTAGGTTGCCTCAGACTAGTTCTTCCCAGCCTCTGCTGTTTGTTTGGGTGCCCACCCTTGTGCTCAGCGTGCCCCCGTGTTCTGTGATTTCTTCTCACTGGTGAGCAGGAATCTCCTGTAAAACCACTCTGAGGGGTGGATCTCTGGTATTCCCTGTCAGTTTCCAGGGAGCCTGGCGTGCCCCCCCCCCACTACAGTGAGGGGCAATGCTTTGGCCTTAGGTGGTTTTTACAGACTCTCGAGACTCCTCACTGTTCGCAGTTTGCAGGGGCCCCGCCATCTGTGCACTCTGCAGTACGCAGGGTTCTCCCATGAAACTGTCCTGAGAGGTTGTTTCCTAGCAGTCTTTATATCCCAAGGACCCTGGTGTGCCCCCCCAGACAGAGACGTTCCTCACTTACTCGCTGTCCCGGTGAGCGCTCTGATCCCCTACTCTGGTTTGGTGGGGGATGTGGTGGGCGGGGGAAGAGTGGCTCAGTTCACGTTTTTGTGCAAGCTTTTCCTCCTTCTTATAGTGTGGCAATGTTCAAATTCCACGTACCTTTGTTTCTGTGGGGTACTGGAGAGTCCCTCCATTCTTCCAAAGATGATTATTATGCTCTTTTGAGGTAGTCTATTTCATTCGGTGCCGGGGAGAGGAAGAAATTCGTGTTTAGATTGCAGCCATGTTTACCCAGAAGTCCTTGACTTTTTTTAAACCTAAGGGCACTGTACAAAGTAGGTGCTTTGAATATTTGTCAAATGATGAAATCAAACAATGGTTATTAAATGTGTCAAGGCAAAAATCCAACTGATTTGTAAAAGTATAAGAAAAGCTAAACTGAAAAAAAGCTAAATATCACATAACATTAAGGCCAATTTACATTTTAATAACTTATGAAAAACTTGGCACCCTAAATGGCTAGAATGAAGATACGGTAATTCCATGAGTGCAAAACATGAAACTCTGAACAATGGCATAAGGCACTATATCAAACTGACCCTACCAGTCAAACTTTCTTAAATCCAAAGAATGTGGAAACAGGGGAGGGAAAAACCAGCATGTACATACATACACATATATACATATAAAAATAAGCACATGTACATGGACACGATAACTGTTGCTTAGAGTTTTTTACATCCTTTTTGCTGGTTTAGCAGTTAATTGTTTCTCTCTTTCAAATTCTTTTTCTCGTTGTTGTTCCTGCTCCAATTCTTCTTTCTGTCTCTTCTGTTAGAGCTTTAGAGCTCTTATTTTAAATTTTGAGATCTTTTCATGAAGCATCAGCATCTCTTTTCTTATATTCACTAACTTGTGATAGAATTTAGCTTCTGTAAACAAAGCATTAATATCCAAAATAGAATGGCATTCTTTGAATTCTGAAATCTCTTGCTCTAGTATATATAGTAGTACCACTTGGTTGTGAGTTCCTGGAGGCCTTGCTTTGATCTCTCCAAGTCTGGTAAATAATGAGAGAGTAATCCTTGTGCTAGTTGTTCCAGAGCTTTATTTTCAACTGTTAAGTCTTCCATTAACCCTTCATCTGGAGAAGCATCGCCAGAACTCACTGTGGGCGGCCCCAAGCCCAGACCAAGGGACCGCAGCTCCGGCGGGGCTTGGTCCTGTGGCGGCAGTTGCTGCTGCCCAGAGAAACTCATGATTCTCGGGGAGCAGAAAGGAGGAAGCTCAGGCCTGGAGAACCAGGGAGGAAAGGAGAGAGGGGGAAGTGTCAATTCTAGACTTGTGGGTGACTGCCGAAGGCACCCCACTCTATATCCCTCTTCCCAGCCCGGACACTAAATCAAATCTTCTAAAGTACTGTCTGAGTAGGGTGGAGTAGTTTTAAAATTCACAGAAGGGAAGAATTTATGACCAAACAAGAGATAGAGAGTATTATAAGATGCAAAATGAATAATTTTTATTATATTAAATTAAGATTTTGTACAAACAAAGCTAGTATAACCAAGGTTAGAAGGAAAACAACAAACTGGGAAAAATTTTATAAGAAATTTCTCTGATAAAGGCCTAATTTCTCAAACTTATATAATAAAGTCAAATTTGTAAGAATACAAGCCATTCCCTGCTGGGAGCTGTCAGGCCATGCTGTCTTTACATGGTCACTCATGGAAGCCAGGAAGTCACAAAGTGACTCCTTGACAGGATGAAATCACCCACTCAGCCCCCTCTGTATGACCTCTCTCATCAATATACCTTACTAATGGAATTGACATGACTATTGTCCTCTCCCTAGTCTCTGAAAAAGTAATATAAGAGCAAAATGCTTGCATGATATTCCCCCAAAATATCACCGAAAGACCAGACTCACAAAACTAAGCCCAAATGACCATCATGCATGGGTTAACTTTTGCTTAGGTATATAATTCCCAGCAAAAGCTGTACCCACAAGCCATGCCCAGATATCCCTTACTCCCATGCTCTGAAACTTATTCTCTGAAGCCAGTATATAAATCATTAATAAGGAAAGGCCCATACAAAATGCTTTGGCACACCATGCTTCATCCTGCCTCAGTAACTCGATTTTACCAAGCAAAACTCTCCTTGAAAAACTCCCTAACAAACCCTGAGAAATGATCAGCCTAATATTAAATTTGAATTGTGTTTTCATCACCCCTTTGATCTCTCAAATGCACTGCTCTGATTGTTAGTTGTCTTCAGGATTTTTGATTGATTATCTATATTTATTAAAGGTAATAACTGATTTTCCTTGATTGTCCATAAGCTCAAGCTCCTCACAGGTTAATGAGAAAATTAAGTCACCTGTGAAAAAATCATTTATCTTGTGTAAAACCTTTGTGTCTCCTGCCAGAATCAATAGTTACAATATGAGAGTATAGAATGATCTCAGAATGCTAATCAAATGATTTGTTTAAAGTTAATGTATCACTTTATCCAATTATCTTTATTTGAACATGTATGTTGAATAATGTAGCTGTGTGCTAAGAAAATGGGTATAAAATAAAGGCTAAACCTGGGCATGGCGAAACAGCCATTTCATGCCGAGCTTTGCCCCAGGCAGATACACACATACAGCTGCCTTCTGTCTCTCATTTCCACTTAGCCACTCCACCTGCCGAGGACCCCCTGTAGCTGTGGGTTCAGCTTTATCCGAGACCGCACCAATTCCCCAACTGACAAATTGCCAAAGGATATGAACAAGCTGATAAAAAAGGGGAAATGACCTACTTATACAAAAATATTTATAGCAGCTCTTTTTGTGGTGGCAAAGAAATGGAAATTGAGAGGATGTCCATCAATTGGGGAATGGCTGAACAATTTTTGTACATGGCGATGGAATACTTTTGTGCTATAAGAAATGATAAGCAAGATGATTTCAGAAAAATCTGGGAAGATCTGTAGGAACTGATGCAGAGTGAAATAAGCAGAATTGGGAAAACACTGTACACAGTAACAGCAATATTATATGATAGTTATCTATGAAAACTTGGATATTGTCAGTAATGCAATGATCTGGGACAATTCTGAAAGGCTTATGATGGAAAATGCTATCCATTGCCAGAGAAAGAACTGTTGGAGTCGTCTTTCATATTAGTGTACTTATGGTTTTATTTTGGGGTTCTGATTATGTTTGAGTGTGCTCTTATAGCAATGATCAATATGGAAGTGTGTTTTGCAGGACAATTAAAAAACTAAAAATGAAAATGAAAAAAATAAGCACAATGGAATCTTGGATTATATACATGTTTCAGGTAAATTGTGTGATTCAGTCGGCTCTAGAGAATCATATGTGGAAGCCTATTTCCTTTACATATCTTCAACAAGGAGACCTTCAATGTATGCAAAAGCTATTCTTTTTTTAACCTGTCATTCTTTTCTCCTTCTTCAACCTTATTATTTATATATTTTTAACATTTTGTTTCAGCAAAATTCTGCCTTCTCACCTCCCTCCCTAACATACCCTCCAAACTCCTGCACAGCAGAGAGCAAAAGAAAAATAAAACCATTAAAAACACACAGACATTAAAGACATATTTACAATTTGTCAGGTCCAAAACCAATTTGTCTAATTCTCCATTCTGGGTACTTCATTTCTCTACTGGGAAATGGGTAGCATGCTTCATTAATAGCCCTCTGGAATCACAGCTGTTCATCATGCTGTTAACTCTGCAACAATTCATATAAGTCTTCCTAGGTTTCTCTGATACCTTCCCCTTCATCATTTCTTATGTAGCACAATAATATTATGTTGCATTTATATACCATAACTTGTTTATCTGTTTCTTGATTTACGGACACTCCCATAAATTCCCAGTCTTTGCCATCACAAAAAAAGAGCTGCTACAAATGTTTTTGTACATGTGGGTTGGAGCCATGAACACCAAAGTATGAAAGTTGGACTTTATTCTGCAAGCAACAGAGAGTCATTGAAACTTTTTAAGTTAGAGGGTGACAGCAAATTGTTGTGTGTAACACATGGTTTTCATAAGATCAATGTAAGATCAATATGGCCATGTGTGTAGTGTGAATCTGAAGAGGGATATTACAAAGACAGAGACTAGTTAGAAGTCTGCTGCTACGATTGCTATATTAATAGGGTGATGATCACATCTAGGGTAGTCAGGGAAAAATGAAAAAGGAGAAATGGAGGTGACTTGGAAATGGACTGTGTAAGATGACCAAGGTTTTGAACTTGAGTGACTTGAAGAATGATGCAACCATTGCTCAAAATAAGAAAGCTCAGAAAAGAGATGGTTTATAGGAAGAAAATAATAAATTCAGTTTTGTATAAGTTGACTTTGAGATGATAGATATTCTCAGGTAGGTCTAAATGAAGCCAGTCCAGTCAGTCAGGCTCAGGGTTAGAATGTAGTGAGGCACTTATGAATCATAAAATGCAATAAGAGGGGGCAGCTGGGTCACTCAGTGGATTGAAAGTCAGGCCTAGAGATGGGAGGTCCTAGGTTAAAATCTGACCTCAGACACCTCCCAGCTGTGTGACCCTGGGCAAGTCACTTAACCCCCATTGCCTAGCCCTTGCCGCTCTTCTGCCTTGGAACCCATACACAGTAATGATTCCAAGAAGGAAGGTCCGGGTTTAAAAAAAATGTAATAAGAAATAACTTTTCTAGTGACAAAGCATAAAAATGATACAATCCCTAAGGTTTAGAGGGATACTAATTCAGATAAAACTGCTACTCTCATCACTCTGCACATTCATCATGGCATTTAGTCACAGGATAGCTCAGAAAGGTATTCCATTAGGGCAGCAGGAATTCTACTAAAGCTTCTGACATCAACTCCCTATTTATTGGACCGTTTATGTCTCAGGAGGCAAATAAGCCAAATTGTCTTTCCCCTCTTAAAGGATCAGCCTAGCCTACAGAACATAGGGGCCACTCTTAACACATCCCACTTTTGGTGACAAAGTCCTCAAATTTATTCTAACCTTTTTCACAACTAAAATATTCTTTAAAAACTCTAAACTTGTAAACAGCATTGGAAGAGGAGCTTAATACAAATAATAAAAAGATAAAAGCAATTTAAAAGAGCTTTGAAAAAATATAGTCTAAATAGTGAGGGGAATCCCAGGGCAGCTCAGGTAGATTTCCTGATATAATGACAACCACAATGACCAGGAATAATACCAGGAACATCAGTAGTAGAGACGACAGTGCAATGACAATACCTCCACTGCTATCACTGGTTCCTAGTGCAGGTATGGGTCACTGTATCAGGGCAGCTAAGAAGCCTCAGATCTCATGCATGCAACCTATCCTGGGACCTGAGGCGATACCAAAATTCGCCCACCTACTCAGTGTTTCCTTTACCACCAACCAAAACTTCCCTGTCTCTAAATGCTTCATTAGGGTGTTGATACCAAATTTTGGCTCCTTTAGAGATTTCTACTGAGGAGCTACCCTTCTCTTATGGTGAGATTAAATGAAGACTCTGCCTCGCCTTTATCCAAAGACTCATGATTACCACCAACTCAACAAAAGACCCCCCATTTTCCAGGGTATTCCCCACTTTTCCAATTCATGTCCACCATGTCATGAAAAAGCAAAGCACCTCCCAATAATTCTGCCCTTTGGTTTCTCAAACTTTTTATAAGACAGAATTGCCTGAACCATCCCAGGGGAAAGGAAACCATTTCTTCAAGTTCTATAGAACCTTCTTAGATGGAGACAGAAATGGTGAGGCCTGAGTGAGTCTACACAGAATGGAACGTGTAAAGACTAAACTAGGAAGAAGTTCAAAAGTAGTTCATCATTATCACAGCACTAATTGCAAACACTTATATGTGGTAGGAGGCTTGAGGAAAAGTCCCTTGATGATCCTGACACCAAAATGAAGAGCCTTTAATTGTCCAGTTCACTCTGCTCCCGGCCCCAGATCGCTCATCCAGACCTATGACCACTGCACAGTAATCAGTTTAAATAAAAATCTTGTCTTCTCCTTTGCTAAAGCCTGCCTCAGGTGTTAGTCATTGAGCCAGCAGCCAGGCACACTGGCACAACTTACTAGGACCTCCAGGTATCCATTCCTCAGTGCTGTGTTAGTATTTACCAAGTAACAGTTACATATACCTTTTCATAAAGGACAGGGCTCTTTATGGAACCAGGGGAAACCAGTGAACCAGGAAAATAGCATTCCTGGAGAACAAAATCCTCAGTGACATGGACCCATTGGTCAGGAAGATGAGACAAAGCCTTGGGACTGGGACTAAAGATCTCAGCCTCTGGAGAAGATACAACCTATTAATAAAGGTTGATGAGCATGATCTTGAATAGAACCTTTACATTTAAGAGTGGAAGCCCCTTGTGTCTCACTCATCTTGGCAGAAATACTATCTTGCATTATTTAAGTCATAATGGGAAATTCTCATAATAGTATGATCCCGAATCATCCATTAAGTAGCAACTAGGACCTAATAATAATCAAGAAACTGTTTCAAAAGAGGCATAGCAGATGTTTGCTTTGGAGAGCTTATGGCTCCAGAAGCCTAATGATCATTTATTTGGGACATCCTTGGTGCCTACGAAAGGCTCTACTCAGGCTAGTCCTTGTGGAGAGAGACTTCAAGAACATTCCCCACAAGGTCATAAGGACCCAGGAAGTAAAGTGATAATGGACCACTTTAGATCTACTGGGGCTCTAGCTTATTCCAGGTCTCACTCAAAAGAGAGAGACTCTTTAGTAATTCAGTAAATAGAGGACATCACCAAGTGGGCATCAGTGACCTCAGAAAGAAAAAACTAGCAGAACTGGCAATATGAAGGACAATTCAAGTAACAATGAGGAAGAACAGTGACTCCTAAGAACTCATAATGCTTATGCCTATAATATACTTCCCCCAATGTAACCACCACAAATTCAAAAAGGGGTCTTTTACACAATTAAAAAAAAATTGTTTCAATCGGTCAAGAACTATCTTCTAACTTCACCCCCAGTTGAGAACACAAGAAAAATATAATCAATCAAATTTCCATATTGGTCATGAAAAAAAAGTTATCTCATTCTGCAATCTAGGTATTTTACCTCTCTATTGAGTAGTGAGTATTATGTTTCATCATCAATCCTCTAGAATTCTGGTTGGTTATTATGCTAATAAAGAATTCATCACAATAGTCTTCCATCACATTTAGAAACCATAACTGGTTTAGCCATTCATTCTTTACCACTCAAAAAGAGCTATATTTTTGTCTCTTAATCTATACTTATTCCCCCTTGCCCTTTCTCCCCTTTCCCTCCTATTTTCTTGTTGAGTGAAATGTATTTCTGTACCCAACTATGTGTGTGTACTTGTATTTTTCCTTCTTCTGACAGTACAGATAAGAATGAGGTTCAAGTGTCAGCCTCCCCTTCTCCCTCCTTGTTTGTATAGATGTCTACTTTTGCACACTGATTATGTGAGATATTTTTTCCTAACATTGCTCCCCTCCATGTCTTCTTCTTCTTTTCTCTTTCCATTTTTTTCTTAGAAGTAACAGAACTCCTGGCCCTTGTCTAAGTAGTAGACTCTCTGACTCCCGGTGATGATAGGGTTCAGAGAGAACATATTTATCATCTTCCCACATTTGAATGCAAATATTTTTTCCCTTTTTAGTCCTTTATCATTGTCCATTCCTATTTCCTAGTTATCTTTTTTTGTTGGTTTGTTTCTGTTCACTTCTGGGTTTGAACGTTATTGTTTCTATGCAGTGCTGTTTTTTTTTTTAAATCAGGAATGCTTTTAAGTTCTCTGTTACATTAAAATTCCATTTTTTTTCCTTTGTAGGATTGTACTCAGTTTTGTTGGACAAGTTACTCTGGGTAAGCCCATACTCTTTTTGCCTTCTAGAATATTGTATTCCAAGCTCTCTATTTCTTTATCATGGTGGTTGCTAAACCATGTGTAATCCTTGACTGTGACTCATCAGTATTTTTATTCCTGCTGCTTGTAGAATTTTTTTTTCTTTGATCTGAAAGCTCTGGATTTTGGTTAGGATGTTCCTGGGAGTTTTCTTTCTTTTTTTTTTCTCCCAGAAATTGACCAGTGGATTCTATTTCCACTTTGCCCATTAGTTCTAAAAGATCTGGGTAGTTTAAAGATTTCTTGAATTATGTCTAGGCCCTTCTTTGGCATCACATTCATGTACTTCAGTGGATCTCATTTTTCTCCCTTTGATCTGTTTTCATGATCAGTTGTTTATGCTGTGAGAAACTGCATTTTTTTTCCATTTTTTTTTCAGTCTTTTGACTTTGACTATTTCTTGTTATATCACCGAGTGACTGGATTCTATTTGGTCTATTCTAGTTATCAGAGAGTTTGTTGCTTGGGCAAGGTTTTGTACCTTTTATCTCAAGTTTTTAATTTCTTTTCCTTTTCTTCTATAGCTTTCATTTCTTTTCCACTTCCCCCCTCAAATTCTATCATTTATTTAAAAAAATTTTTTTTAACTCTTAAAAAAAAACAAACCAAAACAAACCAACTTCATGCTTCCTCTCTTCTAGGAGTTCTAGTTGAAAATTTGCCCAAACTGTGTTTTTTTCTTCTGAAATTTGACTTATATTTCAGTCATTCTTTTCTTTAGTGATTGTGCCTTGGGCATCCATGCCACCATAATAGGTCATTATAATGGAATTTTTTTTTTGACTTGTTCATTCTTCCAGCTTACTTCCTGATGTTAGAACTGAGCTCCACCATACTTCTAGAGGGAAGGTCCTATTGCTACTTTCTTGTGGCATTGAGGATCTCAGGGACAGAGCTCCCAAAATGGACTTTTCTGGGGCAAAGTCTGATTACTGCCTAACTCCCACCCTATGTCTGAGCTCTTCAAGTTTCTGATCTGAGTTGGGTCTGAGCAACAGTAGATGTTGTTGGATGCAATTCCTATCAGGCCACTAGAAAGTTCTATTGGTTCAATGACAGAATCATAGGCTCCTCTTTGGTCTGGGATTCCTGCACTGGTTATTTCTCTGCAGGCTGGTTTAGATGCTGGAACTGAGAGACCCTACTGTGCTCATGGGATCTGAGTGAGCCACACCACTTCTGCTGGCTTATGAACTACCAATTTTCCTAGGATACCACTCAGACCCAGAACACTTCCCCATGCACAAGTCCTCATCTTAGTCCTTCCTGGATCTATGACCTGGAACTAAACAATGGGCAATGAAGCTGCCAGTTCATCCCTGTCCCTATAGCAGCCTACATGTCTGGGTTTAGTGATGCCCCAGCATGGGTCTGGGACCTAGTACATACCCTTTCCCTGGACATTGGAAAGCTCCATTCATGGAGTCCCCAGTGTCTGTAAACCTCTCTCTTTCTCATTGTGGTAATGTGGTCTGGATAAATGCCTGGATAAAATAAAATGATTTATTTTCTGAATTTCTCCATCATGACTTAGTCTGTTACATTATCTAGATATGGTTGGAGTTTTATGGAGGGAAACTTGGTTAGACTACTTCCCACTTTGTCATCTTTATTCTATCTCTATGTGGTCTATTCTCATAAGGACTTTATGGAGCTGAGCAAGTAGGTATATAAGTTAGTGGTTACTTTTTTTTGGTTGAAAATTTTATTTAATTAGTCAATTTAGAATATTTTCCCTTGGTTACAACAGTCATGCTCTTTCCCTCCCCTTCCCCCACTCTCTCCTGGTGCCTACGCACAATTCCATTGGGTTTTATATGTGTCCTTGATCAAAACCCATTTCCATGTTGTTGATAGGGTGATCATTTATAGCCTACATCCCTAGCCATATCCCCATCAACCCATGTGATCAAGCAGTTGTTTTTCTTCCATGTTTTTGTTCCCACAGTTCTTTCTCTTGATGTGGATAGTATTCTTTCTCATAAATCCCTCAGAATTGTCCTAGATCATTGCATTGCTACTACTAGAGAAATCCATTACATTCGATTGTACCACAGTGTATCAGTCTCTGTGTACAATGTTCTCCTGTTTCTGCTCCTTTCACTCTGCATCAATTCCTGGAGGTTGTTCCAGTTCACATGGAATTCCTCCACTTTATTATTCCTTTGAGCACAATAGTATTCCATGACCAACATATACCACAATTTGTTCAGCCATTCCCCAATCAAAGGGCATCCCCTCATTTTCCAATTTTTTGCCACCACAAAGAGCGCAGCTATGAATATTCTTGTACAAGTCTTTTTCCTTATTATCTCTTTGGAGTACAAACCCAGCAGTGCTATGGCTGGAACAAAGGGTAGACAGTTTTTTAGTGCCCTTTGGGCATAGTTCCAAATTGTCCTCCAGAATGGCTGGATCAACTCACAAGTCCACCAGCAAGCAATGCATTAAAGTCCCAACTTTTCCACATCCCCTCCAAAATTAATTACTTTCCTTTGCTGTCATGTTAGCCAATCTGCTAGGTGTGAGGTGATACCTCAGAGTTGTTTTGATTTGCATTTCTCTGATTATAAGAGATTTAGAACACTTTTTCATGTGCTTATTAAGAGTTTTGATTTCCTTATCTGAAAATTGCCTATTCATGTCCCTTGCCCATTTATCGATTGGAGAATGGTTTGATTTTTTTTTTGTACAATTGGTTTAGCTCTTTATAAATTTGAGTAATTAGACTTTTGTCAGAGGTTTTTGTTATGAAGATTTTTCCCCAATTTGTTGCTTCCCTTCTAATTTTGGTTGCATTGGTTCTGTTTGTACAAAAACTTTTAAATTTAATGTAATCAAAATGATTTATTTTACATTTTGTAATTTTTTCTAACTCTTGCTTGGTCTTAAAATCTTTCCTTTCCCAGAGATCTGACAAGTATACTATTCTGTGTTCACCTGATTTACTTATAGTTTCCTTCTTTATATTCAAAGTCATTCACCCATTCTGAATTTATCTTGGTGTAGGGTGTGAGATGTTGATCCAAACCCAATTTCTCCCATACTGTCTTCCAATTTTCCTAGAAGTCTTTGTCAAATAGTGGATTTTTGTCCCCAAAGCTGGGATCTTTGGGTTTATCATAGACAGTCTTGCTGAGGTCACTTACCCCAAGAATGTTCCACTGATCCTTTCTGTCTCTTAACCAGGACCATATTGTTTTGATGACCACTGCTTTATAATATAGTTTGAGATCTGGTACTGCTAGGCCACCTTCTTTCATTTTTTTTTTCATTATTTCCCTGGACATCCTTGATCTTTTGTTCTTCCAAATGAACTTTGTTATGTTTTTTTCTAATTCAGTAAAAAAGTTTCTTGGTAGTTCGATGGGTATGGCACTAAATAAGTAAATAATTTGGGTAGGATTGTCATTTTTATTATGTTAGCTCGTTCTACCCATGAGCAATTGTTTTTCCAATTATTTAGATCTAGTTTTAACGGTGTGGAAAGTGTTTTGTAGTTGTGTTCATATAGTTCTTGTGTTTGTCTCGGCAGATAGATTCCTAAGTATTTTATATTGTCTACGGTGATTTTAAAGGGAATTTCTCTTTTTAATTCTTGTTGAAATGGGTTGGAAATATATAGAAATGCTGATGACTTATGTGGGTTTATGTCAATGGATTTTTGTCTCTTTCATTATTTGGCCTATTCTGCTTTTAAGATATTACTTTCTTTAATATTTTTGGTCTCCCTTACCAAACTATTCACTCTTTTTTCATTATTTTTTTGCATCACTCATTTCTTTACTCAAATTTTCTTCTACTTCTTTTATTTGACTATCAAAATACTTTTTGGGTTCTTTCAGGGCTTTTTTCTTATTTTTTTTTGCCTGAGACCAATTCTCATTTTTCTTTGAGGATTTGAGGGGGATATCCAAGTATAGAACTGTACATTTATTCCTATTGAATTTTATCTTATTAGATTCAGACTAGTTACCCTGTTATGATCCTTTTGGATCTTGACTCTGGTATCTTTTAACTATCCCTTTCAATTTTGTGTCATCTTCAAAATTGGTGAGCATATTATCTAAGCTTCTATATGAGTTAATGATAAAAGTACTTAACAGTAACGGTCTAAGTACAGATCCTTTGGGCATTATACTGGACACCTGTCAATGTTGACAATTAAACCATTAACAAATACTTTTTGAATACATATTTCAGGTTTCTTACAGGGCAATGGGTCTATTTTTCTTAAAACTCTTCTCATAATCTCTTATGCAGCCTTGACATTGATGGTAGCTCTGTTCTAGTTCTCTTGCTTTAAATCTGGCTATCCAGGATGCTTAGTCAGACTTCTGCAATATATTTCTCCATCCATTAAGAGTTTGAAAGTCTTAGGTTGCCCAGGTCAATCATTCATTTCAATCCAATTCAACTCAATTCAATTCAGCCAACTTTTATTAAGTACTTATAATGTGAAAGGCACTTTGCTAGGTGCTAGAAATACAAAGTTTTATGACTGACACAGGTCCTGTTATCAAAGAACTTACAGTCTCACAAGGAGGGGTGGTATGTGGTACAAATACACAATTAACTCATACAAGGTACAGTGAAAGAAGTACAAAGAAGAGAGATCTGGGCAAAGCAGAAATTTGAGGAGGGAGAAAACATTTTTACATTGGGTGTATTTAGGGGAAATTTCATAGATAATTTAGTATCTGAGTTGGGCCTTCTAGTAAGGGAAGGATTTCAACAGATAAAGTTGAGAGAAGATTCACTCCAGATATGGGGTGTAGAATAAACAAATGTATAGAGTTGGGAGAGATAATGGTTCAGTTAAGTTAGAATACAGTATGTGTGATGGGAAATAATATGAGATAAGTGTGGTCAGATAGGATGGAACAATCTGCATGACTCTGTGTGCCAAGGTCAGGAATTTATACTTTATTTAATAGGAAAAAGGGGAGCTGCTAAAGATTTTTGAACAGAGGAGTGACATGATCATAGTAATGAATTAGAAAGACTATTTAGGTAGGGGTATGAAGGATGGAAGAGTGATAGATTAGGGGCAAAAACATTTTTCTAGGTGACATGAGATCCTAAGTTAAACTGTTTGCAGGGGGGAATAGAGAGGTGAGCCTAGAAGTATCAGGACTTAATTCCTGATTGTATGTTTGATAACTCCAAGTTTATGAACCTGAAAATTGTAAATGTGATGTAGCCATTAACAGAAATGGAAAAGTTAGGAGAAGGGTTATATTTGGGCAGAACATGATGTTTTTAGTTTTAGAAATGTTGAATTTGAGATACCATCAAGACATTCAGGAGGAAATATTCATTAGGTAGCTGGAAATACAGGATTTTGAGAAGAGTTTGAGAGTAGAAATAAAGATTAGGGAGTTATTTGCATAGAAATGATAATTAAATTGAAGAGCATCAATGAGACCACCCAGGGAAAGAGGATGGAGAATGAAAAGGGATTAGAACATAGTTTACCATCTGATATTACTTACATTGATAGATAGTTCAAGGGCTTGTAGGATGGAAAGGCCCAGCAAAAATAGTCAAGAGAAGGAGTAGCCAGAGAGGAGGGAGAAAAATCATAGGAGGGCTTGGTTACAGAAGCCAAGTAAGGAGAGGGGATCACATTGTTAGATGCTACAGAGAGGTCCAAAAGAATCAGGACAGAAAAACCCAGTTAGTGATAAGGAGGTTATTAATGATGTTAGAGAGAACTGTTTCATTATGGAGCTGAAAATGAAAACCAAACTGTGAGGGAGTTGATAGTGAATGTGAGTGGTAAGGGGAGGCAGTGAAGTGAAGGTAAGTGAAGTAGCAGTTTGGCAGTAGCTTGAGGAGGTGGCAAAGGTGTAAGGCTTATGTATTTAATTTCTATTTCATAGAGTTTTTGTGAAGAAAGGACTAGGTAAGGGAGTTACTGTTATTCACTGTTATCATTGTTGTAGGCTGAGACAAAGGACATAGAAGAGGATAAATTGAAGATGTATAAAAAAGATGATGGAACAAGGTGACACAGGAAGATAGGATATGTAGGAAAAGATTAATAGATGAGCTAAAGAATGAAATGAAGCAGAAGTGCATGGAGGACAATGAAAGATTAGAGAAGTGGAAGAATACTTTGGGAAAGAAGAGGTTTATGGCACAGCTACTGTAGTGCATAAGAGAATCAGTAAGAGATGAAAGGGTTGCCATGCAGCAATTCTGTTCATTTTGGGGATTCCTTACCCCACAGTAACTGGCTCTAACCTTGAAATATTTCTTCACTCCACCACACACTAGATGAGATTCTTCCCTACATAGACCCCAAAGCTGCACTTAGTAGTGTTAGGCTTAACTTCCTTCACTCGCTACCTTTGATTGTTCATGCTCTGGCTCTCAGAAAGGTTACTTCTCCTGCTTCGTACTCTATTTTCTTCCTCTCTCTTTCTTTTTCTAAAGCTTGCTTGCCCAAGATATATGAATTGCTAGATGAAATTATTTCTTCTGTCTGTGCCCCACATAGAGGAAGGCTCTCAGGCCTGCAGCGTTGAGAATATGGGCTTCCATACAGTCCATTGCTTAGCCTTTCCTTCCAGAAGTTTTTTCTTGTTTCAGCCTGTGCCTCACCTTATGACTCTGCCCTAGCTTCCCACTTAAGTGATTTAACTAATAGAAAGATCCCAAGGTCTTTCATTTATGGAGAGAATATTAATACCAAAGGCTTTGTGTGTATCTTTTTTTGCTTTTGCTATAGGATCTAACCACTTCCCTCTCTCAGGGTGGGAAGTCAGCGCAGGTTTGACAGAGAAGAGAAAGAGGCAGAGACTCAATAAAGATGAGTTAGAAAAATAGGAAGATATTTGTATGAAAAAAGATGAACACAAGGAACATAAGATTAATGGAATGGGTCAGTGGATACCTCAGACATAACCTGAAGGAATTAGAGGCAGTATCAAGGAATGCCCCATCATGATTTTCTTATGTGGAGCTAGAAGATACTGAGATAATAATAGTCTGGAAGTCTTCTTGAGTCTTTTATATATCAAGAGATCCCCTCTTGGGAGGTATCTCACCAAGTGAAATGGGGACCAGGAGAGGAGGAAGACCTTGGAGAAATGGTTCAGAAAACCCTAAGAAATAAAAGAGGGAGAGATAAGCTGGACATGGCTGCCTCCTGGAAGACAAAAAAAGGAAGATGATGATTGAAGGAGCTCTCATTGTTCATCGGTGAATCCTTGGGGCAAAGAAATTGTAAGCTTTTTAAAAGATGTTTTCTCAATAGAATTTTCTGTTTTTCCATTTTATCCTATCAGTTTCCTAGGAGTTACTTGTAAAAACCTTTAGAAAATGTCACAGGATTATGCATGTTTTCCTAGGCCTAGGAGATGAGGACCATAGAGGTGGGGATACTGCTTTTTACTTTTTGAAAGGGGCAAGAATAGGGGTTGAAGACAGTATGGTAGTTGGAAGAGAGTTGGCTTGTTAGCCCCTGGGGCCTCAAGAAAAAGGGAGTGGTTGTCAGATGAAAAATATTGTGAACCTTGAGAGAGAGGGAGGACAGGAGGAGTGGCAGGGAGAAACTGGTTCTAGGGATGAGGTAGAGCTGTGGGACAAAAATCTAATTTATTTCCCACTAAATTATTCTGGCTCCACCAAGCAACATAGAAATGTCCACTCTCAGATAGAGAATTTAAACAATAACCAATCACTCAAGTGAATATAATTTCCTGTCAAAATAATTTTACTGAAGACAATGACGAACAACTAAGATTGACCTCTCATCTCTCCCAAGAAATAGATTTTAAAATTGCTTCACTATGGAACCCTTTCTTCTCAGAAGTCCCATACTAAGACTTTTCAGCTTTCTTCCTAAAGTTCTTTGCTTGGCTAGGGATAGATAGCATCAACATGCTCTGACTTGGTCTAATAATTGACCCTCCTTAATAATTCAATGCCTCTCCCTGGACTGGGTTTTTTTAAGGGTGGTAGTAAAGATTCATTGGGCTGCTCCAGTTTGGAACATGTTATCTCTGATAATTGGGCTGGATGGTGCAGAGTTCTCTTCCCTAGCTGATGAGAAGTAAAGGGGCTGAAAGGAAAGGGAATTCTTCAGTTGGCAGATTTCCTAGAGATTGACCCCCTCCCCCTCAATCAGATTCATGGATAGAGAGGTGGGGGTCCTGGTTACCCACAGGGTCTTTCATTTATGAAAAGTTGTCACCAAAGTTATAGGTTATCTTGATTTCATGTTCTTTCCTGAAGTGATAAGTGCCCCAAATCCATGTTGGTGGGCAAAGGCATAAGCTGAACGTCGGGAGCTTGTGCGTCTCAATTTCGTCCGGGCTGGGGGTGGCACTGGATTCTTCATGCATTCACGGATCTTAGCGAGAATCTGCAGTCCGAGAACAAGGGGTAAAAGACAAGAAGAAAGGCTCACAGGCAGCAAGCATGAGGCTCAGACCAGGGAAAAACATGCCATAGATTGCAAATGTCAAACATTATGATACAATGAAAAGAACAATGGATTTATAGTAAGAGGACCCAAGTTCAAATGCTTCTCCTACTTACTACTTGTGTGACACATGCCTTGCACATAGTAGGCACTTAATAAATGATTTTTCATTGCTTAATTAATGTCACTTAACCACTTTGGACCTTAGTTTCCTCAACTGTAACGAGGGGATTGTATTAGATGATTTCTAAGATCTCTTCCACTTCTAAATCTATGATCCTGTGATCATAAAAATGTTAGGGATCACCGAATACAATCTATTTGCTTTATAGACGAGGCCCAGAAAGGGGAATTACTTTGCCTGAAGTTACATGATGAGTCAGTAGCAGAGCCAGTATTTGAAGTACAGACTCCCTGTACAATGCTCTTTAAGTGCTATGATAATAGATATGGGGACTCATATCTATCTGAAGTATACATAGGCTGGGTCACAAGAGACATATGCCTTAAAAAGAAAACAGTTCACAGAAAGACAAAGACAATGAGAAGAGACGGGCCTCAGGAAAACAGAGAGATACTGGCCACAGAGACATCTGGATTACAGTATTTCCTCTGGTCTTCAAACCAGGCAACTTTCCCCAGGATGTCCCCTTCCAAACCCAAAGAGGTCAAGTATTCCAGGTTATACTGCTTCATTCTACTAGGGGCTCAGCTCAAGCCTTAAAATCTGAATCTACCTCCAAAAAGGAGTTGGGTATTTGAAGAAAGGGAAGGGATGCCCAGAAAACTCAACCTTTACAGTACAATAGAACCTATCTGCCAACACATGCTCCTATTTGAGTCAGTTTTAGCTTCTCATTGAGAAAAATTAGAACACAAACAAAAAACCCAAAAGAAACATGCTACTTTTGCCTTAGAGCCTTGCCCACATTCTGGAGAACCAAGGTGCCTGCTGGGGCAGTGAGTAAAAAATCCTGGCCTTTATGGGATGAAGGCATAGCAAAAAAAACAGGGATGTGGGATACCAATGTATCTGCCCCTTTCCTACTCTTCTTTTGCTCACCTTGTTAGTTTGGGTTGGTAGAAGGTCCATCTTGAGGAATCTAAGTACGATCAAGGGCAGCAAACAAATGGCCACAGTGAGTGCAATTATCAGCCACACCTGAGGCAGGATGAAGGTGTTCCGAGCTGTGCCTGTAACACCCCCAACACAGAAGGGAGGACAGAGAATAGCCTGGTTAAGGGGTAGTGATAATATGCCACCAGCAATATCAGTACCCAATGTCAGCACAAGCAAAGACTTTCTGTGGGACATAAGATGGAAACAAACACTCTTGAGGTTCCTGTCAGAAATGTAAATGAGTCTAAGTTAAATTATATGTATGCTCATACACCCACCATTAGCACCTATAATTTGCCTTTGTCTTGCCTGTCAAAACATAGTGCAAAAGACAGGGATATCTGAGGATGGGAAACTTCTTTATTGAATAGAAGAACTCAGAAATTTTAGCTATGAAAATAAAGATGATAAAGAGGTTAGGCAGGACTTAAGCTCTTGCAGGAGACTGGAATGAGGAAAATGAGTTAGTGAAAAGAATAAGTAGAAGCTAAACAGAGCAGTTATTTACATTCCATTGAGCACCAGGGACAATTTAGGTCTTAAGCCTTTTGAGAAACTTAATAACTTTTTAACTGTCCTCACTGATGGAAAAGGGTGAGCTGGATATGTAGTGAGAGTGAGGGATAATTTATGGGTGGTATTTGTGTTCTACTGTGATCCTTACAATATTAAGAGATCTAGAGGAAGGCTTCCATCATGCATGGACTTTTGTGGAGGGTTTCTGAGCAGACATACAAGAGACCCACAGGAAGAAAAAGCTAGGATGGGTTGTGATCTGCACCTACAGATTTGAGTATCCATACCAATGAGATCACAAGCACAGTGAAGTAACTTTTTGTTTGCTATTTTTACTCCTGCATATTATATATTTGCTTTAAGGAGAGGAACAGAATGGTTAAACTGCATTCCTTTCTACAGAGGGATTCAGAGGAGGAAAAACTGATCAGAAGGAATAAACTGGCCAGTCTTGGGTTTGTTGGAGAAATGGAACAAGAGCTGGCCCAGGATTCAAAACTATTACAATGAAACCCTATATCCCAATTAGGTGGAGCCTTGAGCCTCTTTCCCCATGAAATTGAAGGCCTACTCCAAGTCCCATCCCAGCTCTACCCAGGCTCACCCATGAACTGGAATGTCTGAGGGAAGAGCAGAAACAGGCCATCACTGTAAAGGAGGAACATGATGCTGAAGTACATAGCCAGGCTACCCCAAATGAAGAATTGGTTCACAGCTGTCCAGTAGGTTGTCTCCAGACCCACCTGAAAATCATCCACCTAAAGGTCAGCTCCTTTCCTTCCCTCACTGTAGACTGGCCCCTTGCCCAAATCTCCTTCAGTTGGTACCCTTACTCCTCCCTCCCCTGCCTGTAAGTTTCCCTTCTTCCCTTCCTTCTGTCCACTTTCACCACCACACCTGCACAGTCACCACCACGAGAAGGGAGGTCTGGATTATCAGTGTAAAAGACTGGTAGTCAGAGAAGTCCTTCCCATTACTTCGTACTGAGTTGTAAGTAGTCCCGAAGGGGATGAAGAACAACACAAAGGAGGTGTAGATGGCATATATTAAATACTTCACAAATTCCTTCTTGTTGAAGTAGAGGTTGTTTTGGCCAGGGTAGTATAGCTCAGGGAATCGGAGGCTCCATAAGTCATTCACATCCTGGAAGAATGGATTTGAAGCAAAGAAAGTAAGGAACCACCTTACTAGGCCCTAATCTTCTTTCCTGTTTACTTTCCAGGGCTGAAGAAAGGCTCCCTTATCCCTCCCAACCAAGGTGCATTTCTACCTAGAGGGATATTACCACTTAGGGCCCAGGGATATACACTTCAGGGACAAGACACCCCTCCCCCTACCCCAAAGACTCCTTTAAATCACAACACTAAGAATTCTTTTTTAAGGAGAATTTGAGTAAGCAGGAACAAGAAAACAGAATAGTCCCCATAGGTTCTCTGATCATTCTGAAGTTCAATGTAGAGTCAAATTGACTCTAAAGGAGTCAGGTTGGGGGAAAGGTGGTAATTGAGGTAGGATGGTCTCAGGTTCAAATATCACTTCAGTTTTGAATTCATCTAACTGGATGAAGCAATCTAGTCTTAGTAGCTGGAGTACACAACTGCTGCTGTAGGAGCCAGAAGCTGAGTTCCTATCTATCCTATCCACCTAATCACTAGTTATGCAATCTTGGACAAAAATCCAAGATCATTCATCCATCTGAGCTTGAGTTTCTATATCTCTATAGTTAGAAAATGATTAGATAAGAATAATTATTCCTTTATGCCCAAAGGGCTTTAAAAGCTTGTCTGCTCTTTGATCCAACCATAGCATTGCTGGGTTTGTACCCCAAAGAGATAAGGAAAAAGACTTGTACAAGAATATTCATAGCTGCACTCTTTGTGGTGGCAAAAAAAACTGGAAAATGAAGGGATGCCCTTCAATTGGGGAATGGCTGAACAAATTGTGGTATGTGTTGGTGATGGAATACTATTGTGCTCAAAGTAATAATGAACTGGAGGAATTCCATGGGGACTGGAACAACTTCCAGGAAGTGATGCAGACCGAAAGGAGCAGAACTAGGAGAACATTGTACACAGAGACTGAGACACTGTGGTACAATTGAACGTAATGGACTTCTCTACTAGCAGCAGTGTAATGATCCAGGACAATTCTGAGACTTATGAGAAAGAAGCTATTGTAAACCTTAAAATTTCTTAGACTTATAAATGTTGGAAATTTCACCATTGGGAAATTTCATACTTGGAAAATTTCTTACTGATAAGTGTATTGGAATGTGAACCCCATTGGCATGGGAGGTTCCTTCTCCTCCCTTCTTAAGATTACTTTAGGACAGAAACCTTTTGCTGAACAATGGAAAGGGCTTTGACCTATGCTTAAGCACAGAACAGGAATTTCTTTGAGTCATGATTGATTTTAGAATTGATACAATAGAGATACTTGGAATGACAGAACCAGGTCTTGGAAAATACAATTTCCACCCCACTCAGTCCTAACAGGATTTAGGAAGGGCTGCAGCATAGATCAAAATTTAATTATTTGAGAATATGACCTCCAACAGACATGTGCAAAGCCACAGACCTCTGGGCGGTCCTGGGTTAAGCTAGAGCCATCATTGGCACAGGGAAATTGATGGACAGTGATTGGTAGATGTGAGAACTGAGGGGAGGGAACTTGGATGGTTTCCTTAAAGATAGGGGGGGTCTGAGGACTGGGGGGGTGGTTGGAGAGTTTTGGCTCTGGATGTTTGGAGAGGTGCTCTGGGAAGCTTGCTCTGAAGGAAGCTGAAGGTGGGGGCCTCTGAGACTGTTTCTCCATTTTGGTCACGTGAGTAATAGGGACTGATCTCTTTTCTTTGCCCCAGCTATCTAAGGGCTTGGGCCTTTTGGCCCAGCCTAAACAGAAGGGGTATTTAAGCCCTATTCCCTTCTCTCCCCTTTCTCTCTCCCTCTCTCTCTCTCTCTCTCTAATTCCTTTCTTCCTCCTGTCTGTAATTAAACTCTATAAAAGGTTGACGGCTGACTTGAGTTTTCATTTAGGAATTACATAGCTGAATTCCTTGGCGACCTTAAATTAATATATATCAGTCTTTTAAAAGTGATTTCCTTGTCACACTATCCATATCCAGAAAAAGACTCTCAGAGTAGAAACACAGAAGAAAAACATTTCCTTGATCACATGGTTCATTGGAGATATGACTGGGGATGTAGACTCTAAATTATCACTCTATTGCAAACATTAATAATATGGAAATAGGTCTTAGTGGAATTGCTTGTTGGCTATGAGAGGGAAAGAACATGAATCATGTAACCAAGGGAAAATAGTATAAATTAATTAATTAAATAAATTAAAAAGGAAAAAAAAAGAAAATCATTCCTCCTTTCCCTGCCTATCTTAGAGAGAGTTGTTGGGCATATCAAATAAAGGAATGTATGTAAAGGCTCTTGAAAAAACTCAACAGGGCAGGTCTTATTGTCCCCAAAGCGGGTCTGCAGAGACCTCTTCCCTTCTGCTGTGACCCCCAAGTGGCCCAGTAGCTCAGTCAGAGGAAGACAGAATTTCTGAAAACACCTCTGAGTCAGTGTCATTTTCTAATTCTAGACCATTCAATGAAAACTTCAGCCTTGGTTAGTCTTGACTAACACAAGACTAATGGGGACTAAGGCTGACATAGGATCCTAGAATTTCTTGCTGCCCAGCTGAAGAAGCTGGCAAAGTAAAGGGATTGGGATTTCAACTCTTAGACTCTAAATACAGCACTCTCTTCATTATCATATATGCTAATGAAGCCCCAAGGCTCCAGGAATCTTTCTTCAAGCCCAGTTATACAGTACTTTCAAGTTTGCTTTCCTCACAGTAGATGGGAATTCTATGTATTGTTATCTCTATTTTATAGATGAAGAAGCTGAAGCTCTGAGGTGAGGTAATTTTCCTATGGCTAATAAGTGTAGAAGGTGGGATTCAAACCCAGGGCTCTAAGAATCCCAAGTCAGGTGCTCTTTTTCTCACTCCATATTGCCTCTCCCTGTATATGTTTGTGATTCTCTTATAGAAGTTCTGGTTCAATCCCTATTGCTTAGGGTTAGTGGCGTTCTACTTCTGAAGCAAGTCTTCACACTAGAATTTCCAGTTTTCCAAGGAGTTCCAGAAAGGAATTTCTGGCCAAAGTATAACAAATCCAAATTTCTCAGACTATTTTTCAAGGTCTCTCATTCAGTCCTTTCTGCCTCATCCCATCTCATCTTTATTTTCCTCACATGATTCTCTACTCCGGTCAAACTGACTCTTTTCTGGGGAGTAGGACAATGTTATAGACAGAATGGAATAGCAGAAGTATGGGACATTTTCCACCTCTCCTTCCCCCTAATCCACATCCTCCCCCTTTGAAACCTCTTCCTTCAGGAAGTCTTTTCTCATTAACCTTACTTGCTTTCTACACTATATCCCCATAGCACTTGTGTACTCAGTTATAATATATCATAATTTCCATGTTTCCTTCTAATTGTGTACTGTAGTGATTCTTACTTTATAGAAAAATTTTTCCTTTTATGAAAAGATTAACTATCAAGTTCTTCCAGCTCCCTGCACTGCATTTAAAATCATTCATTTTAGAAAAAAATCAGTTTACATGACTATTTAGAAGCTTACCTCCAGCTACTACAGATCTTGCTTGGCCTCACTCACCCGAGATACCACCTCTTTGCCCTTTCTAGTTCTGGCTATGGTTGGGGGGACCTGGTATTGACTGGGGAATGTGCCTGGGGTCTTACCTGGTCAAAGAGGCTCAAAGCCAGGACAGGGAGGGATGTGTAGAACAAGTTGTAGAAAGCTATGAACCATTCATCAAAAACCGTCTGCAGAGTACCAGAGAGAAATCAGATTAACTCCGCCTTCCATATCTCCTATGGTTCTTCTCTTCTCCCTACAAGCCTAGGGGCAGTTCCATCTTTAGGGTATGACTTGGCTATATTGGTCTTTGCACAGTCTAGCCTTTCAGTTATTGATTGGGCAGTCAATTCCTGATATAGGTTTTTTCACCTCAGCTTTCCAGACAAGATCCTGCCCAAACTGAGGGTTTCATTCCATTGCCTGGGAAGTAGCCATGTTAAAGGTAGAAGGCAGGTTGGCTTTTCATTACTTCAGAAACTACTAGGAGAAACTGGTAGACTACATATAGATTTTCCTGAGAGCATCCAAGCTTTTGTCTGTCTGGGAATAAGGGAATATTATGAGGCTTTTTGCTTTTGGGGTAGGGAGTTCAAGTGGTGGTGGCGGCGGCAATGTAGGAAAGGTCTTTAGAGATCTTTGGCAGTCTGGAGTTGGGCGCTTCTCCTTTTTCCAGTGCTCCCAAATTCAATACAACCCATGTAAATGGTTGCTGATGCAGTTCCTCTTTCTCCCTGGGCCATTTCTAAATCTCTATCCATTTGTCTTTGGAAGGGGGTTGGGGAGGAGTAGCCACTAGAAGCAGCAAAAAGGATGGTGCTCCTGCCTGAATTTTAAGTCCTCTCTTAAGGCCATTCCTGATCTATCAATTCAACAAGGTTCCTCCAGGGATAGTCTCAAAGTTTCTGAGGTAGTAATGAAGATGTGGGAAGACCATATTCTGATCTAGCTTTCTCAGAACATGGAACATCATGTTGGGAGTGTCCAGGGCTGAATGACCTAATACATCTTCCTCTCCTACCCATCCCCAAAAGCCCTGCCTGCTGTATCCCAGGGTCTTCATAGGGGTTTTTCTGGAAATTCCCAGAGTCAGAAACATTTCAGTTGCAAATATAAAGAAGATGAGAGTAAGGAACAGGCAGTAAATAGCTTGGGGGTGGTGGTATGGGAATTAGGGTAGCCATGGCAATATTGGTAACTGAACTAAGAGTTAAGCCCACAGGTCAGAGTCCACATTAGCATCTGTCTTGATCTGGCTGAAGGCATGTCTGGGAGTACTGTGATATTGGTGCCTGACCTACCTCTGCAGAGAAGCCGGAGAAGAAGGCGTACCAGAAGTGCACTAGTGTAAAGGCAAAGTTCTTATAGAAGAAATAGCAGAGGAATTTGCACATCCGGATATAGGACCAACGACCATGGACCAAGAGCAGGCGCTGCAGAAACCGGAACTGGGCAAAGGAGAAGTCACTGGCAAGCACGGCTTGCATTCCCTCCTGGCCACTGATGCCCACCCCAATGTGGGCAGCTGCAATGAAATCCAGGCAATTCTTCAGCTATAGCACCTATTCCCAGGACCTTAGGCTGGATCAGGGTAGAGAAGAGGACTAAAAAAATGGCCCTCATCTGAACCCATTTGGCACTTCTAGTCTACCTACTGATAGGGTGTGGCATACTCAGTAGAGTGCTATACTTGACAGTCAGAAAATCTAGGGTTTGACCCCTCTACTAAGCTAAGTTTATTTATTTATTTATAATAACCTTTAACTTCCGTCTTAGAATCAATGCTGTGTGTTGGTTCCAAAGCAGAAGAATGGTAAAGGCTAGGCAATGGGGGTTAAGTGACTTGCCCAGGGTCACACAGCTAGGAAGTGTCTGAAGTCACATTTGAATCTAGAACCGCCTGTCTCTAGGCCTGTCTCTCAATCCACAGCCACCTAGCTGCCCCCTAAGCTAAGTTTATTTAATGAACCATCAATAAAAATGCCTCTGGTATAGTTGAAGAACAACTTATTTGATGCATGCAGATCATTTTCTTTCTTTTTTTTTTAAATGCAGATTTTTCCCAGTGGGAGTTAAGAAAACTTTTAAGCTCCTCTATAGATGTGTAGATATTTTCCTCTAGTCAATCAAAAACCCTGAAATGTCAGTTTCTGGAGAAGCTTAATTTCCTTCTTCCCAACAGGAATTCATTGAATTTTCTCTTCATTTCTGTTCCATACTGTCTTATCAGTTAAAAGGCACGGATTTGCTTATGTGATTTGGCAGCTGAGAAACCTTTGGGTGCTTCCTATTGCTTCTAGGATAAAATACAAATTTCCTAGCCTGGTCTTCACAATCTTCACAAGCCTTCAAGTCTCCTCACAATTTGGCTTTCACTTCCCTTTTCAGGCTTATTTCATATTACTCCCCTGACGTTTTATCACTAGCTATACCTCATACTTGACATTTCACTTTCCATCTGCATGCACCTACACAAGTCATTCCCCATGCCAACAAGGCACTCTTCTCTTTCAGATTACCTGTCTTCCTTCAAAGTTTAGATCAGGTGCCACCACTTCCTATGTTAGTACTACTTGAAGAGTGGTGATAAAGGGCAGCCTGCCTCCCCAGATGTCACTTGCCTTTGATCATACTGATATCATTGGCTCCATCACCGATGGCTAGTGTCACCATGTTCTTGTATTTCTTCACTAGTTCCACCATTTGGGCCTTCTGTAGAGGTGTCACACGGCAGCAGATCACGGATTTGCACATGCAAGCTGTCCTTAGTAGCTCCAACTCCATGTCTTCCTCCAGGGCATAAGCCTGTGGCCCCAAATATACACATTCATTCACTAGGTTACTTAATAAATCCCTGGCCCCTACATTTTTTATGTCCCCTTATGATAGTACAACCCTTGGCACATAAGGGGCTCCATTAAACACACTCAGTATGATAATCCAAGCTCTGATCTGCCTTTGAACATAGAATGAGACACAAGGAAGGGTCTATGTTCCCTCTATGTTCTGGGCCAACCCATGGAAAAAGATGTCCCAGAATCCTATTCAGGGTGAAACCAATGGGTTGTCTCTCAGATGCAGCTGCCTTCCTAGAGAAATATATTCTGCCTGAAACTCTTAAGGACATGGGGGCCACAGTAGATGTAGAGGCTTTGGATGTGAAGAAGTCTATTCTCAGCTTTTTCTCACCCATTCTCTGATGGAAGATATTCTCAAAGAATGCTATTCTGAGTTCCCACAATTACTTCTGCTCTGGAAGGATAAGGGTGTGTATATGGTAACAGGTTCCTAAATGGGCTTCCTGAATGAAAATGAAAGGGGTCACAGCTTCCCATTGCCCACCAGACTGTGGCCATCGATGATTAGGCCGTAGCTACCATTGGGCACTTCTTCAGGCAAGATGAAGTTCTTTTTTTCTGATTGGGAGATGAGTTTAGTTACTGGGTCTGTCCTCAAAAAAGAGTCAGGTTTCATCACCCTTCTTGCTGACCTAAAAGTTAAGAATGGTTAGTCAGGTCTATTATCTGTCTATATGTCCTCTCTGGAATGGCAAGAGTTCCTTCAAGATTCAAGGACCCAAACCAATCCTAAACCCATGCTTGGCCACCAATATCTATTTTTTACAAGCCCTTCGTCTCTACCAGTCCCCACAACATGCCAACTATCCTCTCATGTCCTAAGAACTTATTTTTTCCTCTTCTATCCCATAGCCCTTCATATTCTTCCAGATGTTCAAACTTCCCCAGCCTCTGCAGTAGGTCTTCCCAGTCCTCCATATCACCTCATTTTCTCAGTATCTAGGTGACCCCAGAGACCACTATGCCCATTTTCTTTTTCATATTCTTCTCAACAGCCTATTCTTCCTCTTCTTCACTTTTTTTGTCCTCTTTCTGCCAAAAGGTTTTTCCCAGCCTCACCTTTCCCAGGCCCTACATTTAAGGAATGTCACACAGAAGGAAGACAGAACCTGTAAATGCCATTTTGCTGGGCTGACCCAGGATCTGGCCATAGGATGGAAGTGGTATTGGGGCTGCCCTCCTGTCAGTACCTGAGCTGCTTCAGGACCATGCTACTCTCCTTGGCATCTATAACGAACATGTCATCCATATCATCAGTTAGCATATTGCAGGAATAGCCAATGCTCACAGCAGTCTCTAGAAAAGGGGAATATGTAATGATTATAAATAGGGATACATGGAAGGTACTGAGGGAGATATCCCACCTTATTCAATGATCAAGCCAGGTCCATGCTTGGCCAATTACTCCCATCACAGCTCAGACCTTATTCATTATTCCCTGACTTTTAGACAATATTACCTGTAGATAATGACCAAATGCCATCAACCAAATGGTTGAATTAGCTATTAGATATTTTCCATGAAGCCTTCCCTGATTGCTTAAGCCTGTTCTGGTTTTTCCCTTTTCTAAAATCCTATAGTAGTATTTGTAGTCTGCCTCTCAACCCAGTATTTTTTTAAACCTTTACCTTCTGTCTTAGTATCAGTTCTAAAACAGAAGAGTGGCAAGGGTTAGGCAAAAAATGACTTGCCCAGGATCACATAGCCAGAACATGTCTGAGGCCACATTTGAATCCAAGTCCTCCTGACTCCAGCTCAGTATTTCAATCAGTACTTACTGGACACCTATCATTTAGGTTAAAGGTAGGTTAAGTGCTATAGGGTGTCATATAAGGTTCTTGTTCTGGGGAGCATTTTTTCTTTCCCCACATTCATTTGAGGAGCCAAATCTAATCAGAAACAATAAGAGAATAATAAAGTGCTATATTATGTGGTATACACAATAGGTGTTTTAGGAATTCAAGGAAGGATGGGTCTCAGTGAATTTGAACAGTTGGTTTCATGGAGAAACAGGATTTAGAATTGGACCTGAAAAGATGGAAAGGGGAGGCATTCTAAGCAAGGGGAACATGATTAGCAAAGGTAAACAGGAGTATGCATACTCATGGCACAGTGAAGAAAAACTGGGCTGTCAATGGCAAAGAATGTTTTAGGAAGTTGTAAGAGAGAGAAAAGTGGTACTTGCCAAGAGTCCTAAAAGACAATCAACAAATTGTTTATTTTGCAGGTCCCAGGGCACTTTCCAATACTGTAGTATAGGGAACAGCGAGCAAGCCTATTCTCTCTGACACATACTAGCTATTTAACCCTAGACATATTACTTTCACTTACTGATGTAACTTGTCCTCCATGTAATCCTTTAAGACTATTATAGGTAAGTTGTTCAAGTGAATCCATGGAGAGATTTTTTCACCCTGAGAGTTCTGTACCCCCAATTAAATCACAAATCCAGATTCAAAAAACAAAACAAAACAAAACACCCAGCTGAAGGTGCTTGAGCAGAGTACAAATGACATGGCCTAACCCTGCATAATTACTATTGTGATTCTAGAGAGCCTGGCATTCTTGCAGAAGGTTATGAGAAGACCAGGCACTGCTAACTTGGCCATGCATTCCTATTAGAAAGAACACTGGATCCAAACAGAAGAGGAAAAAGGTAACTTGCTATCATCACCCCCAGAGCCTTCTTGACCTTTCTAGCACTTTATATCCTCATCTGTCTCCTAATTCTGTTCCTTGTTTTCTCAGTAAACTTTGTCATGCTCATTTGGTTTTGGTTTTCTAAGATTATAAAAAAATGTCCTATCTTGATGAGCAAGTTGGAATTGCTTTTTTGTGACACTAAGGGCTTTGTGTCTGAATATCACCCATATCACAGAATTTGAAAGCCGGGGGCAACACCAGCAGCAACCTAGCCCAATTCATTCATGATGGGAACCTTTATATAACATACCCAACAAGTGGTCATCCAGCATGTGCATGAAGATGTCTAAGAAGGGAATCACTTCCTTCTGCCTGGAAGCTATGTCCTTCTTAATGCATTCCAAGACTAAAATTAGCTTTTTGCCCGTCATCTCATGCTGCTAGCTTTTTAGGTCACGTAAACTCCCAGATATATTTTTAAAAAACCCTTTATCTAATGTCTTAGAATCAATACTAAATATTAGTCCCAAGGCAGAAGAGTGGTAAAGGCTAGGCAATTAGGGTTAAGTAACTTGCCAAGAGTAACACACCTATAAAGTATCTGAGGTCAGGTTTGAACCCAGATCCTCCCAACTCCAGGCTTGGCACTCTATCCACTGTGTTAACTAGATGGCACCCACCCCCTGTATTTTTTTAAAACCCTTACCTTCCATCTTAAAATTAATACTGTGTTAGTTCTAATAGTTAGTATTAGTTCTAAGGCAGAAGAGTGGTAAGGGCTAGGCAATAGGGGTTAAGTGACTTGCCCAGGGTCACACAGCTAGGAAGTGTCTGAAGTCACATTTGAATCTAGAACCTCCTGTCTCTAGGCCTGACTCTCAATCCACTAAGCCACCAAGCTGCCTCCCCCCTGAATTTTTTTTAGAACAACTGCTACCCATACGTCTCCCATCTCATATCTTTTAAACTGCTTTTTTTTCTCTAAGTGTGAAAATTTATATTTATTCCTACTGAATCAGATCTTTTTATATTCAGTCCAATGCTATAACCTGTCAAGATTCTTTGGAGTCCTGATTCTATGTTGTTTATAAGAAACACATTTGAGGCACAGAGAAACATACAAAGTAAAGGTAAGGGGACAGAACAGAATCTATTATGTTTAAGCTGAAGTAAAAAAAGCAGGTGTAGCAATCATGATCTCAGACAAAGCTTAAGTAAAAATAGATCTAATTAAAAGAGATAAGGAAGGAAATTACATCTTGACAAAATGTACTATAGACAATAAAGTTATATCAGTACTTATCATATATGCACCAAATGGTATAGCCTACAAATTTTTAAAGGAAAAATTAAATGAGCTTAAGGAGGAAATAGTAAAACTATACTAGTGGGTAACCCCATCCTTCCCTTCTTTAAATTAGACAAATCTAATAGAAAAATAAATAAGAAAGAAGTAAGGTAGTGAATTAAATTTTATAGAAGTCAGATTAAGTAGATTTCTAGAGAAAACTGAATGGGAATAAAAAGAAATATACCTTCTTTTCAGCAGCATATGGTACATACATAAAAATTGAACATGTACTAGGGCACAAAAAATCTCACAACCAAAAACACAAAAGCAGAAATTCTAAATTCATCCTTTTTCAGCTCATAATACAATAAAAATTATAATCAATAAGGGTCCATGGAAAGACAAATTAAAAAAATAAAAATTCCCAATTAAAGATTAACTCAGTAATCCTAAAAATAAAAGGAGAAACTAATAAAATTGAAAGCAAAAAAAACTACTGACCTAATAAGTAAGACTAGGAGTTGGTTTTATGAAAAAACAAATAAAATAAGGGCATTGGTTAATGTGATTAAAAAAAGAAAATTAAATCACCAGTATAAAAAATGAAAAGGGTTAACCTCACCACCACTGAAGAGAAAATTAAAGCAATCATTAGAAGCTATTTTTGTCCAACTATATGACAATAAAACTGACAATCTAGATGAAATAGATGAATGTTTACAAAAATATAAATTGCTCAGATTAACAAAAGAGGAAATAGAATACTTAAATAATACCATCTCAGGAAAAGAAATTAAACAAACTATCAATCAACTCCCTAAGAAAACATCCCCAGGGCCAGATGGATTCACAAGTGAATTCTAACAACCATTCAAAGAACAATTAATCCCAATACCATATAAACTATTTAGCAAGACAGGCAATGAAGGAATCCTACCAAATTCTATGGCACAAATATGGTGCTGATATCTAAACTAGGAAGAGAAAAAACAGAGAAAGAAAATTATACATCAATTTCCATAATGGATATCAATGTAAAAATCATAAGTACAATACTAGCAAAGAGACTACAGCAATATATCACAAGGATCAGTCACTATGACCAGGTGGGATGCATACCATGAATGCAAGATTGGGTTAATATTAGGAAAACTATCAGCATAATTCACCATATTTAGTAACAAAACTTACATAAATAACATGATTATCTCAATAGTTGAAGAAAAAAATCTCCCACAAAATACAGTACCTATTCCTATTAAAAACACTAGAAAGCATAGGAATAAATGGGTCATTCTTTTAAGTAGTATCTATCTAAAACCATCAGCAAGTATCATCTGCAATGAGGATAAGTTATAAGCCTTCCCAATAAGATTGGGATGAAGCAAGGATACCCATTATTATCACTATTACTTAATATTGCACTAGAAAGTGTAAGAGAGGAAACTTAGACTCAAGCTGCCAGAGGAACAAGACAAGTGGGGGAAGGGCAAGAGAAACAAGAGAATTCCAGAGAAAGAACAGAGAAGATCCAAGCCGTTAACTTCACTTCCCTCTTTGGGAAGCCCTTCAGAAAGGTTGCTCTGAAAGCACCTCTGAGTCCTTGTCATCCTTCTGGGAATCCAGACCCCCTGAATTCAGTGGAAGACAACAGGAGTGGATAGGACTTTGGATATAAAGCTATCCACCCCAGGAAGATTTCCTCTCCATCCCTCCAAAATAGCTCTTGATCTTCATATTATAACTAGGACAGTTAGAAGTCAAGACAGCTCTCACGATTGACCCCAGAGGGTCAGGCTGACCCTGCAGAATTTGGGGAGAAGGGGTTCAATTGTTAGGTTTTAGGGACTTCCTGTTTCCCATTTTCCCAATACCTTATCCCTCAATCTCACTTACCTTACCCATTCTTTGTTCCTCAAATACATAGCTGTTCTACAGATCTAATGTCTGCTCATAATATTCAGGGAGAGGGACCAGAAGCTTTGGGGAGAAATTTCCTCCCCAAGGCAGAGGAAACTGTTTAGTCCTGGATTTACTTGAGCCCTGCCTCTGAAGAAAAGTAGTCAGTAACCCTGAAGACAGCTAGTGTGGGTTTATTGAGGAAGGAGAGGGTTGAAACTATCTATCCTCTCCCTCCACCCTTCAGCCCTATTTCATCTCTACCACACTCTGGTCCTCAACTCAGTGGTGGGGGACTCCATCCCTTTACCCCCTTCATTACACAAGGCTAGCTTTAGCAATAAGAAAAAGAAATGGAAAGAGTTTTAAAGTGGGCAATGAGTAAACTAAACTATCATTTATTGCAGATATGATAGTATACTTAAAGAATCCTAGAGAATCACCAAAAAAACAAACAAAAAAAACCTAGTTGAAATAACTAACTTTAGCAAAGTTATAAGATACAAAATGCAGCCCCCACATAAATCATTAGCATTTCTATGTATTGCCAACAAAGTCCAGCAACAAGAGACAGAAAGAAATTCCATTTAAAATAACTCTAGATAGTATAAAATACTTGGGAATCTACTTAGCTTTAGATGATACATAATAAATTTTGCTCCAGCCTTTTACCTTCAATTTGTGTGTGTCACCCTGCCTCAAATGTGTTTCTTGTAAACAACATATAGTAGGATTCTGGTTTTAAATGCAGTCTGCTGTTTCCATTTAATGGGTGAGTGCTCGATTCCCTTTCACTATTCCTCCTCACCAGTATTTTGCTTTTTGTCACCCCCCCCAGATCTAAACAAATGGAAAATCATTAAAATGCTCATAGGTAGGCTGAGCTAATATAACAGAATGGACAATTCTACCTAAATTAATTTACTTATTCAGTGCCATAGCAATCAAACCACCAAAAATTAGTTATTAGAACTAGAAAAAAATTGTAACAAAATTCATCTGGAAGATCAAAAGGCCAAGAATATAAATTAATTAGTAAATAAATGAATTAATGAAAAAAAAAGATGTGAATGACAGTGGCCCAGCAGTACAAAATCTCAAACTATATAATAAAGCAATAATCACCAAAACAGTCTAGTACTGGATAAGAAATAGAAGGGTGGGACAATGGAATAGATTGGGGTAATCTAGCATTTGATTATCCCAAAGGTCCCACCTTTTGGGATAAGAATTTACTATATGACAAAAAACTGCTTGGAACACTGGAAAACAATATGGCAGAAACTAGGTATAGATCAATATCTCACTCCCTGTACAAGATAAGGTCAAAAGGGGTACATGATATAGACATAAAGGTTGATAACATAAGTAAAATATGGGAACATAGTCATGTCTATGGAAAAAGGAAGAATTTATGACCAAACAAAAAATAGAGAACATTGTAAGATGTAAAACGAATAATTTTGATTATATTAAATTAATTTTTTTTGTACAAACAAACCCAATATAACCAAGATTAGAAGGGAAACAACAAACTGGGTAGTCATATAAAAACATTCTAAATCACTCTTGATTAGAGAAATGCAAATTAAAACAACTCTGAGGTCCATCTCACACCTATCAGTTTGGCCAATATGACAGCAAAGGAAAGTGATAAATGTTGGAAGGAAGTGACAAAATTGGTACATTAATGCAATTTGGAACTATGTCCAAAGGGCTATAAAACAATGCATACCCTTTGATCCAGTAATATCACTACTAAGAGATTTTTTTAAAAAGGGGAAAAGACTTGTACAAAAATACTTAAAGCTGTTCTTTCTGTAGTAGCAAAGAATTGGAAATTGGGGGGATGCTTATCAATTGGGGAATAGCTGAACAAATTGTGCTATGTAATGGTGATGGAATACTATTGTGCTATAAGAAATGATGAAGAGGATGACATCAGAAAGAGCTGGAAAGACCCATATCAATGATGGCAAACTTATGGCACAGGTGACAAAGATGGCATACAGAGCTCTTTCTGTGGGCACATGTAATGGAGGAAATTTTAGGCTTCTGGGAGAGGTTATGAGCACTGTAATTGGTTAAAATTGTGGCTACAGGATTTATGTAATATTGAACAATGGCCGCCAAGGAATTTACTTATGAAATTCCTAAAATGAAACACTCAAGTCAGAATGGAGTTTATGGAGGTTTAATCACACTGGGAGTAGGGAAAGGAGAGGGAGAGAAGGAGAGAAGAGAAAAGGGAAAGGGGCTACTCAACCTCTGACCAAGGCAGAGGGAGTTCTAGGCCCAAAGGGCCCAGGTGGAAAGAATCAGTCCTTAACTCACGTGACCGCTCTGAAGGAAAGCTGTCTGCGGCGTCCTCCCTGTCCAAGCTCCTAACACCAACTCCCTCTCGCTCTCTCCACAGGAAGTGAGCGAATTCCAGAGGCTGTTCCCTACCTCACTTCCTGTGTCTCACAAATGCCAATGGTTGGCTCTAGCTTGGCTTAGGACAGCCCAGGTGGGCAGTTAGTTATTTCTGATTTGTCATTAACTAGCACATGCCCGTGTAGTGTGGGTGTGCACAATTTTTGGGTGCTAGACCAAGATGGAGACTTTTAAAATTCACACACATGAGCTACCCCCCCCCCCCCCCCCACTAAAGTTTGTTATTAGAAAAGGTAGAAAGGCAGAGCTGCTCTCTTTCCCGTCTCCACCATGCTTGACATTTTTTTATATCCCTCAACCCACAGCCCAATGGGAATACATAGGTGGCAGAGCTGGAGGGGAGTAGAGTGCTCGAATCACTCCCCTTCCCATTTCCACATGGGCCTCTTTATCACCCATCCCTCTGCACAGCAGCCCAATGGAAGTGCTTCCACCCTCTCCTGTCTGAGGTTAGTGGGGGTAGCACTCAGTCTCTGGAGGGGCCATATATGGCTAGGTGTGGTGGAGTATGGCACTCAGTCTAGGGGGTGGGGTAGGGCAGAGCCTGGCACTCTGCCTCTAAAAGATTCACCGTCACTAACCTATATGAACTGATGCAGAGTGAAATAAGCAGAACTGGGGAAACATTGTTCATAGTAACAGCAATATTGTGGAGTGATCAATTGTGAAAGACTGAGAAATCTTTCTGTAAAAGACTGATCCAGGAAGATTCTGAGGGACTTATAACAAAGAATGTTATTCACCTTCAGAGAAAGAATTGCTGAAGTCAAGGAATATAGACTAAATCATACGATTTTTCCCCTTTAGTTTACTTGGGTTTTGTGATAGAGGTTTCAAATCCAAGAACTGGAGTTACAGTCTGGGAAATTGCTGGAGCCTCAGCCACAATGGGGGAAGGGCCTCAGGAGAGATTCTGGAATCTTAAGAGAGCAGGAGATTCTGTGGGAGAGGCAGTTAGCTCTCTCAGTCCTGAGACAGCCTGAGGAAAAGGTCTGGGCAAGACTTGCTCCTGAGAACAGATTACATCTTTCTCCTGGTGACTGGGCATTCCCCACTCCTCCCCCCCCCAATTCCAAACTGAAATGGCCAGCTTGAGAAGACACAAAGCAGCTGACAAGATCACCTCACAGTTCCTGGTGCTTTGGGCCAAGACCAGGACCATCCAAGCCTGAATCTCTCAGGGGCCCAAGGCTGCCAAGGCCTGAGTTCCCCAACTTGAGGAGGGAGGAAGGGATGGCTAGAATAGGGACACCTTTTTCCCCTCTTTCCTCACAAACTCTTCCTGCAGCCATTTCCCTGTCTTATCCCTAATTAATCAGTTAGAATAAAGTTTGTTATCTTCCCCAACTGATTCTAGGGTGAGTGGGGAAACAGTTCCAGCTTGATAGGGAGAGAAACTTCTCTCTCTCTGAGAAGGGAAGTTCTATATATCATAGTATTAGAGGGAAGTCAAGAGGCAGTTTGGGTGAGCAGTCATAGCTGAGGGGAGGTTGAAGAGGGGAACTATTGATTCATTCCTCCCCCCCCCTTAGCCAAGTTAAACAGCAGCTGTCTCTCCTGGACCCTGCTTTGAGAGGGGAGGTCTCCATTCTTTCTCTCTCTTTTTACCACCAGAATAACTCTCTATTACAGTTTTTGTTTTGGGGTTTTGATTTTATGTAGGTGTTCTCTTACAAAAATGAACAATATGGAAATATATTTCATGTGACAATACATATATATATATAACCCAGATCAAAATACTTACCAGCTATGGAAAGGGGGAGAGAAGGGAGAGAGAGGAAAACACTTTGGATCATATGACTTCAGAAAACTTATATGAAAAATTGTTATTATATGTAATTGGTAAAGTAAAATAACTTTATAGTGTAAAAAAAGAATAAAAATTAAGTTCATTAGTCTAAAGTTTTCAGATTCTGATATTTTTCCTTTTGTGAAAACTGAGATATTTGTTCTTCCCAAATCTTTTGATACTGCTCATATGTTCCATATTTCATATATTACTGATAACAGCTTAATAGCCACATCTGGCAATTCTTTCTTTATCCAATGTGAGAATTGAATGAACCATACTAATTCTATCTTGTGGCTCAGTTCTGGATCTATTCAGTTTCCTTTTTATTCAGTTATGGGTCTAATCCACATTCTGCCTTGTGAGAAAACTTTATTCAAGTATGGGAATTGTAAGAAAACTTTATTGCATTGCTTCAACCTAACCTTGTATAATTGAGAAGTTGAGCCACCTATACTTCTTGCTTAGAGACCCTTAACTAAGGACCGAAGTTATATTGACCAGAAACCCAGTCAGATCCAAAGATAGATGCAAGAAATTTTCTTACAATTATACATTTTAAGCAGTCATATGTCTTACCCGAAAAGCTGGCCTCATACTGGTTAATCAGTCACTGCTTCCTTATTCCTTTGATTGAATTCCAACACTGAGAGGGAGTGGGGCAACTTTTTTTTTTTCTGATTTCAGGGAACTGTACCCATTCAATTTTCCCCTCCCAACTCAGAGAGCCCTTAATCTTTCCTCCAATTAAAAATCAGATTACTTACTCTTGTATCCTGATTTATATCCTGTTGTTTCTTTTAATGCATAACAATGTCTTTCCTAGTTTTTAGGGTCCAGTGCCAAGTTGAGGAGGTCTGGTCCCAATTTGTTTTGCAATTGGCATAAATTGCTTACTAAATTCATTTGCTTAGAAGCTCAAGAACTATTTTTTCTCAGTTATTTCAGCTTTCACAAGTCACATCAAGGATATAATTTATCTCAACCAGGTGACTTAAATTCATCAAAAGTGGCTAGGTGCTCTCATTATTTTTTTATTTATTGTGGAAGCACATTAAAACATTTTCATTTCAACTGAAAATATTAAAGAAATAATATTTCCTCTAGTCTAAAAACCCTTTCCAAATGTTTTCTTTTAGGGAAATAGATAAAACAAAAACCAAGGTCTTCCTCTTAGAGATGATTAAAGGTGATTTCTTAACTCTTGACTTGTTTAGATATTTGTCTCCTCTATTCCCTGAAGCAAAGAGCCTGTAACAACCCAAGAGAAATCTCTCTTCTGTTATTTAGGAAAGATTGCATATTGATCACTGGGAGCTAATACTAAGATATCTTAGAGGATAGTGGTTCAGACAGGAATTAGGTAGTGGTTATTTTTCTGGAATGTTAACCCTAAACTATATTTTAACATGTTTTAGTTTTTAACTTGTTCAAGATTCATATGTCACCTCAAATCATCTTGGGATAAACATGTCTTAAAAGGCATAAATGGAGTACAACTTGGGGAAAATACCAGCTTGGCCATCTCTATAAGTTAGTTAGGTTTATTTATTTTTTCTTTGAACTAATTTATTTAGTCAATTCAGAACATTATTCCTTGGTTACAAGAATCACATTATTTCCCTTCCTCCCCTCCCCTTTCCCGCTGCCGATGCGCAATTCCACTGGGTATTACATGTGTCCTTGATCAGAACCTATTTCCATGTTGTTGGTGTTTGCATTAGGATGTTCATTTAGAGTCTACATTCCCAGCCATATCCCCTTGACCCATGTATTCAAGCAGTTGTTTTTCTTCTGTGTTCCTACTTCCACAGTTTTTCCTCTGAATGTGGATAATGTTTTTTCTCATAGATTCCTCTAAGTTGTTCAGGATCATTGCATTGACACTAATGGCTAAGTCCATTACGTTCGATTGTGCCACAGTGTATCAGTCTCTGTGTACAATGTTCTCCTGGTTCTGCTCCTCTCACTCTGTATCACTTCCTGGAGGTTGTTCCAGTCCCCATGAAATTCCTCCACTTTATTATTCCTTTGAGCACAATAGTATTCTATCACCAACAGATACCACAATTTGTTCAGCCATGTCCCAATTGAAGGGCATCCCCACATTTTCCAATTTTTTGCCACCACAAAGAGTGCAGCTATGAATATTTTGTACATGTCTTTTTCCTTATTATCTCTTTGGGGTACTTAGGTTTAGAATTAAGATAAATTGAATAAAATTCTTTCTGACAGATTTGTAACTAAAACACAGGAATACAGTATTAATCTTTTTTCTTGGATATTAACTCCCTGTTAGTTATTTTTGCTCAGTCATTCCCAGTGTAAAGGTCAACCTTCTTTGCAGAGAAAACAGGAACAAAATAAAAAACGAGCAGCATTGGTTTGTCTCTCTTGTCAGTTATAAAAGGCCCTATCCCTTCTTTGATTGGCTCCTTTCTTCCAATATAGCAAAATGAAAACCTGAACTTTTGTTGTCATTAGCTTCCTTCACCAGCATCAGCATTCTAAACTGTAGTATTCCTTCCATTTTTATAGGACTGTGCATATTCCTCTATTTCCACTCTGTTCCTTGGCTTTGCTCCCATCATCTGTACATTTCTTTTTAAAACCTAAATTGTTTGGTGAGTTCTTTGGGCATCTACATTGGTATCTTTGGACAAATCCTATATTTCCTGGTCACTAGAATAGTTTTCCTTTTTGACTTCATAAATCTATCCTTGAACACCTCTTATACCTCCTAGGTCCATGGTAGTGAACCTATGCTAGAGAGGGCACGTAGGCTTTGCCCCAGCACAGAGTTCACCAGAGTTTGTTCCTAGAAAGCCAGAGGGATGTGGGGCTGGGCTGTTCCCTTCCCCCCTCCCCATGCATCTGGTGACATTTCTTATATCACCTACCTCTCTAAAAGTTCACCATCACTATCCTAAGCTGACTTTCCTGAAGCCCTTTTATTCATGAGTTCCTACCTATTTAAGAAAATGTCTTGGCTGAGCCAGAAATGCAGAATGCTGAGTCTATTTTTTTTTTCCAAATGAAAGCTCTGCTTTGGGAAGAGTAAACCATTAATCTTAAAAAAAAACAGCCTCATAATTTGTCAAGTTTTTAATTATCCAAAAAGTATGTGATGAGCTAATGCATTGCTGGTGGAGTTGTGAATTGATCTAATCATTCTGGAGAATAATTTGGAATTATGCTCAAAGAACCTTACAAGAATGCATACCCTTTGGTCCAGCAATACCACTACTGGGTTTATATCCCAAAGAGATAAAAAAAAATCTGGGCAAGGATCTCTTTGCACAAAAATATTTATTGCTGGGCTTTTTGTGGTATTAAAATTTGGAAAATGAGGGGGTGTCCCTTGATTGGGGAATGGATGAACAAATTGTGGTATATGATGGTGATGGAATACTATTGTGCTGTAAGGAATGATGAATTGATGGATTTCTATAAGAACTAGAAAGACCTACATGAACTGATGCAGAGTGAAATAAGCAGAACCAGGGGAACACTGTACACAGAAACTGTAACATTATGGGAAAATCAAAGGTAATTGACTTTGATATTAATAGCAATGCAATGATCCAGGACAATTCTGTGGGACTTAGGAGAATCTTTCCACAACTAAAGAAAGAACTGTAGGAGTAGAAATCCAGAAGAAAACATATGATTTATCACTTGTTTTTAGGGGTATGTGATTTGGGGTTTTGGTTTTAGAGGACTAGTCTTTTACAAAAATGAATAATTTGGAAATGGGTTTGAGTGATAATAGATATATGTATAACTCAGTGGAATTGCTTATCAACTCTGGGAGGGGGAGGGAGAAAAAATGAATAATGGAATCATGGAAAAAATTTAAAAGATGAAAATTAATAGAAAAAAAGGAAAAATTGATAGGACTTGGTGACTTGGACAAGATGAGAGGAAGGGAAGAGTCAAAGATAACAGAGAAAAATGAGGTAGTTATTAATGACAAATTGGGGAGGATGGGCTGGGATGATAAAAATGATAATTTAATCTTGCATATATTGGCCTTAGGGGGAGACGAGAATATCCAAGTGGAGCTGTTCAGCAGACAGATTGAAATGTGGAACTGGCCTGTGAGACCAAACTCTTATTTTCTATTTCATGAGTGTGACTCCTATTTACCAAATCATATTGGGCCTTTGTTTTACCCTGCAAGGGTAGTAGAGTTTAAAGCTGAGGTCCAGTAGGCCCTTAGTAATGAATAAGTGATTTGAAGGTAGGTTAGAGCTTCTGCTTGGGGGTTTGGGGAAGAGAGGCTGTTAGTATAGAAACTGTCTTTACCTTGTTTGTCTCCAGTCAAAACCCATATGATAATATTTGCTTTCATCAGAGTGACTATTGTCTCAGGCACTCCATCCTGTAGTTTGTCTTCAATGGCTGTGGCTCCTATCAGCTGGAAATAAAAAAAAGCAGGTCTAAATTCATTCTAGGCCATTTTAGTCTATATAAGTGCTATTTGAGATCAAACAAGGACCCTCTTACTTCAACTCTCATGAATCGATCTGTTTAAATGTTTTAAACCAATTTGGTTTCTTCCTTTGGCAATCTCTATATCCTAGTTTAAATTGTATTCACTGGTGTACAGCTATATGTTGTGTGTACAGCTATATGTTATGAGTTCAGGGCCCCAAGACATTCAGTCTTATTTACCAGGTGAAAAAGAACTGCTCTAGAGGCTGGTTTTCCTCACTGGATTTGGATCTCCTAGACACTTGCATAGTGGGAAATTAATAAGTGTCCAGCAGCATAGAATTCAGTTCAGTGAACAACCTGTCCTACTTCTCAATACATTCGCTTAATAAAAATGATAATAGCAAGCATTTATATAGCACCTACTATGTGCTAGGCATTGTACTAAGCGCTTTACTAATATTTCACTTTATCATTATTGTTTCTTAATAAATACCACTATTTTTCAGAATGGATTGCTTAACATCTGCATCTCAATATGCAATACATCTTCTTAAAATCATGTTTCTTAAAATATCTATTTCAACACATGCTCAGTTCCTATCATACACATTATGGTACAAGTGGAATGAACACTACTCTTGCATCTAGAAGATGAATTCAGGTTCTGATTTTGCCACTTAATAGCTGTGTGATGTTGGCCAAGTCCTTTAAATTCTCTTACCCTCTCTCTCTCTCTCTCTCTCTCTCTCTCTCTCTCTCTCTCTCTCTGTCTGTCTCTCTCTCTCTCTCTGTCTCTCTCTCTCTCTCTCTCCCTCCCTCCCTCCCTCTCTCAAAAACCCTTACTTCCTTTTTAGAATCAATACTGAATATTGATTCCAAGGAAGAAGAGTGGTAAGGGTTAGGCAGTTGGGGTTAAGAGCCTTGCCCAGGGTCACAAAGCTAGGAAATGTCAGAGGTCAAACTTGAACATTGGCATTCTATCCACTGAGCCACCTAGCTTCCCCATATCTTTTAAACAGCGATATTTGTATTACTACTGCCTCTCTGGATGGGTGATTATGAAGATTCAATGAGATAATGTATGATAAATACTATATAAATAATGTCCTCTATTAGTAAGTCTACCTTACAATATCCATCTGTCCCAGTCTTTAAAAGTGGTACCCCCTTATCTTTTAGGCCTTGCTAGTCTCAGTTTATATAATATACATTGTTAAACATCATTTGTTGTTTTATGAAGATTTAAAGATGTTTTCATATTTCTCTCCAACTAGATAGTGGCATGACCTACTGGTTATGTATCAACTGTTCAGGGCCCAGCATAAGCATGGATAAATCAGAAGCTTAATCAGAAGGGTTAGGTAAACAATCCTTCTGATAAGCCTTGGATATCGGCAGGCAGTATGCAATATAAACATATGCCCCTCAAGAATTGACCATGTAGGAAAATGTATGACTTTCAGAATTTATCCTCACTCTAAATATTTCTGTTTGATACTCATTTGCTTTTTAATTCTAACTATAAAATAGTATGGATTTTTATGTCTTTTCAGTGGTAGATTATCTAACTGTCTGCATCTCCTGTCTTAGAAAAAAAGGCTGAAGCAGGGACCATGGGAGAAGCCAGAACTACTTTATTTGGCTTCAGAGGGATAATGATTAGGAAATAGCTTAGTAGGGAAAATGGATAAAACTCAGAATTAAAGTGAGTATATTTTTGGATCATTTGAGGATCTCAGTTATCCAGGAAATTCTGGATTAATTTAGACTTAGAGGATAGTACTTTTTTGATGTTTATCCAGAACTTTTTGCTGCAATGGCTTTGTTAAGAAATCATGAAATTAGAAGGTTAGAGCTAAAAGATATCTTCATGGTAATATAATATAACTCCTTAATTTTACAAATGAATAAATAGAATGCCTGAATGACTAGAATAGTGAGATAACTCAAGTAAGTAGTAATCTCTTCTCTACCTACTCCTGTTACATGAACCTGACAGGTTTCAGCCATGGTTTCCTGACCTCTGAGCCTTCCTTCCCAGGCCCTACTCCCTCAGACCAACCATCATGTCTTTTTCAATCTCTTCATAGATTAGTCCTAACTTTTCCTCCCGATCTTCCACAGCAGTGGAGGCTCTATGGTGTTTCTGGATCCACTTTTGGAAAGATTCTTCATCTAGCTCTCGGTAGGCCACAGCAAGGGTACGCAAGCCATCACCAGCAAAATCCTGGAAGACATATGTGTTCCCAGAAGGGGTCAGAACAGAACCAAGTCCTCTGTGCAGGAATGATCAAGGGCCAGGATTTTCCCAGGAGCCAGAAGAAAGAAAGACTGTATGCTTAAAATATAGAGTTCCTGGCTTAGTGTCAGGCATTCTGAGGATTTTAACCCCACCCACCAACTTCTCAGGAAGAAAGATACTACAGAAACATAATGTTTTACCATTAATATTTTTATATTTATATTCAGACTTATGTGTGATCATTCAAAAAAGGAGGTTTTATTATATCTATATAAGACACAATTAGATATGTAGGGTTAGTTATCTTAGTTGATTTGGGAACAGTACTAAAAAGATCAAGGTCATGGGTTTAATTCCTGTGTTATCCAGTTAGACTTAATCTGATCCTAGACTGATCCCTACCCACTGTCAACTATTTTGCCAATGTGGATCCTTGGTCACAAAGAGAACAAGACAAAAATGGATACAGCTCAATGCCATAGATTCCCATTGCTACAACCACAAATTGAAATACATGTCCTATGTTTCATCTTTGTTTATAAGATAACAAGGTACATATAGAAATTTATTTGTTATTTCGGTTATAGTGAACTAGAAGACATTAGCTCTGCCAAAAGAAGGCAAACAGAAGTATAATACATTGATTTGCTAAGTGTACTTTCCTTTTTGTGGACATTTATGGGTATTATGGCTTTAACTGTATGACAACAAAGATATGAAGCCATCAGCATTAAGTTACCTGACCTCCCCATATTGTTGGGTAGAGAGAAAGGAAAAAGTGGAGGCCTAGGGGAAACTTACTTGGCAAGGAAGTAATGATGGTGGCAAAAACTGGCTCTGCACTGAACCTGATATGTGTATAGAATGATATGTTAACTGTACCTCCTATTTATGAATTTTCATAGCAAATATTCAAGCAGGGGATAGAGGCCCTGCCTTGCTTCCATATCTACCCTGAGTTTCAATTTATTTCTCTATGCTTTCAACCTTGTAAGGGGCTGGCTGAAACCCAAGGCTGTGTTTTTGTATCAGGATGTGAATTAACCAAACAATTGCATATGCCTATAGTATGTATTATGTGCTCTCCTTCATAACCTGAGAATGAAGCCCATTGCCTTTAAGATAGTCTGAGCTCACAAATGCCTTTTGTTTGGATAATGAACCTAAGGTCATGGAAACCACTGCAATTCAAGACTCTAAAACAGCTTCAAGCTTCTGGAAAATAAATTACTTTCCCACAGCTATGATCTGAGTACAAGCTAATCAAGGCTCTACTCATCCTTAAGCTTCAAGTAGTCATGGCCCTGACAATAACTAATGAAGGAGTCAAAGCCCTTCACTGCTTTAGTTTCCTGATCCACAAAGCTGGATGGAATATAGCTTAATAGATGCTAAAAGCAATATCCCTAATTATGAAGGCTGGGACTGAGTAAAATTAACTATGCTATCTAAAGATCAGAGAAGTAATAACTGGGGATATTGATCCTAGAGAAGACTTAGGGGTGGGCATTATAATAGCTCTTTTAAAAAAACTGAAGAACTAACAGGAAGAGAGTTATATACGTTTTATGCGACTCAGAGGGCAAAACTAGGAATAGGGTCATATGGGGGAAAATGCTACCTTGCTAGGGAAAATAGGGCAACTAAATGAAGATAACTCTGCCTTGTGTTTCTTCCAACAGCTTAGTTCCATCATTAGTCCTCCTACAAACTCAGTCCTACAGAGCCAAAGAACTATAACTTCTGTGACACTGAGGCATCAGCCACAGAAGCTACAGCAGAACTCCTGAAAAGTCAGGAGCTTAATTAGAAGGCAATTGTCTCTGCCTGCCCTCATTCTGCCCTGTCAAACCCTGATTCTTCCAATTCATCACCACAGAAATTCCCCAGGAATTCCCGAAGACAGTGTTCACTATGTACTCCCTCTGAATATGTGGTATTTTGGCCCTACTCCTGAATTTTCTTGTCTATCTGTCCTGTTTTTGAACTCCTAAGTGTATTTTTTTCAATTTTGACTTGTTTAGGCAGTGAATGTACTGATGTCTTTTTGAAATCTAGTGCGTGAGTTTAATCTCTACTTTCTTGATTATTCTATTCACACTTAATTGAAGATAGCCTTGTGCCACTGCCTGCATTTCCCACCCTGTAAACAGCTGAGTACACATGATCCCAGATGTAGGCACTCTCCTTTCCCACCTTAGTTCCCTGAATCTTGGCCCAGAAGTTCCCTGACAAAATTTCCAGGCAGGATGGGGGAAACTTCCGATTTCTTACCTCAATTTTACTTAGTTGTGGCCTTCTAGACCACAAAATTCAATACAGATATTTAGAAAGCAAGGTTCTTTCTCATTTGCTTTACTAATCAGATTGCCTTATAGACTATGTTATATATTTATAAAGAAAATTTAGTTAGGACATTTTGAAAGGAAAATTGTTTTTTTTCCATTATATTACTGATCAAGTGATCACATATCATCCTTTAGATAAATAACTAAAATTATAATTTTTAGAAAAAGTTAGACCTAGTTATTAAACTAACTGTGTATGGGATATCAATTATAATAGTAGAATATTGGCCAGAGTATTGGAAGAGATATGGTTTGGTGAATTAGAATATGATAGTAATTAATGATATTGAAGACTTCTGTTGGGAGGAATAAAAGCTTTAGATGTGTGTAGTGATCTGGGGAAGCTAAAATTCATGCAGAAGGAGCTGGGTTCATTGGGAATGATGTGTGTACACATGGCCTGATGAGATCATATGAAAACAACCTTGGCATGTCCAAGTGTTGTTTGATCCTTTGAAGATTTATGCCAACTATGGGCTCTCCAAAGTATTACGGCCAAGAAAGGTTATGTTGATAGTGGTAAGATAGTTCTGGAGGATTAATTAAATTTCCTTATTTTAATCTTGTATTGAACTTCTGACTTAGTATCAGATGTTTCAAACCCTTATTACCAAACACCACTGCATGTTTCTTAACATCCTATGTATCTTCTATTGTGTTAATGACTTAGGCTAATTAGCTGTCAGAACCCAATAAAACACTGTGGCATATCTTTGCTACAGGCTGGTCTTGGTGAGCACTCCAGCTTTAATTTACCACAATTAAAATTTGGGATCTTTGGCTCAGAATTATGGCTCAGAGACTTCTTTATTTCTAAAAATTTTGAGGACTCCTTGAGGAGTTCTAGGGTATATCTAAAGACTGTCAATGGAAAGGAGGTTGCTAACGAGTTCAACAGTAGTTTGATAGGGAAGGGAAATGCAGGAATCTAGAGAAGACATGGTGAGGTATTTTGGGGGATTATGGATAAACAGAGGGTAGAAAGAGTTAGCTAGACACCTAAAGCTGGGGTCCAGAAGATAAAGCAGTTATATGAGAAGTGTTTCCCAGTGCTCTAGCTGCCTAAAGGTTTGCCTGCCCTTCAGCCATTTCTAGCCTTTTCCCTAATGAGCAATCCTATGTTTGGACTCATGACAGTAGGGTTATTGTGTGTGTGTGTAAGGCCTAGGGAAATCACATGGTGTTTTCTCCTTCTCTATACAGATAAAATCATGTTAAAGTGAACTTCAGTGGTAGCCTTGAAGGGCTATCAAAAAAGACATCCCAAGGGAAAGCTGTTGTTGCTCATCTTTCATCTCAAAGAGGACCAGTGATGTCAAAGGGTGACTTGCTTGTTAACAGGAATGGAGGGAGGTGGAGCTGCACAAAGTTGCTAGCCTCCCTCGCTTTTCCAGAGTCATTGAAGTCCAGGGACAAAACAAATGTCAAGATGACTTTTGATGGCCTGGGATACAGTGGATGACTTTGTTATCTCATGTCTGACCAAGATCTGAGCACTCTGCAATGCCTGCTTCATAGTCATTGGAACAAACTGCTCTCATCAGCTAATTCCTCTGGGGAAAGTCTTCACATGCTTGAGGTAGACATCTCCCTAACTCACTGACAGGCTTGAGACCTATCAGCTACGCTCAACCTGGTTTAGCCAGTCTGCCAAAATAGTTTGCTGGAGTGTGATTGCTGTTCATAGCACAGCTTCTTGCTGTTAAGTGAAAATTACATATAGGAACTTATCCTCAGATGAAAGTTGCTGAGAAACACACATACTGGTAGGAAAACAAAAACAAAAAACAACCTTAATCATTAACTCAGTGTACCCTTTTGGGAATGGGTTCTTTGAAAGTATTAAATGCACCCTATAGGGAGGACTAAGTTGTTTTTCAGTAGTGTCCAATTCTTTATGACTCTATTTGAGGTTTTCTTGGCAAAGATACTGGAGTAATTTCCCATTTTCTTTTCTAGTACATTTATAGATGCATAGAAAAGAGAGAAGAGAAAAAGAAGCAGTAGTTCCATTCCTTTTTCTTTGCTGGTAGGGATATATATTATATATTTACAAATTCACATAATCATTACACACATACAGGAGACACATTCTTCTTTAGCATTAACTAGAATACTTTTCTACTGCTTTTCCTTGAATCATTGCCCAGAATTGTGTGTGTATGTGTGCCCAAAGCAGTAGTACACTAGGATAGCCTCTGTGTGAAGATAGGAGATTAACAGTGAAATTCCATTTGAGACTGGAGTCCCTAACTTCCCAGTAAGAAGCAAGTAGAGTAAATCTGTCTCAGACAGAAACACCTTCAGATAATATTCTTTTCTTGTACTGAGGACATTTTTCTCAATCCAAATGTTTGGTTTTAGTGCTTCTCCATCTATGAGGGTCTGCCCTCAGTTACTGATGCTCTTCTAAAAGATTAAAAACTCCTTGAAGACATTGACCAAAGCTTATTCATCTTTGTATTCCTTCACTGCCTAGTATTGTATTCTTCAGAAAAAAAGTTAAAATATTTGCTGAATTTTATTGTGCTCACTCTGCTTTTCACAAAATTTAACAACTGGAAAGGCTCAGATTGTTTGGTCTTCCTCATTCCTATAACACATAGAGAGAAGTATGCACAACTATGCAGACCCAGGGGCACAAGGAGGAAAAAACACAGACATACATAGAGCTGCAAAAATACACTCACACCAGCACCAGGAGGAGGAAGGGAAGGGAAGTTCGAACATATAACTTGGGAAAACTTGTTTGGAAATTTGTTATTACATGTAATTGGTAAAAAAATTTAAAAAAATTAAAAAATACAGACATACACTAATAGATATGCATATAGGGTCCATACAGATATATCTGAAATTCCATGTACACTCTTATAAAGAGACATAACTAGTCACACAAGTATACATATGTGCATAGAAGCACAAATTCAATAGTTCACAAAAATATGCACATCATATATATATATATATATATATATATATATATATATATATATGCATATATGAACTCAAATGCATATGTGATCCATCCAGGTATACTCACGTCCAAATGTTCCATGGTTATATCTTGGAGGGGTTTGCAAGATGAGTGGAGCAATTCCCAGATGATGGTGTCAGCTCCTTTGCAGAACAATATCACCTTACCTTCGGGGGTCTTCACTGAGAACAAGCAAAACAAGAGTCATCACAATCCAAGTTATGGTGTGTTAAGGACTCACCCTTCTGGAAAGGAAGAGGGGAAGGCTGCTGGCCATGAGATCTAGTGCCTTCCCTCTTATATAAAGCTCATGAAGCTGTGAGAAAAATAATTATGGCCACAGCTTCGGCCCCATGTATGTTCCTAAAGGGCAGCACCACCTCACAGGGAAGAGTGGATTACTTAATGGTACAAAGGAATCTAGTCCTTTAAAGGGCTCAAGAATGCATGGCAAGTCTTAATCCAGGCCATCAATTCCAAGATGATGGTGTCAGCTCCTTTGCAGAACAATATCACCTTATCTTTAGGGGTCTTCACTAAGAACAAGCAAAACTGAATTTACTGAGAGTAGAAATTGGAGAGCTACCTTTGTTCTCCAGAATAAGAACTCCTCCAGCTATTCTCTCTGCTTTGTGAGGAGTTTGAAAGGTTCAGCTTTAGGGATATCTTGGCTCTGAACACAATAGGGCTAATGTTGCCACCTAGAGTGCCAAGGAGTGTGAGTGTGTATGTTTTGAGGGGGAGAGAGAATAATAATATACATGTTAGAAGGATCAGGGCACCTACCAATTACAGACATTCGCTTGCGTACATTGTTGAAGTCCAAGATAGCTAGGAGATCATAAACTTTTGTGACCCCCATTTCCATTACAGTGATTGTTTCAGATGTTCGAGAGTGAAACACAAAGCCAAAATTCCTGGCAGCAGTGACAAGGGCCTCTTCATCAGGAGACTGTGCCTGATACACTAGTTCTCCTAGAGAAAAAAAAAGGAGAGAGCTTTCAGAAGCATCAGGGATGAGCACTAGAGGCCTACCTAGGTTGAAGTGATGTTTTGCACAAGCTCTTAAGGAGCACATTCAGTTTTAGAGAGCCAGGCTATACCCCAATTCTCAGTCTTTCTCATTCCCACATTTCTAATCTGACTATCTGAAAATAAACCTGCTTGAGCCACTGCTTTCCTAAGTACACTGAAACTTATTCATCTAAGACATGGTAGACAGAGGCTGGATTATAAAAATGTGATGAAAAAAAAAGTGATGATAATGAAGTAGCTCCAAAAAGGCTAAAGATGGAAAAATTAAAAGGAGATAAAGCAGATAGGCCCCTGTCAGCATTTTTAGGGAACAGACCTGGCTTCCCGCCCCCCAGGAGGTCAAGCTGTTTATGCAGATAACAAACTAGGCTCTACTCATCTTGGGGGACAGGAGACAAAGAGGAATTTCAGGAATATCAAAGGGCCAGCAAACTAACATTTGGCTAAGTGAAGATAAACACTCCTTAGATAACAACCCCAATAAAAGGATGGTCTCCTCATCTTCGACCCCACATTCCTGTATTAAGGTTTGTTTGTTGTCAGATAAGAACCTGTATAATATATATAAGCTATCCTGTAATGTCAGTCTGATGCAGTTTTCCATTAGGGAATTCTGTTCCAGAAGGTAGATTCTTTATTTCTCTCTTTTATTAATAAATTGTGGTTCCAATAATTGAAATTCTAGGTGTTTGAACTCATTTGTGAAGTGTATCACTTCAGTTGGAGGCCCCAGCAAGATCTCGAGTCCCGGGACCAGGTGGTAAGGACTTTGGAGAGGGCTGTGTGTGTGTGTGTGTGTGTGTGTGTGTGTGTGCGTGTGTGCACATGTGTGCTTATGTGGGGGACAGGTCTCTGGGCCCATGGCATATGGCTGAATGGCTGGGGTTGTAACCCAAATTATACTTGGGCAGTTTTTGCTAAGCCGGGGCCTGTGAAGGAGACTTGAACCCTTATCCTCTTTGGGGGTGTTTCCGAGTGTGAACTTGGAGATTATGCAATTCTCAAATCCCGCGAGGGACTGGGTCAGAAATCCGAGGAAGTGAATGGTGTCCTCTCTGGAGCCCACCCCGGTTCTGGTATTTGAGATTTCGAACAAAATTTAGGCTGATTTTGGAACCATCTGTTCTGTTCTGTTCTGCTCTGGTAAGTTAGCTCTGTTTCTCTAGAATTCTGTTTTGTTTTTCCCCAGGGCCCGTTTTACAGACAGGAGTCTGTTTGCTTGAAGGTTCGATCTTGAAGTTCTGTTTGGGCCCTAGAGTCCTGTTTGCCCTGGTGTACTGTTTGGCCATGGAGTTCTGCTCTGTTCTGTAAATCCGGATTCAGTAGAGGCTGTTGGGTTGCTGGACGCAGCTTTAGTCCCACAGTCAGGTCACTAAAGAGATATCTTTCAGTGACTTCTGGGAACCTTCGGGTTCAAAGGTGTATGGATGTGTGAGAGAGTGTGTCCTATAGGTTTCTGTTGAGTCTTTGTTGTTTTTGTGTGGCTAAATTAAACAAAAAAAGAGGCAAAAAGAGTTTAAGATGCAGAGGGGAATTTCTTTTGTAGTGGCTGTTCCCCACTCTTTCCAACTGCATCCCAACGGGGCAGACTATGGGGGAAGGGCTGTGCCGGCTCCCACAGCAAGCTTCTAAGTGGGAGAGAGAATCTGAATAGGAGGGGATTTACAAGTTCCTTCCTTGAGAAACTCAGTCAGCCTCAGGAACAGCTCATCTCCAACTCCAATTGGGAGCAGATAGTTTTGTCCAGATACTACAAGAGCATTTTGTTAGGAATCACAGTCAAAAAGAGAGACAGTTTTTGATAGATCAGCACGTAGAGTTCAGAGAGAACTAGGGAACAAGTAAGTCAGCTCAGCCAATCAGATGGCTTAGCTCATCACAGCTTCCCCAAGTATGCTGAAACTGTTTTAATGAATTTCTCCCTTCAAATATTTTTTCTTAAGAATGGATTCTAAAAACACCTATTTTTTCCTTTCAAAGCATGCTTGTCACAGCATTGTATGCTACTGTTTATCTTTGTCTTTGTCACAGTCTCGTCTCTATGTAAAAAGGGGGGAGTTGAAAGCTTAAACTTCCCACAGTGAGAAAAAAAAAAAGAAAATCCTCATAGAGGATGAAAACCTGTTCAATGATATTTTCCTCTTTCTTCCTTTAGATGGGCCCCCAAGGGAGTGAAAGAGAGAAATTCAGAGCAGAAAAGGGAGATTTTCACTCCACAGTTAGCAATTTTTCACTTAAAATTAATTCTAAGGGTCGATGTATGCAACTTGGGAGGATTGCTAATGATTTTGATATGGTAAAAAATGTAATTTCATGTATTACTGTTTGTCAAGTTAAATGTGAAATGTTAGCCAGATCTTATTGAGTCCAAAAACTCATGGTTAGAGGTTTGTTCTGTTAAACCTTGTAATGAATAATGGTTTCAGTGAATTTGTGAATTATCTAAATGTGATTGGTAGTCAGCCTGACACAGAGAGGAATGCTTATTCTATAAGGACAGAAATTGTACTGGCTACTTTATAGATGTAAAAGTTATCCAGAAAAAGTTGTTATGTTTTTGAGGAGAACTTATTCTAGAATTTAAAATTGGGATTTTTTCAAATCAGATTTATTTTGATATGTGCTGTCAGAACTAGAAATCATGTGACACACAAGATGTTTTTAAAGTGGTTAATCTGTGCTTGGGATTTAATAATATAAGTGCTTTTAAGAATTTTGGTATTTTGCAAAAGAGAATTTCTAAACAGTGTTGTCTTTGACTAAGGTTATATGAATTGTTTTTTAAAAAATGTGCACAATGCATAGGAAGGAATTTGTGATCTAGAGATGAACATGTATTCAGATACAAATTCCTGGAAAGTAATGGAGTGAATACAAATTATGTGTGCATTTGTACTATAGAGAGAATTAAGTTTTCCACCTAAATAGGTTAAGGGTATATAATATGCAAACTGTATGTCCTTAACAAGACAAATTTGACCAGCCCTGAAATCAAGAAGGGCTTGTCATGAGGATTAAATAACAAATTATAAATTGGAATAATGTCGATGGAATTTAATTAGGAATGTAGCAATGTTTTGAGCTAAAAGAAAACTAAACTGGAGGTTCTATTCTACTTTAGACAGGTTTGAGAGGAGTACAGGTAAATTCTTTGCACTTCAGTTTGGTTACACTGAAACATTGCTAAAGGACTTAATCAGAGTTATTTGGAAGTGTGGAGTTCAAACTGAAATCTACTGAGAGTAAATTATTATGAAAGGGGTTTGATGCATTCAAACTTTTAAGCTCATTGGTTAAAGAAGGATGGGACAAGGTTGATAAGTAATAAAATCTAAATCAAGCCAAGCAGCCTTAGCATAAATTGCTCAGAAGTTATTAACCCCTTCCTTGCACACAGGAAGGAGAAAGAAGTGTTTATAATTGTTCCACACTGATACTTAGGGACTGAAATAGGGACATCACAGATTTGACAATCACTGTGTGATAGAACATAAAGATGAGTATATTTTAATTGTATATTTTGGAGGTTTTAAGGTGCTCAAGCAAGCAAATGTTGCCAGCCCTGTCTAACCAATCTTAATGCAAACATTCCATGTCCAGAATGATAAAATGAGTTGAGTGATATGTCATTGATAGAGTGACATGTCATTGATAAGTTACCTCACATGAATTTTGGGGATATGTTGGTTGATATTTTGATTACATTTTGATCTGTAAAAGGATATATGTTGCAAACAGTAGCCAAGGAGTGGGTAGGATGTTAAAGATGGCATATATGTGAAAATGCTTGCTCAGAATGTTATGTGAGTTGCTGCTAAAATATGTGTTTTAAGTATTGTTTGGATGTGAACAAAAGCTCATTGTGAACCTGACTGTGCCTGAGATTTTGTTCAATACTCAGTGGTTACCTCAGTTTACCAATTTGTACTATGAACTGAAATTTATAACTGATGTAATTCTTTAAATCAGAATTCTTTTGGATTATCGATTAGCAATTGAAGTGATACCAACTGTATGTTTGTTTGACTTAAGTTAGAGAAGGTGGGATGGTGTGTTGAATTTGAATTTGGAAGAAAGGGACTTTGATCTAAAGTTCATAAAGCTTTAGTATGTGGGTTTGTAAAGGAAGAATGGAAGTTGTGTTCTGCTTTTTAAGCAGCGAGGTTTTGAAGGAAGAGAGAGAGACAGACAGAGACAGAGACAGAGAGGGAGAGAAAAGGTGAAAGAAAACAGATAGATGTTCTACTCTTATAATTGGATCCCTGACCTAGGGATAATCTCTAAAATTAATGTATGTATTATGGGAAAATCACACATGATTCTTTAATTTCTCTGGACAGTTACCCTGAAGTGATTCCTGTAGGGCCTTGTCTTAGTCTTTCAAGGGTCTAGGTCCAAGAGATGATACAGCTCTGATTTATATTACTATGGAGCTACTCAATTCAGCACTCATGTTCTTTATTTCAGGTTTTGTGACTAAAGTGTGATATGTAAATTATTGCCAAAATATATAAGAATAATTGAGTGATCAGCCTTGTAGGGATATAAAAGGCTTGTTTGAGGGTATGGAGATTTGTTTCTGTACTGCTGATAAGCAGAATTTCTCTCAGCTGAAATGGGGGAGACTTGTCTTTTAAAGCAAAAGAAGGCTTCTGGGATTTAATAGTGACAAAGTACACCGAGGACAGAGAATGTCCTGGGATGGTTACAGAGGCATATTCTGGGCTCACTTGGGAATAGACCTTTTATGACCATCTAGGCTGTTAATTCTCGAGTGTTACAATGATGGCATGAGCCAGTGATAGCTTTGACCTGCATGTGAAGCCACTCACTGTGTCCTTTGGGACATAAGGAAATATTTTCCTTGGTGACAAATTCCTATAATCAGCACATAATGCAAATTGTAAAGTTAAAGTTTCCATTTCCTCAAACAATCTTAATAATTGAAAATTCTCAAATTGTTAGGGAACATACTTTGAGAAGTAGGTGAAGTTTATTCATAGATGGCTTGTATTTGTAGCCTTAATTTACCACAGTTGAAGTTTGGATCTTGAGCTTGGAAATATAGCTCAAAGCTTTCTTGAATTTCCCCCAGCATCTGGGGTAAAGGAATACATCTGTAAAATATTGTTATTCAAGTGTTTATAGAGGTTTATAGTTAATGTGTACTTTGCAAAAGGATATTCTTTAACAGAGACATCACATACCAACTCTGCAAACAACCCAGGAATCCAATTTCTTAAAGGAATCTATTCTTGTCAGAAGATGATTTCTAAAGATGAAGTCTGTTGGCTAAGATACCCAAATGCAAATGTATAATGCCAATTACTGTTGTACTAATTTTCTGTTTCTATCTGGTGTTCTAGTGTTTGCTTCAGTCCTGGTTTCTATACTTCTATCTTAGGGGCTGACTCTCCCCCTTGTGACCTGTCTGCCAATCAGGGGAAACAGTGGCTGGACATCCTTCAGATCTCCAAGCAGATTTCCACTGACCTGGGACCCAGGCATTCACTGAGGACATGGCCCTAAAGAATCTGTGTCTGCAGCCTTTCCCTCCCTGTTCAAGTTTTGGCTACTCCCCTGTGGGATATGTATTTGTATGCATTTGTAACCTCGGCAACTATTCTAACTTGAAGGCCCTGGACATTGTCAATACCTCTCTCCTGACCATAGGCAGGGACAGCTCTACACCCATTCTCAGCTCTGAAGAAGCTACAGAAGACTGAGACCATTTCTCCTTTTCCCTTAGATATTTGGAGAAGGGAGGGAATAGGATGGTATGGGGCACTGTACCAGGAACAAGGATTCCTCACTGCTGGTGGCAAAGATATCAAGAATGAACCTAAGATTCTGGCCCTTCTGGAGGCTGTGTGGCTCCCCTATGGATGGCTGGTCCTGCCAGATGGCAGGACTCACTTATCAGAAGCAGTGGGGAGACAGCCAGCAAAAAGAATACATGACACCACACACATGGGAGGCACAAAACTGAGTGATATGCTGGACAGAGACTTTTTCTTTCATAATATGCACTGAATCTGCAAAGACATCACTTCAAGATGTGAAACATGTGCGCAGGTTAATCAAAGAGGGGGACTGAAGGAACCAGAGGGCACCAGGTTAAGAGGGTTGGAGCCAGGAGAACAGTGGGAGGTAAATTTTACAGAAATTCAGCCAGGGAAATATGGGTACTGGTATCTTTTAGTCCTGGTAGACACACTTTCAGGATGGATAGAAGCATATCCAATGAAACATGAAACTGCCTCAGTGGTAGTTAAGAAATTAATATCAGAGATAGTTCCTAGGTTCGGGCTCCCACTGGGAATAGGGTCAGATAATGGGCCTGCTTTTGTAGCTAGCGTGACCCATACTACAATGGGAGAGAAGCAGGGGCTGGGATGTCCCTTGATTTCAGATATCCTCTTTCCCTAACTATTAAAGATTCAGAGGATAAGGGATGGCTACTAGGCCAGACATGGGGATGAGAGGCTAGGACCCAGGGATAGAATTTACAGTACAGCGAATAGCTGACACAACGCAACTCTCACTGATTAACCAGAACTGAGAGGTCATTGTGGGATTTGGGCTGGAACCCACCCCCACTGTCTCCGCACCTGGGCGACTGTTTGAGACTGCCATAAAACATCCTCACGGAGAGCAATCCCTCCTCACTATGCTCACAACTGTCTTTTTAGACCTTAGTCTGTCAATTTCCTGGAAAAATCACTGTCCTCTCTGGCAGAAATGGTTCTCCAGAATAGGTGGGGACTCGACCTTTTCTTTAAGTGTGTGTGTGTGTGTGTGTGTGGGCTCTGCGTGGCATTGGGAGAATCCTGTTGTTTTTATGCTAATCATTCTGGGATTATACAGGAATCTCTAGCCCTGCTCAGGATACAAGAGAGGGCTCGGACTAATGCTCAATCCAGCAACTGGTATTCTAGTCTTTTCTCTTGGTCTCCTTGGCCGACTACCTTGATCACGGCTGTGGCAGGACCACTCATATTAGTAATAGTGGGCCTCTTGATCAACTGTCTTATGACTTATATCCACCAGGGTCTTCAGGCTATTAAGCTTTTGGCCTTAAGATCACATTATTCTCCTCTGTCTGATGAGTCAAGGGTTTGACTCCCTCAACAGAAAAAGGAGGGAATGAAGTAGCCCCAAAAAGGCTAAAGTTGGAAAAATTAAAAGGAGATAAAGCAGATAGGCCCCTGTCAGCATTTTTAGGGAACAGACCTGGCTTCTCCCCCAGGAGGTCAAGCTGTTTATGCAGATAACAAACTAGTCTCTACTCAGCTTGGGGAGGGGGCAGGAGACAAAGAGGAATTTCAGGAATATCAAAGGGTCAGGGAACTAACATTTGGCTAAGTGAAGATAAACACTCCTTAGATAACAACTCCAGTAAAAGGATGTTCTCCTCATCTTCGACCCCACATTCCTGTATTAAGGTTTATTTGTTGTCAGATAAGAACCTGCATAACGTATATAAGCTATCCTGTAATGTCAGTCTGATGCAGTTTTCTATTAGAAAATTCTGTCCCAGCAGGTAGATTCTTTATTTCTCTCTTTTATTAATAAATTGTGGTTCCAATAATTGAAATTCTAGGTGTTCGAACTCATTTGTGAAGTGTACCACTTCAATAAAGACATGTAAATATCTCCAAACTTAATCCGCAAAGGCAACTTTGATCCCAGGTCATTTACTTTACCTACTAATGATCTGACTGTCTATCCCAAACTCTGATACCTTCTAGACCAGTGTGGACTGAGAAATGGACTCTGCCCTTTGGAATATACAGAAGGCACAACATGCTTGTTCTGGTTTGATATGTCAGCAGCTGTTTCAGTCTCAGAGCAGAAAACATAATGCAAAATCATATTAGCCTATTCTTATATTAAACTTTAAAATTTATAAAATACTTCCCTCACAACAGCCTTCTTAGCGCACAATGCAAATATCAATATCCCTATTTTATAGATGAAGAAACTGTGGCTAAGAAAGATTAAATAGTGTACCAACTGTTAAACACCACACACACATATGTATACATAAATACATAGCTACTAAGATCCAGAGGCAGAATTAAACTCATATCTCCTAATTATAAATTCATTGCTTTTTACATTGCATTTATAGGCATCTGGGTTGCCTATGAATCATGGTGAACAAAATTGCAAGATGTTGCTGGGGAAGTACCTCTTAGGACAAATAATTTTGCATTGATCTGTCACTGAATATGGATGATAGGACCCTCAAGTTACAGGACCCCCAAGTAAATGATCCGTAACACACTGAATATACCTGAATGATCTAGAGCTGAACCTAGGACATATTTGTGTACTATATTCCTGGAAACTCTAGCAGAAGAGATGCCATTTTGTGTATGTTTTCATGTATCTAATGGATATTCCTAAATCCTCCAATCACAGCACAGATTGAATTCAACAGATCAGTACTATGACAGGATGCATTATTCTCCTCAAGACTCTGTTAATCACTATCTGTTACTATGCAAATACTATCTGTAACCATGTGGATAGATATGTTTGAGTAGCAACCCAGATGCCTATAAATATCGTCCTCCCCTCAATAAAGTCCCCATTGTTTGTCATCAGCATCTTTGGTCCATGTTATTGATCACCATCAGCCCTCCTGGATCCACCTACATTCTTACCCCTCAGGACCCTTAAACAGGTGGTCTCTGACATATGGACCCAGACCTGTAAACTCTGAAATAACTGTCTGCATGCTAAGAGCAGACTAGTTCAAACACAATCAAAAGGTGGGGTCCCTGGGCTGAATCTAATAGTCTATGCTTGCCTTTCTCATGTTCTAGGTAGAGATTCATGGATCTTTCTTCACAACCCTTAGTAGCAACCTACTGGTTCATTGGTAGCTTAGTTAATTTCTATAGCAAGGGCCAAGTTCAATAATGATTTGAAAGGGAAGGGAAAGGCAAGGAGTATGTGGGGCATTTTAGGGGTTATGGACAGCCAGAGGGTAGAAAGAGGTCGGTAGGCACCTAATGGAGAAGGGGACCAGAAGGTGAAGCAGTTATATGAGAGGAGTTTCCCAGGACTATAACTGCCCAAAGGTTTGTCTGTCCCTCAGTCATTTCTAACTTTACCTTTGATGAGCAATCCTATGCTTGGCCCCATGAAGGCAGAGTTACTGTGAAGGGATGTGGGCTTAGGAAATCATATTGATGTGCCCTACCTCCCCACATAGAAGAGCTTGGACTCAGAGACAAGGGACTTGAATTGGTTCCCTAACTCTGTAATTAGGCAAATCTGTGTCTTTCTCCTTCTTGTATTCCCCATTAGAATATACGTTCCTGCAAGTAGGGATGGTTCCATTCTCTGTATTTTCATAATATCTGGCACAGAGTAGGTATTTAATAAATGCTTGTTGAGTAATTAATTCCTTATCTATAAAAAGGGAAAAATACAATTACTTGTACTACCTACTCCACAGGGTTAAAGCCTATAGATATGTAAGTTATTACTATTTATCTTTGGTATGCAGGTATCAAAACCCCTGGGAGGTTCAGTTAAGTCAAAACATGGCCAGCAATCTGCTCCACAATTTTGAAGTCTACGTGTCTGTCATTACTTTGGTCAGCAGTGGTTCAGATTGGCTTCATTTTCAGCCTAACCGAAGTGATAGAGTAGAAAGGCCAAGATTGTACCTTTGAACAGTCCTAGCCAATTTATAGTTAGAAATGTAATATTCCTGTGCTTTATGACTTCAGCAATTTTAGATGATGCATAGCAGATAGATCTCTGGACCTAGAATCTGGAAAACTTGAGTGCAAATTTAGCCTCAGACTAGCTGCTTAACTCTGAGCAAGGTACTTAACCTCTATCTGCCTCAGTTTCCTCACCTGTGAAATGGGGATAAAAATAGTATTTACTTCCTGATGTCATGCAAATAAAATGAGATATTTGTAAAGAACTTTATAAACCTTAAAGAGAGATATAAATACTCATTGTTATTGCCAGTTATTTTATTTTTAATTTCCCTGCATTACTCTGTAAAATTCCTTTAAAAAATATGATTTTTTTTTGTCTTGGTTAAACTAAAAGGAAGATAAATTTGTCAACACTTGAATGACCAGAGACCATACATAGGTTTGTAGCAATTAAAGACAGAGGGAACATCACTGGAGACAAATCTGGGTTACTGACCTATTATATAGTCCTTTTGAGTGAAGACCTAGGTGGCACACTTATTAAATTAATGGGTAACAGAGAGTTGGAAATGATAGCTAAGACATTTAATGACATAAGCAAGATCCAAAAGTATCTAAATAGGCAAGGATGGTAGGGTGAAGTTAAGAATGAATTTAAGAGGGTTAAATGTTAAATACTTGATTTTCATATGAAAAAAGTTGATTTTTTAAAAAAGAATTAGAGAAATGTGACTAGAAAACAGTTTCAGTGAAAAGTACCTAGTGACTATAACGCCCTACAAGTTCATTTTACTATCTTTAGTGTGATATGAAAGCCAAAAGGTCTAATCCGATGTTAAGATATATTACTAAAAGAATGAGGAAGATGATTATTCTGTAGGATCCTCCACTGGTGAGACCACTCTGGAATACTGCTATTATGTGTACACCTCCCCCTCAATCTTCTTTTATCTTTAGATAATTTAAGCATCCTTGATCCTCAAATGGCATAGTTTCCTAACACCTTACAAATCTGAATACTGTTTTAGAAAGGACACTGATAAGATGAAATGCATATAAAGGAGAGTGACCAAAATGGCAAGAAAATTAAACTATGCCATGATAAGACAAGTAAAAGGAACTATCCTGGATAAAAGGTTTGAAATGGAAGAGGCTCATGATAGTCTTCAAATATATGAAAGTTTATCATGTGGAAGAGGGATCAAGTTTAAAGGCAAAAAAAAGACCAATGGGTGGATGTTCTAGGGAAGTAGATGTTTCTCTATAAATAAAAATCTTCCTAATGATTAGAGCTATCCCAAAATAGGAGGTCTAGAGGAGCAGTAAATTCCCTGTCACAGATTTCTTAATGGAGACTGGATGTTATAAACGTTACAGATACAAATTAAGAGTGTGGCAAATGAGATTTGTGATTTATAGAGAATAGACTAAATGAATGACTTTTGATGTTGCTGCCAGTTCTAATTTTAATTATTTGATCCTGATAGAAATATTTCTATATAATGAATAAAAAGCAGAGAGATTGATTTTCTTATATGATTCACAAACTGGCTCTGAAGTCAAAAAGAGAGCAATGGCATCATCTTCTCTTTTCTATTCCTTCCTTCCTTCCTTCCTTCCTTCCTTCCTTCCTTCCTTCCTTCCTTCCTTCCTTCCTTCCTTCCTTCCTTCCTTCCTTCCTTCCTTCCTTCCTTCCTTCCTTCCTTCCTTCCTTCCTCTCTTTTCCTTCTTTTTTTCTTCCTTCCTTTCTTTTTTTTCTTTTTTCCTGAGAGCTAGTGTTCTACCAGCATAGCTTCTGAGAGTATAGTGTTACCTCACTAATATGAAGCACTGGAGTAAGGTTTTTGTGGAGAAATGACAATAATAATAATATACCCCCTATTTACATAATGCTTAATTTTCAAAATGCTTTCATTCATTTAATTCCTTCCTTTCTTTATTTGACAGCTTAAGTTTGAAGAGTCTCATTACTGAAAGGTTGACTGCCAGGTGATTATTTTTTTTAGCCACAAAAACACATGATAAGACTGTCAACTGAGGTATGGAGAAGAGTTGCTCTCAGAGGCATAGTATATATGTGGAAAAATCACAGATACTTTAAGTATAGTGCTGATATAATTATTATTGTTAATAAGCACTCACATTTATATGTCACACTAAGTTTATAATGAATCATGTAAGTAGATTACCTCTAAATGTGAGCCTTTGAAGGACAACAGTCATTTGAACATACAAATTATGGTGTTTATGGAAAATTAATTCTCATTGCTTTACAGTGTCACCTGCACATAGCCTCAAATAAATAATATGATTGGAACATAATGAGCTGCTGTAAGAAATTAATATGTTTAGGGACATTCAAATTGTGAAGTACTATTGAGAAGAGCAATCTTGAACCATCTCTTGATGTTCTTATAATAGATAGGATCTTGAACTGGAGGGATCTTCAATTGGAGAGACTGACCTTAAAGACTCAAAGACCCTCTGGACATTGTAACTTGAGATCATACAACCTTAAGTCCCAGCCCTTCTCTTACCTTCCACCTTCTCTTCTGACATTACTGTGTGACAGAGTGAGAGGCAGAGGAAAAAAAGGTGGACCATAGGATTTCCTTTTTTTACTGCTTCTGCCAAAGTCTTGTCATAAAACGAAAACTTGGGGTCAGCCAGATTGTTGTAGGAGAAATCAACCTTCTCTGTGTCCTAGAACACAAGGGCAAGAAGTTATTCCATCAGCAGCTGTCAGAAGCCTTTTAGGGAAATGCTTGCGTTCTTTAGTTGACCTAGACACTCTAATTTCTAAGTCTGTGGAAACATTTTCCCTAAGGACCTTTTTTTCTAATTATTTAAAAAATATTTTATTTTTCACCCAATTACATGTAAAAACAATTTTTAACATTTATTAAAATTTTTTGAGTTCTACATTTTCTCCTTCCATCACTCCTCCCGGGCATGGTAAGCAATCTGACACAGATTTTGCATGTGCAATCATGTAAAACATCTTTCCATATTAGTTATTTTGTGGAAGAGATCTTGAACAAAAAAGAAAAAAAAGGAGAAAGGAAGTGTATTCAGATTCCACCAGTTCTTTCTCTGGAGGTGAATGGCATTTTTCATTATGAGTCTTTGGGATTTTTTTGGATTACTGTATTGCTGAGAATAGATGGGTCATTCACAGTTATGAAATAATATTGCTCTCACAACATACAATGTTCTTGTGGTTCTGCTCACTGCACTTTGTATTAGTTCACATAGTCTTTCCAGGTTTTTCTGAAATCATCCTGCTCCTCATTTCTTATAGCAGAGTAGAAGTCCATTACAATCATATACCATAATTTATTTATCCATTCTCAAACTGATGAGCAGTCTGCAATTTCCAATTCTTTGCTACCACAAATAGGTCCTTTTCCCTGTTTGTTTTTTAAAATCTCTTTTGGATACAGACCTAGTAGTAGTATTGCTGGACCAAAGGGTATGCAGAGTTTTAGACCCCTTTGGGCATAGTTCCAAATTGCTCTCTAGAATGATTGGAATAGATCACAACTCTACCAACAGTGTATTAGTATCCCAATTTTCAAAATTTATAATTTTCCTTTTCTGTCATCTTGGCCAATCTGATAGGAGTGAGGTAGAACCACAAGAGTTGTTTTAATTTTAATTTCTCTAATCAAAAGTGATTTAGAGCATTTTCCCATTTAATTTCATTGCCTGAAAACTGCTTGCTCATATCCTTTGACCACTTGTCAATTGGATAGACATAGTTTTATAAATTTGACTTAGTTCTTTATATATTTGAGAAGTTAAGCCTTTATCAGATACTTGCTGTAAAATTCTGCCCCTCTGCAATTTTCTGATTTTCCTCTAATCTTGGTAGCATTGAAATTATTTGTAGAAATCCTTTTAATTTAATATAATCAAAACTACCCATTTTCTATCCTATAATGCTTTCCATTTCCTATTTGGTCATAAATTCTTCCCTTATTCATAGATATGACAGGTAAATTATTTCATGCTTCCCAAATTGCTTATGATATCGCCCTTTATGTCTAAATCATGTACCCATCTTGACTTGATATTGATATACAGCATGAGGTATATAGTAGTCTCTGCCATACCATTTTCTACTTTTCCCAACAATTTCTGTCACATAGTGAGTTCTTGTCCCAAAATCTTGGATCTTTTGATTTATCAAACACTAACTTAGGAAGATGCACAATAAACTGGGAGAATGCTGTACTCTCCAAACTCTTCCACAAGCAATCAGAAATAATTCCACAGAATCAATGCTAAAAGTGACAAAAATGGACAAGAATTAGGAGTGAATGAAGCAGAGCAGCCAGGGATAACTTGGGAGAGGGGTTTTTGACCTCCCTGGCCTCAGTACTGCCTGGTATTGCAAGTACCCTGGAGCAAATACAAAAAAATCAACAAGCTGTAAGCTATGGGAGCAGAATGGCAGCCTCACCTTATTTTCTTGACTTAGAAGTGTATAATCCAGTGGCACATACTACTGGAGTCAACAGGCATTAAGCCCTGGGAGCAGCTTTGTGGGATGTACCCTTGGCTCCAGAAATTCCCACTCTCCTACCACGAGGGGTTGACCCCTGAACAGAGAAAGACTTCAGGGACCAGGTGTGCTGACCAGACACTGGCTCTGTCACAGGCAGCAGAAAAGGAAGAATAACAAGGGAACACTCACTGGTGACTGTGGTTGCTGAGAGGCTGGGGCCTGCTGGCCATTGTCACCTACACTTGAGTGGAATACCTGGCTACTGTCCCAGATGGGGAGGTGAGCTATCTTCTTGAGGTAGCAGAATCAAGGAAGAAGGTTTCTAGTAGGATCATATGGGGTCAATTACAGACTGGGATTTGAGCTTGGGGGGAAGGTATGACAGGAACTACATCTGGTCCTGGATTATAGAAATTAGAAAAACCAAGTAAGTCCCAGGAAATAACAAACACAAAAAATCCTAAAGTCTGAGGCATTACCTGCTACACCCTGGAAACAGAATCTGACTCAAACAAAGAACTAACAATTAAGACTATTGGTTTGGCTGCCAAACTTGGGGGGGCGGTGAGGTGAGGCCAAAGAGAAGGAACTCAACAATTAGGTTCAAATTAGGAGAATAGCAAATTTAAAATACCTACTTCTAAAAGAGCAAAGAAAAACAACAAATGCTCACAAGCCCCAAAAGAGTTTTTGGAAGAGATTAAAAAAGATTAATAAACAAAACAAGTGAAAGAGGTTGAAGAAAAACTAGGAAAAAAATAAGAGCAATGCAAGAAAATTCAGAAAATTACAAAAGAAAAATCAACCAACTGGAAAAAGAGATCCAAAAACTCATAAAAGAAAATAATTCATTAAGAATTCGAATTAGACAAGGAGAAGCTAATGACTTCCTAAAGGAATAATAAATAACAAATCAAAACCAAAAGAATAAAATAGAAGAGAATATGGAATATCTTATTACAAAAACAACTGACCCCGAGAATAGATTGTGGAAAGACAATATAAGAATTGTCAGACTTCTGGAAAGTTATGATTAAAAAAAGAGTGTAGACACTAGAACCCTATTCTCATCAGATATGGGTTAAAGAGGGAACAACATATACAACTAGAAATGTAAAAAGTCTTCTTAATATACAGAGAAACAGGAGGGCAAGAGGACAGGATAAAGAAGGGAGTAAGAGAAAGGAACACAGAATTAGAGAAAAGAGGGCAAGGGGATAAGGAAAAGGAAGGATCCCTAGAAGGGAGTTCATATCAAGAAATAGGAGGACAAGGTGAGGGATAATGTAGGGTCTCTCAGAATGAGAAAAGGTAGGGATTTTTAGAAGGGAATTGCTATAAAAATAAAAAAGCAGGGTGAGGGATAAGAGAGAAACTTTTGGAAGGGGGGATAGAATAAGAGCTAGGAGGGAAAGGGAAAAGGGAGGGACTCTTAAAAGGGTAGGCTGATTCAGAACTAGGAGAGCAGGGGGAGAGTATATGGGAGGGATTAAGAAGGAGTGCTAATTGGAGAGGTATTGGGCAAAAGAAATTGGACATCTGAGGAGGAATACAGAAAAAGGAGAGGAAGAGAAGGACAGTGAAGGAAAATAGAATTGAGGGAAATCTGCAACTAGTAATTATAACTTTGAACATGAATGGGATGAATTTACCCATAAAATGCAAACAGGAGGATGGATCAAAACCTCAAACTAACAATATGCTATTTATAAGAAACACACTTAAAAATGAGAAACACACTTAGAGTAAAAATAAAGGGTTGGAGCAGAATATACTATGCCTCAGCTGATACCAAAAAAGCAAGGATAGCAATCATGATCTCTTATAAAGTTAAAGATAAAGCTAAAGTAGATATAATGAAAAGATATAAATAGGGAAACTATATTATGTTAAAAGGTAGATAGATAATGAAACATTATCAATATTAAATCTATATGTACTAAATGTTATAGCATCCACATTTTTAAAGGAAAAGTTAAATGAGTTAAAATGGAAATAGATAACAAAACAATAATAGTGGGAGACTTCAATTTCCCCTCCCAGAACTGGATAAATCTAACCAAAAAATAAATATCAAAGATATCAAGGAGACGAATAGAATCTTAGATAAGCTAAATATGATAGCTATCTGGAGAGAACTAAGTGGGAGTAGAAGAAGAATAAAACTTCTCAGTAGTACATGGTACCTTTACAAAAATTGACCATATATTAGGGCACAAAAACATTATAGTTAAATGTAAAAAAAGCAGAAGTGTTAAATGTAGCCTTTTCAGATCACAATGCAATAAAAGTTGTATATGATAAGGGGACCATGGCAACACAAAGCAAAAATTAATTGGAAACTAAACAATTTAATCTTAAAGAATGAATGAGTTGAAGAACAAGTCATAGAAACAAAAATTAATTTAATTAAAGAGAATGATAATAAAGCGAAAATATACCAAAACCTGTGGATTATAACAAAAATAGTTATTAGAGGAAAATTTATATCTCTAAATGCTTATATTAATAAAATAGAAAGGAACAGATCAATGAATTGGAAATGCAATCTTAAAAACTAGAAAAAGAACAAATTAAAACCTTTCAAATAAACACCAAATTAGAAATCCTAAAAATTAAAGGTAAGATCAATAAAACTGAATGTAAGAAAACCATTGAATTAATAAATAAATCTAGGAATTGGTTTTGTGAAAAAAATCAACAAAATAGAGAAACCATTGGTTAACATAATTTTTAAAAAAGAAAGAAGAAAACCAAATCACTAGCATTAAAGATGAAAAAAGTGAATATATCACCAAAAAGATGAAATTAAAATAACTATTGGGAGTTATTTTACTCAATTCTATGCCAACAAATTTAACAATGTAAGTGAAATGAAAGAGTACTTACAAAAATGTAAACTGCTTAGATTATCAGAGGAAGGAATAAAATATCTAAATATATCTACTTTAGAAAAAGAAATTAAACACATTGTGAATGAACTTAAGCCCCTCCCCAGCAGAACCAGATGGATACACAGATGAATCCTACTAAATATCTGAAGATCAATGAATTTCAATATTACATACATCATTTGAAATAATAGGTAAAGAAGGAACTGTACCAAACTCCTTTTATGAAATTACTATGGTACTGATACCTAAACAAGGAAGGGCAAAAACAGAGAAAGAAAACTATTGATCAATTTCATACTAGGAATGCAGGGATATAAGTAAAACTATCAACACAACTGATTAAATTAATAATAAAAGTAATAAAAATCATACAATTTTATCAATAGTTGCAGAAAAAGGCTTAAATAAAAAACCACTCATTCCTGTTTTTAAAAAAAACACTGAAAAGCATAAGTATAAATGGAGTTTATTTCAAAATGACATAAAATATCTACCTATAACAATTACCAAGCATTATTTGTAATAGGGAGAAGTTAGAAGCCTTCCCATTAAGATCAGGAATGAAACAAGGATGCCCATTATCACTAATATTATTTATAGCATTTGAAATGCCTGCAGTATCACTAAGAGAAGAAAAAGAAATTGAAGGAATCAGAATGGGCAAAGAGATAACAAAACTATTTTTTTTTTGTAGACAACATGATGGTATGTTGGAAAATCCTAGAAATTCAACTAAAAAGTGAGTTGAAACTAAATGAAATTAATAATTCTAATAAAGTAGCAGAATATATAATAAACCCACATAAATTATCAACATTTTTCTATACTACTAAAAAAGTCCAGCAAGAAGGGATAGGGATACTCCATTTAAAATAACCACAGATAAAGGAAAATATATGGGAGTATATTTGTCAAAACAAACCCAGGAACTACATGAACATATTTATAAAACATTTTTATACAAATAAAGTCAGATCTAAATAACTGGAGAAATAATAATTATTCATGCATGGGAAGAGCCAATATAATTAAAATGACAATCCTACCTAATCTACATATTTAATGCCATTCCAATAAATTACCAAAACATTAACATATTGAGTTAAAAGACATTTCATTTAGAAGAACAAAAGATAAAAAAAATCAGAATTAATGAAAAACTGTGAAGGAAGTGTGACAGTACTGGATTTTAAATTGTTTTATAAAACAGTAATTATCAAAACCATCTGGTACTGGCTAAGAAGTTCAGTGGAACAGAACAGACATATAAAAAAAAGATTATACTAACATTATATTCAACAAAAGTATAGATCTAGGCTACTGAGACAAGAAAATTGCTGGGACAATTGGAAGTTAGTTTGGCAGAAACTAGGTATTGATCACTATTTTACACATTTGTTAAGATAAGATCAAAATGACATATGATCTAAGTACAAAAGGAGGTATCATAAGCAAATTAGAAGAACAGGATACATTTTACCTATTGGATTTATGGATAGAAGAGGAATTTATGAGTAGACGAGATGAAAAACATTGGAAGATATAAAATTGATAATTTTTAATAAATTGAAAAGTTTTTGTACATATAAAATAAATGTTGCCATGACAGAAGGAAAGCTGAAAATTGGGGGGGGGGAATTTTCAGTCTCTCAGAAGTCTATCTAAACTAGAGAACTTTGTTAAATTTATGAGAATGAGAGTCATCCCTCAGTTGATAAATGGGCAAAAGATATGAACAGACAATTTTGAATGAAGAAATTGAAGTCATATATAGGTAAATGAAAAAATGCTCAAGACCATTGCACAGGAAAGGCAAACCAAAACAATTCTGAGGTATCATCTCCCATTCATCAGATTGGCTAAAATGACAAAGGGCAAAATGACAAATGTTGGAAGGGATGTGGAAAAGTGGGGATAGTGATACACTGTTGGTAGGGCTGTGAATCAATTCAAATGATGAAAAGATTTATTTTTTAAAAACTTGTAAAGAACTACATGAAATATTGAAGAATAAAACAAATAGAACCAACAGAACATTATATAGTTACAAATTTATTATTTTAAGAATAACTTGTGAATGTTCACCTTCAGAGAATGAACTGAGAAGTGAAAACATTAGACAATCTATATATACATATCTATTTACCAGATGATACTTTCCACAGTGTGGGGAAGAGGGGCTGAGATAACTGGAAAAAAATTCTATTAATAAAACAAAAAACAAAAAACTCACTAAACTACTTTAGTCATTTATTTCTAAGTATTATATACCTAATCTATTCTACTGATCCAACTCTATTTCTTAACCAGTACCAGGTTGTTTTGAACATTACTGCTTTGTTATACAGTTGAACTTTGGTACTGCTAGGCCACCTTCCTTCACATTTTTTTTTCATTGATTCCTGTTATATTCTTGACCTTTTGTTCTTCCAGATGAATTTTGTTATTTTTTTTTTACTGACTCTATAAAATAATTTGTTGATAGTTTTGTATGGCACTGAATAAATAGATTGATTTAGGTAAAATTGTCATTTTTATTATATTGACTCAGCTTATCCACAAGCAATGAATATTTTTCCAGTTGTTTAGATCTGACTTTATCTGTGTGAAAAATGTTTGGTAATTGTGTTCACATAGTTCCAGGTTTGTCTTGATGGGTAGATTCCCGAGTATTTTATATTATCTACAGTTAATTTAAGTGGATTTTTTTTCTCTCTCACTACTAGGCTTTGCTGGTTATATATATATATATATATATATATATATATATATATATATATATATATATATATATATATATACTGATGATTTATGTGGATTTATTTTATACCCTGCGACTTTGCTAAAGTTGTTAATTATTTCAACTAATTTTTTAGTTAATTCTCTAAGTATACCATTATATCAACTACAAAGAGTAAGTTTAGTTTCCTCATTGACTGAACTAATTCCTTCAATTTCTTTTTCTCTTATTGCTATAGCTAGAATTTCTAGCACAATGTTGAATATTAGTAGTAAATAATGGACATCCTTGTTTCCCATCAATGCCAGAAACTCACTATGACCTAAGCAGAATTATCTTTTCTCCACAAACCAGTTCTTTGTCCTCTTCCACATTTCTTACAATGACAACCCCAGGCTTAAACATGTAATAATTGACTTCTGTCTTTCCCCCAATTCTCAGGACTTATCAAGCATCAAATCCTGTTGATTTGTTTTTCACAAGGTCTTAGTTACCTGTGTCTTCTTTGTTTTTCCACTACAAGTTACTGAGGTGTATGAGTTGTTAAGGGAAGACTAATACCTTTGTGTGAGGGCTTGCTGAGCCCTTTTCAGGGCTGCTTTCCATTTTTGGAATCCACTTGCTACCCAGCTCTTACCTATGGCTCCCAGAAGCTGAAGCATGCACAATGACCGCACCCCAGTAAACCATCTCAGCAGGTGGGACAACCTCAGCAGGATCAGGGTAACCAATAGGCCTCAAACCCATCAGTGAATTAAGGGGATGCCTGCCCCAAGCATGTGAAGATTTTCCTCAGTGGAAGCAGGAGGTGAATGAGAAGAGTTTGTTCCAATGGCCATGAAAGCAGTGGACGTGAGTGCTGTGGACTATTTGAGCTTGATTAGATATCAAAGTTGCCAAGGTCATTCCCAGTCCTTTTGACTTTTGTCTTGTCATTAGATTTCAATAACTCTGGAAGAGAGTTATGCTGATGACTTTACCTAACTGCCTCACTTAAATCCAATTTATGTTTGAGTCAAGAGTAAAAAGACTCACCAGTGATGTAATTTTGCTCTCTTTCCAATATGAAGGACAACTAACCAACCAGCCACTAACTGACTTCAACCAGGGTCTTATGTTCTTACATTTGTACTATTTTAAAGATCTTCTTGGGTCCAGTAATCCCTTTCCTCTTCCCACCTCAACTAATCTATTCTGTTTACTGTCATCAGATTAATCTTTCTTAAACTCTGTTTTGACCATATTATCCTCCTACTGAGAATCCTTCAATGGCTTCTGTTGCCAGTCAAATAAAGGGAAAATTCCTCAAACCTGGAAAACAAAGTTGTCAAAAAATAGGGTTCTAATCTGCATTCTCAGTCTTATACACTTCAGTTAACTTGTGCTTATTATTGCTTCTTGAGTAGACTTGACACTTTGCTTTCGTTCATGCCTTTCTCCTCATTACTTAAAACAACAGGGTCAATCTCAAATAGAAGGGGATGATTCCTATGGGGAGTACAAATGACTATTATTAGTTGTATTGTACTTTTATTTATTTTATTAAACATTTATTAATTACATTTTGATCTGGTTCAGGCCATACTCAGGAAATCTGAGGGCAGTCTATGGTTAACAAGTTTGATACCTCTGATTTAAGAATGTTTTCCCCCTTCTTTTCACTCATTGTTAGTGTATTCATTCATTAAGAATTGGTTTATTCTTCATAATGTGTTTTCTAATTTTTTCCCCAACAAAAAGTTATCTTATTCTTTGAATTCCTATTTTATTTTGGATTTGTAGTACAGAAAAACATACTTTCCTATTTGTGTAGGTGCAGACTTTCCCATTAGAACTTGAGGATGAGGGATCTAGTAGATATTTTATAAATATTTGTTAATTTGTTCTTTCTTTCCAATAATTTCAATACCTTCCCCTATTAGATTGGGCTCCCTTTTTTATTTTCATCATCATGTCTTTTCTCACCCCCCCCCCTTTGGAATGTCTTCCCTTCTTAATCTGTTCAAATCTTATAGCTCTTTTAGTACATAGGTCATATTTTACCTCCTTCCATAAAGCCTTTCTTGACTACTTTGATCCACAAAGTGGTGTATTTCATATCTCTAACATTTCTATGCTACTTATTTGGGCACTTAATAAAACATTATTTTTTATTGTTATTTATCTCTTTCATAGGTATGATTCTTATCTCCCTAGATTATAGCCAGTGGAAGAAGGCACTTTTTTCTCTCTTTTATATTTTTTCCCTTTTTATCTACTGGGCACACAGTATTGACTTGAAGTCAAATATCCACCTCTCGTTTTTCCCCTTCTTATGTCTGATCTTGCATTCTTCTTTTATTTTCTTATACTTCTTTCCAAATAAGTTTTCAACCAGTTGGGAAATACTGGGAGAGAAGAAAACTGAAACAAATTCTGTTGCCTGAGCACACAAGGTCCAGCAAGAGAGGAACAAGCTCATTATTCCATGAAACCTAGTTATAAGAAATAAACCAAAACAGCTAGTTTTTCTTCTAATGACTAGCCTTTCCTAAAGTTGGATATATATGTTCAGGCCATAGGAGTTTTGAGGGTAGCAATTAGTGGGACCCAAACCCATTATCATGGGATTCAACATCAGGGGTATATAGGCCTGAGTCATGGGAGCCAAAGCAGTATATACGTGCTCATATTACGTAATTGGACACGTACCCATTTCAGGGACCAGGCCTACATCAGGGTGTAATTTTGTAGTATACTGGCACAGGCTTTGAAATTTGCAAGTAAATTTCGTAAGGAACCATGATGTTGTCTCTCACCTGTGTGATTTCCACCTTTTGTCCAGTCATACTGTAGATATCACCTGTTGGAAAATAGACCTTGGAGTCATTTTAACCCAGAGTCATATGCCAAAGATCTTGCAAGTCAGCCCAAGATTCTACTAATTATCAAGTGATAATATCTTGCAAACCGGCTAGGGGAGAGCAAACAAGTCTAAAAGAGAACCTGAAGGTTCTTGCTCAGGTCTCCTTCATCTTCAGATCTTCAAGTCATTGGTTCCACACTTAAGCCTCCCTTAAAAACCTACCAATGGATTTTTTCCTTTTCCTCCCTTCCTAAACTTTGGTAATTAATGAGAAGAGGAGAGTAAAACAGGGACTCACAACTGGGAAAAAGGTGGTACAATAGGAAATTTATTAGTTGCCCTGCAGAGCAAGCATGAGACTACTTCTCAGGGATGATTTAGAGAGAATGTAGATATAATCTGGGATGGGCCTCCAAGGTTTGTTCTAACTATCATTTTATGCTTTCCTCACTTAGCAAATTTAAGCTAGTAACTGCACAATGAGTAAAGATGCCAGGACAACAGAAATATAAATAGGATTAGTATATCAGATTAATCAGTGATTTAGATCCTTAAGGAGGCTACAAGTATTCAGGGCAGTAGTATTTGCAATTTGGCACAGATACTAGAATGCTGGACTTGAAGTAATGAATTGTGTTTAAATCTGGCCTCTGATACATATTCTTTTGTCATTTTTTTCATAAGCTATGTAACTAAGGGCACTGTAAAATAGGGATAATAGCAATTCTAGTCACAGGTTGCATTAAGGCTTATATAAAACAATGTATATATAAAATACTTATGTTCAGTTTTCAGTTGTGTCTGACTCTTTGTGAACCCATTTAGGGTTTTCTTGGCAAAGATACTAGGATGGTTTGACATTTCTTCTCTATCTCTTTTTAGAGATTTAGGGAACTGAAGTAAACAGGGTTAAGTGATTTGCCCAGGGTCACACAGCTAGTGACTGTTTGAGGTCAGATTTGAATTTGGGAAGATGAGTCTTCTTGATTCAAGGCCCAGCATTCTACCCACTGTGCCATCTAGCTGTTATGTACCATCTAGCACTTTAAATCAAATTTCAAAATGTAGTGTAAATGTCAGTTATTACTTTCCCGAGAAGCTGGTTAGTATAGTGGAAGTGCATGGATTTGGAATCAGAAAAGCTTGAGTTCAAATACCATTTCTGAGACCTAGTAGTATGACCATGTAATATATTTTAATTTACATTATCTTCTTTGATCTTCATAAAAAAATCTGAGAGTTAGGTAATATAAGTATTATTATTCAAACTTTGATTTTGTTTGGGACATTAACTTAATTAAAGTGCTTCTCTCTCTCAAGATGTGAAAATATTTTGTCCGAAAAGGATTCATCAGAAGTGATCAGCATAAGATCTTGATAGGTAGGAACACAAGAAAACATTGGATGCTCTGATTTGTGGTTATTCTTTTATCTTTTTTAAAAGTAAGGTCTTTCTCTTCCTTCTGAAAGGCTCATTGTTCTTAGAAATTCACAAGCAGGAACCATGCAACATATATATGCATATACTCTAGCTTTAGGGATTTGGAATAATTATAAAAGCCACAAGAAATCAGGCAATGAATCTGAGTCACTGATCATCTTTTTACCTTCCCCTTTCATTGGTTTTCCCCATGAATTAGTCCATGAAGGAATTCAGAGAATAGCTATAATGATGTGCTCTCTGCCATGTTAAAGAGTTAAAGGCAGAGCTACAGTTGGTTTGCAGCAATGGAAACATTTAAATTTACTAATTTTAGGATTTGATAATTTATGAAGAATATTTATATCATACCAGATTTTATCATACTAGACTATAACTTGTAAACAAAAAGATTCTGATAGGAAATAAGACTATATACCATATAATCGCCCGTTAATGGAGCACTTGTAGAAAGTCATGATATTCTGAGTCAGTGTCCCCGTCTTGTCAGAGAACACATATTGGATCTGGCCTAGTTCCTCATTCAGAGTTGTGGTACGGGCCTGGGCTGGTGTGTTTTTGGGGATGTAAAACATTTTTCGATCCCAGTTGATGTAAAAGCTGTTGCCCAATCGTATTATCTCTACACTGAGGAGAAAGGAAGAGAGAACTCCGATTAGTGTGGGATGGAAAATCTTGTTCCAGGGCTCTAAAGAAGATATTAGAGTGAGTAAATGTAAGGGAATGAAGTCTTTTAAAACAGCTCAATAAAAATTTAGAGAAATGCCCAAATGTAACAGAATCTCTAGAAACAACATGAAAAATAAAACTAATCTTAGAAATAATTAACAAAATGAGAAAAAACATATGTTTAAATATTCTGTAGTATAAGAAAAACAAAAGAAAAATTCCAACAATTTGCAGTACCCAGATCTCCAAGGAATGCTGAGTGAGAAGATGGAGTGAATAAATAAATAAACCCTAAATAAAATAATATTTTAATTCTCCTGAAGAGATTTTCAGAAGAAATTCTGAACGAACCTACTTTAATACTTCAAGGATCTGTGATTTCATTGGTATGTGTGCCCCTTCCACTGATTCTGGTTGTAAGGTATCTATGTCTTATATGGTTTTTAAAAAGTTGTGGCTGGGGGCAGCTGGGTAGCTCAGTGGATTGAGTCAGGCCTAGAGACGGGAGGTCCTAGGTTCAAATATGGCCTCAGACACTACCCAGCTGTGTGATCCTGGGCAAGTCACTTAACCCCCACTGCCTACCCCTTACCACTCTTCTGCTTTGGAACCAATACACAGTATTGATTCCAAGATGGAAGGTAAGGGTTTTAAAAAAAAAGTAGTGGCTGAAAAATTTGTTACCATGCAACCAACCTGGTGATAAGGCTGAATCTAGGCTGATCCTCAGATTAAAGAGTCTATTGCCAGGTGAATACACAGAATCTTTCTAGTTTGTTAGAATCTTATAGAACTTAACCTCAGAGGCAGTGCCTTTGAGGATTCAATCATCTCTATGCCACAATATTTTTTCCTTGAATTTAATGTTTACTGAAGGAAACCGTTGTAAGACAACTAAACATCATTGGGATCAAGAAAAAACAGAATGATGAAATTGAGAAAAGAGGGAAATTTTAGCAAGCTGGCAGAGAAAGTGGTTGTTACTTGGCCCAGCTTTCCTGTACTACCTCAAAACAAAGACACATGCATCTTAAAATAAAATAATAACAATAAAGATAGGAGAAAGAAAAAACTCTCATAGGACAAACTCTCAAAGGAAATCCACAGAAAAAAATGAACAAAAGAGGATTCAAATGCAATTAATAAAAAGATACAACAGAGTTAAATTAAGAAAAAATCCTGAAACGAATGGAAATTTTTATTGCAAGAATCTCCAAAATGGTTTAAGATTTGCTTAAGGAAGAATGGAAGAGAGTAGGGTCTGAAGGTGTGTATGCGGGTAGCTACATGGACACTTGCTAGTCGTGTGACCCCAGGCAAGTCAATCTCAATTGCCTAGTCCTACTTAGTGTCAATTCTAAGACAAAAAGTTAGGGTCTAAAAAATGAAGGTGTGTACATCTGAGGCAGATGTGCTCTGCTTGTTTCTCACTAGCAATTTAGGGACTCTAGTCTCAAAGTGAATTTTACTATCAATCTCCTATTTCCACACAAAACCTATCCTGGTATACTTTGGCTTTGGGTGTACTCCCCACCCCGCCTCCATTCTTGGCAATGATTCCAGGAAGCATCATAGAGAAGTACTCCTAGTTGGTGCTAAAGAAGAACATGAATTTCTTATGTGTGCTTATGGGTGTATATATATGAATATGTATGTGGGTCTATAGAAATACAAATAGAAGCAGTACAGAAACATGTCAGTTTTTAAACAAGTAGCTTCCACACACTTCCCTGATTTTATATATGTATATATACATACATATATATATATATATATATATGTATGCAAGGAAAACTGGGTGAAACTATTCTTTTTACTTTTCCTCTCCCTTTTCTATGTATCTATAAAATGTGCTAGAGAAAGATATGGCAAGCCACTCTAGTATCTTTGCTAAGAAGACCCAAAATGGGGTAAAATTGGACACTACTGAAAAATGACTTAGTCCTCCATACAGGGAGTATTTAATAACCTCAAAGAACTCATTCTCAGAAGGATATACTGAATGGATTAATGATTAGATGTTTTTTTCTAACAGTATGTGTGTTTCTCACTAATTTTCATCTGAGGATAAGTTCCTATATGTAGTTGTCACTTAACAATAAGAAGCTGTTCCATGATCAGCAACCACGCCCCAGTAAAGCATCTTGACAGACTGGCTAAATCAAGATAAAGATAACTGACAGGTCTCAAACCTGTCAGTGAGTTAGGAAAATGTCTATCCCAAGCACATGGAGACTTTCCCTAGTGGAATGGGTGGATGGGAACAATTTGTTCCAATGGTCATGAAGGTTGCTGAAGCAAGTGCTATGGAGCATTTAAACCTAGGTTAGATATCAGAGACATCAAAGTTATCACTATATCCTAGACCATTACTAGTCATTTTGACTTTTGTCTTGCCACTGGACTTTCCATTACTTTGGAAGACTGATGACTTTGTGCAATTCTACCTCCTTTAAATCCAACTAACAAGTAAGTCAAGACCTTACCCTTTGATATCATCAGTACTCTATGAAATGACAAATGAACAACAACAACAACAAAGAACATGATAACTAATAAGGCAAAACAGATGGTATAGAATATAAATGAAGGAGTAGGCTCTCTAAGAAGTAGATTCACTAAGGAAAGAAGAATAATCAGACATAAGAAATAAATAGAATAACCATTATTATGATTGGTCAGTCTTTACCAGTATCCAGATCCCTGAAGTTTCTATTGTGTGCAGAACACTGTGTTAAGGCACGGGATGAGCACAAAGTTTAGATAAGTTATGATCCTTGCTCTTGCAGGATTCATAATCTTAGAAGGGAAGATGATACATACATGAAGAACTAGAATATTAAATACATTACATAAAAATGCAGATTTGTAAAAAAGTGTTATGTTAGTTGTAAAAGAAAGAAGAGCATTACTGAGAGAGGGAAAGGCATTAGGGAAGGCTTTCCTGGAAGAGATGGCATATGATTAGATTTTAAAGGATGTTGTTGGGGAAAAGTATTTCTGGGAATGAGTTCTTTGAAGGTGTAAAAACTAATTAAAAGCTGGAGACAAGTAAGTAAGGTATGTGTAGGAGATAGAGAATGGTCTTGTTACACAGTATATATATATATATATATATATATATATATATATATTAGAGTAGTACTGACATAAAGCTGGCAAAGATAGAGCCAGCTTTAGGATAATCCTGAATGCCAGGCAAAGAAATAGGAATTTTATTTGGTAGCCACCCCTGAAGACTCTGAGAAAAGTGAATGATCAGATCTTTTCATGAGGGAGAATAACCTGGCATGGTATGAAGGATGGCACTAAATAAGAAGAAGGAAGACAGGAAGAGCTACTTGGAACAGAACTATGGGAACAAATACAAGACATTTTGATAGGAGAATCACTAAGAATGGAAAATATGGTGTTAGTATTGTAACTAGTGATACAGTATTGCTGTAGGAGGCAGTTGAATGGTGTTGTGAATAATTATGATGTCCTTCCACCATGTGTAAGTATTTTTAGGTGGGGAGGGGTATTTATAGAGATGGAAGGGAAATTATCAGTTCTAGTGGATGTCAGCTTTATCTACACCTTTGTGACCAGAATTGGTTTGGCAGTAGAAATAAGAGCTGATCCAAGAAACATGTAGAGAAGGATGCTGCTATAGGTGGGTTGGAAACCTATGGAATATTTTCTTTTATACAAGTTCTGTGTACTCCATTAGTGTGTTGACCTATGTAGAAGAGAGCTATGGGGTAGGCATGGGGGAGTGAGAATAGGAATGGGAACTGGAGCAGGAGCAGGAATGGCAGCAGAAGCAGGAATAGTGGGTGCTGTATCTGTATTTCATTTTCTTTCCCGTTCCTTCCTGAGGAATCTCAAATACTTTAGCTGTATTAAATATCTATCCAAGAGTAGAGAATCAGGTACAAGCTTTATTAGAAAGAATAACTACTGACATCTATATAATACATTAAAGTTTGCAGAGGGCTTTTTGTTCATTCTTATTTGATGTCACAACAGTCCTATGAGGTAGGAGGCCTGTAGAGTTTAACACAGGCAAGATTTTAAACCATACTTTTCTGACATTTAGTGAATCAGCAATGGTGGCTTCTGTAGCTCTCAGACAAAAGATGGTTAAAAAGGACCTGACTATAGTAAGTTAACCCTGGTGACATGGAAGATCAAACGACAAACTCAGAAGACAACAAAGTCCTAACAGCTGCATGTAAAGCCTCAAAGAAAAAGCAGTATTGTGCCCCAAAAGAATTCCTGGAAGAGCTTAAAAAGGATTTAAAAGATCAAAAAAGAGGTAGAAGAAGTAGTAGAGGGGGTCAGCTGGGTGTCTCAGTGGATTGAGAGCCAGGCCTAGAGATAGGAGATCCTAGATTCAAATCTGGCCTCAGACACTTCCCAGCTGTGTGACCCTGGGCAAGTCACTTGACCCCCAATGCCTAAGCCCTTACCACTCTTCTGCCTTGGAGCCAATACACAGTATTGACTCCAAGATGGAAGGTAAGGGTTTAAAAAAATGAGTAGAGTAGAGAAGCTCAAAGTCACCATGAGAATCTTCTCCAATCAATCTTAAAATAACTCCACAAAGCAAATAACCAAGAAGGAGAAAGAGTAAAACAACTTTCAAGAAGAGAAAAACCTAAAAGGTGGGCAGAGAACATCTGTGACTCTGGGGTGAGAGGGGCGCACAGACAGCAGGAGGCTAAAGGAAGGTGGAAGGAGGAAGCCAAGAGTGAGCCCCATTTGCCCCCATCCCACATCTGTTGTGCTATATTCTGAACCCGAGCCCAAGCCAACATTCAGACCCTGAGACCCTGCCTGGGCAAACAGAGGTCCAACCAACCTACACCCCTTGAAATTCCAAACCTGGAATGAGGTCTAGAATTTTCAGCCCAGAGCAGTTTGTGCTGAAGCAGCCAGATATGTGTGGACCCAAAGCAAAGCCAGGAGTCCTAGTCTGGGCCTGTGGCATATAACTGAAAAATCTGTTACCCTAAAAAAGCACTGAAGTTCCCGGAAGCCCACTGACTTACTGTTGTTATGTTCTTCCTGTAGACAGGGGATATTAAGTGGGATGTGGAGGGTCCCGGCCTCTTTGGCCTGATGACAGCAAGCATGGTAGCGAGGGTTTAAACTGGCTGATTAGCCATGGGCATATAGTCTTTATTTTGTATTCCTTTATTTCTAATGATCATTAATAAATCTCTAAAAACATAATATTTTTATTATTGCACATTAATTTAAAATTTTACATTGACAATTTACATTTACATAGACCCCAGTTTGGGGTAGTTGGTAGACACTAGCTGGGTCTCTCTTGATCTTCTTGCCAAAAGTTCAAGGTGGAGCCCTAGGACAAAGCAATCTACTGTGTGCCTGAAAAAAATCAAGCTCAAAGTGAAACCAAAAGGTTACACCTAAGCCTGAAGCTAGAATTTGAGCAGTCCCTGACCTGATCAAGCACAGAGTGAGACCAAAAGCTTAAGGCCAAGCCTGAGATGAGAAATTCAGCTATTAGCATCTAAAGGGTTAACTGAATCACTAGTGGGAAGTGGCTCTCAGAGCTCTCAGCCCTCAGACCATCAGACCATCTTGAAAGAAGTGAAACTTACAGAAGCACAGAAAAAAAAGTTAAGGGTAGGTAGCATCAAGGAAGGACTGAAGCATAAGAGGGTACTCTAACCTCCCAGAAAGCAGAGTCTACCTGTAAAAAGGTATGAAAAATGAGAAGACAACAAAAAAAGCACTTTATAAAGAATTTTTATGGAGACAAAGAGCAAGGTACAGACACAGAAGAGGATAGTAAAGCAAAGAAAACACATACAAAGTTCACAAGAAAAATATGGATAGAACATAGATTCTAGAAGAGCTCAAAAAGGACTTAAAAAACCAATTAAGAGAGGCAGAGGAAAAGTTGGGAAGGGAAATAGAAGAAATGAAAAAAGAGGCCCAAAAGCTGATAGGACAACCAGGCCTTAAAAATTAGAATTGAGCAACTAAAAACTAATGATTTCATGAGAAATCAAGAAGCAATCAAATGAAATAAAAAAAAAACCAGAAGAAAACAGATCCAGGAAAGACAATTTAAGAATTATTGGACTACCTTAAAGCCATGATAAAAAAAAATCTTGGACATTATAATACAAGAAAATTGTCCAGATATTCTCAAAAAAGAAAATAAAATAGAAATGGAAAGAATCCACATATCACCTCCAGAAAAAAACCCCCAAATGACAATTTCCAGGAATATCATAGTCAAATTCAAGAGTCCTGAAGCCAAGGAGAAAATACTGCAAGCAGTCAGGAAAAAAAAAACACAATTTAAATACCATGGAGCTACAATTGGGATCACACAGGAATTAGCGGCTTTTACATTACAGGATCAGAAGGCATCGAATATGATCTTCAGGAAGGCAAAAGATCTAGGTTTACAATCCAGTCACCTATCCAGCAAAACCGAGTATACTCTTTCAGGGGGAAAAATGGACATTCAATAAGATAGAAGATTTCCAAGCATTCCTGAGGAATAAGCCAGATCTAAACAAAACATTTGAAGTCAAAACAGAAAGTCCAAGAGAAGCCTAAAAAGGTAAATAAGAAAAAGAACATTTCAGGGAACTGATTAAGGTTAAAATGTTTGTAGTTCTATATGGAAAGAGGATATCTGTAATTCTCAAACATTATTCTTAGTAGTAGAGAAGATAGAAGGAATATACTTAGAAAAAGGGTGGGGAAATAAGCCAACTATGATATGATATATTAAAAAAATCAAGAGGTATGAAAGAGGATTACACTGAGAGAAAAGGGAAGGCAGAGATAGACTTGGGTAAATTATATAACATAAAGAGGTATGAAAAATTATTACAGAGAAGGGAGGATAAGGGTGACAGGAAATGCTTAAACTTACTCTCATTGTAACTGGCTCAGAGAGAGTAAAACAAATATACTCATTGGGGTACAGAATTCTATCTTACCCTACAGAAAAATAGAAGGGGAATGAGACAAGGGAAAGGGGAGGTATTGGAGGGTAGGGGAAGTAGGTGGTGGGGATGTAATAAAAAGCAAAACACTGGTGAGAAGGAATGGAGTGAAAGGGAATGGAGCAGGATTCAAAAGGGGGAAAATAAGATGGAGAACAATACATAGTTAGTAATCATAACTGTGAATGTAAATGGCATGAACTCATCCATAAAACAAGCAGATAGCAGAGTGAATTAAAAACCAGAATCCTACTATATGCTGTTTATAGGAAACACATTTGAGGCAGGGTGACACACACAGATTAATGGTAAAAGGCTGGAGCAGAATTTATTATGTGTCATCTAAAGTAAAAAAAGCAGGAGTAGCAATCATGATATCAGACAAAGCTAAAGTAGAAATTGATCTGATTAAAAGAGATAAAGAAGGAAATTATATCTAATAGTTCTATAAACAATGAAGTAATATCAATATTAAACATTTATGCACCAAATGGTAGAGCATCCAGATTAAAAAAATTATTTATTATAGAATCCAGATTTTTAAAGGAGAAACTAAAGGAGCTTAAGGAGGAATAGATAGTAAAACTATACTAGCCAAAGCAGTACTCAGGGGAAAATGTATATCACTGAGTGCCTATATCAATAAAATACAGAGAAAGGAGATCAATGAATTGGATTTCCAAATTAAAAATCCCCAGATTAAAACCAAATAGGAAATCCTAAAAGTTAAAGGAGAAATTAATAAAATTGGAAGTAAAAGAACTATTGAAATAATAAATGAGGCCAGGAGCTGGTTCTTTGAAAAAAAAAACAAATAAAATTAAGTACTGGTTAATCTAATAAAAAGAAATAAAGATTGAAGAGAATCAAATTAACAGTATCAAAAATGAAAAGGGCTATTTCTCTTCCAATGAAGTGGAAATGAAGGCAAGCATTAAGAGCTATTTTGCCCAATTATATAGAAATAAATATGACAATCTAGGTGAAATTTGCAAATATTTACAAAAATATAAATTGCCTAGATTAATAAAAGAGGAAATAGAATACTTAAACAACCTCATCTCAGAAAAAGAAATTGAACAAGCCACGAAAGAACTCCCTAAGAAAAAGTCTCCAGGGCCAGATTCCAAGTGAATTCTATCAGACATTTAAAGAACAACTAATCCAAATATTACAGAAAGTATTTGACAAAATAAGCAAAGAAGGGATCTTTACCAAATTCTTTTCATGATACAAATACGGTACTGATTTCCAAGCCAGGAAGAACAAAAACAGAGAAAGAAAACTAAAGAACAATATCCTTAATGAACATAGATGCAAAAATCTTAAAAAACAAACAAACTAGTAGAGACTATAGCAAGTTATCACAAGGGTTATTCACTATGGCCAGGTAGGATTTATACCAGGAATGCAAGGCTGGTTTAACATTAGGAAAACCATCCACATAATTGACCATATAAATAACCAAACTAACAGAAATCACATGATTATTCAATAGTGCAGAAAAAGTCTTAGACAAAAGTCTTTTGGTCTGTATTTTCTTTAAAATATATGTTTAACATGGAAATATATTTTGCAGGACTGCACATGCATGACCTGTATAAAATTGCTTGCCATCTTAGGGAGAGGGTAGGAGAGAAAGGGATGAGAGAATATAGAACTCAAGATTAAAAAAAAGAAATATTAAAAAGTGTTATTACATGTAATTGGAAATAAAGCAATGAGGTAGAAAAAAGGTTGTTTTTTTTTTTGGCCTATATGTTTTTTGACCTACAATTACGATGACTATGGGCTTCCAAGTTGGTAAGTGATGATTCTGCTCTTATTTTCAAACATTTGCATTATTTTTAACCTTTGTAATGTTTTGCTTCTCAATCTGAATTAGTTTTTCTTTTGACATCACTCTAGTAGACAGACTACCAAAACTCACTAAGTTTGGGACTCCAAGTCACATGGATTGGAAAGGTGTTTTACCCAAATCCAGGTGAGTCACCTGCATGATAACAGGCCACTGGAAGATCTTGTCTTGTACTAAATATCTCTCAGAGCCATTCTAAGAATAATATGCAATATACTTTGTAAGTATAAAATCTACAGAAATATAGCCCTTGTTATGGTCATTTTCCACCAAGACAAGGATAAAGTTAGCAGATGAGCCCACAGGTCTTAACAATGATGTCTCTGACATCTTCTGTACCCATATATTCTAGTTTCTCAGGAAGAGAGCCTATCTGGTAGGCACAAAATTCCTTGACCCTTTTAAACTCTTGCTTGAATTCTAATGATATGAATTCCAGTGATATTCTAATTCCAAATATTGAAACTAGCGTTGTCCACAGAACTTGAATTCAATTCAAAAATCATTATTTAAACATCAGCTATATGCAAGACAATTTAGATTCTGGGGATACCAAAGCAAAAATAACACATTTCCCATGTTCAAGGAGTTTACACTCTACCAGAGGAGGATAGGATATATGGTGTGTGTGTGTGTGTGTGTGTGTGTGTGTGTGTGACTACTATACTGAGAAGTAAAGTGACCTCCCCAGTGGGCATCAGAAGTGGGACTTGAACCTAGCTCTCCAGTCATTCTGTCATGGCTAAAATTTAACATGAGGGAGAATATGAATGACAGAAGGAATAAAGAAGAATTTTACCAAGAGAATATAACAGAGCTGACAAAGGAGGAAAACATTAAGGAAAGACATCCTGTCAGAAGAGAAGGCCTGTGGGAAGAGCCAAAAGTGGGAGATGGGATATCTACAAGTCCAGTTTAATTGGCAGGTGGCATATGTGAAAGAAGTAATATGAACTAAGGCTGGATGTGGAGGCTGGGATTACACTGTGGAGGCTGTTAAGTGCCAGATTAGAGAATTTGCATTTTATCCTAGAGGCAATAGAAAACTGCCTCTAAAAAGGCTTTGAGAATTTCCAGATATGTACCTTAGAAAGATGATTTTGATTGTTCTATAGAAGATGGACTGTAGTGGTCAAGATGGCGGCTTAGAGAAAGCTAAAGTTCAGATCTCCGGAAAACCCTTCCCGACCAATCTCAAAGCTCCTAAGGCACCGAAATTCAAAACGATCAACAGCATAGACCCTGGGAATCCTCCTCCTGGACCTGGACCTGGATCAAAAGGTACGGCCCCCCTCAAAAGCCAGAACCCGAGATCACTCGGACCTAAGGGGTAGGAGCGCAGAGTCCAAGGCTCTGGGAAGCTGCAGCCCCACCCCGCTCAGAGAGCAGGGTAGTCTGAAACAACAGCAACCCTCAGGGCGGGCAAGACAGCCTTACCAGCTGGATCCTGCTATCCAAGTCTCAGTGAAAGTCACTTCCCTCGGAGCTCTGGGAAGCCGCGACTCCTTCCCCCGCAGAAAGCAGGGTCGTCTGAAACAACAGCAACCCTCAGGGCCGACAAAACAGCCTCATGGCCAGCTATTCTGAAGGCAACTTCCAGAAAGCAATCCGACCCAGTCCAGTCGAGCGGGCACCTTAGCAGCAGGGAAGCAGAGAGAACTGGGGGAGAGTGTGGCCCCCTGGTCTGACCCTTCCATTCCAGTTCCAGTGAAAGTCATTGATGGAAGGCATACTCAATTTAACCCAGGGAAAGCTCATAGAACCGACAATCTGCCCAGGACTAAAGCCTCTGAACACCAGACAGAGATAAGAAAAGCTAATCCTCCCCATTCAGAGATGGCAAACTCCACAGAAGCACAGAAGCCCCAAAATCCCAAGAAAAATTAGAAGAAAGGGGCGACTTTGGACACATTCTATGGAACCAAAATACAAAATACAGAGGAGATAGAAGAGGATGCACAAAAAAATGCTCCGAAACCTTCCAAAGGAAATGGAAACTCTCCACAAACACATGAAGAATTTGAATCAGAAATGACCAAAAAGATGGAAGCCTTCTGGGAGGAAAAGTGGGAAATAATGCAAAAGAAATTCACGCATCTACAAAACCAGTTTGACCAAAGTGAAAAGGAAAACCAGGCTTTAAAGGCCAGAATCAGGCAGCTGGAAGACAAGGATCGTGTAAAAGAGCAAGAATTAATAAAGCAAAGCCAAAATACCAAGAAATTAGAAGAGAACATAAAATATCTTACCGACAAGGTGACAGATCTGGAAAATAGAGGGAGAAGAGATAATTTAAGAATAATTGGACTTCCAGAAAAGCCAGAAATAAACACCAAACTCGACATCATGATACAAGATATAATCAAAGAAAATTGCCCAGAGATTCTAGAACAAGGGGGTAATACAGCCACTGACAGAGCTCACAGAACACCTTCTACACTAAACCCCCAAAAGACAACTCCCAGGAATGTAATTGCCAAATTCCAAAGCTCTCAAACAAAAGAAAAAATCCTACAGGAAGCCAGAAAAAGGCAATTTAGATATAAAGGAATGCCAATTAGGGTCACACAAGACCTTGCAAGTTCTACTCTGAATGATCGTAAGGCATGGAACATGATCTTCAGAAAGGCAAGAGAGCTGGGTCTTCAACCAAGAATCAGCTACCCAGCAAAACTGACTATATATTTCCAAGGGAAAGTATGGGCATTCAACAAAATAGAAGACTTCCAACTTTTTGCAAAGAAAAGACCAGAGCTCTGTGGAAAGTTTGATACTGAAAAACAAAGAGTAAGGAATACCTGAAAAGGTAAATATTAAGGAAAGGGGAAAAATGTTATCTTCTTCTTTTACTCAAACTCTCTTCTATAAGGACTACATCTCTATCAATCTATGTATACTAACATGTGGGGAAAATGTAATGTATAAATAGGGGGTAAAGAAAGACCAAATAGAATAATCATTCTCACACAAAGATTCACATGGGAAGGGGAGGGGAAGAAAACTCCTATAAGAAGGAGAGGAAGAGAGGGTTTTTTACTTAAACCTTAATCTCAGGGAAATCAACTCTGAGAGGGAGAAACATCCAGATCCATTGGGATCTTGAATTCTATCTTACCCAACAAGGGTAGGGAGAAGGGAAAACCAAGGGGGGGAGGGGGAGAGGGAAAACAAAAAGGGAGGGAAAGAAAGGGGGGAGGGGGAGGGAACAAAAAGGGAGGGACTAAAAAGGGAAACATCAAGGGAGGGGACAAGGGGGACTGATTCAAAGTAAATCACTGGACTAAAAGGTAGAGCCGAAGAAGAAAAGGTTAGAATTAGGGAAGGCTATCAAAATGCCAGGGAGTCCACAAATGACAATCATAACTTTGAACGTGAATGGGATGAACTCACCCATAAAATGTAGACAAATAGCAGAATGGATTAGAATCCAAAACCCTACCATATGTTGTCTTCAAGAAACACACATGAGGCAGGTTGACACCCACAAGGTCAGAATTAAAGGATGGAGTAAGACCTTCTGGGCCTCAACTGACCGAAAGAAGGCAGGAGTGGTAATCATGATATCTGATAAAGCCAAAGTAAAATAGACCTGATCAAAAGGGATAGGGAAGGTAATTATATTTTGTTAAAAGGGACTTTAGACAATGAGGAAATATCATTAATCAACATGTATGCACCAAATAATATAACACCCAAATTTCTAATGGAGAAACTAGGAGAATTGAAGGAAGAAATAGACAGTAAAACCATATTAGTGGGAGACTTAAACCAACCATTATCAAATTTAGATAAATCAAATCAAAAAATAAACAAGAAAGAGGTAAAAGAAGTGAATGAAATCTTAGAAAAATTAGAATTAATAGACATATGGAGAAAAATAAATAGGGATAAAAAGGAATACACCTTCTTCTCAGCACCACATGGCACATTCACAAAAATTGACCATACATTAGGTCACAGAAACATAGCACACAAATGCAGAAAAGCAGAAATAATAAATGCAGCCTTCTCAGATCACAAGGCAATAAAAATAATGATTAGTAATGGTACATGGAAAACCAAATCTAAAAGCAATTGGAAATTAAACAATATGATACTCCAAAACCATTTAGTTAAAGAAGAAATCATAGAAACAATTAATAATTTCATCGAGGAAAATGACAATGGCGAGACATCCTTCCAAACCTTTTGGGATGCAGCCAAAGCGGTAATCAGAGGTAAATTCATATCCCTGAATGCTTATATTAACAATCTAGGGAGAGCAGAGATCAATCAATTGGAAATGCAAATGAAAAAACTCGAAAGCGATCAAATTAAAACCCCCCAGCAGAAAACCAAACTTGAAATCCTAAAAATTAAGGGAGAAATTAATAAAATCGAAAGTGATAGAACTATTGATTTAATAAATAAGACAAGAAGCTGGTACTTTGAAAAAACAAACAAAATAGACAAAGTACTGGTCAATCTAATTAAAAAAAGGAAGGAAGAAAAGCAAATTAACAGCATTAAAGATGAAAAGGGGGACAGCACCTCCGATGAAGAGGAAATTAAGGCAATCATTAGAAATTACTTTGTCCAATTATATGGCAATAAACACACCAATTTAGGAGATATGGATGAATATATACAAAAATACAAACTGCCTAGACTAACAGAAGAAGAAATAGAATTCTTAAATAATCCCATATCAGAAAATGAAATCCAACAAGCCATCAAAGAACTTCTTAAGAAAAAATCCCCAGGGCCTGATGGATTCACCAGTGAATTCTATCAAACATTCAAAGAACAGTTAATCCCAATACTATACAAACTATTTGACATAATAAGCAAAGAGGGAGTTCTACCAAACTCCTTTTATGACACAAACATGGTACTGATTCCAAAACCAGGCAGGTCAAAAACAGAGAAACAAAACTATAGGCCAATCTCCCTAATGAATATAGAGGCAAAAATCTTAAATAGGATACTAGCAAAAAGACTCCAGCAAGTGATCAGAAGGATCATCCACTATGATCAAGTAGGATTTATACCAGGGATGCAGGGCTGGTTCAACATTAGGAAAACCATCCACATAATTGACCACATCAACAAGCAAACCAGCAAGAACCACATGATTATCTCAATAGATGCAGAAAAAGCCTTTGATAAAATACAATACCCATTCCTATCAAAAACACTAGAAAGCATAGGAATAGAAGGGTCATTCCTAAAAATAATAAACAGTATATATCTAAAACCATCAGCTAATATCATCTGCAATGGGGATAAACTAGATGCATTCCCAATAAGATCAGGAGTGAAACAAGGCTTCCCATTATCACCTCTACTATTTGACATTGTACTAGAAACACTAGCAGTAGCAATTAGAGAATATAAAGGAATTGAAGGCATCAAAATAGGCAAGGAGGAGACCAAGTTATCACTTTTTGCGGATGACATGATGGTCTACTTAAAGAATCCTAGAGATTCAACCAAAAAGCTAATTGAAATAATCAACAACTTTAGCAAAGTTGCAGGATACAAAATAAACCCACATAAATCATTAGCTTTTCTATATATCTCCAACACAGCTCAGCAGCAAAAACTAGAAAGAGAAATCCCATTCAAAATCACCTTAGACAAAATAAAATACCTAGGAATCTATCTCCCGAGACAAACATAGGAACTATATGAACACAACTACAAAACACTCTCCACACAACTAAAACTAGACTTGAGCAATTGGAAAAACATTAACTGCTCATGGATAGGACGAGCCAATATAATAAAAATGACCATCCTACCCAAACTTATTTATCTATTTAGTGCCATACCCATTGAACTCCCAAAATATTTCTTTACTGATTTAGAAAAAACCATAACAGAATTCATATGGAATAACAAAAGATCAAGGATATCCAGGGAAATAATGAAAAAAAAACCACATATGATGGGGGCCTTGCAGTCCCAGACCTTAAACTATATTACAACGCAGCAGTTATCAAAACAATTTGGTACTGGCTAAGAAACAGAAAGGAAGATCAGTGGAATAGACTGGGGGAAAGCGACCTCAGCAAGACAGTATACGATAAACCCAAAGATCCCAGCTTTTGGGACAAAAATCCACTATTCGATAAAAACTGCTGGGAAAATTGGAAGACAGTGTGGGAGAGACTAGGAATAGATCAACACCTCACACCCTACACCAAGATAAATTCAAAATGGGTGAGTGACTTAAACATAAAGAAGGAAACCATAAGTAAATTGGGTAAACACAGAATAGTATACATGTCAGACCTTTGGGAGGGTTTAAAACCAAGCAAGACATAGAAAGAATCACAAAATGTAAAATAAATAATTTTGACTACATCAAACTAAAAAGCTTTTGTACAAACAAAATCAATGTAACTAAAATCAGAAGGGAAACAACAAATTGAGAAAAAATCTTCATAGAAACCTCTGACAAAGGTTTAATTACTCATATTTATAAAGAGCTAAATCAATTGTACAAAAAATCAAGCCATTCTCCAATTGATAAATGGGCAAGGGACATGGATAGGCAGTTCTCAGATAAAGAAATCAAAATTATTAATAAGCACATGAAGAAGTGTTCTAAATCTCTTATAATCAGAGAGATGCAAATCAAAACAACTCTGAGGTATCACCTCACACCTAGCAGATTGGCTAACATAACAGCAAAGGAAAGTAATGAATGCTGGAGGGGATGTGGCAAAGTAGGGACATTAATTCATTGCTGGTGGAGTTGTGAACTGATCCAACCATTCTGGAGGGCAATTTGGAACTATGCCCAAAGGGCGACAAAAGAATATCTACCCTTTGATCCAGCCATAGCACTGCTGGGTCTGTACCCCCAAAGAGATAATGGACAAAAAGACTTGTACAAAAATATTCATAGCTGCGCTCTTTGTGGTGGCCAAAAACTGGAAAACGAGGGGATGCCCATCAATTGGGGAATGGCTGAACAAATTGTGGTATATGTTGGTGATGGAATACTATTGTGCTAAAAGGAATAATAAAGTGGAGGAATTCCATGGAGACTGGAACAACCTCCAGGAAGTGATGCAGAGCGAGAGGAGCAGAACCAGGAGAACATAGTACACAGAGACTAATACACTGTGGTATAATCGAACGTAATGGACTTCTCCATTAGTGGCGGTGTAATGTCCCTGAACAACTTGCAGGGATCTAGGAGAAAAAAACACTAATCATAAGCAAAGGACAAACTATGGGAGTGGAAACACCGAGGAAAAGCAACTGCCTGAATACAGTGGTTGAGGGGACATGACAGAGGAGAGACTCTAAATGAACACTCTAATGCAAATATTATCAACAAAGCAATGGGTTCAAATCAAGAAAACATGTAATGCCCAGTGGATTTACGCGTTGGCTATGGGGGATGGGGGGAGGAAAAGAAAATGATCTATGTCTTTAATGAATAATGCTTGGAAATGATCAAATAAAATATAATTAAAAAAAAGAAGAAGATGGACTGTAGATATGAGAGTGAAAGTGATGATACTAGTCTAGGGGAGAAGGGACTCTATTTACAATGGTGATCCTGTGACTAAAGAAAAGGGGACAGAGACAAGGGATGTTTTAGAAGTAAAATAAAAAAGATAATGGATATAGCAGTGAAGGAGAAGGAAGACTAAAGGAGCAACTCCAAGGTTAGGAAACTGAATTTATAACCCAGGGAAAAAGGTGGTACTCTCAACAGAAATGGAAAAGTTGGAGGATGGAAAGGTTAGGTTGAGATAATGAATTTTGTTTTGTAAATGCTGAGTTTGAGATATTGATGAGATATCTAGGTATAGATGCCGAGCAGGTAAAAAAATGACAATGTAGGACTAAAGTGCAGGAAAGAAGTTAGGACTGGATATGTGAATTTGGAGATCATTTAAAAAATGATGACAGCTATAACCATGGGAGCTAATGAGTTCACTAGGATGAAGTCTTAGAGGACATGTATGCAAAAGAGGTGATGAAGAAAGAGGATGATAAACAAAAGAAAGAAGAGTGTCATGAAATGGTGGTTACTAGTATTTGTTTTAAAGTTTGTAAAACATTTATTATACATCATCTCATTTCATCCTTGCAACATTCCAATGAAATAAGTGTCAGTTTTAACTGAGGAAACAGGTTCAGAAAGGTTGTGCCTTGCCCCCAGTAAATTTCTTTAGTGGGATTCAAATCCTGGTCTTCCTAATCCCAAAACCAATGCTCTAACTACAATGTTATGATGCTTCTCTGAAAGTCAAGAAAGGAGATAATTATTCCAGAAGAGGATATGAACAATAATATCAGAAAACTGAGGAGAGATAAAGAAGGATGAGGCTGGATGAAAAAATCACTGAGATAAGCATTTAAGAGATTTGTAGCCTTTAAAGGAAGAGTTCTAAGAGATTGTTGAAGAAGTAGAAGCAGCATGAATTGATGAATCTATAAGTAACAGGGAGAAAAGACAGAATAATATCTTGAGGAGAAGGCAGACCAAATGAAGATTTATTTAAGGATGGGAGAGACATGGGCATGTTTGTATACAGCAGGAAAGGAGCTGGTATATGGAGAGAGGTTAAAGATGAAGGTGTGGAGAAATTCTTAACTAAGTCGGAGAGGAAAGTGAAAATAGAATCAAAGATAAATGCATACAGGCTGGCTTTGGCAAGCAGAGGCGCAACCTCTTTCTTAGAAACAGAAGCAAAGAAGAAGCTGGGTAGCCGTGTTTTGAATTGTAGAATCAGTTTTGAATTGTAGAATCAGGAAAATTTGAGAATTCACAATAGACAGCTTCTGTTTTCTCAAAAAAGTAGAAAGTAAGATCTGTGAGAGAAGAGGAGCAGGAGATACAGTTAGGGACTTACAGAGAGAGGTTAAGAACAGGGAAGAATAAAAAGACTCCCATGCAGTTATAAGGACACAGTTGACACCAGAAGACATGAATGTGTGATGGTAAGCATGTTTGTAAGATTTCTTCCAGTGGAGAAAATCGATGGAGAATTTAGATGGTGGACGTGACTCAGAGTTAAAGGTTGTGACAGGGCAAGAAAGCAGGGGATTCAAAGAAAGACATTCTATCATTAAAGAAGTAAACAATAAGGTCAAAACTGTAAAGGGGGAAAGTGAGTACAGAGATTGGTTTATGAATTAGGAGAGTAGTGTACAGCAGAGGGAGAAATGGACAGATAGGGCGTTATAAGCAGCAAGGAGAATTTGAAGTTTAGGGCTACAGAAGGCACAGTTATGGCTGCTGAAGAGATCTAAAGTATGACCTCCCTTAAGAGTAACTGAAGTCCTTGAATGATAACCTATCAGGGACACTGTAGAATGGATTCCTATTATGTGAGGTTAGATTAGAGATTTCCAATGTTCCTTCCTCTTCTAAGATTCTACTTCTGTAATATTTCACCCATTTGACCTTTCCTTTGCATTCTCACTTGCTATCAACTTAGTCTGGGGCCTTACTGCTTACTACTGCAATAGCTCTTAATTTGTCTCATGGCCTACAGTCTCTTACCTCTCTGGTCTGTTCTGCATACTGTTCCCAGATTAGTATTCTTTATGCATAGTACTGGTCATGTCACTCTCCAGCTCAAAAGCGTTGAATAAGCGTCTATTGCTTACAAAGTTTCCTGGAGAAGGGGGCCTGAGCAGTACTTTGAAGAATGTGGGTAGGATCTGTACAAACAAAGAGGAAGTTGAGTGGAAGAGAGAGGAAGAGTATTCCAAGCAGATTTTAGAATGAGTTAAAGTGTGGAAGTGGAAACAAGCATGTTATATGCAGAATACAAACCAGCCCTGACTATGTATATTGGACAGATAAATGCTGGGGTGTGGAAGATGGAAAAACCAGGCCCATTACTGGGAAATCTTTGAACAGCAAGATTTATTTGGCCTTTGTCCTAATCAATGGGGAACCAATGGAGGTTCTGGATCAAAGGAACGACATGAACATAGATCTATAATAGTCAGTCAGGTTACTGCAGTAATCTGGGGCTTAGATTGGAATGGCAAAATATGCATGGAAGTACAGATCCTTGGATATTAGTTCCTTCTTAAGATACCAAGACTCAAGAAATGGATATTAATGTGAGGAACTATAAAATTTCTGGAAGGCTACAGTAGAAGTCAGAACAACAGGGGCAAAACAGCCCTTAGTCAGATCTATCCTGGGATGCCATTCAAGGCCTGAGGTCAGACTACCCTCCTGAGTGAGTGTTCTCACTCCATAACATTTTCCTGCCTTTGTGATACAAGAAGCAAGGGGGAAGACAGTTGATAGTAAACATTAGGTAGAAATGAGGCATCACAAAAAAAAAAAAGAGAGAGAGAGAGAAATCTCTTGTAATGTTGAATGGGGATAAGGCAGTTTTACCATCTCCTTTGGGGGGGTACTTCTATGGAAAATTTCAGGTATTTTTCTAGATTATTCTTCAGGAAAAATTGGGGTAATGTTCCTTCTCTACAAAGATAAAGTCTTCTAGGTAGCCAATTTCTGAGAACCAGCGCAAAACCACTGAGCTTCCATTGAGTAATAAATGGTAGCTCTGCAGTCCTCTTCCCAAGGTAGGCAGTGTGAGGGTAGCTACCTTACTGAAATCTATGCTTTTCCTTCCCCCAGATAAAACAGGAAATAAGAAGACATACATACCTGACATAGAGGGAAATTGGCACCACAGTGTTGAGAATGATGACATATGACCAGAATATGAGGAAGATACAAAGAGCTGAGGAGCTGATTTCCTCTTCAAAAGGTAGATAGATCTGGAAGAAATAACCCTTCTGGTTCTCCCAAATTCCATGCCCAATGGTCAGGAAGGAACACATGCCAATTAAGAATACAAAAATCTGTAATTATAAAAAAAAAAAAGGTTTCAAAAACCCTTGCTTTGACATTCTCCATAAGTCTTCTGGGTGCCTTCCTTTCAGGAGGACTCTTGCTTCACTGCCAGAATCAGGGATAAAGGACTATGCAGGGCCATTGCAATGAGACTACTGACAAGTAAAGCCACTCACTATGGGGACATGATAAGAGCATTTCTGGGGTGCTAGTATGGGGAGCTACTTTTCTAAATTCTGCTCAAGGTCCTAGAATTTAACCTGATATCCTCTATAGTTGATAGATATAAAGTATTTTGGACCAGTTAGCTTTATTGCATTTCCGTTCACATTTGACCTCTAATTCTACCTTGCTGTCCTATTAATGTGTACCTTTATTTAACAAGTGGAACCAGTAGAGTGTAGATGTTTCTAGCAAGTTTATCTTCACTGCCCTGCTACAGATACAACTCAACTCATAGCCAGTGCATACTCTACTGATGGTGGGTCATCTTTACTTGTGAAGTGTGGCACTCTGCAGACAGAATGGTACATAGGCTTATCTTGGCCCAGTCAGCAAAACCATGAGAAGCAATCACTCCTAAGGAGCTTTTCAAGTTATTTAGCACTGATAATTTGGGATATTCTCTGAAAGAAGGAACTGAAGACAGATGTAAAAAATAAGAGGAAATTTAGTCAGGCCTGTTTCTTAAACACAGAGTTTGGGGGAAAATAGGAGGCTCAGTGGATAGAATGCTATGCTTGGAAACAGGAGAGCTTAGGTTCAAATCTGGCTTCACACATCAGTTAGCTGTGTGATCCTGGGCAACTCACTTAATCCCAATTGCCTACCCCTTACTGCTTTTCTGCCTTGGAACTGATACTTGGTATCAATTCTAAAACAAGGTAAAGGTTAAAAAAAAGAGAAAGAGACTTAAGAGGTAACTGTTAGTATGTAGTGGCATGATAGAAATAAAATAATTATAGAAGAGTAGCTGTTCACATAGGTGGCAGTTTTTCAGAGAAAACAAGTTTAATTGACTTGTCTTCATCGTAGAAACTTCTTTTCAGTTAAGTTCAGGATATTTCTACCTGACTTCTCTTTTTTTAGTTCCAAACATGGTAGACCTCCAACCTACCATCCAATTGATAAATTCCTTTCACAGAATGTCATCTTAAGCCTTTCCTATGACTAAAACCTCAGTTTAACCAGGGAACCCATTTCAATATTGAAGAACTATAGCTGTTGGAAAGTTTTTCTTGTATACAAGTCAAAATTGGCTTCATGGGCTGATTGTTCAATGCATACCTATCCTATTTCGGACTTGGGAGTCCTATAGAATGTCAATGATTGACAACTTCTGGTCAAGATGGCAGCATAGAAGCAGCGAAAGTTCAGTCCTTGGAAACCCTTCCTTACCAATCGCAAACTGAGTGCTACTAGGACACCGAAATTCAAGCTGAACAACAGGATAGACCTGGGGAACCCTCCTCCTGGACCTGGATCAAAAGGTATGGCCCCCCAAAAGCCAGAACCCTAGGTCACTCAGATCTAAGGGATAGACAGAAGGAAGGTCCCAGGACCCATCCCCCCCAACCCAGAGTGCTGAGCCCAAGGCAGCAGCGGGAACCTCAGGGCTCTGAGGACTCACCTTGAAAGCAACCTGAGCCAGTCTCCGGGGCACCCAACAGACAGCAGAGAAACATAGAGAGAAGGGGGAAGCCTGTAGCCCCCTGGCTGGGTCCTTCCATCTGAATCTCAAGGGAGGTCCCAGCTTTAGGGCACCAGCTGAACCCAATCACATCAGGAGCCCTCAGAGCTACTGAAAGGAAAGAAACCTCAGGGCCGGCAAAGGGGTTGCTCCGAAGAGTTTACCTTGAAAGTAACCTGGGCCAGTCTCCAGGCATTCAACACAGATTGTGGAGGAGGAGGTTGTTGTTTTTTTTTTTGGTTTGGGGCTCATTCGGCCCACACCAGCTGAACCTAATCCCATCCAGGAGCCCTCAGAGCTTCTGAAAGGAAAGAAACCTCAGGGCCGGCAAAGGGGTTGCTCCGAAGAGTTTACCTTGAAAACAACCTGGGCCAGTCTCTGGGCATTCAACACAGATTGTGGAGGAGGAGGTTTTTTGCTTCAGAGCTTATTCAGTCCAAACCAGGTGAACCTAATCCCATTAGGAGCCCTCAGAGCCCAGGGAGGCCATGACCCCTCCCCCTTAGAGAGCAGGGTCTTCGGAAAAAAAACAGAAACCTAGAGGTGGAGTCAAGATGGCAGCCTAGAAGGAGCATAGACCTGGCAGCCTGGCCAGAGCTTTGGAGATCCTCCATATTTGCTCCAGCCTTCCAGGAAGTGTAAAACTCAGAGTAAACCCAGCCCAACCAAGCTGAACTTAATCCCATCAAAAGTCTCCAGAACACAGGGAAGCCCAGGCTCCCCACCCATCCTCATTGACTGCTGGACTTTAAGCCAATCAAAAGCCTCCAGAGGACAGGGAAGCTCAAACCCCCAACAACCCTCCTCCAGAGACTATACCAAGAGATCTTCTGTTAAAGCTCCAAGAGGGAGATTGATAGAAGTCCCCAAAAAACAAAAAAAAATGAGAGGAACAAGAGCACAGACAAATATGGGGAGTAAAGAAGGGGTGAATTTGAGCAAACAACAGAAAAAGAAGAAAGAAACTATAATAGACAGCTACTACTCAGCAAATGGAACAGAGGTAGAGAGATCAGCAAACGATAAACCAGAAGTCCCAGCGAATTGGATACAGACTGTGGAAGAACTCAAAACAGAACTAAGAGAGGCTGAAGACAATTGGGAAAAGAACTTAAAAATTAAGATAAGTCATCTTGAAACAGAGGCACTTGAACTAAAATGAGAAAATAATGTCCTGAAAGCCAAAATCAACCAGCTGGAAAATGAGGCAAAGGAGATGAAAGATGAGGCAAAGGAGATGAAAGACAAGGTAAAGAGGATGAAAGATGATCTTCAAAGAAAATCAGACCAGAAGGAAAAAGACGACCAAAAAGCCAGAGATGAAATCCAATCTTTAAGAACCAGAATAAAACAACTAGAATCAAGTGACCTCACAAGGCAGCAGGACACTATAAAACAAAACAAAAAGAATGAAAAAATTAAGGAAAATATGAAGTGTCTCATTCACAAAACAGACGATTTAGAAAATAGTTCAAGAAGAGACAATTTAAGAATAATTGGACTACCAGAAGACCATGACAAAAGAAAAAGCCTGGACATAATACTAGAGGAAATTATCCAGGAAAACTGTCCTGAGATACTAGAACAAGAGGGGAAAGTGGAGATTGAAAGAATCCACAGATCACCCCCTGTATTTAATCCCCAACTGACAACACCAAGAAATGTTATAGCCAAATTAAAAAACAATCAGATGAAAGAACAGATATTACAAGCTGCCAAGAAGAAGCCATTTAGATACCATGGAAACATGGTGAGGTTAACACACGATCTGGCTGCATCCACACTGAAGGACTGAAAGGCATGGGATACGATATTCTGGAAAGCAAGGGAACTAGGTCTACAACCAAGAATAAAATACCCATCAAAACTGACTATATTCTTACAGGGGAAAGTATGGTCATTTAACAGAACAGAAGAGTTCCAAGCATTCATAAATAAAAGACCAGACCTGAATAGAAAATTTGATGTCCAAGCACAGAACTCAAGAGAATCATCAAAAGGTAATTAAAAAAGAGGGGGAAAAACAACAACAACAAAAAATTTTTAAGAGACTCAATAAGTTAAAATGATATGTATCCCTTTAAGAAAAGAGGTCATTGGCAACTCTTAAAAACTATTGCTATCACCTGAGCAGCTAGAAGAATTACACTCAGAGGGAACAGTGACAAACTGTATAGGATGAAAGGACAAGACATAAATAGGTATATAGATATATGCATGCATAAATGCATATACATGTGTATGTATATATATATATATACATGACTAGAGCTAAAAAAGAAAAGAGGTTATGACTAAAAGAAATGGGAAAAGAAACAAATGGGGGTAAATTTATATGTCACAAAGAAGCTCAAGGCAGGAGGGGGGAGAACATCGATACACTGGAAGGGTAAAGAGGTTGGAGATAGGAAATACTCAACTCTTACATACTTTGAAACTGACCCAAAGAGGGAAGAACAATACAATCCATTGGGGAAGAGAATAGATTTGCGCCCTATAGGGGAGTAGAAGGGTAAAAAAAGGACTGGTGGGGAGGGAAGCAGTACAAGGAAGGGAGAGGGTGAGGGGGGGAATTTTAAAAAGACTACAGGGGAAAATAAGGGAGGGAATAAGAAGGGAGGGGGGTAGAAAGGGAAGTAAAATAAGGGTGGTAATAGGGGGACTGATTGTAAACAAACATTGGTGTAGAAGGAAATAGCAAAAGAAGAAAAGCCAGGACCAGGAGTAGAAATCAAAATACTGGGAAATACACAGCTAGTAATCATAACTCTGAATGTGAATGGAATGAACTCACCCATAAAAAGCAAGCGAATAGCAGAGTGGATTAGAATCCAAAACCCTACCATATGCTGTCTGCAAGAAACACACATGAGGAAGGTAGATACGCATAATAAAGTAAAAGGATGGAGCCAAACCTATTGGGCATCAAATGATAAAAAGAAGGCAGGAGTAGCAATCATGATATCGGACAAAGCCAAAGTAAAAATAAATCTAGTTAAAAGAGATAGTGAATGTAATTACATCCTGATAAAAGGCAGTATAGACAACGAGGAAATATCTGTACTCAATATGTATGCACCAAATGGCAGAGCATCCAAATTTTTAAAGGAAAACTAGAGGAGCTCAAGGATGAAATAGATAGAAAAACTATACTAGTGGGAGATCTGAACCTTTCCCTATCCGAACTAGATAAATGAAATCAAAAAATAAATAAGAAAGAGGTGAGAGAAGCAAATGAAATCTTAGAAAAACTAGAGTTAGTAGACATATGGAGAAAAATAAATAGGGACAAAAAGGAATACACCTTCTTTTCAGCAGTACATGGTACATTCACAAAAATTGACCATGTACTAGGGCACAAAATCATTGCAAACAAGTGAAAAAGGGCAGAAATAATAAATGCAACCTTCTCAGACCACAATGCAATAAAAATAATAATTAGTAAGGGTACATGGATAGATAAATAAAAAATTAATTGGAAATTAAACAATATGATTCTCCAAAACCAGCTACTTAAAGAACAAATTGTAGAAATAATTAATAACTTCATTGAAGAAAATGACAATGGTGAGACATCTTTTTAAAACCTATGGGATGCAGCCAAAGCAGTACTCAGGAGGAAATTTATATCCTTGAGTTCATATGTAAACAAATTAAGAAGGGCAGAGGTCAATGAATTGGGCATGCAAATTAAAAAACTAGAAAGTGAACAAATTAAAAACCCTCAGATGAAGACTAAATTAGAGATCCTAAATATCAAAGGAGAAATTAATAAAATTGAAAGTCAAAGAACTATTGATTTAATAAATAAGACTAGAAGCTGGTACCTTGAAAAAACAAATAAAATAAACAAAATACTAGTCAATCTAATCAAAAAAAGGAAAGAAAAAACCAAATTGACAGTATCCAAGATGAAAAGGGAGACCTCACCTCTAATGAAGAGGAAATCAAGGCAATCATTAAAAACTACTATGCCCAATTATATGGCAAAAAATATGGCAATATAAGTGATATGAATGAATACTTACAAAAATATAAATTGCCTAGGCTAAAAGAAGAAGAAATAAATTACCTAAACAACCCCATATCAGAAAAAGAAATTGAACAAGCCATCAAAGAACTCCCTAAGAAAAAATCCCCAGGTCCAGACGGATTCACAAATGAATTCTATCAAACATTCAAAGAACAGCTAACCCCAATACTATACAAACTATTTGACAGAATAATCCAAGAAGGGGTTCTACCAAATTATTTTTAGGACACAAACATGGTACTGATCCCAAAGCCAGGCAGGTCAAAAACAGAGAAACAAAACTATAGGCCAATCTCCCTAATGAATATAGAGGCAAAAATCTTAAATAGGATACTAGCAAAAAGACTCCAGCAAGTGATCAGAAGGATCATTCACCATGATCAAGTAGGATTCATACCAGGGATGCAGGGCTGGTTCAACATTAGGAAAACCATCCACATAATTGACCACATCAACAAGCAAACTAGCAAGAACCACATGATTATCTCAATAGATGAAGAAAAAGCATTTGATAAAATACAACACCCATTCCTATTAAAAACACTAGAAAGCATAGGAATAGAAGGGTCATTCCTAAAAATAATAAAGAGTATATATCTAAAACCATCAGCTAATATCATCTGCAATGGGGATAAACTAGAGGCATTCCCAATAAGATCAGGAGTGAAACAAGGATGCCCATTATCACCTCTACTATTTGACATTGTACTAGAAACACTAGCAGTAGCAATTAGAGAATATAAAGGAATTGAAGGCATCAAAATAGGCAAGGAGGAGACTAAGTTATCACTTTTTGCGGATGACATGATGGTCTACTTAAAGAATCCTAGAGATTCAACCAAAAAGCTAATTGAAATAATCAACAACTTTAGCAAAGTGGCAGGATACAAAATAAACCCACATAAATCATCAGCTTTTCTATATATCTCCAACACAGCTCAGCAGCAAGAACTAGAAAGAGAAATCCCATTCAAAATCACCTTAGACAAAATAAAATACCTAGGAATCTATCTCCCGAGACAAACACAGGAACTATATGAACACAACTACAAAACACTCGCCAAACAACTAAAACTAGACTTGAGCAAATGGAAAAACATTAACTGCTCATGGATAGGACGAGCCAATATAATAAAAATGACCATCCTACCCAAACTTATTTATCTATTTAGTGCCATACCCATTGAACTACCAAAATACTTCTTCACTGATTTAGAAAAAACCATAACAAAGTTCATTTGGAAGAACAAAAGATCAAGGATATCCAGGGAAATAATGAAAAAAAAACACATATGATGGGGGCCTTGCAGTCCCTGACCTTAAACTATATTACAAAGCAGCAGTCATCAAAACAATTTGGTACTGGCTAAGAAACAGAAAGGAAGATCAGTGGAATAGACTGGGGGAAAGCGACCTCAGCAAGACAGTATACGATAAACCCAAAGATCCCAGCTTTTGGGACAAAAATCCACCATTCAACAAAAACTGCTGGGAAAATTGGAAGACAGTGTGGGAGATTAGGTTTGGATCAACACCTCACACCTTACACCAAGATAAATTCAAAATGGGTGAGTGACTTAAACATAAAGAAGGAAACCATAAGTAAATTGGGTAAACACAGAATAGTATACATGTCAGACCTTTGGGAGGGGAAAGGCTTTAAAACCAAGCAAGACATAGAAAAAATCACAAAATGTAAAATAAATAATTTTGACTACATCAAACTAAAAAGCTTTTGTACAAACAAAACCAATGTAACTAAAATCAGAAGGGAAACAACAAATTGGGAAAAAAATCTTCATAGAAACCTCTGACAAAGGTTTAATTACTCATATTTATAAAGAGCTAAATCAATTGTACAAAAAATCAAGCCATTCTCCAATTGGTAAATGGGCAAGGGACATGGATAGGCAGTTCTCAGATAAAGAAATCAAAACTATTAACAAGCATATGAAGAAGTGTTCTAAATCTCTTATAATCAGAGAGATGCAAATTAAAACAACTCTGAGGTATCACCTCACACCTAGCAGATTGGCTAACATAACAGCAAAGGAAAGTAATGAATGCTGGAGGGGATGTGGCAAAGTAGGGACATTAATTCATTGCTGGTGGAGTTGTGAACTGATCCAACCATTCTGGAGGGCAATTTGGAACTATGCCCAAAGGGCGACAAAAGAATATCTACCCTTTGATCCAGCCATAGCACTGCTGGGTCTGTACCCCAAAGAAATAATGGACAAAAAGACTTGTACAAAAATATTCATAGCTGCGCTCTTTGTGGTGGCCCAAAACTGGAAAATGAGGGGATGCCCATCAATTGGGGAATGGCTGAGCAAATTGTGGTATATGTTGGTGATGGAATACTATTGTGCTAAAAGGAATAATAAAGTGGAGGAGTTCCATGGAGACTGGAACAACCTCCAGGAAGTGATGCAGAGCGAGAGGAGCAGAACCAGGAGAACATTGTACACAGAGACTAATACACTGTGGTATAATCGAACGTAATGGACGTCTCCATTAATGGCTTTACAAAGTCCCTGAACAAACTACGAGAAAAAAAAAACAACTATCCTCAAGCAGAGGACAAACTGAGGGAGTAAAAACACTGTGGAAAAGTAACTGCCTGACTACAGAGGTTGAGGGGATGTGATTGAGGCGAGATGCTAAATGAGAGCCCTAATGCAAATTCCAACAACAAGGAAATGGGTTCAGAGCAAGGACACATGTGATACCCAGATGAATCGCGCCTCCGGTAGGGAAGGGGTGGCGGGGGGCTTGGGGGGAAGAAAAGAAAATGATCTGTTTCCAATGAACAATGTATGAAAATGACCAAATAAAATAATGTTTTAAAAACTTAAAAAAAAAAAAGTTAAAAAGAGTGTTAATGATCCCCAGCATTTCTGTCAGCCACTTTATATCTTGAACTTAAATGGTGCTTCATGCCACAAGAACTGGTCAAAGAAGAGAGGGTCAGAGATAAGTTTTCAGTTAAATTACAAGTTCACTATGTTAAATTTTTTATGGTTGGACTAAATCTTAAATTGGTGGTTGCCAGGGATTTAATTTCTAAATCCCAAAATGAATTATTCACGTAAATGGAATTTATGATAGTTTTTATTTACAATAGAAGGAAGATATTAAGGAAGAGAGAAAAGGGAAGAGAGAAAGTTCTGGCTTCCTCTGAGCTGGGTAGAAATTCTAAGCAACAATCAGGGGAAAGGAGTTTCAAGACGATTAGGCCTTTCTTGGAGGTTTACACCTCCAGAAAGGCAAGGGAACTAAGTCAGCATTTCACTCACTACACAGATCATCTAAAAGGAAATCAGTCTGAGGTCTCTTGCATGAGCTCCTCCAGAGGTCCAGTTCCACGGCCAAGTCTCTTCATTCCAAATCTGAGTGTCTATTGTCCAGTCTCTCCTCAAGTGTCTGTCTTCCAGTCCAACTCCGAGTGACAGATTCCAGTCTCTTCTCTGAGTGAGTCTTCTTCACTCCAAGCCCAAGTGACTGATCTTGATTCCAGTCCAACTCCGAGTGACTGAATCTTGATTGAATGATCATGTGCCTCTGTTTCCTCTATTTAAAGATCTTTTTCTCTTGTGTCACCTCCCCTAAATTTTATGTCTACCAATCACAGCAGACGCTCCTCTCCAGGACTGCCAACTCAATGTATGAAATGGGTGTTCCCTCCTTTTGTGGTTAGTTAACACCTTTTGTGGTTAGTTAACACCTTTTTGTAGTTAAAATGGGTAGATCTACTTTAAATTCTGAGTTAACACTTTGGGGATTAAAATCTAAAAATAGACAGGGGATTACAGTTCAATCTTCCCAATAAAGGAAGAGCTAAGTACCCTCATTGTTACAATCAGGAGATAGTGAAATCCAATTTTCACAACTGAGTCCTAAGCTCATGAAATATGTGCTTTCTGTATCTGGTAGCTTCTCCCTGGGATATGGTTCCAAAAATAGGGGGGAAATAGAAAGGTGGATATTGGGATGTTTCTGCCTTATCTAGTTTCAAGAGGAAGATGTGCATTACATTCATACTACACTGAAAATACCACACAGAACTGTTACGTTATTAGTGACAAAGCCACTTTTTTTTTTAACATTCACTCATGTATTTGGTCATAACACTTATATAAAGCACTATAGGGAATATAAAGGTGAATAATATACAATCCCTAGTTTTAAAGGGAAATGTAAAATATACACAAATAACTACCGTCAAACTTTTCAACAAGCTATTAAGGGTCAGTAATTTACCTCCAATTTCTTGCCTGGTGCTATTTATGTATTTGCCTACTTTGACTTAAACCCTGTTAAGATCTGGTCTTCTGTGCATCCTTCCTGGCTTGCTAAATTGTCTTTTTGCTTGCTTTTGTCTTAGATTCATGCTTGTGATGTTGGTGAAATATATCCAAGTTTTTAGCAGGAATAAGGAGCATGTGCAAGTTTGGGGGGTTCTTTTGGAATGCCAGAGTCCCCAGGGACCAGGTTCCATGTTCCCCTATTGCTCATCTTGTCATCATTTGTCAACATCAGAGAGGTCTCACTGCCCTTCTAGAATAAGAATAGGGGGATGGGGGTGGTACATTGGAGGCCCACAATAGGGAATTAATTATTTCTAAGAATATAAGTAATTAATAAAACAGATTAGGCAGAAAGCTGATGCCCAATACAGAATATTACAGATCCAGTAAGCAGAATAGATAACTGTTTAATCTGCAGTTCATGCTTGACAAATACTGAAACTACAGGTTTTGCAGTGGATATTAACTAGTGCTAACTAGAAATGCAAGATTTCAGAGTATGAGGATCCTGTTCCTATTCTTCTTCTTCACTTCTGCTGTCCTCCCCCAACCAGCCTATCTTGCTTTCTTCTCTTTACAACTGGGTACAATTGGCTGGCACATTAGCCCACCTCAAGGAGACTTCTGCTGCCCTCTTCTGAAAGCATGGAGATATAAAGGACCTGTGATTTAGCTGCTTTCCTTGCCAGGCTAGATTATAACTACAATACAAGGAAGTAAATAAGTCATATAAATAAGGTATGGCTTTTGACCTGGGCTTGAAGGATGTATGAATTATAATAGAAATGGGGGGGGCAGGGTATGGGATTTAGGGGGAGAAGGGGAAGGAGATCAGTATTATAGGCATGGGTGGCTCAGTGGATTGAGAGCCGGGCCCAGAGACAGGAGGTCTTGGGTTCAAATTTGGCTTCAGACACTTCCTAGCTGTGTGACCCTGGGCAAATCTATAAGGGGGCAGCTGGGTAGCTCAGAGGATTGAGAACCAGGCCTAGAGACGGGAGGTCCTAGGTTCAAATCCGGCCTCAGCCACTTCCTAGCTGTGTGACCCTGGGCAAGTCACTTGACCCCCATTGCCTAGCCCTTACCACTCTTCTGCCTTGGAGCCAATACACAGTATTGACTCCAAGATGGAAGGTAAGGGTTTTAAAAAAACAAACAAACAAACAAAAATTTATTAAATGCTTACATATGCCAGGCATTGTGTTAAGTGTTAGGTACAAAAGAAGCAAAAGACAATTCTTGCTCTCAAGGAGCTCACAATCTAATGGGGGAAGACAAGATGCAAATAACTATGTGCAAGCAAGTTATTTATAGGATAAACTAGAAATAATCAACAAAGGAAAGACACTAGAATTAGGAGAGATTAGAGAAGGTTTCCTATATAAAGTAGAATTTTGACTGGGAATTGAAGGAAGCCAGGGAAACCAGAAGGCAGAGATGAGGAAGGGAAACATTCCTTAAATGTCAGAGTGAAAAAGCAGAGTGGGGAAACAGAGTATGTTGTTCTAAGTAGCAGCAAGAAGGTTAGTTGTCACAGAATCCCAAAGTATATGGGGTGTAAGAAGACTGGAAAGGTGACTAGGTTATGAAGAGCTTTGAACACCAGACAGAGAACTTTATATTTGATCCTAGATGTATAGAGATCCACTGGAGTTTTGTTAAGTAGAGGAGTGATGTGGTCAGGCCTGTACTTTAGAAAGATTACTTTGACAACTAAATGGAGGATAAACTGGAGTAGGGAGAGACTTGTGGCAGGGAGAACAACCATTAAGCTACTGTAGTCCAAGTGTGAAGTGATGAAGGACTGTGTCAGGGTGGTGGCAGCATCACAGGAGAAGATTACTTACTTCAGAGATGTTAACAAGGGTAAAATCTACAGGTTTTGGCAACAGAGTAAATATGCGGGATGAGAGAGAAAGTGAGCTGAGGATAATATCTAGGTTATGAGTCAAAATTACTGGAATATGATGGTGCCTTTGATAATATGGAAATTTGGAGGGAAGGGGAGAGGGAAGAGTTTCAGGGAAAAGATAATGAGTTTAGTTTTGGGTAGGTTGATTTTAAGATGTCTGTAGGACATCCAATTCAAGTATCTAATATGCAGTTGGAGTTTGTGAGACTGGAGATCAGCAGTGAGGAAAAGGATAGAGAAATAGTTTTGAAAATCATGAGCATAGAGATGATCATTGAATCCATAGGAAGAGTAAGCACTGGCCATTAGATCTGGCAACGAATAAATCAATGATAACTTTAATGGGCAGATAGGTAGCTTAATGCATGGTGCACCAGGTCTGGAAATGAGAGGTCTTGATTTCAAATGTGGCCTCAGACACTTCCTAGCTGGGTAACACTGGGTAAGTCACTTAACTCCAATTGTCTAACCCTCACCACTTTTCTGCCTTGGAAATCATACTTAGTATCAATTCTAAAACAGAAGGTAAAAATTTTAAAAAGGAAAGCAATGCAACTTTGGAGAGGGAAATTTCAGTTGAATGATGAGGTCAGAAGCTGGACTGGAGACTTAAGAATTAAGAAAAGGAAAGGAAATGGAAGAACCTATTATAAACAATCTTCTCAAATTTATCCACAAAAGGTAGGAGAGATATGGAACAGTGGTTAGTGGGGAGGGATGGATCAAGTGAGAGTTCTTTGAAGATAAGGGAAATTTGGGCATATTTGTAGGCAGCAGGGAAGCAGCCAATAGAGAGGGAAAGATTGAAAATAAGTGGAAGAGTGGGGATATTAACAATATCTGCTGGAGAAAGACAATCTGCTGGAGAAGACAGGATGGAAATAGGATCACTTGTGCATGTATAGGATGTGCCTTGGCAAGGAGAAGGGCTATCTCTTCATTTAAAACTACTATTTTAGGCTAAATGGGCAAGAGTGACAGAAGATATCTAGGTGATGTGAGATGAGGAAGAGAGAAGACAGAACTCTCAGGGACTGGTCTCAGTTTCTTTCAAGAAAAGATAAGGCAAGATGACATTCTCAGCCAAGAAGGTAGGGGGAAACACTATGAGAAATTTGAAGAGGGAAGAAAAGGTTTGGAAGAGCTACCATGGGTAAAGGTGTAGCTGGGGATGGTGACTAATCTATTTTAGCTGGATCATAGGGTATAGGTAGTGTATAAATGGGGATTTTGAGCCTTTGGACTTCATCTCCCAGAAGTCCCTTAGTATTTCCCAAAATTCCCTTTTCCTGCATCCCCACGTTTTTCATGATTGTATTTAAGTGGCTGGAACTCCTTTCTCTTTTCAGACCAGGCTGAATTCAGGCAGTTCTTTTGCTCTAGTTATTATTAATAAAGCTTTTGAAATATAATACTTAGTTTTAATGAATATTAATTTTAAAACTCATAGTAGGTAACAGGATATATGATGGGAGATAAGACAGAAAAGATAGGCTGGGATCACATTGTGCAGTGCTTTGAAGGGGGTGCAGTGGACCCTGGAGTCAGTAAAAACCTATGGTGAAATTAGGACTCGGACTCTTATTAGCTGTGTGACCCTTGACAAATCATTCAGCCTGTCTGCCTTGGTTTCCCCATCTATAAAATGGGGATAATAATAGCATTTACCAGATAATAGTAAAGTACTTAGAACAGTGCCTGGTATATAGTAAGTTTAGTATAAATGTTAGTTCTAGTAGTAGTAGTAGCAGCAGCAGCAGCAGCAGCAGATTGTAGAGTGCCTTAAATGAAAGATTAAATATTCTGGACTTCATTTGATAGGCAATAAGGAACCAAAGAAAATGTTATGAGCAAGGGAGAAAAGATCACAGTTTTGCTTTGAGATATTAATCTACTGTGATGTAGATAGGTTTATGGTGGGAGAGGTAGGAGTAAAGGAAGTAGGGTAGCCATTTTAGAGAATCTAAAATCATTTATGTAACTTTACTTGCTCTATGAGGTTTCAGGTATTGTCTTGGGTAGAAAGAAAAATATGATCATTAAGATTAACTGGATTGAATTAATTGCTGGAAAGACTAAAACACAGCAATGTAAATAAACTTGTAAAATTTTTTTTACATTAAGTAGTGACAAGGATGACTTCAAATCAAAGCAAGCAGATATTAATTCAGAACACTAAGACTCAGGCCTTTCTCATTCTGGCAGATTTTTTTCTTAGAATTATTGTTAAGACTTCACAATAAGGCTTAAAAAAATAAAGTCCAGGACTTCTGGTCAAGATGGAGGCTTAGAGGCAGCAAAAGTTCAGACCTCTGAAAACCCTTCCTTACCGATCACAAACTGAATGCTCCTAGGACACAGAAATTCAAACTGAACAACAGGAGAGACCCAGGGAACCCTCCTCCTGGACCTGGATCAAAAGGTACAGCCCCCCAAAAGCCAGAACCCTAAATCACTTGGATCTAAGGGGTAGGCAGAAGGAAGGTCCCAGGACCCATCTCCCCCAACCCAGAGTGCTGAGCCCGCGGCGGCAGCAGGGACCTCAGGGCCAACAAAAGGGCCTCAGGGCCAACTATTCTGAAGGACTCACCTTGAAAGCGACCTGAGCCAGTCTCCGGGGCACCCAATACAGACAGCAGAGAAACACAGAGAGAAGGGGGAAGCCTGTAGCCCCCTGGCTGGGTCGTTCCATCTGAGTCTCAAGGGAGGTTCCAGCTTTAGGGCACCAGCTGAACCTAATCCCACTAGGAACCCTCAGAGCTTCTGAAAGAACAGAAACCTCAGGGCTGGCAAAGGGGTTGCTGAAAGTAACCTGGGCCAGTCTCTGGGCATTCAACACAGACTGTAGAGGAGGAGTTTTTTTTGGTTCAGGGCTCATTCTGCCCACACCAGCTGAATTTAATCCCATCAGGAGTCCTCAGAACCCAGGGAGGCCACGACCCCTCCCCCCTTAGAGAGTAGGGTCTTCTGAAAGAACAGAAACCTCAGGGCCAGCAAAGGCACTGAGATACCTCGCGGACAGTGCTGTGCCAGGCCCAGAGCGTGAAAGTAAGGCAGCAGAGAAGCAACTGGAGGGAACTGAGAGTAGTAACTCGCAAAATGCCAGCAGGCAGGGGAGGACAGACCCTGGGCCTCCCTGGGAAGACAGAACAGCTGTGGAGAAAGGTCAATCTGCCTGGGGCTAAAGCCTCAGACCATCAGAAAGATACACGAAGAGCCAGTCCTCCTCACTCAGCCAGAGATGGAAAACAGTACAGAAGTACAAAAACCTCCAAACACCAAGAAAAACAAGAAGAAGGGGGTGACTTTGGACACATTTTATGGAGCAAAAATACAAAATACAGAGGGGACAGAAGTGGAAACACAAGCAAATGCTACGATACCCTCCAAAGGAAATGGAAACTCTCCACAAACTCTTGAAGAATTTAAATCAGAAATGATCAAAAATATGGAAGCCTTCAAGCAGGAAAAGTGGGAAATAATGCAAAAGGAATCTGACAATTTGAAGCATGAAAAAATGCAACTACAAAAACAGTTTGACCAAACTGAAAAGGAAAACCAGGCTTTAAAGGTCAGAATCAGGCAACTGGAAGACAATGATCTTGCATAAGAGCAAGAATTAATAGAGCAAAGCCAAAAGACCAAGAAATTAGAAGAGAACATAAAATATCTCACTGACAAGGTGATAGACTTGGAAAATAGAGGAAGGAGAGACAATCTGAGAATAATTGGCCTTCCAGAATAACCATAAATAAATAATAATCTTGACATTATAATACAAGATATAATCAAAGAAAACTGCCCAGAGATTCTAGAAGAAGGGGGAAATACAGGCATTGAAAGAGTTCACAGAACATCCTCTATACTAAATCCCCAAAAGACAACTCCCAGGAATGTAATTGCCAAATTCCAAAGCTTTCAAGCAAAAGAAAAAATCTTACAAGAAGCCAGAAAAAGACAATTTAGATATAAAGGAATGCCAATCAGGGTCACACAAGACCTTGCAATTTCCACTCTGAATGATCATAAGGCATGGAACATGATTTTCAGAAAGGCAAGAGAGCTGGGTCTTCAACCAAGAATCAACTCTCCATCAAAATTGACTCTATACTTCCAGGGAAAAGTTTGGGCATTCAACAAAATAGAAGATTTCCAAGTTTTTGCAAAGAAAAGACCAGAGCTCTGTGGAAAGTTCGATATCAAAAAACAAAGAGCATGGAATACCTTAAAAGGTAAATATGAAGGAAAGGAAAAAGGAGAAAAATATGATTTTTTTTCTTTTATTCAAACTCTCTTCTATAAGGACTACATTTATATCAATTTATATATATTAATATGTGGGGAAAATGTAATGTATAACTCAAAAATTATATGCATCATCAGAGTAGTAAGAAGAATCACACATAGGGAACATTTGGAGCATCAAGATGATATAGAGAAAGGGGGGGATAGAAAGGAAAAGGGAGAGGGGAATCATTGATAGTACTAAGATATACTCCAAGAAATAGGGGGGGAGAGAAAAAAACACCCCAAAAACCTAAATAGAATAATCTTTCTCACACAAAGATACACATGGGAAGGGGAGGGGAAGATAACTCCTATAAGAAAGAGAGGAAGAGAGTTTTTACTTATACTTTACTCTCAGTGAAATCAACTCTGAGAGGGAAGAGCATCCAGATCCATTGGGATCTTGAATTCTATCTTATCCAACAGGGGTAGGGAGAAGGGAAAACCAAGGGGGTAGGGGGGAAGGGAACACAAAAAGGTAGGGAAGGAGAGGGGGGAGGAGGAGGGAACAAAAAGTATGGTGCTAGAAAGGGAAACATATCAAGGAAGGGGTCTAGGGGGATTGGTTTAAAGTAAATCACTGGCTTAAAAGGTTATAGCTAAAGAAGAAAGGTCAGAATTAGGGGAGGATATCAAAATGCCAGGGAGTCCACAAGTGACAATCATAACTTTGAACGTGAATGGGATGAACTCACCCATAAAACGTAGACGAATAGCAGAATGGATTAGAATCCAAAACCCTACCATATGTTGTCTTCAAAAAACACACATGAGGCAGGTAGACACCCGCATGTGGATGGAGTAAGACCTTCTGGGCCTCAACTAATAGAAAGAAGGCAGGAGTTGCAATCATGATATCCGACAAAGCCATAGCAAAAATAGACATGATTAAAAGGGATAGGGAAGGTAATTATATTTTGTTAAAAGGGACTTTAGATAATGAGGAAATATCACTAATCAACATGTATGCACCAAATAGTATAGCACCAAAATTTCCAATGGAGAAACTAGGAGAATTGAAGGAAGAAATAGACAGTAAAACCATATTAGTGGGAGATCTGAAACAACCACTATCAAATTTAGATAAATCAAATAAAAAATAAATAAGAAAGAGGTAAAAGAAGTGAATGAAATCTTAGAAAAATTAGAGTTAATAGACATATGGAGAAAAATAAATAGGGACAACAAGGAATACACCTTCTTCTCAGTACCACATGGCACATTCACAAAGATTGACCATACACTAGGTCACAGAAACATGGCATACAAATGCAGAAAAGCAGAAATAATAAATGCAGCCTTTTCAAATCACAAGGCAATAAAAATAATGATCAGTATGGGTATATGGAAAAAAAATAAAAAATTAATTGGAAATTAAATAATATTTTACTCCAAAATCAGTTAGAGAACAAATCATAGAAACAATAATTTCATTGAGGAAAATGACAATGGTGAGACATCCTTTCAAACCTTTTGGGATGCAGCCAAAGCAGTAATCAGAGGTAAATTCATATTCCTGAGTGCATATATTAACAAACTAGGGAGGGCAGAGATCAATGAATTGGAAATGCAAATAAAAAACTTGAAAGCAAACAAATTAAAAACCCCCAGAAGAAAACCAAACCAGAGATCCTAAAAATTGAGGGAGAAATTAATAAAATCAAAAGTGATAGAACTAGTAAACTAATAAGTAAGACTAGAAGCCGGTACTTTGAAAAAACAAACAAAATAGACAAAGTACTGGTCAATCTAATTAAAAAAAGAAAGAAGAAAAGCAAATTAACAGCAACAGCATCAAAGATGAAAAAGGGGACCTTACCTCCAATGAGGAGGAAATTAAGGCAATCATTAAAATTACTTTGCCCAATTAAATGGCAATAAATATACCAATCTAGGCGATATGGACGAATATATACAAAAATATAAATTGCCTAGACTAACAGAAGAAGAAATAGAATTCTTAAATAATCCCATATCAGAAAATGAAATCCAACAGGCCATCAAAGTACTCCCTAAGAAAAAATCCCCAGGGCCTGATGGATTCACAAGTGAATTCTATCAAACATTCAAAGAACAGTTAATCCCAATACTATACAAACTATTTGACATAATAAGCAAAGAGGGAGTTCTACCAAACTCCTTTTATGACACAAACATGGTACTGATTCCAAAACCAGGCAGGTCAAAAACAGAGAAAGAAAAGTATAGACCAATCTCCCTAATGAATATAGATGCAAAAATCTTAAATAGGATACTAGCAAAAAGATTCCAGTAAGTGATCAGAAGGGTCATCCACCATGATCAAGTAGGATTTATACCAGGGATGCAGGGCTGGTTCAATATTAGGAAAACCATCCACATAATTGACCACATCAACAAGCAAACTAGCAAAAATCACCTGATTATTTCAATAGATGCAGAAAAAGTCTTTGATAAAATACAACACCCATTCCTATTAAAAACACTAGAAAGCATAGCTATAGAAGGGTCATTCCTAAAAATAATAAAGAGTATATATCTAAAACCATCAGCTAATATCATCTGCAATGGGGATAAACTAGAGGCATTCCCAATAAGATCAGGAGTGAAACAAGGATGCCCATTATCACCTCTATTATTTGACATTGTACTAGAAACACTAGCAGTAGCAATTAGAGAAGATAAAGGAATTGAAGGCATCAAAATAGGCAAGGAGGAGACCAAATTATCACTCTTTGCGGATGACATGATGGTCTACTTCAAGAATCCTAGAGATTCAACCAAAAAGCTAATTGAAATAATCAACAACTTTAGCAAAGTTGTAGGATACAAAATAAACCTGCACAAGTCATCAGCATTTCTAAATATTTCCAATACAGCTCAGCAGCAAGAACTAGAAAGAGAAATCCCATTCAAAATCACCTTAGACAAAATAAAATACCTAGGAATCTATCTCCTGAGACAAACACAGGAACTATATGAACACAACTACAAAACACTCGCCACACAACTAAAACTAGACTTGAGCAATTGGAAAAACATTAATTGCTCATGGGTAAGATGAGCCAATATAATAAAAATGACCATCCTACCCAAACTTATTTATCTATTTAGTGCCATACCCATTGAACTGCCAAAAAATTTCTTTACTGATTTAGAAAAAAACCATAACAAAGTTCATTTGGAAGAACAAAGGAACAAGGATATCCAGGGAAATAATGAAAAAAATACAAAGGAAGGGGGCCTTGCAGTCCCAGATCTCAAACTATATTACAAAGCAGCGGTCATCAAAAGAATTTGGTACTGGCTAAGAGACAGAAAGGAGGATCAGTGGAATAGACTTGGGGCAAGTGAACTCAGCAAGACAGTATCTTTTGGGACAAAAATCCAGTATTTGATAAAAACTGCTGGGAAAATTGGAAGACAGTGTGGGAGATTAGGTTTGGATCAACACCTCACACCCTACACCAAGATAAATTCAAAATGGGTGAATGACTTGAACATAAAGAAGGAAACTATAAGTAAATTAGGCAAATACAGAATAGTATACATGTCAGACCTTTGGAAAGGGAAAGACTTTAAACCCAAGCAAGACTTAGAAAGAGTCACAAAATGTAAAATAAATCATTTTGACTAGATCAAATTAAAAAGTTTTTGTACAAACAAAACTAATGTAACTAAAATCAGAAGGGAAGCAACAAATTGGGAAACAATCTTCATAAAAACCTCTGACAAAGGTTTAATTACTCAAATTTACAAAGAGCTAAATCAATTGTACAAAAAATCAAGCCAATCTCCAATTGATAAATAGGCAAGGGACATGAATAGGCAGTTTTCAGATAAAGAAATCAAAAATATTAATAAACACATGAAAAAGTGTTCTAAATCTCTTATAATCAGAGAGATGCAAATCAAAACAACTCTGAGGTATCACCTCACATCTAGCAGATTGGCTAACATGACAGCAGAGGAAAGCAGTGAATGCTGGAGGGGATGTGGCAAAGTAGGGACATTAATTAATTGTTGGTGGAGTTGTCAATTGATCCAACCATTCTGCAGGGCAATTTGGAACTATGTCCAAAGGGCGATAAAAGACTGTCTACCCTTTGATCTAGCCATAGCACTGCTGGGTTTGTACCCCAAGGAGATAATAAAGAAAAAGACTTGTACAAGAATATTCATAGCTGCACTCTTTGTAGTGGATAAAAATTGGAAAAGAGGGGATGCCCATCAATTGGGGAGTGGATGAACAAATTATGGTATATGTTGGTGATAGAATACTATTGTGCTCAAAGGAATAATAAAGTGGAAGAATTCCATGGAGACTGGAACAACCTCCAGGAAGTAATGCAGAGCGAGAGGAGCAGAACCAGGAGAACATTGTACACAGAGACACTGTGGTACAATCGAACGTAATGGACTTCTCCATTAGTGGCAATGCAATATCCCTGAACAATCTGCAGGGATCTAGGAGAAAAACACTATTCACAAGCAGAGGAGAAACTATGGGAGTAAAAACACTGAGGAAAAGCAACTGCTTGACTACAGGGGTTGAGGGGACATGTCTGAGGAGAGACTGTAAATGAACACTCTAATGCAAATACCAACACCATGGAAATGGGTTTGAATCAAGAACACATGTGATACCCAGTGGAATCACGCGTCAGCTATGGGAGAGGTGGGGGGGGGGGGAAGAAGGAAAAGAAAATGATCTTTGTCTCCAATGAATAATGTTTGGAAATGCTCAAATAAAAAAAGAAAAAAAAGAAAAAGAAAAATGAAGTCCAAAACAACCCATTCCTCTGAAGGAGTCTGGATTCAAGGTCTTTCTTACTGTCTTGGCTTTTTGTGTCATTAACCCATTCTTTCATCTCTAAGTAAGTGATAATTCAAGAAACTTTCTCAGAAAATTCTAGTAGAACTTCAGAGGTACAAACTGTTTTTTGACCCATGTACAGCTATACAGACATACATACATATACAGAAATAGTGCAAGTTTGGTTCCAGGCCACCACAATAAAGTGAATATTGCAATGAAGTGAGTCATATAAATTTTTTCATTTTTCCAGTGTATATAAAAGTTATGTTCATACTATATGGTAGTCTATTATGTGTGTAATAGTATTATGTCTAAAAAAAGTACATATCTTACTTTAAAAATACTTTATTGCTAAAAAGTGCTAACCATCATGTGGGTCTTCAGTGAGTTGTATTCTTTTGTTGGTGGAGGATCTTGCCTCATTGTTGATGGCTGCTGACTGATCAGATAGTTGCTGAAGATTGTGATATGGCAGTTTCTTAAAATGATGCAATAATAAGATTTGGTGCCTCAACTGAATCTTCATTTCTATGAAAGATTTCTCAAACAACTGTTTGATAGCATTTTGCCTATAGTAGAACTTCTTTCAAAATTGGATCCAATCCTCTCAAACCTTGCTGATGCTTTATCAATTATGTCTATGTAATATTTTTTAATACTGTTGTGCCACAGGGAATAGGGAAGCCCAAGGAGAGGAAGAGAGATGGGAGGACAGCTGGTAGGTGGAACAGTTGGAATATACACAACGTTTATCCATCAAGTTTACCATGTTATATGGTTATTGTTTGTGACACCCCAAAACAATTATAATAGTAACATCGAAGATCACTGATCACAGATAACCATAATAGATAAAATAATATTGAAAACATTAAACATTTTTTGAGCATTATTAAAATGTGACAGAGACAAGATGTGAGCACAGGTTGTTGGAAAAATGGTGCTGATAGGCTTGTTTGACACAGTGCAGCACACATTTTCAATTTACTTTAAAAATACATTATCTGCAAAGTGCAATAAAGTAAAGCACAATAAAATGAGGTATATCTCCATATGAAATTGTGAACTGAAGACTTCCTCACTGAACAAATGAAGGTAACTTTGTGAATGACTCATTGAATGAGGTATTATGTATTTGAGGACAGCTCCTTGTTAGGACACTATGAGAGCCATATTTTTTGCCATATTTCAGCAGGTATTCAAGGTCCCACAGTGAAAAGGCAATTCTAGCAGGACATACATAAGTTATGGCTATATACAAATTCATTCCAACTATATACTAGTTTAGGGGCTTTTCTCACATTAGTTTTTTTTACATTTTTTTAGTTTAGTTTTTCACATCAATGCCAAAGCATACAGCTATGTAATAACAAAAGGTTCAAGACTAAATGCTACTCCCCTGAAAGAATATTGCCTTGAGCAGAAGAGATGAACAAGAACAAACTATCATCTCTGCTGATGCTGACCTTCCCCCTTGGTAGTGTAGCACAATGACATACTCTGCTGATTTCCTGGCTTCGGATTCCCTACTATAAACTCTGTTTCCCATCTCTTTCCTAACATTTTATACTTGTTGCTCTGTTGATCTCTGCTTGACCCAGTATGTATTCTAAAGTACTCTTTGATCAGGACTTGAACCCTGTTTTGTTTTATCCAGAAAGGTTCTTTCCATTGCCCTACTAATAGTTACTTATATGAGTTGGTTCTCTACTCCTTTCTCTTACTGGAAGCTTCCGCAATTGTGGAGTTTCTTGCTGCCCTGCAAGCCCTCCACCAGGACCCAAAAGACCCTGATGTTACAGGAGTAGCTGAATAGATATCTCTTCATAGAAGTGCCATGCATTTAGAGCTCCTTGCAGAAGTAAAGAAGTGGTTTTACCAGCATGCAGAGTCGGTTATCCCATCTACACCTGAGGAAGTTTCATATTTCTTCAGTTGGGAAAGAACTTCAGTCCTTCTTGGCAAGTTGATCAATGCAGGGGAAAAACCCCCAAACCCCAAACTATGCAATTTGGGAGGAGATAGTTATAGTCAAAGACACATCCAAAATATGAAGGAACTATCTTAAAGAAGAAACAAGATGTACCCTCTTACTGTCCATATTTAGGAAGCCTTGAAACCAATCAGCAGTTCAATCAAAGCCTTATCTGCTGGGCACTATTTTTTCAATAGGTTCAACTTCATTATCACATACACTCCCAGAAATGGAGAGCAATGGAGAGATATACTGTTGTAAAAACCCAAGTTTGGCTCTTCTCCAGACTCTTAAGATTTGTACTTACTAAATCTCTATCAAAAGATTTTTAAACTCTTACCTTCTGTCTTAGAAGCAATACTAAGTATCAGTTCCAAATCAAAAGAGTGATGACTAGGCAATGAAAGTTAAATGACTTGCCCTGGATCACACAACTAAGTAAGGGCAGCCTTGAACCCGAGAACTTTCATCTCTAGGCCTTGTTCTCAATCCACTGAATCATATAGCTGCCCCACCTCAATAAAATTTAAAAGAGCTAAACTGTTAGCAGTAGTTTTGGTACATCTAAGTCAGGACAAATTAGCAAATTGTTATGATGTCTTTGCAGGGGTTCCTGAATCTCCTGTCAGTTGATACCAAAATCCTAAACTTAGCAACTTCTTTTTTTAATAATATTTTATTTTTTCCCATTGACATATAAAATCAACTTTTAACATTTGTCTTCTAAACTTTTGCATTCCAAATTTTCTCCCTCCCTCTCCTCTCTTCTTGAGATCACAAGCAATTTGATATAGGTTATACATGTGCAATCATGCAAAAACATATTTCCATACTAGTCATGTTGTGGAAGAAGATACATATAAAAAACCCCACAGAGAAAATAAAGTGAAAAATAGTAGGTTTTGTTTGATCTGCATTCAGACCCCATCAATTTTTTCTTTGGAGATGGACAGCATTTTTCATCATTAGTCCTTTGGAGTTGTTTTGGATCATTGTATTGCTGAGAATAATTCTAACTTAACAACTCTTGAACTCATTTAGGGTCAGGCCTAGAATGAGGATGCCCTGTTGGGTCAGTTATGGGAGAACTTTAGGGACTGCATGAAGCTGCCTGGGTGGAGGTGGCCCTGATGTCATCCAGTCTTATGCACCCTTACTTCCAAATCAAAAACACTTATTTCCAAAGCACTGACTGAACTCATTATTTGGTCTTTTCCACTGAGAAATTCAACACCTTGGATCACCCAAGAACCACCACATTCTACACCCATAGGCATCTTCCTCGTTGTCTAGTTTTAATTATCAAAAATGAGAATGTTTTGTCCTATGTTTTCCCTGTATGATGATAGAAACCACTCCCTAAGTTTGTCCTCCCCCAGACTCTGTTTTTCACATGTGTATGGAGTAAGCCATAGGTGTGGTAGGTATTTGTTTGTAGGTATGGAGGATTAAAAGGTGTGGGGTGGAGCTCTTACACACACACACTCTCTCTCTCTCTCTCTCTCTCTCTCTCTCTCTCTCTCTCTCTCTCTCTCTCTCTCTCTCTCTCTCTCTCTCTGTTGGTCTTCAAGGGCTTTGGTGTTCGAGGGCTTATGGGCTTGGGATTTCAGCTTAGGCATTTTTCTGGATAGGTGAGATTTTCTGTCCCCTTCCTTTATTTCCCTTTTTCATATATCTCTCCATTTTTATTAAAAATTAAATTGTTAAGAGCTACTAATGGACTCCTGTTTGAGAGTAAATTTTACAATGGTGACCACAATATTTCATTAATTTTATATTTAATAATTCTTATTTTCATTTATTACACATATCAAAAAGGAGCATTGGATGAAGTTGAACCAAGTTGCAGAATCTTCTTGCTGGTCTCATGCCACTTCTCTCTGCAAACTTACACACTTTCCTTATAACAGTACATCACCTATTCTAATAGTGAAGCTAATGAGCAGTCAGTTTTCAAGTTGTTGGCAAGTAGGAATAGCTATGTCTCAAGGCTGCCAGTTTATGGGTTGGGGACATACAGCAAACCACAGCTTCTAGTTATTCCATGGTCTTATTTAGAAACATTAAGGCTGGTGTTGATAATTTAGGAAGCGAGAAAGTAATATAATGGTAACAATAAAAAAAGAACTAGCATTTGTGTGAGTTTCTTGGGAGTTTGAATGTTGGTCCCCTGATGAAAGGAGCTTGGAAATAATGAACAAAAGAATTTAGAGTTTAGAAAGTTAAGTAGAGTGACTGAGTGAAGAAAATTATTTGTTTGTGTGAAATGAGAGAAAGAAGGACACTGAATTAAAATGCTGAGAGCCTGGGAAAATGTGGAGTTGGTCAGTATTGACTATTCATTAAACTTTGATTGAAAGAGTTTGGTCCTTGAGTCTCTGTTTCACAGCAAGTATACAAGGTTTAAAGAACAGTGAGAAGCTGGCTATTGAAATTTAGTTATTTATCTGAGTCTAACATTTTCTGAGTTCTTTCTAGGCTCTTTTGGAGAAGGAAGCATGTAGAAAGCACCAAATACACATGGGGTGTATATGTGTGATAGCATGTAACAGACCTTTAGGGCATTTGTAGAAAGATTATGTATTTTCCTAGATTGGAGCAATGTGAATCAGTGGAATGAGTTCTGAATGTGAAGTCAGCAGATCTAAATTCAGATCTTGGCTCTGCTGCTCAGCTATTAACCTCTTAGGACCTCAGTTTCCTTAGCTGTAAAGTGAAGGGGCTGGACTAGATGATCTCTTATCTTCTCTAGCTTTTTTTTAGCACTTTTTCTCAAAGGCTAACCTACAAGGTGGAAAACCTAGTCCAGAGGGGATAGATGGTAGCAGGGTGAGTTTTGGGCTAGTGTTAGTGGAAGAGGTAGGTCATAAAATTTTAGAAGGGTAATGGGTGTTGTGACAATGATTCAGTGGCTCCAGTGTTCTATTTTAAAAAATATGAGTCATCAAAAGAATATTTCACAGAGGAGAGGACATCTGAACTGGGTCCTGAAAGAAGTGAATGCATGCTAAGTATGGGTGACAGAATGAGTAACATTTCAGAGGCAGGTGGCATATAAATTTAGGGAGCAGCAAGTAGTTCAGATTGACTCTACTATAGAATCCACAAAGAGGAGTAGTATGAAATAAGGCTGAAAAGGTAAGTTGGAGCTAAATTATGGGGGACCCAAAATGCCAGGCTAGAGTCTGAAAGCTGTATGGCAAATAATGAGGAACAACAGATTTTTTCTGGGCAGAAGTGATGTGGTCAAAGCTGTATATTATGAAAATTGGTGGTGTTGGGTAAGATGGATTGAAAAGATTGGATGGGGGAAACGAGTAAAGAGATTATTGGAACAGTTCAGGAAAAGAATATTGAGGGCCTGAACTAGTGTGGAAATGATGAAAGTGGCAGAAGAATGACATTGACAGAATTTGGCAATTGACTGCATGTAGAGGATCAAGGCAGGGGAAAAGTTACAGATAACCTGAATATTTCCAACTTTGGTGAAAGCAAAAATGATGCTGTTAACAGAAATAGGAACAGGGACTGGTATGAAGGTAATAATAAGGAGCTTCAATTTGGAATACTAATCTTGACATATTAATATAGCATTCAGTATAGATACTCAGGAGACAGGTGTATAACCAGAAAATCAACAATTAATACCTTAATCAATGCTTGGAGAGTGATTTTTAGAATTTAAAAAATGTAACTGATTTATAGTAAGAATTTAGTCTCAGGTAAAATATTATGTATGCAACCAGATTAAGAATACAGTTCCAGGATAATACCTGAATTATAATTTCAAGTGTGTGTATTATTTGAGCAATTTTAAATGAGTTGTGTTAATCATAAGTAAGTTACTATGTGAATCATTAAGTGTTTCAATCCATTCAACAATGTACTCTGGGCAAGTCAGCTTATACAGGAAAGAGAGTGTCACCCACAGGCCCCAGGACTCCAGGAGTTCCTCAAAGCTCTGGAAATAGTCTCTCAGGCTTCTTGGACACCTTTTGTGGGGAGGTTGGAACAGATAGGAAACTATAAAAATGTTTTGCAAAATATCATCTCAGCTTTTGAACTTTTGAACCTTCAGACATCTGATCCTATGATTTGACTGTCACAATGAAGCCAGATCTTTACCTAGAATGGTTTCTCAATATCTTATTTTTATAGGTAGATATTTGAAATGTCTCTTTTCTACACAGCAATGCTTCAGATATTTGAAGATGGTTACTATGGACCCCTTGTCCTACCAAGTTTTCTAGTCTCTAGGCCAGATGTTTCCTTTAAGTGTTCTTTATTTGAAACAATTCTAGATTCTTGTAGTCTTTCTCCAGATTGTGTAATTGGAAATCTGTTACCCTAAAAACTGCATTACCCAGGAGCCCACTGACTTCCTATCATTATGTACTTCCTGTAGACAGAGGGTTAAAATTCAGTGGGGTTCCTGGTCCCACGCTCTTTGCAACTGTGGTGGTAAGCAGGGTTTTTGAACAGATAGATTAGCCATGGACACATGTTTTTATTTTGTTACTGTTTTATTCCTTTATTTCTAATGATCATTAATAAATCTCTTAAATATAATATTTTTATTATTTGAGAATAATTTTAATTTTTACAAGAGGTAGTCCAGTTTGTCAGTCCCATTTAAGATATGGCAACCAGAACTGGAAACAATCTTCAAGATAGTATGTGACATATACTGATTATTGTTCTCATCTACAAAATTAGGGAACTGAGTTCCAAGTTGCCTTCTAGGTCTCAATACTTTAAATGTCTTCCCACTCTGCTATTTCAACTCCACCCTCACACCCCTACCCCTCTTGTTTTTTGGCTGGATTCTATTAAAGGAAACTCCTACAAATGCAGATCTGTAAATATCCAGCAGTTTAGAGTCTCTGAGAGTATCCTGAAAGCACTAAGACCTTAAATTATTATCTTGTTATATTCCAGTACACCAAAGGAGACTTGATCTCTGCACTTCTTGTCTGTGAGGTCAGCACTATTTCCACTCTGCCACACTGCCTCTCACTTCTCAAATGTAGGAGTTTTTGTTCTTTTTTTCGTAATCTCTATTTTAATAACAAATTTCCACATAAGTTTTCCAAAGTTATATGATTCATGTTGTATCCCTCTCTTTTTCCCTCCCCCCTCCTGGAGTTGACAAGCAATTTGATATGGGTTATACATGTTTTATCACGCAAGGCATATTTCCATATTAGCCATTTTTTAAAACACTTACCTTCAACCTTAGAATTGGTATTATGTATTGGTTCTAAGGCAGAAGAGTGGTAAAGGCTAGGCAATGGGGGTTAAGTGACTTGCCCCGGGTCACACAGCTAGTAAATATTTGAGATCAAATTTGAACCCAGGATCTCCCATCTCTAGGCCTGGCTCTCATTCCACTCAGCTACCCAGCTGCCTCCATATTTATGCCTCTCCTAGCCTTCCAGCTGATTTCTGCAATGAGGGGGAAGATGACACAAGTGACCAATTTAGTGGGCCATCTCAACCAAGACAGTCTGCTTTTTACTAAGAACCAAAGGGCTCTCACTGATATCTTAAGGCCTATGACAGCATAGGGGTTATCTTTTGGTTCTCTTCAGTCACAAAAAAGAGCTTCTCTGTATTGAAGCTCTTCAACCATCTCCATGGATCACTCAAACTTCCATCCCATCAGGAAATGTCCACACTGCTCATATCACTGGGGAACTACTGCAAAATTCAGTTAATTCAGGCAGCAAATGCCACAGAAATGTAGCACGTGTATAGACAGAACACTGTAACATGAAAACATCACTGGCTAGTAGTTAATCAACTGAGAGTAGACAACTGTCACATAGCAAATTTAAGTCCTTAATGTTAACATATTTACACAGCTCTTTAGGGTTTATAACAAGCTTTCTTTTTTTCTCTTTGGCATATAGATACACTGGAAACATCAGTTACTTCTATACATGATCTGCCTACTTGTAAAGGAGGAAAGAGAACATTCTTTGACTTACCCAGATCACAAGGACATTCATGAGATGATCTATGCTTGTCCGTTTAAAGGTAGTCTTTCCACTGTTCTGCATTAATTTAGTATCCTGACCTAGGTCAAATATAGAAGCATTTTATAGGGTAACTGGTTTTATTCAGAACAACAAAGACAATGTAACAGGTCGAGGACCTGGGGAATGATCCTTGCCCAAAATACACACTATGAAGTCACATTTCTAAATTTAGTACCTACTATGTCTATAGAAGTTTCATACTTATTCCTCTCTACAGTTCTGAGAGCCTGATGTTTTCCATTGACAGGCATCTCAAGAAAAGAAGAACTTTTTTTTTGTAAGAGAATTTGACAGTGGGAACCACAAACTTTTGGGAAACATTCCCCAATGCACAGCCAATTCATTTCAAAAGTTCTAAGCCAGTGAAACAGCTTTCCCACAGTAGGTGAAGAAACAGCAGTATAAGAGCAAGGTTATTAGGAAGGGGAAGAGTAAGGGCAATGACAGTAGTAAGCAAGGGCTTGCTGACAATAGAGGTGATAATTAAGACTTCTGTAGTTATAGGGATGACAATAGAGGTGATAGTGAAGATTTCAGTAGTCAAAGGGCCATAAAACTATACATACCCATTTACCTAGCAATACCATCATGGGACTACATCCCCAAAAAATCAGAGATAAGGGAAAAGGACCTACTTGCACAAAAAATAGTTTTAGCAGCTCCCTTAGTAATGGCAAAGAGCTGGAAACTGAGTGGGTGCCCATCAATTGAGGAATGGATAAACAAGCTGTGGTATATAGTTTTTTTTCCACCTGCTGAAGCATATTTATTTTTATTTATTTTTAATATTTTTCCATGGTTACAAGATTAATGTTTTCTCTCTTCCCTCTTCCCTTCCCCCTCCTAGAGCCAACAAGCAATTCCACCAGTTTATACATGTCTTTTTACTCAAAACTTATTTCAATAATATTCATATTTAGAGTAATCTTTTAAAAACCACAACCACAAGTCATATACTTATATAAGCGGGTTAAAATCATATATTTTTCATTTTCATTTCTATTCCCATCGTTCTTTCTCTAGATGTGGTTAGCATTCTTTTTCATAAGTACCATAGGATTGTTCTTGATCATTGCATTGCTATTAGTAGCAGTCTGTTACCTGTGAGAGTTCCACAATGTTTTACTTTCTGTGTACAATGTTCTCCTGGTTCTGCTCATTTAACTCTGCATCAGTTCATTGAGGTCTTTCCAGGTCATATAGAAATCAACAGGTTCCTCATTCCTTATAGCACAATAGTATTCCATCACCATCATATACCACAATTTATTCAGCCATTCCCCAATTGTGGGACACCAACCACCTCATTTTCCAATTTTTTTGCCACCACAAAAAGCAAAGCTATACATATTTTTGTACAAACATTTTTTTATCTCTTTGGGTTACAAACCCAGTAGTAATATAGCTGTATTAAAGGGCATGCTATCTTTTAAGGCCCTTTGTTGCATAATTTCAAATTGCCTTCCACAATGGTTGGATCCATTCACAGCTCCACCAGCAATGCATTAGTGTGCCAAATTTGTCACATCCCCTCCAATATTTATTATTTTCCTTTATTGTCATTTGGTCAATCTGTTAGATGTGAGATGATACCTCAGAGTTTTGATTTGCATTTCTCTAATCAGGAGGGATTTGGAATACTTTCTCATGTGATTATTGTTAGTTTTGATTTCTTGTAAATTTGACTTAGTTCCTTATATACTTGGGAAATTAGACCTCTGTCAGATAATTTTGTTATAAAAATATTCCTGATTTTGTTGTTTTCCTTCTAATTCTGGTTGCATTGATTTTGTTGGTACAAACCCTTTATAATTTAATATAATCAAATTATTCATTTTATATCTTGTAATGTTCTCTATCACTTACTTGGTCTTAATTCCTTCTTTCCCCAAAGATCTGGCAGGTATACTATTCTATGTTTACCTAATTTATTTAGGATTTCACTCTTTATATGTAAGTCATTTACCCATTTTGAATTTATCTTGGTATATAGGGTGTAAGATGTCAATCTAAACCTAATTTTTCCCATACTGTTTTCCAATTTTCCCAGCAATTTTTGTCAAATAGTGAGTTCCTATTCCAAAAGCTGGAATCTTTGGGTTTATTGAACACTAGCTTGCTGAGACAATTTACCCCTAGTCTATTCCATTGATGTGCCCTTCCCTCTCTTAGCCAGTACCATTGTTTTGATGATCACTGCTCTGTAGTACAGTTTAAGATCTGGTACTCCTAGGCTCCCATCCTTCACATTTTTTTTTCATGAGTTCCCTTAATGTTCTTGATCTTTTGTTCTTCCCTTAACGTTCTTGATCTTTTGTTCTTCCACATAAACTTTATCATTTTTTCTAATTCTATGAAAAAAGTTTTTTGGTAGTTTGATAGGTATGGCACTGAAGAAGTAAATTAGTTTAAGTAGAATTGTTATTTTTATTATAATTAGCTCATCCTACCCATGAGCAATTAATGTTTTTCTAACTGTTTAGATCTAGTTTTATTTGTATGAAAAGTATTTTGTAGTTCTGTTCACATGATTCCTGAGTTTATCTTGGCAGATAAATTCCCAAATATTATATATTGTCTAGAGTGATTTTAAATGGAGTTTCTCTTTCTAGCTCTTGCTGCTGAGTCTTGTTGGAAACATATAGAAATGCTGATGATTTATGTGGGTTTATTTTGTATCCTTAAAACTTAGCAAAGTAATTTAAAGTTACTAATTACTTCCATTAGCTTTTTAGTTCGTTTTCTGGGATTCTCTAAGGAAACCATCATATCATCTGCAAAGAGTGATAGTTTCCTCATTGCCTACTTTAATCCCTTCAATTTCTTTTTCTTCCCTAATTGCTACCACTAGCATCTCTAGTACAATATTAAATAATGGTGGTGATAATGGGCATCCTTGCTTCACTCCTGATCTTACTGGGAAGGTTCCTAACTTATCCCTATGGCAGATGACACATGCTGATGGTTTAAAATAAATACTACTTTGAGGAAAGACCCTTCTATCCCTATACTTTCTAGTGTTTTCAATAGGAATAGGTATTGCATTTTGTCTAAGACTTTTTCTGCACTATTGAGATAATCATGTGATTTCTGTTAGTTTGGTTATTTATATGGTCAATTATGTGGATGGTTTTCCTAATATTAAACCAGCCTTGCATTCCTGGTATAAATCCCACCTGGCCATAGTGAATAACCCTTGTGATAACTTGTTGTAGTCTCTTTGCTAGTTTGTTTGTTTTTTAAGATTTTTGCATCTATGTTCATTAAGGATATTGTTCTTTAGTTTTCTTTCTCTGTTTTTGTTCTTCTGGCTTGGAAATCAGTACCGTATTTGTATCATGAAAAGAATTTGGTAAAGTTCCCTTCTTTGCTTATTTTGTCAAATACTTTCTGTAATATTTGGATTAGTTGTTCTTTAAATGTCTGATAGAATTCACTTGGAATCTGGCTCTAGAGACTTTTTCTTAGGGAGTTCTTTTGTGGCTTGTTCAATTTCTTTTTCTGAGATGAGGCTGTTTAAGTATTCTATTTCCTCTTTTATTAATCTAGGCAATTTATATTTTTGTAAATATTCACAAATTTCACCTAGAGTGTCATATTTGTTGCCATATAATTGGGCAAAATAGCTCTTAATGCTTGCCTTCATTTCCTCTTCATTGGAAGAGAAATAGCCCTTTTCATTTTTGATACTATTAATTTGATTCTCTTCAATCTTTATTTCTTTTTATTAGATTAACCAGTACTTAATTTTATTTGGTTTTTTTTTTCAAAGAACCAGCTCCTGGTCTCATTAATTAGTTCAATAGTTCTTTTACTTTCAATTTTATTAATTTCTCCTTTAACTTTTAGGATTTCCTATTTGGTTTTTATCTGGGGATTTTTAATTTGTTTTCTTTCTAATTTTTTAAAATTGGAAATCCAATTCATTGATCTCCTTTCTCTGTATTTTATTGATATAGGCACTCAGGGATATACATTTTCCCCTGAGTACTGCTTTGGCTAGTATAGTTTTACTATCTATTCCTCCTTAAGCTCTTTTAGTTTCTCCTTTAAAAATCTGGATTCTATAATAAATAATTTTTTAAAAATCTGGATGCTCTACCATTTGGTGCATAAATGTTTAGTATTGATATTACTTCATTGTTTATAGAACTATTAGATATAATTTCCTTCTTTATCTCTTTTAATCAGATCAATTTCTACTTTAGCTTTGTCTGATATCATGATTGCTACTCCTGCTTTTTTTACTTTAGATGACACATAATAAATTCTGCTCCAGTCTTTTACCATTAATCTGTGTGTGTCACCCTGCCTCAAATGTGTTTCCTATAAACAGCATATAGTAGGATTCTGGTTTTTAATTCACTCTGCTATCTGCTTGTTTTATGGATGAGTTCATGCCATTTACATTCACAGTTATGATTACTAACTATGTATTGTTCTCCATCTTATTTTCCCCCTTTTGAATCCTGCTCCATTCCCTTTCACTCCATTCCTTCTCACCAGTGTTTTGCTTTTTATTACATCCCCACCACCCATTTCCCCTACCCTCCAATACCTCCTCTTTCCCTTGTCTTATTCCCCTTCTATTGTGAATCTTAAAACTGCTCAGACTATACCTTAGAACATTTGGTTAAGCTACTCCCCATTTTAAACAATGGAGGTACTTGATCAGGAATGTATTGAGAATTTTACATTACTCCACCCATACTTAGGCATACTTTAAGGGAAGATAAAGTTGTAAAACTCCTTACTGAACAATGAAAAAGTCCCTAACTCATATTTATAGTGAGGCCAAAACCTTAAGCTAGGTCTGTTTTTAGATCTAATACAAAAGGGTGATAAGTACCTATAAAGGTTAAATTAATCACTAAAAAGGTAAAGCAACTTACAAAAGGGCAAGCTTAGCAAGAGGTATGAAGTTTTAGTCTACTCAGAGAAGGTGATAACGAAAGAAGATGTGAATTAAGAATGGTCAGTCCTGTGGAAAACATCTACTGTGATTGGTAGATGTGAAAATTTAGGGGAGGTGAGAAAAGAAATTTCTCTTTAAAAGGAGCTGGTCTCTTAACTTAGGGAGTTAGTTGGAGTTCGGAGTAGTTGCAGCTCGGACTAACTTAGTTGAGTTTGGAAGCTGAATTGGAGGGTCTCTCTGAACACTAGAGTTTTGCTTGGGACAAATCTTGTGGTGAGTGGATAAAAGACTGACTAGTCTCTCTTAAGGCTTAGACCTAGGCCAAGTGGCCTACGCCATTCCTCTTACTCTGTCTCTCTCCCTTCCCTTAATTCCTTCATTCGTATTAATTAAAATCTCCACAAAACCCAGCTGACTTGTGTATTTCATATTTGGGAATTTTCCCCATGGCGACCACTTATTTTTGATAAAAATCAAGACACTAAAATTATCTTTACAGTTTTGGCAATTCACAGTCTTGAAACCATATTTTCATGGTCACAATATCATATCATAGTTGGCTTATTTTCCTACCCTTTTTATAAGTATATTTTTTCTATCTGCTCTACTATTAAGAATAATGTTTGAGAATTATAGATATCTTCTTTCCATGTAGAACTATAAATATTTTAACCTTAATGAGTCCCTGAAATGTTCTTTTTCTTATTTACCTTTTTAGGCTTCTCTTGGGCCTTCTGTTTTGACTTCAAATATTTTGTTTAGATCTGGCTTATTTCTCAGGAATGCTTGGAAATCTTTTATCTTATTGAATATCCATTTTTTCTCCCCTGAAAGAATATACTCGGTTTTGCTAGATAGGTGACTGGATTGTAAACCTAGATCTTTTGCCTTCCTGAAGATCATATTCGATTCCTTCTGATCCTTTAATGTGAAAGCCGCTAATTCCTGTGTGACCCCGATTGTAGCTCCATTGTATTTAAATTGTTTTTTTTTTCTGACTGCTTGCAAAATTTTCTCCTTGGCTTCAGGGCTCTTGAATTTGGCTATTATATTCCTGGAAATAATCATTTGGGGATTTCTTTCTGGAGTTGATCTATGGATTCTTTCAATTTGTATTTTGTTTTCTTTTTTGAGAATATCTGGGCAATTTTCTTGGATAATTGTCTGGTATTATAATGTCCAAGATTTTTTTTTTATCATGGTTTTAAGGTAATCCAATAATTCTTAAATTGTCTTTCCTGCATCGATTTCTTAGGTCAGTTGTTTATTCAATGAGACACTTCATATTTTCTTTCTTTTTCATTCTTTTGATTTCATTTTATTGTTTCTTGATTTCTTATGAAATCATTACTTTCTAATTGCCGAATTCTAATTTTTAAGACCTGATTTTCCTCTGTCAGTTTTTGGGTCTCCTTTTCAATTTCTTCTATTTCCCTTCCCCACTTTTCCTCTGCCTCTCTTAATTTGTTTTTGAAGTCCTTTTTTGAGCTTTTGCAGAATCTGTGTCTAAATCATATTTTTCTTTTGGACTTTGTGTGTGTTTTCTTTGCTTTCACTGTCCCCTTCTGTGTCTGTACCTTGCTGTTTGTCCCCCTCCTCCCCTAAATTCTTTATAGTCAGGTGCCTCAGGCTTGGGCTTAAGCTTTTGGTTTCACTTTGAACTTGATTTTGTTAGGTACACAGTAGATTGCCCTACTTGGGGTGCTACCTTGAGTTTTTGGCAAGAGGATCAAGAAGGACACCCCCACCCCTTTGGGTCTACCAACTACCCCAAACTGGGTTCTATGTTCCTACCACAGGCCCAAACTGGGACTCCTGGCTTCATTCTGGGCCCACACAAATCAGGCCGCTTCAGCACAGACTGCCCTGGTTAGGAATGCTGGACTTTACTACAATGTTCGAAATTTTAAGGGGTATAGGTTGGTTGGACCTCTCTTTGCCAAGGCAGGATCTCAGAGTCTGGATGTTGGCTTGGGATCAGGTTCAGAACCTGGCATAGCAGATGTGGAGTAGGGCTTGCTCTTGGCTTGCTCCTCACTCCTTGCTATAGCTTCCTGCTGTCTGTCATTCCCTCTCACCCCAGTGCTTCAGATGTTCTCTGTCTACCTTTTAGGGTTTTTTTTCTTCTTTTAAGTTGTTTCACTCTGTCTCCTTGTTGGTTCTTTCACTCCTGTTTGTTTTGTGGTGTTATTTTAAGATTCATTGGAGAGGATTCTCATGGTTACTTTGAGATTCTCTGCTCTACGGCACCATCTTGGCTCCACTCCTCATTACTTCATGGTATATGGTTGTAATGGAATATTATTGTGTTCCAAAAGAAACCATGAACAGGATGATTTCAGAAAAACCTGGAAAGACTTATATGAACTGATGCAAAGTGATGTGAAGAGACCTAGGAGAACAGTACATGTGGTAATAGAAATATTGTATGATGATCAATTGTGAAGGATTGAACTATTATCAGCCAAAGAAAGTCCAAAAAAAGGTTATCTAAAGCCAAAGGGACTGTTGGAATCTATTTACAGATCAACGTTTGCCACTTTTTAAATTTCTTTCCTTCTTGAGTATTTTAATACATATGTGATATATGTCTTTTGTCACAGTATGGGGAATATGGAAACAGGTATTGCATAAAAGCACTGATACAAACTTTTTTTTAACTACCTTGGAGAGGGGAATGAGAGGGAGAGAATTTGAACTAAATTTTTTTTCTACATGTAATAAAATAAAAGAAAATTAAAAAAAAAAGACCTCTGTGGTGAGGAACACCATGTTAGAGAACTCTTTATGGTTAAAAGAAATAGCTCTGAAAACCATTCACCAAGAATTCTAGCTAGAGATCCAAAATGGGAAATTCAGAGTAAAAACCTGAAAAAGGAGGCAATTAATTTAGTCTTTTACCAACTGACTGTTATTCTTTCTGATCATCAATTCTATGAATAGACTCTGGGTGAACACCAAGAATTCAGAGCTCTTACCAGTATTGTTCTTTTCATTCAGATGTTAGCCTAAAGACAGCACTGCAATAGAAACTGGTTAAGGAGACAATTTCCTCAAAGAGTATACCCCTATCTTTGGAGGACAAATATAATTTAAATATCATGCTAGAAAACAAGAGAATGGGAACTCATATTAATATATTAATGTTTTTTTCAGTCAAAAATAAGAACATTTGGTCTGACAAAGGATATTATTCTTTTTTTAAGATATTTTATTTTCCCAGTTACATGTAATAATACTTTTCCACATAAGTTTTCTGAAGTTTTAAAATACAGATGTCTACCTCATTCCTTTCCCTCCCCCTTCCCAGAGCTAGTAAGCAATTTGATCATGCAAAAGATACTTCTATATTGGTCATTGTTATATGAGAATACTCATATAAAATTAACCCCCCAAATAAAAACTCCAATAAACTAAAGTGAAAAATAGTATACTTTGACCAACATTCTGAATCCAAGAGCCTTCACTGGATGTGGTTAGCATTCTACCTCAGAATGGCTCTAGATCATTATATTGTGAGAGTAGCTAAGTCTTTCACAGCTGATCGGTTCACAATACTTCTGTTACTGTGTACAATGTTCTCTTGGTTCTGCTTATTTAACTCTTCATCAATTCATGCAGGCCTTTCCATATCTTTCTGAAATCATCCTTTTCATTATTTCTTACAGCACAATAGTATTCTATCACCATCACTTACCATAATTTACTCATTTTTCAATTGTTGGGCATCCTCTCAATTTCCAATTCTTTGCCACCATAAAAAAAGAGATGCTATAAATATTTTTGTACAAGTAGGTCTTTCCTTTTTTTATCTTTTTGGGATACAGACCTAGTAGTGGTATTGCTGGAACAAAAAGTATAGACAGTTTTATAGCCCTTTGGGCATAGTTCCAAAATGCCCTCCAGAATGGCTGGATCAATTCACAATTCCATCATCATTAGTGTCCCAATTTTTCCACATCTCCAACATTTTTCACTTTCATTTACTGTCATATTAGCCAATCTGATAGGAGTAAGGTGGTACCAGAGAGTTGTTTTAATTTGCATTTCTCTAATCAAGATATTATTCTTTTTACAAAGTTTCATTAAAGGTATATTTTCCTTTTTTTTGAAATTTGAGCCTTCTGGGCTCCATAGGATTCCTCAAACACCAGAAACCACAGTCAAATGAAAGTGAGATACAGAAATTGTGACTCAGAAATACCAGTGAGGTTGCTTCTGTCTTCTTTCCAAGTATTACTACTTGGTAAATGAGAATTTGGAGGGTATTGAGCATATTTATTTCACATCTTTTTGGCTCTCAGATAAGGAACCTTAGAGACAAGGGTTTGTGAACCAAGAATCAGTGAAGAGGTAGCTCAAGAATTTGACCCAGTCTACATCTGTATTACTGAGGCTCTTTGACCCTACTTTTCAGATGGTGGGGTTCTACTGATGTCCCTGAGAAAAGAGAATAAAGTACTGGACCCCACAGGGTCTCTAAAGCTATAATGCTCTGAAGGGCATGAAGACTCTTCCTCTTTTTTTTTTTTTTTTAAATAACCCTTACCTTCCGTCTTGGAGTCAATACTGTGTATTGGCTCCAAAGCAGAAGAATGGTAAGGGCTAGGCAATGGGGGTCAAGTGACTTGCCCAGGGTCACACAGCTGGGAAGTGTCTGAGGCCAGATTTGAACCTAGGACATCTCGTCTCTAGGCCTGGCTCTCAATCCACTGAGCTACCTAGCTGCCCCCAAGACTCTTCCTCTTAATAAATTCTCTTTCATTTTTCATGGAACATTAATTCCTGCTCATAGTATGTAAAGGAAGTGACAAGTCCAGTTGCTCCATTATTCTGCTAAAATTATTGAATAGCTCATTGATGTGAAATACAAAGGGCCTTTTCCCTTTCTCTACCACTACTCCTTGGCCTTGGAAATCCCTGCCTCTGCCTGGAAGTGTGCTACTGATAGCTTCATATATCAAAAGTATTCTTTCCCATATGATATAAAGTTGGATGGATAATACTCTAAATGGATAATAATTAGTTTGGCCCAGCACTGAAAAGGAGGAGAGTGGGCTGAATTACCTTTGGGAAACTGAAGTTCTTTTAATGACCTCAAGTTTCCCTTGGAAAACAAAATGCCATCTTTTTTTAAATGCCAATTTTCTTCCAGTTATGTATGACTGAGAGTAAAGAAATAGGATAATTTCTTTTTTTTTTAATTTTTTAATTTTATTTTTTTAATAAACATTATTTTATTTGGTCATTTCCAAACATTATTCATTGGGAACAGAAATCATTTTCTTTTCCTCCCTCCCTCCCACCACCTCTCCCATAGCTGATGCATGATTCCACTGGGTATCACATGTGTTCTTGACTCGAACCCGAAATAGGATAATTTCTAAAGAAGTTAAAGATCACTCAATAGGCAAAGAAAGAGCACATGGAGTTTAGGAAGACTGAAACATAATAAAAATTAAAAATTTCACAGAAGTGACATAAAAGGATGTTATCAGTGTAGAATATAACCAGGTAAAGAGATAGGCAATATCAAGGGACAACCAATAGAGAGCTCACATATTTCACTGGTACTATGAAATATCAAGATTTCTAGAGATAAGCCTTTAGCATGTTGAATGGATCCCTGCACAGTAGATTTAAAGGAAGTCATGGACAAAATCTGAACAGAACAAGCAGGCTTAGATGCCCTATGATCTGCATGATTTGGATTATCTACATCAATGAGATCACAAAATTTATAAAAGGATAATGATCAGTATACTCTCCCCTCTTGTATGTTCTTTGTATTTTATTTCTCATTCCTTATGTGGATACTTATGACATGTGCTGTCTCCACTTAGATACTCCTCATGGGAACACTCTCTCTGTATGCATCCTCCATGAGAATGTGTCACGCAGATGTGTTTTTTTTTTCTGATCATAACTAAATATCACCTCTTTCTCAATTCCTCTTCAATATGTTTGCTTTTCCTTACATATCTAGAAATAGCTGAAAACATTAATGGGTGGCTGGTAGGCTCAACACAAAATTATTCTAAGAGAGACAGTTAGAATACTGGGAGATTTTTTTTTAAGACACCAGGAATTTCAGACTACCCAAAGACACATTGGGGCACATACAAATATAATATGAATAGCATAGCCTAAGTGCTTTGTTTTTGCCATCTGAAGAAAATAGTAGTAACAAAACTGGCTTCATTTTAATGTTATTCTGTAAGTTATAGCTTTGGCAAAGACATGTAATGAAACTTACCAGCATAAATCACAAGGCCGTAGCACCAGTCTGTGTTCCGAATGGTGCAACCTCTTAGTAATATCTTCTCATTGTCCAAGGCATAAGTCTCACCCTCATGGATCAATACCCCTGTGAATTTGTCCAGCTTGTTATTGGGAGGATCACATCTGACTTCACCTGGAGAAAGATAGCAAGGACTGAGAAAGCTCCAGTTCATGGAGGAAATTACATGTATGTCCTGAGATATGGGTACTAATCCCATAGGCAGAGAAATTCCCATTTATTTTCCTAAGTAAGTATTGGGGCAGCTACATGGCACAGTGAATAGAATGCCAAGCCTGGAGTCAGGAAGACCCAAGTTCAAATTTTACTTCAGACACCTTCTGGCTGTGTGACCCTGGGCAAGTCATGTAATCCTGTTTGCCTCAGTTTCCTCATCTGTAAAATGAGCTGGAGAAGGAAATGGCAAACCTGCTCCAATATCTTTGCCAAGAAGACCTCAAGAGGGGTCATAAAGAGTTGAACATGACTGAAAGCAACTAAACAACAAAAAGTAAGTATTCTCCCTCCTCCAAATACTCCTCTTCCTTATCAATTCCTTATTCTCTTACAAAGTTTTCTGGACATCAGAGGGAATGAATTTTGTAAATGATATTGATCACATAGAGAGAATGAATTGTATAACAGTTCATGGAACACAATTCTATAAGTATGTAAAAGATTTAAATTTGAAATGATGAAATAGTCTTACAATTTCCAAAAGCAATCTAATTCTTAACTTGCCTTTAAAGTTGCTGAGTTTCTCCAGGTTGTCTTCCAAGTTGCTGGTGACAACTAGGGCCTGCTTCACTTTCAAGTTGGTTTCTCTGCAGTCAAAATTATACACACACACACATTAATGTATACAACTAATATCTATGACATATGAGTCAAATTATGTGTATGCTAGTGTGTGTGTGTGTGTGTGTGTGTGTGTGTGTGTGTGTACACTACAAGAAGTTTTATACACTCATCCTCATCCATAGGGGCTTCAGGAAATATACTGTATTTGTGAAACTAGGTCATGCTTTTGCCCTAAAAAGGCCACAATCTCAGGCCTTTCCTAAGAATGAGTATACTAGATGGTTCTGAAGAGTCAAGCATTGATCCTAACGTTGTAACTCTACTAATCAGCTTCTTTTTCTGCCCATGAGCTCACACTGAGGCAGATCGACCAGACATCTTAAAGAACCAGCAAAGAGAGTGATGGAGACGGGATTTTGAAACAGATGGGTTCCCATAACAAAACTTGGGTTCCTTAATGGAGCACATTTAAGGGCTGAAACTCCTGTATATCTGTCCAAAAAGAACCTTAAGGATTCTTGCTCAATGATTAATAGGCATATGACTAAGGGAATGGGGATAGAAGTAAAAACTAGAGATGCTTTTAAAAAAATCTCATAGAAACAGGGCTACAGAAATAGTTTGGGCAGGACTTGAGGTATAAAAGGAATGTCACTATACACTCAATAAAAGACCTCAAAACTTTTACATTTGAGCTCTTTGAAAACAACCCCAAACTTTCCAAGATATTTTGTAAATCTCCAAAAAAGTCTGGTTGTGATACTATCTGTAAGTGTGGAGGTGACCCTGGTTCTTAAAGGGCATGCTAGGAAAGTATAAGGTACTCCTCAAGTGGAGGAGAGGCTGTATAGGGTATTCAGTCCAATCTTTATCTGAAGCATGAATATTCTATACAGTTCTTTTGGCAAGGATATCTGGAAATACAACCTTTTTGTTCTTCAACATTACCATAATTTTTTTCTAGTGAAGAGCAACCTTGTCTTGACACATGTCAAGAAGTCACCTGTGGGAGTTACAGATATCTGACATTGTTGGTTTTGTAACTGTAACCTAATCAAGGGCTGGAATACTTACCCATCTAGTTCTGCAGTTTCTATGTATGTCAGACTGTAGGGCTCACTACTGGAGAGTAATAGCACATCTGCCTAAGGTTAGAGAAGGTTAAAGAAGATAAGGAATAATGACAACAATAATAATCCTTCATATACATATAGATCTTCATAGTTTTCCAAGTAATACTATTATCTACTTGATTTTTATTTGATTTTCACAACAACCCTGTGTGAAATTAAGCAACTTGTCAATATCATATGGCTAATAGTGTCAAAGATTATAGCAAGGTTTTCAGAAGAATGTCAAGGCAAGAGATGGTAACTGCAGCTCAAGAACTTGATATATACATAGCTGGTTTCTATAGACTGGGATCTTGCCCTGTCACACTAAATCCAAATCCTCTACAAATGTCATCTCCCTATTAAAAAATCACACTTGGGTTAAAGCTGTGGTATGAAATGGGGAGAAGCCATGCTTCTTTAGAGTTGCATTAATCCCTGTTTTCTACAAGGCAAATTCTACTATAAGCAAAGATGACAGCAACAGTAGTGAAACCAAAGGATACTAAGCTACAGAAAATATATACTCACCGGGACGAAACTGTTATTTTGTAGTTTTATTATATCTCCTACTCGAATGTTCAACCACTTTTCTTCCTTCACCCTGTAGGAGAACAACCCTTTAAATGGCTACTCTCTGGCCCAGTTCTTGGACCAGCAGAGGCCAAGAAGCTCATGATGCTTGGAGTGGGGCAGCCATTGTTCCTGACTTGAGTTCCAGCTTCAGGAATGGACTCTAAACTTTAGTGGGGTTCTGAAGAACAATGACTCACATTTATATTGTAATCTACAGAATACTTTCTTCACAAAAGCCCTACGATACTATTATCCTTATTGTATAGATGAAGAAGTTGATGTACACAAGAATCAATAATCAGAGTCACACAACTGTAAGTGTGAGGGCGATAACCCAAACCTATATCTTCTAACTCTGGCAATGACAAGCACCAAGGAGAGTTAGCAATCCCCTTAAACTGATTCCAGTATCCAGTATACAATTATGGTGACTTAGTAAACGTTAAAAATAATGTTTATTTTTCTAAAATAGTTAACTGACACATTTTTATACCCATTCTCCCACCTTTTCTCGAATAAGTATCCTGGCACTAAAATCCCTGTCTCGTTTTGTGCCTCAATGTCTCTGTTAGCAAACAAAGTTAATGTACTCTCTTTCCCAAAGGAGAGCTAAGGAGAATTTTTATTTAACCCATTGACTAAAAAGCACTTTGCAAATGCAAGCAGATAGTCCTTAGTAGGCAAAGGTACCTGAGGGCCAGTAGAAAGTAGTACTTATTATACTGGAAGTAGAAAGAAGTACTTATTTCTAAGTTTAATGCAATCTCATTATTTACATATGTACTCTACTGCTCAAGGACTCTGGATGTATATCATACAAATTGCTGATAGGGGACATACCAGCTTCATTTTGCTTTCCACTAGGAATTCCTGAGAGTTCCTAAAAGGGGTGTCTGGCAGCCAAAGTCAACTTGGAAACTAAGTAGAGAAGCCTTCAAGATTAATTAGTAAAATATAAGAGATTCCATGAGTATACTGGATCTATTTCACAAGTAAATTCCTTGGTTTGGTTTTTAAGGTCTTTGACAATCTGGTCTCACTTTTTCATCTTCAATGTCTCCCCAAAATATTCCTTACACTCTGGCCAGGCTGATCTCTGACTATTCTATGCACAGACATGCTAAATTCATGCCTGCTTTTCTTGCTGTCATTCCTACTGTTTTCCTCACTTGGGATGCCTGTTCCTGCAACACTTTCTTTCTCTGCTATATTTATCCAAATCCTATCCATACCTGAAGATCCATTTGGAGTTCTACCTCTTTCATGAATCTTTTCTTTTAAATGACTCTAATTATTACTGATCTCCTTCTCTCCTGAACTCTTATGCCACTTAAAGTATATACCACATAATTTATTGGAATATATATATATAGATTATTTTATGTACTTCAGCTAGACTCTAAGTTCCTCAAAGGAAGAGAGATCACTTTATCATTTGTCTTCCCTACAGCACATGTAAAAGAGGCTGAGCATTTAGGAGATATGAGTAATGTGTTGAGTAGGGACAGATGTGTTGATAGTTCTGATGGGTAATTGCTCTTGACAGCTGTGGATGTTCATACAATATCATTTACATGAAATTGTAATGGTCCTTGTAACTTGTAACTAATGGTCCTTCTTGAGATTATAGTCCCCTTCTTGGCAACTTTAGTTATTGTCTGCAGATTCTATCTGTTATTGTTTGGCTCTTCTGATGCCAACCATCTCTAAGTGCCACTCATCAGATTAATTTTTCTGCTACAGGGTGTCCTCAGAATACCCCAATACCATAGCATCCATAGATGTTGCATTTCAGAATATGATCTGTCCTCTCTCTCTGTCCCTCTCTCTGAAGTGGTTTACTGCCCATAACCTTCCCACAAGGGCACTTGTGCCTAATATAATTTCCTTCTCTGCATAAGAGTACCATCACAATTCATATTACAATAATGTCAGAAGAGTGAACTCTATTGATTAGGATCCTGACCTTTCCTTTAAGGTCTTATTTAGGGAGTCTCAGAGGTGAAAAGACTGTTCAAGAAGTCAAATAAGCTGTTTGTAGCAAGATTAGATTTCACTAGGTAGCAGGTCCTAAAATATGGGAATCTTATGGCTCTGTGGACTTTCAGCTTGATCTGGAATTTAATGGAGTTTTTATATGCAAGCCTCAAGAATGTTGAAGAGATACTATCAATGGTCCATCTCAAATGCTCCTCCCCCCAAATTTCTACCTGTCAAAGGCATATTCCTCCTTCATAACATAACTCGTATGTATTTATATATATAAAGAAATCAAGTTAAACTTGGCCTAACCAAATTTTTTTAACTCTCCTTATTTTATATATGTGTTTCTGTATATATATACATATATATATTCATATATTTATATGTTTGTATATGCATTTGTGTGTTTAGGGTATGTATATATGTGAGTCCTTACACATAGCCCAGAATTATTATGAGCAAATCTGAGCAGAAAGTGGTCAATAAATTCAGCTAGTTACATAGAATGCTATCCAGCAGCATGAGGCTGATGGCCTGATATATTTATAAATTAAATGTAATTATAAAAGCAATTACATATAAACACATATTCATGTGTTAAATATTATATTGCTATAAACATATTTATACATTATATATATCAGGCCACGAAGTACCATGACATATAGATAGCATTCTATGAAAATAGCTAAATTTCTCTACCACTTTCTATTCATACTTGCTCATGACAGTTTTGCACTATGAGTAAGGGGCTCCTTGAGATAGGATGACCCATAATCTACATAGAATGCTGAAGCTAGAAGTAGTTTTAGAGGTTGTTATCTGGTCTTGCCCACCTCATTTTAGAAACAATACCAAATCGCAGAGGTGTAGGGACCTATTCATAGTTATAAAGCTAGTAAGGTGACAGATCATGGACTAGATCTCTGGGTAAATGATTTCTGGGCTAGTATTCTTTGTATTACATCATGCTGCCCTTTTCAGGGTAAACCCTCAGATCCCTCACTAATCTGCATCTGAAAAGCAGTTACTAGGTTCTGTCATGACTTCTTCCTATATACTATTAGAGAGTCCTTGCCTGCAATACCAAAGTTCCTGAATAGGCACCTTAGGATTTTTACATGTCCTCTCTATTAATTCGTTTGGTAGCATTGAAGACAAGGAATAATTTTAGGCCTACTTCCCAAGACTGTTTTCCATCAAGGAAATTAGTACAAGAGTAATATAGCCCTGACCAACAGGAAGAAACCACAGATTTCTCTTACGATGCCTAGAAATCCATACTGCTGTGAATGGAATTCAAACCCTGATGATACTTAGAATCTGTATGACACAGAGCCAGCTAGTAACACAAATCCTTCTAAAAGCTGTTGAGAAAATACCAAAGGTTCCCCTCCTGAAATGTACTTCACCCAAATCTCCACCTTTTAAAATGAGACTCCTCCAACTCAATTGCTACCTTTTCCATTCCAAAGATTCCTTTCTCCCCAATCAGAAGCAAACTGTCTTCTCTGGCAATCCATAGTACATTATTTTTTTCCCTCTTAATATTTATTCAGGGTATTTCAAGTCTTAGACAGCTAGGTGGCACAGTGGATGGAGTGCTATTCCCTGAGTCTGGCTGACCTAAGTTGAAATCTAGCCCTAGACATTTACTTTGTGACTCTGGACAAGTCACTTATCCCTATCTGCTTCAGTTTCTTCATCTGTAAAATGAACTGGAGAAGGAAATGGCAAACTACTACAGTATTTTTACCAAGAAAACCTCATATGGGTCAGACACAACTAAAAAATAATATTCCAAAGTCTTAGAATTTTTAAGCAATTAAAGCTTAAAATGGCAATTTGGGAAGTCTGTATTTGCTCTAGGGTTGTAGTTATTTGCATATATATTTTAGTTCCCCTTTTACACTATAAACTCCATGATGGCAGGAACCATGTTGTAAACATCTGTCTATTCCTGTAATATATAATACTCCTTACACATGCCAGGTATTGCTATTGAGGGGAATTATGCTAAGGATTATACATTTAGAGCTAGAAGAGGCCTTAAATAAAAGAGTCTAACTCTTTTATTTAACGTGAGAAAATTGAAACACAGAGTGGCTAATTGATTTGCTGAGGATTAAACAGTCTAACGAACTCACATCTTGCTGACTCTAAGTCCAAAGATTTATCCACTATGCTACCTAGCTGCTTGGATCTGCTATTCCTCTAAGGACAGACCCTACAAAATGTAACTAACACAGTAAGATTATCCAACATCGTCACTTTTCCCAGAAATACTTATCCCATTTCCCCCACCTCTTGGTCCCCTAAATCCAAGCTGAGTTCTTCCACAAGCACTTACATGCCATTCACTATCACCAGGATAGGTCGATTGTTGACTTGTTTGTCATTTTTGTGCCGAAACTATTAACATAAAAGAAAAAAAATTTTAAATAGGTAAAGTTTCAGGAAAAGAATGAGAGGAACCCCTCCCAGAAACACTTCCATGAGATAGAAAAATGTTCTGGATATTTGCCTAAAGCTAAGAATCTATTCTCATACTACTTCCTTTAAAGTTTTATTTCTAAACTTCTTGTTTGAGAAAACACTTACCTTAGGAATAATGATCAGAGATGAGAATTGTGCAGTGAAAAGGAAAGCGAAGTAGCACCTCCTTCCACATGATGGTCTGGGCCTGTTCATGACAGGGCCCTGCTCTTTCCCATAAGTCCCATGGTATATTCCTGTTATCTCCCAACCCTCCTCACACACCAGTGGAAAGCAAAAATATAACTATTAGGCCTAGCTTATGAAATGATATGTGAATGAACTGTGTAAGGTCTTTCAGATGGCCAGGGATGTGGTCAAATACTAGAAATATCTACAAGAGGAATCAATGATACTGAGGCAGATGTATCAAACCCAGCTTTACTGAATAATATGTCTCCAAATAACCCTGGAACCTAAACATAACAATCTATATACCTTTTTCTTAAAAAACTCCTTAATGGAGCAGCTTGGTGGCTCAATGGTTAAAGAGCCAGGTCTAGAGACAGGCAATCCTTATTCAAATCTGGCCTCAGATAACTTCCTAGCTATGTGGCCCTGGGCAATTCACTTAACCCCAGCTACACAGCTTTTACAACTCTTTTGCCTTGGAACCAATATTTAATACTGATCCTAAAACAGAAGGTAAAGGTTTAAAAAATAAAAGAAAAAGAACTCTCTGATAACTTCCAGATATGGTGCTAATGGTCAGGAGGATATTGAAGATAGAGAGCAAGAATAAGAGATCAGGAAGACATAGAATTCAAGAGCTAGAAGGGACAGAAGAGTTCATTTAGTCCAACTCTTTCATTTTTCATTTGAAGAAATAAGACTACATAAGTGGTGACTTGATTAGATAAGTTTAAATTAGCTAGTGGAAGACTAGGGGCATCTTCCTGCTCTCAGACTGGTCCTTTTCCCACTATTCCTCACAGGGAAGAAGAATGGAGGACAGAGGAAGAAGATCTGAACAGAAAAAAACAAAACAAACGGTGATGAAATAGGAGGAGGGAGCAATAGGAGACAGGGAAAGAACAAGTGGAGTGGAGATGTAGAGACCTTGTGATAAAATCAAATTAGATTCAGGGAGAATAATAAGGAACAGATGAAATAAAGTCTGGAGACAAATTTCAAAGGCAGGAGAAGGGAAGCACAAAGGGACCAGATTTTGAAGGGTGGTAGTTGAGAATTTCTCCATATATTTTGCAATTCACTTTAGGTCTTCAATATTGTCATGGTTGCTTCTCACGTTCAACACTGCCTTGGATTGTAATATTTACCATGTCTAAATCTGACATTTCTGAGCACATACACTTAGTAAATAGAGCCCAATGTCCTATCAGAGAGTGGTTTCATCTATGATTTAAGAAGGACAGATGTGATAGTGGCCCAGTGACCCTGTTCCTCTGATGTATTTACATGGGAAAAATATCCTGGGTTCCAAACGAGAAAATACTAAGACCATACACTCATACACCTGGAGAGATAGAAAAGGATAAAACCTCTCAATTACTGCTGGTGCATGAGATCTCCAGAATCTCTGACTCTGGCCCAATCTCTTGAGCTGTTAATTCAATGTCATAACAATACAATCACTCTGCCTTCAAAATATCTAAGTTAGCCAGCATAAGGCTTAGCTCTGATATTGCCTTAAATAGTTTTGTTCCTAATGAGTAATTTGGAATTGCTTTAGCTGTGCCCTGGCTCTCAATGTATCTCCATATGTAGGGGACTTATCAATCTTACTTCTAAACTAACCTTAAGAGGCACTGTCTTTTCACAGTGTTCCTGTTGAGGCAAACAGTTGCCTTCCATAGACAGATATCTCCTTCACCCTCTACCTGCTTCACTGCTTCTGAGGTTATAACTTGGGTTGCTTTTTCCATTCCTTGGAGGCTGTTTCTCCTGCCATGCTTGCAGTTTTCTTCCTTTTTTCACTTTGGTGACCTTTCCCTCTTGTTTCCAAATTGCTGCCTGTAGTCACTTCTCAGTCACTGTTACACACTAGTACCCAGGAGGAATAACACTGCCTTGTCCCTCTGTACCCAGAGCTAGACTAGGGGGAATGGCGGAGTGGGGTAGGTGGAGCAAAGATGGTGGCTTAGTAGCAGAAAAAGCTGAAACCACTTTGACAATCCTTCCAAACCTAGAGCTAGGCCATAAACACTCAAGCATACAGTTTTAAGAGACTGGGTGAGCTGCCTTTCTGACATAGTGAGTTGAATTAGCTTATAAGGGTCATCCCATAGAGCATGCACAGAGTTGACATTCCTGGTTCCGGGGATGAAATTTTGGCATTACAGCCATGTGTGACTCAGTGCTAAAGGACTACAATTTGAGAGGGGGTAAAGAGTTCCTTTATTGGCTAGAGAGCTGGAAGAGATGATGACTCAATAGATGTACAAAGGGGATCGATCACCTAGCTTCGTTGCCTCTATCTACCTTTCTGGCTGTGAATCTGAGTCAGGACAGTTTCAAGAGGCTTTCCAAGAGGGTGCTGGGGAGATTGCCATTATTTTTCCACCCTGTCCTCCAACTGGCTATAAGAACACAATATCTAACAAGTCATAGTTGGAAAACTGTCATGAATAGCATATTTCATGCCTAGACAAGCCTAGACCTAGATTTGGCTGCCTCTTATATGTTTATTTTTTCCTGATATTAAGTAAATGGGTATCCCAAGTTGGACATAGTAGTAGTAGGCCTGTTGGCAGGCTTGTGATTTTGAAAGGTATAGAAGTCATAGGTCCTATTAAATTGGAGCTGGCTGGTGGTAGGGGAAGCTTCTGCATCAAAGAGACTGGTTACTGACAAGAATATTAGCCTGAGCTTACACATTTTAGCAGCAGACATGTACTGAGAGTTTTTTGGTTAGTGCAGAGCCAAGGAAAAATGTAAAATACTTAATTAGTAGTCCTAAAAATTACCTTATATTTCATAAGTCATAAGTATCAGCTTCTCAGCAGACTGTAATAACAGTTGTAACTTACTGGATTATGTTATGTTAATACATACTTGGAATCTTTTATGAGTAGGATTTGTGTGTGTGTGTGTGTGTGTGTGTGTGTATAGGAATACACTACTTGACCCATACTTGAATTGTAATGTACAATGAGTACCTTTTTAAGTTCCCCCTTTGGGAGAAACCTATATTTAACCTAAGCTGTAAGTAAAATCATCCCTGAGATTCCAGGGTGGAGGGTTTTAAATGGGGTGATGAGGGAGACAAAAGGGAATCCCTTCTCAATAAAGGTAAGGTTCCGCAGGACTATACTCAATAAAAACTACATGCCCAGGAACAGAACTGGTAGCAGCACAGTACTCCAGCCCCTGTGGGCATCAAGTTTAAACTAGGAAAAGGTGCCTAAGAAAGAAAGAGAAAAAAGTTGTGTCTTAAGCTAGTTTTTCTCCCCTACAATTCTAAAAAGTATTTTTTGGCCCACCTGACTTGGAATGCCCAAGAGAAAACAAGAGGCCCAATAAGCCATCTCACCATGTCATCAATAGCATCTTTCACTCCTGTCATGGAGAGCACTAATGCCAGGGGGATCACTGTGGTATACCAAACCAAAGATGATATTTGTGGAATAAGCTACAAGAGAAAAAGGGAGGATAACGCGTTAGAAAATGAGAAAAGTAAGATAGGGTAGATCACATTTTTAGGATTATGGATTAAATGATACTCTCCCAGGGACTATGAAGATTTGAGGTCTGCCAGCACAGAAAACCCTAATTATGTACAAATATAACTATAATAAAGAGAAAAATAAAGGAGAGCAGAGATGAAGGTATTGTAGGAGGCCACTAAAATTGCTGTGTGGGTGTTTGCTCTTTTTTTGGGCAATTAAATGTTAGTTTCTTTCACTGAGTGAAAGGGGAGAGAGCACAGAAAAAACCTTAAATTCTCTAGGCCAAGTTTGAGGTATAATGTGGGGCAGAGAAAGATTAGGGGGGAAAAGTTGAGGAAGTTTGTTACTGGTTTGCAAAGAACGCTAACCTTTATTTTTTGTTCGTTTTTCTCTTTCTTGTCCCTCTTGCCTAGATAGTTACCTTGAACTTACCTTGGCACTGTCACTGACTAAGACCTTAGTGGGCTAGTTTACTGCTGCTAGGCCCTACAGCAGGGCCCAGATATAGGAACTGTGTACTAAAAGGAGTCCAGAAATATTTATAGAAACATAAAAATGTAAGTACTAGGATGGAAAGGAGTTTTCAGGTGGAGATATCCCCAAAAGGAATACTTCCACCCAAAGTCCCAATGTGTTTATGGCCTGGAGAGTTAAACTTTATTACTCTTATGGGCCTGACAATGGTCAATGGCTTAGGCTGGTGGCATTGCTTTCTTCACTTCAGCTGTGGCCAGATGCTAGCCAAATCTGATCATAGTTGTTCCCAAGAACTGGCCTCGAATCCATGCAGATCACTTGTTTCCCAGTTTCCCCCTGTTTAAACTTATCCAGATAGGAAAGAAACATTTTGATTTCCTTTTGAAGATCTTATTGGCAAAACATTCTTTGAAAAACAAACCCAAAACACAAACCATTGAAAAAGCATTCACTAAATACCTGTAGGAGAAGCAAGAAGAGGAAATATGCATTTGCTACTCTCTGGAACTGTTCAAATAGATTCAAGGGCAGAAATGTGAAGAAATTGTATTTTGCTGTCTTGATGGCATTGTGCTGTAGGAACCAAAACAAACAAATGAACAAACTACATTGCTATGTATAAGAAAGAGGTATAGTTCCTCAAGGATGGATTTTCCCTTTAGAGTTACTCCTCATAACTCTTTTCCCTCTTCTTGCCACCTTCCACAGATTATAACCTCTAAATCCAACAAAGAGGAACGGAAAAGAGGATGACAGTGGAAATTAACTCTTGGACAGATGTGCTCTTATTTAGCTGGCATCCAAGCACTGCTAAAGGCAGGAGTTTATTCTTTCCCCCCTCATCTCCCATCTCAGTTGGGATCCCTGGGAATCCCAGAAGGATTGACCAGTAGGCTGGTAAGGATAAGTTCTATTTTGTGGTAGCAGCATATGTCTTTGACCAAGGTCTGGGCTTTTCTGCCTGATAATACTACAATTGACAGATACTTCTCCTAATCCCTCATTTCCAAATATAATCCTAGCCAACTAAGCTGCTTGAAGCTTCAGCTGCTTGAAGCTTCCTTCCATAGAATCAGAATCCTTCAGCAACCTCTTTAAAATTTTTCATACCCTAGGATTCCCTCTAGTCATGTGTCCCTGCATGAGTTGTAGTAGTTGGTATTATTGGCCATACCATCAAATCTGTTCTAGCCCTCTCCTATGGAGCTCTTTCACCTGAGAAATCTTAACTTCTTTTGCCTTTATTTTCTGTCTCTACTTCTAAGCAATTTTCAGGGCTCCAAGGACAAATGTTCTCATACTCTCTAATCTCATAAAAATAATGGTAACCCCATAACTATGCCAACTCCACTAGAGGGATATTGGAAGATGATGTGAAACCTGTATTTGTATGTGACACTTAGAAGGAAAGTGGTGATTACTAGAGGAAAAATGGGTTCACCAAGAACATGAAATCAGTTTCACAGCATTCTTTCTCTTCACTCCTACTTTTATCTTATACTTGAAGACTTCATTATACATGCTAATATGGTTCTTGATTTCTATGGATCATTTGGCATTGTTGGTCTACTCTGATTACTCCTGCTCTCCTGGGTTTCCATGATACTGCTCTCTTCTCTTTCTCATCTTACCTTTATGACAGCTACTTTCAGACGCCATTGCTAGACTGTCATCCTTGACCCAACCTCTAACTGTAAGATACATAAAGTTCTAGCCAGTCTTCTTACTGACCAATTCCTCTACATAAGTCCTTGATCCTTCACCTTTCATCTTCTCCAGCAGACTGTCGCTGCAATCAATACTCCCATTTCTAATTTCTGAACTCTGTATTTATTGGTTTCTTCTCTACTATCTATGAATATCTCTCTCTCCTTTGTTCTTTAAAAATATTTTAAATTTTATTTTTTTCTATTACATGTAATAACAATTTTTAATATACATTCCCCAAACATGAATAGGCAGTTTTCAGATAAAGAAATAAAAACTATCAATACACACATGAAAAAGTGTTCTAAATCTCTTGTAATTAGAGAAATGCAAATCAAAACAACTCCCAGGGTTAGTCCTCACACCTAACAGATTGGCTAATATGACAACAAAGGAAAGTAATAAATGCTGGAGGGGATGTGGCAAAGTTGGGACAATAATGAATTGCTAGTGGAGTTGTGAATTAATCCAATCATTCTGGAAGGCAATTTGGAATTATGCCCCCAAAGGGTTTTAAATGACTGCCTGCCCTTTGATCCAGCCATAACACTGCTGGGTTTGTATCCCAAAGAGATAAGGAAAAATACATGTAAAAATATTTATATCCACACTCTTTGTGGTGGTAAAAAATTGGAAAATGATGAGATGTCCTTCAATTGGGGAATTGCTAAACAAATCATGATATCTGTTGGTGATGGAATTCTATTTTGCTTAAATGGAATAATGAATTAGAGGAATTCCATGTGAACTGGAACGACTTCCAGGAACTGATGCAGAGAAAAAGGAGCAGAACTAGGAGAGACTGATATACTGTGGCACAACCGAATGTAATGGACTTCTCTACTAGCAGCAGTGCAATAATACAGGACAATCATGAGAGACTTAGGAGAAAAAGTTATACATATCCAGAGAAAGAACTGTGGGAGTAGAAACACAGAAGAAAGACGCTTCCTTGATCACATGGTTCAATGGGGATATGATTGGGGATATAGACTCTTAGATGATCATTCTATTGTAAATATTAATAATATGGAAATGGGTCTTGATCAATGATTCTTGTAAAACCCAGTTGAATTGTGTGTTAGCTATGGGAAGTGGGTAGGAGGATGGGAGGGAAAGAACAAGACTCATGTAATCATGGGGAAAAAAAAATCCCAAATTAATTAAATAAATAATTTAGAGATATACATTTTCCAAAATTATAAGATCCAAATTGCTTATTCTCTTTTCCTCTCCTTTTCTTTTTCCCCTCCTCCCTCCCTGAGATAGTGAGCAATTTGATCTGGGTTATACATGTATGATCATGTAAAACACATTTCCATATTGGTAATTTTGTGGGGAAATACTCATAAAAATAACAAAATCCCCAAAATAAAGACACACAAATAAAATTAAATGAAAAATTCTATCCTTCAATCTGCATTCAGACTCCATCACTTCTTTCTCTGGAAGTGGATAGCATTCTTTGTCATGAGTCCATCAGAGTTATCTAGGATCAATGTATTGCTGAGAATAACTAAGTCTTCCACAGTAGATCAGTGAACAGTATTGCTATTGATGTGTACAGTGTTCTCCTGGTTCTGCTTACTTCACTCTTCATCAGTTCATGCAGGTCTTTCCAGTTTTTTTTCTGAAATCATCAAGCTCATCATTTCTTATAGCGTAATAGTATTACATCACAATTATGTACTACAATTTGTTCAGCCATTCCCCAATTATGGACATCCAAGTCTCCTTTATTCTTAAAAAAAATCCTCATTAGATACCCTTCCAAAATTCACGTCTTCCTTGATCTTACTTTTAGTCATTTGTTTCCTAGCACTGTCCTTGGCATATAGTAGTCATTTAATAAATGCTTACTGATTGACTGATTGAGGTATCCCCCAAGGCTCTGTTCTGAGTTTTCTTTTCCTCTACATTCTTCTGGTCTCAGGTCTCCCCTCCTCTAATCCAAATTTTTAATAATTGACAAAATAATATTCTTAAAGCACAGGTCTATGCTCAAAAAGCTCCAGTTAACTCTGCGTAAGCTCTCTTATTACCTTTAGAATCAAATATAAACTCCTTTGTTTGATGTTTAAAGCTTTTGACAACTTGGTCCTTTATTTTTTAGTCTTAATATACAAATTTTCACTACCCTCACTTAGTCATATAGGCCTCTACATGATGTTATCTTTGTTTACTCCATGTTTTTGCATTTGTCTCCCATGCCTGGAATATACCTAATCTTCAATTCTGCTTCTCAAAATTCCCATTTTCTTTCAAGATTCAGTTTATTGCCACTTTCTAAATGAGGTTTTTCTTTATCCTCTATCCCCACCCCAAGTTGCTAGAGTCTGACATGTCTCCTTAGACAGAATGCAGGATTCTTGAGAATATGGATTGTTTTATTTTTGTTTTCACCCCCAGCATTTAGCATAGTGCCTGGAATATAGAGTCATTACTGAATGCTTTTTGATTGATCCCTTGGTTGGTGATCTCCATCAACTGCCATGGATTTTATTACCAACTCCATGCATCTGACTTCTGCATCTATAAATCCAATCCTAATCTTTTATGCACTTCTCAAACTCAACATATCCTAATCAGAATTCATTATTTTCCCTCCTAAACCCATTCCTCCTCTAAACTTTCTAATTTTTGTTGAAAGTACCACCATTTTTCCAGTCTATCAAGGTTCACAATCTTAGAATATTCTCTTAACCTCATTTCCCATAGCTAATCATCATTTCTTATCTCATTTTATTTATGTAATGTATCTTGCATTCCTCTCCTCTCCATGGGCATAGCCACCTCCCTAGTTCAGGCATCATCACCTCTTAGCTGAATATTTGTAACAAGATTCCTAATTGGTCTACTTGCTGCTAATCTTTCCCTTCTGATTTATCCTAAAACAAATTGCCAAAATGATCTTTCTAAAATACAAATCTGATCATGTTACTCCCTGCTAAAAGTTACTTATTGCCTTGAGGAGAAAATACGAAACTCCTCAGCTTGACATATAAGGCTCATCACTGGGTATGGCTCCAGTCAACCTTTCCGGGTTACTATGGAATATCCCAAGGATCTACATTCAAGATAGATTGAACTACTTGATGTTCCTCAAACTCAGCATTTCAGACCTTCTCCCACTTTCAAACTTTTGAATAGGGCCTCACAACTCCTCATCTCCATCTAATTCCCTTTCTTTGAAGTTCATCTCATACCACTTTTTCCTACAGGAAACATTTATTTATCCTCATTTTGATCTTGATCCTTCGTCTTCCTCCTTCTCAAATGATCATATCTGTATTTATACACATGTATCTTTCCTAGTAGAATATAAACTCCTGAAGAGCTGGAATTTTTTTTTCATTTTATTTTTGTAACCTCAGTGCCTAGCATAATGCCTTATACATAGTACCTACTTAATAAATTCTTACTGGGGAGCAGATAGGTGGCTTAGTAGACAGTCAGGATTGGAAATTGTAAAAAATAGACTCGGATACAGGACTACAATCCCCATGAGCCTTTGCTCCACTTCCCCAGAATGCCTTGTAATCTCACCTGGGCCGAGATCGAGAAGGTATTTAAGTTGATTCAAAGGCTTTTGAAGGGGGCTTGGCTCTTTTTGGACTTCCGTTTTGGAGCAGACACGGCTCTTTCCATAATGTAGGTGAGGTCTAGGCCTCTGGCCTAGACACGTGTTTTTTCTTATCCTGTATTTTATTTTAATCCTTAACTTTAATAAACCTCTAAAAAATATAATACTCCTTGCAGAGAGAAACTAATTTCTACCTGCCTCAGATGCTTCAGTCTCCCCATCTCCCCTAAATTTTAATCTTTACAAAATAGAAGGCTCTAGGTTCAAATATGACTTCAGACTCTTCCTAGCTCTGTGATCCTAAGCAAGTCACTTAACCGGAACTGCCTAACCCTAACCAATTTCCCATCATGAAATTGATATTTAGTATTAATTCCAAGACAGAAAGTAAGGGTTTTAAAATAATACATTTTTACTAAGTTGGATTGAATTGGAAGATGAAATTTAATAAAATCAAATATAAAATTTTGCACTCAGTCAAGAAGCCTTTTTTAAAAGCAGCTACTATATTCTAGGAACTTTACTAAGTGATGGGAATATAAAGAAAGGCAAAAAGATGATTCCTGCTGTTAAGGAGCTCCCATTCTAATGGGAGAGACAACATGCAAATAACTATGTATATAAAAGACATATAGATAGATATAGTAAGTGGAATGTCTTAGAGAGAAGGCAGAAACAGATGGAAGAGGAGGTAAAGACCTTTTGCAGAAGGTGGGATTTATGCTGGGAAGACTTAATGGAAACAAGGAGGCTAGGAAGTGAGTAAAGAGAGCATGTTGGCCTAAGGGTCAGTCAGTGAAGAAGCATGGAGCCAGAACACGGAGTGCCCTATGCACTGAGCAGCAAAGAGGTCAATGTGGCTGCATCACAGAGTACATAGGGAGAGTAATTGTAAGAAGACAGATAAAAATAGGAAGAGGCCAGGCTGTGAAGAGGTTTCAGTGCTATAAAGCATTTTATATTTGACCTGATGGTTTCCAGCAAAACCCTGAAGATTATAAAGAGCAAAATGAGAACATGATATACAGCAACAGGAATAATGTTTGAAGAATAACTTGTGTATGTCCACTTCCAGAGAAAGAACTGATAGATACAAGCAAGAAATAATTTTATATACACACACTTTTTTTTTGTGTGACAAATGATGCATTCTCCAGTGTGGGGAGGAAAAGGAGGAAGAGAGATACCTGGGAACTTGAATGTAACAAATAAATAATTAAAAAATATTGTACTCAACCACTAATGATTGAGAAATCCAATAAAATCTATAGCAAGTGTTTCTCCCTCTCCAGAACTATATAAGAGATCAACCAGAAGCCAGAAACTTGTATAAGAGCAATAAGAAAGGGGATGGGCAACCTTAGGGCCAGCATGGAGTAGCATTCCCCCCTGGCCATAACCTGTCAGGAAAGTGTGAAGCCTTCAAGGAAGCAGGAGTGGAGGGTTCCCCTGAGAAAGACCCAGGATGGTCATAAAACTAATTAGTCCTTGAAAGTGCTTGGGCATTGTCAAAGGCAGCAGGAACAGTCTGTGGAAGCACTCATGTGGAGTACACCAGGCTCAGAGCCTCTGAGGTTCCTGAAATATCCTCATGAGACACCAGAGAGGGCCCATAGCAGCAACCATGACATGAATGTCCACTGAGGTGTCAAATTATACTCCTACGGTATTTGCGACAAGTGCTTCATGTAGAAGTCTACCCTCCATGATCACCTCAATCCATACTCTGAGGCTCAGCCCTGCCATTGTTCTTACTTACCAGGATGTGCATAAATCCCCCACTTGAAGCCACCTCAAAGAGTAACATGTCAAGAGCATAGCAGAGAATGTCCTTGATAGCAGTATGTTGGAGCTCAATGTCCTCCACTGCTACCTGGAGGACAGCTTTCTTTTAAAAATTACTAAAAATCTAAGGATTATTCAAAGTAGAGAATAACTCTGTAAAAATTGTAAGCAGACTCAAAGAAAAAAATTAATTTCTACAAGGACTACTATCTTTAGAAAATCTAGAAGAAATGAAGCAAGAGTTTAAAAAATGCAATAAAAGCTCTGGTGGAAAGAGCAAGAAGTAGAATAAGCTATGGACACCGCCCAGTGAGTATGTCAGGCTTAATACTGCCAAAAATAAGGACAGGCTAGTCCTATCATTGATGTTGTAAATTTGGGTTACTACAAAGTCCTAGGAAAAAGAAAACTCTCCAAGCAGTCAGTCATCATGAAGACAAAATTATTCAACAAAAGAGAAGAGGGAAAAAAATTAAGGGTGTTGGTGGAACAGTGATGACTGCAAAACTAAAATAATTTTTTCTAACAGGGTTTCAAGAGTTCTGAATGGCCAGAAGTATGATCAAACTAAGGCCCCAAATCTAACAGAGGAGTGACTATAACCTTTCTTAGATCTAATTAGCACTTACTGCTAAGATAATACTTATGACTATCACCCATCTCAATAAGAGAAATTTCCTTCATATATCTCTGGTTTGACTTGGACCTATCTACTGTGAAAGCAGAACCAAAAAAAGCTTAGAGGAAGAACTGTGGGATGTTATAAAATGTCATCCTTAACAGGGCACTTTAAAATACAGATTGGACTACTGCTGCTTTTAGAAATATGGATCCAGAGAATCACATGGGAATACCAAGAGCTAGTTAGATAAGTATGATTGCCGAATTCTAGCCTATGGATTGGGGAATCACTCTGTATGACAGCAAACTCTCTGCTTCCTTCTCTGGCTTCTAGGGTGTCAGATCTTTAACTGGGATTTAAATGGGAAACAAGTAAGACTCAAATGAATGCAGTCAGAGGAAAAATAGGGCCAATATGCCCATAATAGTAGTTTCCAGAACCCAGCTTGCATTTGTTCAGGAATAATCAACTGTTTAGAATGTGTTTATAATAAAACCAGAGAGTTCTTCTTATGACTTGGCAAACAATACTTCTTTTGCCAGTGGAGTATGAAAATGGTAGCTCCTTTGGAAGGAATGTTGGTTCCTCTGGGAGGAATTTGAATCAGGCAAATTCCTTTGGGAAGAATAAATGTGAATCCAACCATTAATGCAGTGGCTGCTTGCATATGACATCAGGAAGTAGCTGTTTGGAAAGTCTCAAATTGTTTATTATCCTTTTATTTTTTGCGAAATGTAGGCGAACAAAGTGTGTGTTTTCCTTTGAGGTCATGTTAATTTGGGATGGAGATAAGAATCTGAATGAAGAAATGATATAGTATTATTTCATGATCTCTCCAGAATTTCTGGGTAGAGGTAAGATATAAATATATTTGATATATTTATGAAATATGTGCAAGTAATTCTTGCTAGATCGAGCCTAGAAGAACCTGGATCAAGGTAAGGGAAATCAAGTAGGTGCTACATTTAGTACAATTTTATAACTATCATACTAGGCAGAAGGGAAAACCCTCTACATATTCGATTACCTTTAGTGATGGAATTAAACCTTGCATCTCAAGTATTTATATGTAGAATGATCATATTAATCTCTATAACTATAGTCTTTTCATCTTCAAAAAGCCTACAATTTGACAAAAACGTCTATGGCTACAGAAGAGAATCCACAGTTTGTCCAGGAACAAATATTGGGATTACATAATAGCAGGGGCATTGGGACAACAGCTATCTTCTCTTTAAATAGGTCCAATACTTCTCTTGCCTTATTTTCCCCAAACTTCTATCCAGTCACCCAAACTTTTTTCAGATTCTACCTCTAGTTGGGACACATTTTTTGAAAGAATGGCAACCTTTTCTTCCTAACACCCAACCCCTATCCTCCCAAGATAAACACTGCTTTCTTGGTTTTAATGTTAAGCATGATGCCATGGAGAAATACAGATGAGAAATTCCAATTTAACCTGCCCCTCTAGATGTCCTACAGTGTAGAACCCACAGAATTCAGGTGCTTATACGGCTTTAAGTTTCTGAGGTTTAAAAATGACTTTGGCTAGAGTTGGTAGTTGGGGAGTGAAGTGACTAGAAATTCTTTGATCAGATCCAAGGCAAACACACAGCAGGATTTGGCCTTTGCTGAACAAATACCTACTCCCTAACAAAATTATTAGAAGCATGAAACATATTAATCTGCCTTTCTGTTTTAATTTAAAGATGCTCTCCATTGCCTAGTCCTTAACATTCTTCTGTCTTGGAACCAATACATAGTATTGGTTCTCTAACTGGGACAAGTCCAGACAATTTCCAGGAGGTCTAACTGATATATTTAGTATAATTAGAAATGGGGTGAGAAGTGTAGCAAGCTACTAAGACAACCATTCTCCACATGCTTCCTCCTACCCCATATTTGTTTCCCACAACCTATTAAAAGGCCCATATGGTCCTCATGGATACTGGTTCCCCCTACACCTAGGCTCCATCCACCTCAGCTGTCAAAGGCAAGAGCATTTTAGAGGAGTCTCCCTATCCTCAGTGGAGCAGCAATGGCCCCTAAGCAGAATTGAAAATATTAAATGAGAATGTTAAAATTTAGAAGAGAACTTAGTCTCTGACATTTTATGATAGAATAAGTGAAGAAACCTTAGAGAGTATTGAGTTAAGCCCCCTCATCTTATAGATAAGAAAACTGAGGCACAGAGAAGGTAAGTTTACCTGTCCAGAGATACAAAGTTAGTGTCTTGAAGTAGGATGGGTAACCAGGTCTTCCTGACTCCAAGTGCTGTGACCTACTGACTGCTATGCAACCAACCCTCTCATTATACATATAAGGCAGTTCTTTAAGACTACTTGGAATAAGCAATGAGTTCCAATCCCTCAAAAAAGAATTTCTAGGCCTGAGCAAATGTATATAGCATACATACACTTTAGCACACAAAGTACAACACTTAGTCAAAATGTCAAGTGCTTGCATCCAATGGCACCAGCAGTTCACAGTAACACTCTTCCCTCCTGGTCTCCCATCTGTATTTATTTGTGCGCGCGTATGCGCGTGCATGTGTGTGTGTGTGTGTGTGTGTGTGTGTGTGTGAGAGAGAGATTTCTCTTTTCCTTCTGGCTTCAGTCTTGGGAGCCAACTCTACAGTTTGCAGCCTGAGAGTCCCAGATTGGCAAATTCTGTGAGGGCAGGGACTTTCCCTTCCAGAACTCCCAACTAGACCATTGTAGTGAATTCAAAGAATTCTAATTATGTGTAATGATCTGAAATGGCTTCTATTATATATGGAAATTTGCAAATAGCTTTGAACTCAGAAGGGTAAGTTAAATGAAGGGTTTAGTCTTAGTGAAAGAAAAATTCTCAAGAATAAATGACCAGGATAGACTATACAATTCAGGTACACCCTTTGGTTTTCAATGACAACAGAAAGCAAAGTCAGAAATAAGGTATTATAGCTAGGATGACAGCTGAGAATGCCTTTGCCTAGCATTTCAGGTCACTCCAAATCTGGCTCCAACCTATTTATACAGCCTTATACTTCTTAATGCCAACCTTCCATTCACAGCAGTTTAGTAAGGGTGGTTTCCTCCTTCTTTCTGGCACATACAGTGCTCATTCTTGGCTTTGTAATTTTTTCTCAAGTTGTTCTCATCTCAAATGCTCTCCCTCCTATCTCTAGTCCACTGAGGAAGCTGGTGATACAATGGACAGAGCAATGGTCCTGAAGTCAGAAAGACCTAAGTTTAAATCCAACATCAGACATTAATTAGCTTTGTGAGCCTAGGGCAAGCCATTTCTGTTTGCCTTGGTCTCTCAACTGTAAAATGGGAATAGTAAGAGAACCTACTTTGCAAGATTGTTATGAGGATCAAATGAGTGTCTGGCACATAGTAGGCACTACACACACACATACACACCCACACACCCATATCCAATAACAAACACACACACACACATATATATAAATGCTTATTATATATATGTATATGTACATATATATAATGCTTATTTCCCCCCTTTTTCTTTTACTTCCCCCTCTATAGCCCAAGGCATATCTTTTTTTTCCTTTTTTTTAATAATATATTTTATTTGATCATTTCCGAGCATTATTCGTTAAAGACATAGATCATTTTCTTTTCCTCCCCCCCACCCCCCCATAGCCGACGCGTAAATCCACTGGGCATTAGATGTTTTCTTGATTTGAACCCATTGCTTTGTTGATAATATTTGCATTAGAGTGTTCATTTAGAGTCTCTCCTCTGTCATGTCCCCTCAACCGCTGTATTCAGGCAGTTGCTTTTCCTCGGTGTTTCCACTCCCATAGTTTATCCTTTGCTTATGAATAGTGTTTTTTTCTCCTGGATCCCTGCAAATTGTTCAGGGACATTACACCGCCATTAATGGAGACGTCCATTACGTTCGATTATACCACAGTGTATTAGTCTCTGTGTACAATGTTCTCCTGGTTCTGCTCCTCTCGCTCTGCATCACTTCCTGGAGGTTGTTCCAGTCTCCATGGAATTCCTCCACTTTATTATTCCTTTTAGCACAATAGTATTCCATCACCAACATATACCACAATTTGCTCAGCCATTCCCCAATTGATGGGCATCCCCTCATTTTCCAGTTTTGGGCCACCACAAAGAGCGCAGCTATGAATATTTTTTTACAAGTCTTTTTGTCCATTATCTCTTTGGGGTACAGACCCAGCAGTGCTATGGCTGGATCAAAGGGTAGATATTCTTTTGTTGCCCTTTGGGCATAGTTCCAAATTGCCCTCCAGAATGGTTGGATCAGTTCACAGCTCCACCAGCAATGAATTAATGTTCCGACTTTGCCACATCCCCTCCAGCATTCATTACTTTCCTTTGCTATCATGTTAGCCAATCTGGTGGGTGTGAGGTGATACCTCAGAGTTGTTTTTATTTGCATCTCTCTGATTATAAGAGATTTAGAACACTTCTTCATGTGCTTGTTAATAGTTTTGATTTCTTTATCTGAGAACTGCCTATCCATTTCCCTTGCCCATTTATCAATTGGAGAATGGCTTGATTTTTTGTACAATTGATTTAGCTCTTTATAAATATGAGTAATTAAACCTTTGTCAGAGGTGTCTATGAAGATTTTTTCCCAATTTGTTGTTTCCCTTCTGATTTTAGTTACATTGGTTTTGTTTGTACAAAAGCTTTTTAGTTTGATGTAGTCAAAATTATTTATTTTACATTTTGTGATTCTTTCTATGTCTTGCTTGGTTTTAAAGCCTTTCCCCTCCCAAAGGTCTGACATGTATACTATTCTGTGTTTACCCAATTTACTTATGGTTTCCTTCTTTATGTTTAAGTCACTCACCCATTTTGAATTTATCTTGGTGTAGGGTGTGAGGTGCTGATCTATTCCTAGTCTCTCCCACACTGTCTTCCAATTTTCCCAGCAGTTTTTATCGAATAGTGGATTTTTGTCCCAAAAGCTGGGATCTTTGGGTTTATCGTATACTGTCTTGCTGAGGTCGCTTTCCCCCAGTCTATTCCACTGATCTTCCTTTCTGTTTCTTAGCCAGTACCAAATTGTTTTGATGACTGCTGCTTTGTAATATAGTTTAAGGTCAGGGACTGCAAGGCCCCCATCATATGCTTTTTTCCCCATTATTTCCCTGGATATCCTTGATCTTTTGTTCTTCCACCAAGGCATATCTTTTAATCCATTTGAATGGTGGACATATATTATGGAAGGAGCACTGGACTTAAAGGTAGAAGACTTGAATTTGAGCCTAGATATGTCACTTGCATGCCATGTAACTTGAGAAATTCTTTATTCTATGTGTATGTTTCCCCATTCATCATTTGAGAGGACTGGACTTGTTCCTTCCATCTCTAACATCCATTGTGTGATCCTGTAAATTGATCTCTTTCGGTAAAGGCCAAGACTGCCTTGCTAAAGTTTGAAAGAGAGCAAAATTTCCTGGAAGATCTCTCCTTCCACCCTCTTATTTGACCAGTAAGGTGGGTGGGGCATGGACATGGATGAAGCTAAGTGTTTCTGAGGACAATAGGGGTCCCTGTTATAAATGATGGGGAGAGGTAACTTGAAGAAGTGAGAGCAGTACTTTGTAGGTTAGGGACATGAGTAGAGAGAAAGAAGAGGATGGGCAACTTTGGCAGTCAGCTAGACTTCTTGAATGCTTTCTTTAAAATACAGTTCAGACTCAGGCAGATCTGTGAAATAGTAGTGAGCCAAGCATATTTTAAATTAGCGATGTGCAGAAACCATGCCCCAGTCTTCTTTGTAATCCCTTTTCTTGGTGGTTTTTGAGGGGAATAGCAATTGATCTAGGACTCATAGCTTTAGAATTCTATTTCCTTAGCTTCATCTACATTGGAATAAGATATCCTGGGCCCTCTTCTCTTCTCTCTGAATATTTTCTTAGTGATCTCATTATCTACTATGAGTTCAATTATCTTTATGGAAATGACTCCCAAGGGTATATATTTCCATACCTAGTCTCTCTTGATCTCCAGTCCTATATCAAGAACTACCTACGGAACCTGTCCAAATGGATGTCTCACAGCCATCTCAAGTTTGGAATGTCTAAAACTGAATTTATTAACTCCTTGCCCCTAAATTCACTCAGCCCCAGGTCACCTGTGGCCCAGATTCCAATGGGTACCAAAGGTTCCAGCAGCAGCAGCTATCTAGGAAGACTTTCCCCCTAATTTTCCTGCAATGTCATCATTTCCTCCTCTTTTCTCAGTGGGAAACTGACAACCCTTTCCTTCACCAAATCCTTACCCTCAGGGGAGGGAATTCAGAACTTCCCCTCCATTCTGACCTTTCAGTCTACTCCTCAGTTCCCTACATAGAGTCATGGGTTGACGCTTCCAATTCCCTCCAACTGACTTATTATAGGCAGACATGTATACTTATACTGGTTGGATGATGGAGAATAATCAACTACAACCCTTTCTGATATATTTCTTCTGAAAGACCAGTCTATCTGTCCCTTCTGATGCACACTAAAACCCCCTGGACCTTGCTAATGTACCCTGCTAATACACCCTGATAACTTTTACATCTATCCTGCAGGTAAATATCTATATGTCGTCTCTCTCTCAATTAAAATGTGTACTTCGAAAGAGCAGTAACTGTTTTGTTTTTTCTAATTATATTTTCACTGCTTAGCACACAGTAAGCACTTAATAAATGCTTTTTATTCATTCACAATTTATTGATTCTTCCTAACTTCCTCATTTCTGTCAAGGATAACAGCACCAGTTCAGACACCTAGGTTTACAATTTTAAAGTCAGTCTCAACTCTTTATTCTTTTTTTTTTTTTAAATATATTTTATTTGATCATTTCCAAGCATTATTCGTTAAAGACATAGATCATTTTCTTTTCCTCCCCCCCACCCCCCATAGCCGACGCGTAAGTCCACTGGGCATTAGATGTTTTCTTGATTTGAACCCATTGCTTTGTTGATAGTATTTGCATTAGAGTGTTCATTTAGAGTCTCTCCTCTGTCATGTCCCCTCAACCTCTGTATTCAGGCAGTTGCTTTTTCTCGGTGTTTCCACTCCCATAGTTTATCCTTTGCTTATGAATGGTGTTTTTTTTCTCCTGGATCCCTGAAAGTTGTTCAGGGACATTACACCGCCCCTAATGGAGAAGTCCATTACGTTCGATTATACCACAGTGTATTAGTCTCTGTGTACAATGTTCTCCTGGTTCTGCTCCTCTCGCTCTGCATCACTTCCTGGAGGTTGTTCCAGTCTCCATGGAACTTCTCCACTTTATTATTCCTTTGAGCACAATAGTATTCCATCACCAACATATACCACAGTTTGTTCAGCCATTCCCCAATTGATGGGCATCCCCTCGTTTTCCAGTTTTGGGCCACCACAAAGAGCGCAGCTATGAATATTTTTGTACAAGTCTTTGTGTCCATTATCTCTTTGGGGTACAGACCCAGCAGTGCTATGGCTGGATCAAAGGGTAGATATTCTTTTGTCGCCCTTTGGGCATAGTTCCAAATTGCCCTCCAGAATGGTTGGATCAGTTCACAACTCCACCAGCAATGAATTAATGTCCCTACTTTGCCACATCCCCTCCAGCATTCATTACTTTCCTTTGCTGTTATGTTAGCCAATCTGCTAGGTGTGAGGTGATACCTCAGAGTTGTTTTGATTTGCATCTCTCTGATTATAAGAGATATAGAACACTTCTTCATGTGCTTGTTAATAGTTTTGATTTCTTTATCTGAGAACTGCCTATCCATTTCCCTTGCCCATTTATCAATTGGAGAATGGCTTGATTTTTTGTACAATTGATTTAGCTCATTATAAATATGAGTAATTAAACCTTTGTCAGAGGTTTCTATGAAGATTTTTTCCCAATTTGTTGTTTCCCTTCTGATTTTAGTTATATTGGTTTTGTTTGTACAAAAGCTTTTTAGTTTGATGTAGTCAAAATTATTTATTTTACATTTTGTGATTCTTTCTATATCTTGCTTGGTTTTAAAGCCTTTCCCCTCCCAAAGGTCTGACATGTATACTATTCTGTGTTTACCCAATTTACTTATGGTTTCCTTCTTTATGTTTAAGTCACTCACCCATTTTGAATTTATCTTGGTGTAGGGTGTGAGGTGTTGATCTATTCCTAGTCTCTCCCACACTGTCTTCCAATTTTCCCAGCAGTTTTTATCGAATAGTGGATTTTTGTCCCAAAAGCTGGGATCTTTGGGTTTATCGTATACTGTCTTGCTGAGGTCGTTTTCCCCCAGTCTATTCCACTGATCTTCCTTTCTGTTTCTTAGCCAGTACCAAATTGTTTTGATGACTGCTGCTTTGTAATATAGTTTGAGGTCTGGGACTGCAAGGCCCCCATCATATGTGTTTTTTTTCATTATTTCCCTGGATATCCTTGATCTTTTGTTCTTCCAAATGAACTTTGTTATGGTTTTTTCTAAATCAGTGAAGAAGTATTTTGGTAGTTCAATGGGTATGGCACTAAATAGATAAATAAGTTTGGGTAGGATGGTCATTTTTATTATATTGGCTCGTCCTATCCATGAGCAGTTAATGTTTTTCCAATTGTTCAAGTCTAGTTTTAGTTGTGTGGCGTCAACTCTTTATTCTTACTCACCTACCCCCATCCTTATCCAATCAGTTGTCAAGTCTAGCCCCAAAATATTTTTCATATCCTTCCTTTATTCACTTATACCACCACTACTCTAGTTGAGGCCCTCCTCACATCTCACCTAGACTGTTTTAATAGTCTCCTCATAAGTCTCTTTGCCTCCTCCATCCTCTACATTGCTACAAAAGTGATACTCCTAAAACATACAATGGACCTGTTATTCCTCTGCTTAAGAAGTTCTAGTAGCTCTTTATTATCTCTAGACTCAAATAAAATTCACCTACTGGAAAAGTAAAACCCTTTATAATCTAGCTCTGGCTTACTTTTCAGACTGATTACAAATTACTTCCTTTCATGCACTCTATGGTCTAGCCAAATAGTCCATTTTGCTATTCTTCATACAGGATATTTCATCTCTCTCTGTGACTTTAGGGAGGGCTGGCTCTCTCACCCTTACCTGGAATGTAACAAAAAAGTCTATACAAGCCTGTCTCAAAGTTCAGCTCAACTACCTCCTTCATGAGGCCTTTCCTGTTCCCCCTGTTGCCATCATCTTTTCCATTATGTTTAATATACTTCAGAAATGTTTAAATCTGTTTACATGTATATATATTGTCCCCCCATATAAACTTGAGTGTAAGAATGTTTTTTTTTGTCTTTGTATCCTCAATGCCTAGCATGTTACCTGGCAAATACTAATAATAATGCCTGTTGAGTAATGAATTAGTGGTCCTCCTCATCTTCCAGGACTCAGTCACCAAAGTAAAAGGTTCTGAAGTCTAATGTTCCTATCACCACTTTAAGTTGCCATAAGTTCACACTTACCTCATATTCAAATTTTTCATTGAATTCTTTGTTGTTGGCTTGCAAACATCTCTCTTTCTCTGTAAAGCAGAAAAAATGGATGAACAGAATACTTGTCTATAGAAGCAGTCCTATGTTGTTTGTTTTCTCATCCCTTTGATAGAAAATCCCCAAGTATAAATGTGATTTTTCTCTCCCCTGTCCTCTTAATTCTAAGAGTTAGTGAAACCATCTAGTACAAAAAGATGTTACCAATAAGAAAGCTAACACTTCCAAGTGTACATATCTACAAAGTGAATCAGGAAGACAGTAAAGTTAAAAGAAGCTTAAGTTTCTTAATGGACTCCCTCTACTCTCTACCCTAACATTTTTCAATTCCTAACTCACAGCATCAGCAGTGTATACTGATATTTTTGTGGATCAAATCAACTCAGTCCATTTGGATTACTGTACTTTCACATGGCAAAATTGCTGAGGGTGTCCATTTCCCAAAAAATTGTGTTCAAGCCAATTTTTATGAACTTATTAGGACACAGACCTGGCAATTACTTTGGCAGGAGCTGCGATCCCAGTCTCCTCAGCAGCCACTGCTACTGAAGATCAAGAAAAAAAAGTTCTTCCCCAAAGGTTTTAGCACTATCAATTAGTTCAAGAACAGAAAGAGATATGATTTTATCAATGAAAATAACATGCATTACCATCTGCTTTGCTGCTGTACCTAACCTGACTGGGCAGTTCCATCTGACCAGCAGCTAAAACCATTTATATGTGTTGTTTCTTCTACTGGAATGTGAGCTATTTGAGAGAAAGGATAGGTTTTATTTTCTGTTTCTTTCCTCAGATCTTAATAAGTGCTTTGCATATAGTAAACACTTAATAAATGCCTTTTCATTCACTCATTTGATCACAGAGGAGTGGTCACATGGCACTTGTTATCTGAATAAATGCTATCTCTTCTATTAAACTGTAAACTACTTGATAGTAAGATCACAGAACAAGAGAGCTAATGTTTGGAGAAAGGACCTCAGCAGTCATCTAACCTAATCCATAATGCAAAGGAATGCCTACAAGAGGTTTTGGGAGGACCTACTATCTCTTGAGGCAACAACATCCCATTTTTGGACAGCTCTAATTATTAAGTAGTTTTTCTTGGGGGTGGAGCTAAGATGACAGAGTTGGTACAAGGGACCCATCTAATTTCTACCAAATTACCCTCCACAAAGCAATGATATAACATCTCAAAATGAATTCTGAAGCAACATCACCCACAAATAGAAAAGGTGAAGTAATTTTTCAGCCCAAAACAATGTAGAAGGCTAGAACAAGGGATCTAGTGAACTAGCATGGAGGTGGAGCATAGCACAGTAAGGCAGGCTCCAACAAGACAACAGGCCTTGGGGGAAGCTAAAACATCAGCCAAGGCTTTTGGAACTTTTAGCCTCAGATGGTAAGTGGGTTTGGACAACTGCTTAGAAGGAGATTACAGGGGTCCTTTGTTGGCTCTGGATGCAAGACTCATGTGGTCCTGCCCATACACAAAATCAGGTCACAGTCCTGGAGGACAATCACAATGTAAGGAAGTGCACCAGCATATAGGAACACTTGAAGTCACAGGAGAGCAGGGGACCCTGATCACAGTTTCAAGGGGTAAAAGAGTGGTTGGGGTTACTCACAGACCAGAGTACAGGCTGAAAGAGTATTAAATACACCTCTCCTTATATCATACCACCTTGGAAGAACTGAAAGTAGATAGATCCCCAGTGCCAACTTGGAAGGTAGCTGCACAAAGAATTAAAGCTTGGAACAGGGCTCCCTTTATCATAATTACAGAGCCCAACTTTAATAGTTTTTTAAACTAAAAGAAAAGAAAAAGACAAGAAAATGAGTAAACAACAACAAGAAGAAACTCTTCATAGAAAGTTATTTTGGTGACATGGTAGACTCAAAATCAGAAGAAGACAACAAAGTCAATACTTCTGCATCCAAAGCCTTTAAGAAAAATATTAGTGGGGGGGGGTGTAGTGGTGGCTAGGTAGCTCAGTAAATTGAGAGCCAGACCCAGAGATGGGAGGTCCTGGGTTCAAATCTGAACTGAGACACTTCCTAGCTGTGTGACCCTGGGCAAGTCACTTAACCCCCACCACCTGGCCCTTACCACTCTAATGCCTTCGAGTCAATACAGAGTATTGACTCCAAGACAGAAGGTAAGGGTTTTTAAAAAATTTTTTAATTTAAATTTTAAAATATTAATTGATTACTAGCCCCCCAAAGAATTAACAGAGGGCCTCAAAAAGGATTTAAAAAGTCAAATAAAAGAAGCTGAAGAAAAATTGGGACAAATAAATGGGAATGATGCAGGAAAATCATGAAAAAGAGTCAACAGCTTGGTAAAGGAGACACAAAAAAATACTGATGACATTAATACCTTAAAAATTAATAGGCCAACTGATAAAGGAGGCAAAAAATTCAAAGAGAAGAACTTCTTAAAAAGCAGAACTGGTCAAAAGCAAAAGGATAATAAAAAATGCAATGATGGAAAAAACTTCTTGAAAGACAGAACTGGCCTTTGGAAAAATACATAGAATTGGCCAAATGGAAAAGAATTGGCCAAACAGAAAAGGATGTACAAAAGCTCACTCAAGAAAATTATTTCTTATTGGAAAATGATGGGATGCCTTTCAATTGGGGAATGGCTGAACAAATTGTGGTATATATTGGTGATGGAATACTATCATGCTCAAAGGAATAATAAACTGGAGGAATTCCATGTGAACTGGAACGACCTCCAGGAATTGACACAGAGTGAAAGGAGCAGAACCAGGAGAACATTGTACACAGAGACTGATACACTGTCGTACAATCGAAGGTAATGGCCTTCTCCATTAGTGGCAATGCAGTGATCCTGAACAACTTGGAGGGATCTACGAGAAAGAACACTATTCACATTCAGAGGAAAATCTGTGGGAGTAGAAACACAGAAGAAAAACAACTGCTTGAATACATGGGTCGAGGGGAATATGATTGGGGATATAGACTCTAAAGGAACATCCTAGTGCAAACACCAACAACATGGAAATAGGTTCTGATCAAGTACACATGTAATACCCAGTGGAATTGCGTGTTGGCTATGGGAAGGGTGGGTAGAGGGGAGGGAGGGAAAGAATATGAATTATGTTACCATGGAAAAATACTCTAAATTAATTAATTAAATAAACTTAAAAAATTAGAATTAGGCACAGGGAAGCTAATGATTCCATGAGACATCAAGAAACACTGTCAAAAGGATGAAAAATAAATAGAAAAAAGTGAACTATCTAATTGGAAAAACAACTGACCTAGAAAATAAATCCAGCATAATTTAAGAATTATTGTACTACTTAAAAGTCATGATCAAAAGAAGAGCTTAGACATCATAATTCAGAAAATCATCAAGGAAAAGTGCTCTGATATCCTAGAACCAGAGGACAAAATGGAAATGGAAAGAATACACCAATAACCTCCTGAAAGAGATCCCAAAAGAATACCTCACAGAAATATTATAGCCAAATTCTCAAACTCCTAGGTCAAGGAGAAAACATTGCAAGCAGCCAAAAAGAAACAATTCAAATATCGTGAAGCCAGAGTCAGAATAACATAAGACTTGGTAGCTTCTACATTAAAGGATCTGAGACCTTGGAATATTATATTCCAGAAACCAAAGGAGCTAGGACTTCAGCCAAGAATCACTTACTCAGAAAAACTGAGCATAATCCTTCAGTGAGAAAAACAGATATTCAATGAAATAGAGTACTTTCAAACATTCCTGATGAAAAGCCCAGAGGTGAATGGAAAATATGATTATTAAATACAAGGCTCAAGAGAATCATAAAAAGGTAAATGGGAAAGAGAAATTGAAAGACATTTAAAAAGGTTAAATTGTTAAAATACATGGGGAGATAATTCTTGTAACACCAAAGAACTTTGTCATTATTAGGTCAATTACAAGGAGTATGCACAGACAGAGGGCAAGGGTGTGAGTTGAATATGATGGGATGATATAAAAAAATTAAATTAAGGAATGAAAAAGAGCAACATATGGAGAAGAGGGGGAAATGGAAAACAGTATGGAGTAAATTATTAAACATAACAGAGGCATGAAAGAGCATTCACAGTGGAGAGAAAGATGGAGGAGATGGAGAGGAGAGCATGTGAGCTCTCAGCAGAATTGGCTCAATGAGGGAATAATACACATAATCAAATGGGTATAGAAAGCTATCTTACACCTTATAGGAAAGTAGGAGGGGAAGGGGATAAAAGACAGGGGGATGGGACTGACAAGAGGGCAAATTGGGGGAGAGAGGTCAGAAACTAAACAGGTAAATAGAGTGGAAAGTAATACACAGTAATCATAACGGTGCAAAAATATTTTACAAGTTTCTCTAACAATGGTCTCATTTTTCAAATATATAGATAAATGAGTTAAGTAAATAAGAATACAAGTAATTCATCAATTAATAAATGGTCAAAAGATATGAAAAGGCAGTTCCCAAACAAAGTATTTAAAGCTCTCTATATCATGAAAAAATATTCGAAATCACTATTGTTTAAAGAAATGAAAATTAAAACAATTCTGAGGTACCATCCCATACCTATCAGATTGATTATTATGACAGAAAAAGAAAAGGGCAAAACCTGGAAGCCATAAAGAAAAGCTGGGACATCAATGCATTGTTGCGGAAGCTGTGAACTGATTCAATCATTCAGTAGAGCAATTTGGACCTAATCCAAAGGGTTATACAATAGTATATACTCTTTGATCCAGCAATACCATTACTAGGTTTGTATCCCAAAGAAATAAAAAACAAAAAGGGTAAGGACCTATTTGTGCAAAAATATTTAAAGAAGCTCTTTTAAAGGGGGCAAAGATTTGGAAAGTGAGGGGAATACCCGTCAAGTAAGGAATGGCTAAGTAAGTTATAGTAGAATTGCAATGGAATACTATTGTACAGTAAGAAATGACAATCTGGAGTCTGGAAATCTGGAAAGATTTATCTGAACTGAAGTGGAATAATATAATAAATGATAATAATATAATAAAATAATAAAACTGAACCAGAAGAACATTATTTAGTGACAGGAATAATTACAATGAACAGCTATGAATAATAATAGCTATTCTTATCAATACAATGATCCAAAACCATCCCAAAGGACTCATGATAAAAAAAAATGTCATCTGCTTCCAGAGAAAAAGAACTGAATTCAAACTAATGCAAACTTTTTTCACCTCTTAATATTTTTCTATTTAAGTTTCTTTCCACATAAGGATTAATGTGGAAAAATGCTTGACATGATTGCACATGTAAAATCTATGTGATTGCTTACCATCTCAAGGAGGATGGAGGGTTAGGAAAGAGGGAGGGAGGGAAAGAATTTGAGAGTTAAGATTCTTTGAAAAATTTTGGAAACTTTTTACATGTAATTAAGGAAAAAAATTAAATTATGTTAAAAAAAGTTTTTCCTAACTTCTAACCTAAATTTGCCTCTCTGCGACTTTTACCCATTGCCCGTTTCTGCTCTCTGTGGCCAAACAAAAGAAGTCTAATCCCTTCTCCAAATGACAGCTGTTCAGTTACTTAAAGAAATCTACCATATTCCCTCTGAGTCTTCTCTTCATCAGTATAGGAAATCCCTAATTCATGGACTCAAGACTGTTCACCACACTGGCTGTTTTCTTATGGACATTATCTTATCAATGTCCTTCACAAATTTGGTACTTAGAAGTTAATACTCCAATATAATATAATAGCAATACTCCAGATGAGGTATAACAAGGACAAGTCATTAGCCTATTCCTGGAAACTATGCTTCTCAATATACATAAACAGCTTTACCCATATTGACAATTTATTGATTCTCACTTGTTATCATGTAGCAGCTATTCAATATGACTCTTTTACATACCTATTTAGGTACAAGCTGCCTACTCCATTAGAATGTAAGTTCCTCTGATGCTGGTAATATTTTTGCATTTTTCTTTGTGTCTTCACTATTTAGTACAATGTTTGGCACATTATAAGTGCCTAAAAAAGGCTTGTTGATTGATCAACTGATATCTGTCATGTACTCATTGAACTATTAACAACTATCTTATGAATCTAACAAATTCTGAATCCATTTAAATGTGTTATTATTTAGGTCACAACTCTTCATCTTCGCAAGACCATGTTTCCATAACATCATCTTGTGTATTTTTGTACTTATTGACAATTGTAATAGATAATATTGTGGGGGGAGGGGGAAAATGATGACTAATAAATCAGGTAGTTATCTTCTTTTGCCTACCCTCCTTCCTCTATACCTCCCTTCCTGCCTCTTCTAGCCTCCCTTCTTCCCTTCAGCTTCCCCTTCCCCTGTTATTCTTCTTCTGGTTTCTAAATCAGTCAGGGTAAGTTAATGATGTTTCAAATGAAAATACTCTATCTTCTTTTATCTTAAGTAAGGGTTTATTTGGGGAAGAAGGAAAATATGGAGGATGGAGGTAAGAGGGTAGGCAAAACTAATTCTATAGTTAGCCTTAGATGGGAGGATATAGAGAGAAATGGTTGATAGGTCTAGTATTTCAGTCACTATCACCAACAGAGCAAGTCAGAGAGAGATATATAGACTATTGTCCTCCTTCTTCTTCTGCCTTCAAAGTCACCAGGCCACCTCTAGCTTAATTATCCCAAACCCCAGAGATAAACTCAGCTTCTTCCTTCCCTGATTCAAAGGAAACCAGGAAATCAGTCAGGACCCTGATTCAAAGGCAATCACCATCAGTCCAGAATTCAGTCAGCAGTTGGTTTGACTCCAAACTGCCTTTCCCAGTAACATTCCAAATCAGGATCTTCATTTGATTGACAGTCAGGTCACCTCTCAGCCACTGCTTCTGTCCTTTTGCATGCCTTATAATTTCTCTCTTCCACACAACTCATTCTCATTCCCCTCCCAACTCTCCCACACAATGCCTATAATAGCCTATAATAAGGATTTATATACCACGGGAAAACAATAATGGTTTGTTCAATGAACTAATTCTTCCCTGACCATTTATTAGTATAGTAACATTTCAAAAGACTAAATATAAGTAAGCAGTTTTCTATTGTAAGAAAATAAAACTAATAATGAAGATTTCAACACATCGAATGGTATCATTGTTGCTGTTGTGGATTAGTAAAAAAATACCAGTTTATGTAATATGATGGAATTACTGATATTTTTACACAATGTAACCAAATATTTCTAGAGTTAGTAGATAAAACTATAAGGATTTTGAGAGAGCAAATGAATACTAAATCATCCAAGAAATAATGCGTCACATTCTAGCAGAGCTTCCCAGGTAAAGAGATACTTAAATTCTTGCTAGACAAAATCAGCTGGAGAAGGCTTGCATTTTAAAAGGGAAAAGAGAGAATAGAGATGATAGCAAATTGTGAAGAAAACCTATGTATTTATTTCTGGTAATTTTGACCTTGATACATGAAGAAAAGTTAGGTTCTGGGAGCTAAGATGGCAGAGTATAAGGAATATTCTGAGCTCATCCAAACCCATCTCCAAATACACACACACACACACACACACACACACACACACACACACACACACACTTTAAAATGCTGAAAAACTAGGGAAAGCAAGAGGGGCTTTTTCCATGGGAGGGAGAAGGGAGAATAACCCAGTGAGTATGACATTGAGGGAAGGGACAAAGTGAGGACCAGACTACCACATAAGGCATCAGGGGAACTAGCAGCAGGGAAAGTGGAGTACAGCTGGACAAAACAGCTGCAAGCCTTCCCATAGCAAACCAGCCAGGCCAACCATCCTTCTCCCCACAAAATGCATAAGGTGGGACCCAAACACAGCCAGAACTACTAAAACACCAGAGTGGACTACACAGCAAACTTGGGACAGTGCTCCTTCTCAAGGTAATGAGGAGGAAAACTGGAAAAATAATCAAAAGACATAGAAGATCTTGATCTTGGAAAATTACTTTAGTGACAGGGAAGATCAGAATACAAATTCAGAAGAGGACAGCTATGTCAAAATAGAAATATGTGAAGCCTTAAAGGCAAGAGGGAAAGGATGTCAGACCCCCAAACAACTCTTGAAGAACTTAAAAAGAAGTTTAAAAACCAAATAAGAAGACATTGGTAGAAAGAGGCAACAGCTTGGGGGGAAAATTCAATGAAAGAAACAACTCCCCAAAGACTAGAGTAAACCAAATAGATATGGAGGCAAAACAACAACAACAAAAACCTGAAGAAAACAAATCCTTAAAAAAACACATTACCTTATGTCTTATTATGTATCAGTTGCAAGGCATTAGAGGTATAAGTGCTAGGAGGCAAATGGGTTAAGTGACTTGCCCAGAATTACACAGTTAGGAAGTGTCTGAGGTTTGATGTGAACCCAGGTCCTCCCAACTCCAGGCCTAGCTCTCTACCAAACCACCTAGCTGCTCCAAAACAATTCCTTAAAATAGTAAAAGTTAGCCAAAATGTAAAAGGAAATAAAAAACTCAAGGAAGAAATTAATTCCCTAAAAATCAGAATGTGTCAAATGGAAGCTAATGATTTCATAAGTCATCAAGAAACAATAAAACAAATGCAAAAGAATGAGCCAAAAAAAAAGGAAGAAAATCTCATTGGAAAAACAACTAACATGGAAAATAAATGTAGGAGAGAAAATTTAAGAATTACTGAAATGCCAAGCCATGACAAGAAAAAAAGAGCCTAGATACCATATTATAAGAAATCATTAGGAAAAATGATTCTAATATACTCAAACAAGAAAGGAAAACAGAAATTGGAAGAGTCCAATTATTAGAACATGGAATAGTTTACCTGTCAGAATAACAGAAAAAGGAAGCATTTATGACCAAAAGAGAGATAGAAAACATTAGGAAAGATAAAGTGGATAATTTTTATTATTTAGGTTGAAAAGTTTTTGAATAAACAAATCTAAGGTGTTCAAGATTGGAAAGAAAATAGAAAACCAGAGGGAAAATATATAGCAAGTGTCTTTGACAGCCTCATTTCTCATATTTATGGAGAACTGAATCAAATTTATAGAAATATACATTATTCCCCAATTATAAATGGTCAAAGGAGAGAAATAGGCAGTTTTCAGATGAAGAAATCAGAGCTATCTATAGTCATATGAAAAAGTGCTCCAAATCATTATTGATGAGAGAAATTCAAATGAAAACTACTCTGATGTATCATCTCATATGACAGAAAAGGAAAATAATAGATGGTGGAGGGGATGTGGGAAAACTGGGACACTAATGCACTGTTGATGGAATTGTTAACTGATCAAACCATTCCAGAAAGCAATTTAGAACTATGTTCCAAATGCTATAAAATTGTACATACTCTTTGATCAAGCAATAACCCTACTAAGTCTGATTCCCAAAGAGATTGGATGGGGGGGGGGAACCTAGCAGTTTTTTTTGTGGTGGCAAAGAATTAGAAATTGAGGGGATGCCTGTCAATTAGGGAATGGCTGAACAAATTGTGATATATGATTGTAATGGAATACTATTGTGCTCTAAGAAATTATGACTAGGAAGATTTCAGAAAAACCCAGAAAGACTTACATGAATTCATGAAGAGGGAAGAGAGCAGAACCAGAAGAACATCACACATGGTAAAGAAATACTGTCCGAGACAATCCCAAAGACCTTATGAAAAATGCTGTTCTCATCCAGAGACAGAACTGATGGAGTATGAATGCCGAATGAAGTACAACATGTTTCACTTTATCTTCTTCACAGTTTTTTATATGTGTATTTTTCCACAACTTGATGAATATGGAAATAGGTTTTGTTTGATGGCACATGTAGAACTAATATTAAATTGGTTTAAGGAGGGGAAGGGCACAAAAGGAGAGAGAGAATTTGGAACCCAATATGTTAAAAATCAAATCCCCAAAATTGATTTTACATGTAATTGGGAAAATTAAAACATTAACAAAGGGAAAAAAGAATTTCTAAGTAATACTGTAATAAAGGGGGAAAGCTCCAAAACAGAAAAATTTAAAGCTTTTTAAAAAAGCTTTTAAAATAGTTAACAAACAAATGTTTGCCTGCATTGTTACTGTCCTTTTTTGGGAATTCTCTTTTATATTGTTCTTTTCTCTTATTTCTCTTTTCCTTTTCTTTCTCCTCAGATTCACCAAACTAACTGTAAGTAAGCATATTTGTACTTGGGACAAAAATGACCTGATAAAAAGGCTCAGGCTCTGCCCTCAGGGAGACCTGGCTGATAGTGATAGTTCAGGATAATAGTTTACTCAAAACCCCAGACATATTTAAGCTGGTAGAAATGATCAGTTAAATAGGTTTCTCAAAACAAATATATCGGGGGCAGCTGGGTAGCTCAGTGGATTGAGAGCCAGGCCTAGAGATGGGAGGTCCTGGGTTCAAATCTGGCTTCAGATACATCCCAGCTGTGTGACCCTGGGCAAGTCACTTGACCCCCATTGCCTAGCCCTTAACACTCTTCTGCCTTGGAACCAATACATAGTTATTGATTCCAAGATGGAAGGTAAGGGTTTAAAAAATATATATATGTGTATATATATATTAATCCCTAGTGAAATATACTATTCCCAGAACAAAAGGAAGTAAATTTATTGAGTTAGAGAAGGAAGGGAGCTGTATATCAAAAGGTCAGGGATGACTTCCTGAAGGAGACTATCATCAACATATCTATTTTAGATGTAAATTCCATTAAGAAAAGGGCCACTCAAAGTTTTAAAGGTTGAATTAAATTTTTTAAAATTTTAATTAAAAAAATTTTAAATATTAAATTAAAAGTTGAAGATCATTAAATACCTTATTATCATGTATACCATACTAATAAAAAAGACAATCATTCTAATCATTCAATACTTTTACCTAATATAACCAAAGCTGTCAAATTTTGGAACTGAAAACTCTAACTGAAGACTCATGAAATTACGTTTTCATGGGTGAGTCTTGGACAGAACAGGATAAAGGATAGGCAAAGTTTGAAAATTGTGTTTTTCCTTCCTTATTAGAAAACTGTGCCATTTTGTTACTGTTTATCAAGGCCTCAAGCCTTTACTAAAACACATACAACTTTACTTAGCATGAAATAAATACATATGTACCACAATTTTTGAGGATTAAGAATAAAATATATATTTTTTAAAAGCAACATTAGGAGCGGAGGCAGGAGTCAAGATGGCAGTGTAGAGGTAGGAAAAGGTCAGACCTCTGAAAACCCTTCCTTACCAATTACAAACTAAATGCTCCTAAGGGACTGAAAATCAAACCTAACAACAAGACAGAGCCAAGGAATCCTCCTGTTGGACTCAACTCAAAAGGTACGCCCCCAAAAGCCAGAATTCAGGAACATTCCTGTATAAGGAGAAGGAAGGAGGAAGGTCCTGGGACCCATCCCCCACCTAGAGCTCTAAGTCTCCAGCAATAGCTGGAATCTCTGGGCAGACAAAGGCGCTGGTCTGGAGGGAATACCTTGCGGGCAAAACTGTGCCAGGCTCAGAGCTTCCAACACAGGCAGTGGGGAAGCAGTTGGAGAAGAAACGCAGAGGGCAGAGTGGGAGGCATAGTTGCAGCAATGGACACTCTCCATATTGCCACCCCTTCTTCCGGAGGATTTGGCCTCAGGGCATATCCAGCAACCCAGCTGGACATAATCCCATCAAAGCCTTCAGAGGGCAGGGAAGCTCATGCTCTAAAACCCCTCCCCTATAGACTGCTGGACTTAATCACATCAAAGCCTCCAGAGGGCAGGGAAGCTCAAGCTCCAATATCCCTTCCCCACAGACTGCACTGAGTGATTTGCTGACAAAACTCCATGGGTGAAGGCTGAAAGAAAAGCCCAAAACCACACGAAAAATGAGAGGAGCAAGAGCCAAGTATTTGTAAAGAAAAGACCAGACCTGAACAGAAAATCTGATGCTCAAGCACAGAATTCAAGAGAACCATCAAAAGGTAATTAAAAAAGAGAGAAAAAAGAAAAACAAAACAAACAAACCCCTCCCCTTTTTTTAAGAGACCCAATAAGTTAACATGATATGTATCCCCATAAGAAAAGAGGTCATTAGTAACTCTTAAAAATTGTTATTATCACCTGGGCAGCTAGAAAAAGTACATTTAGAGGGAACAGTGACAAACTGTATAGTATGAAATGACAAGTCATAAATATGTATATAGATATATGTATGCATAAATACATATATATATATATAAACTAGAGCAAAAAAAAGAGCTTAATACTAAAAGAAATGGGAAAAGAAACTGAAGGGGGTAAATTTATATGTCACAAAGAAGCACATGGAGGGAGGGGGGAGAAGGGTAAAGAGGTTGGAGATAGGAAATACTCAACTCATACGTGCATTGAAATTGACCCAAAGAGGGAAGAACAATCTAATACATTGGGGCAGAGAATTGATTTGCGCCCTATAGGGAAGTAGAAGGGTAACAAACGGACTGGTGAGGAGGGAGAGGGTGGGGAGGTAGTTTAAAAGGACTGTAAAGAAAATATGGGGGGGGATAATAATGGAGGGGGATAGAAAGGGAAGTAAAATAAGGGTGGGAATTAGGGGAACTGATTAAAAAAAAACATTGGTGTAGAAGGAAATAGTGAAAGAAGAAAAGGCAGGACCAGGAGTAGAAATCAAAATGCTGGGAAATACACAGCTAGTATCATAACTCTGAATGTGAATGGAATGAACTCACCCATAAAATGCAAGTGAATAGCAGAGTGGATTAGAATCCAAAACCCTACCATATGCTGTCTGCAAGAAACACACATGAGGAAGACAGACACACATAGGATAAAAGTAAGAGGATGGAGCCAAATCTATTGGGCATCAACTGATAAAAAGAAGGCAGGAGTCGCAATCATGATATCTGACAAAGCCAAAGTAAAAATAGATCTAATCAAAAGAGATAGGGAAGGCAATTACATCCTGATAAAAGGCAGTGTAGACAATGAGGAAACATCAGTACTCAATATGTATGCACCAGATGGCATAGCATCCAGATTTCTAAAGGAGAAACAAGTGGAGTTCAAGGATGAAATAGATAGAAAAACTATATTACTGGGAGACCTGAACCTTTATCAGAACTAGATAAATCAAACCAAAAAATAAATAAGAAATAGGTAAGAGAAGTGAATGAACTCTTAGAAAAATTAGAGTTAGTAGATATGTGGAGAAAAATAAATAGGGACAAAACGGAATATACCTTCTTTTCAGCAGCACATGGCACATTCACAAAGATTGACCATGTACTAGGGCATGAAAACATTGCAAACAAGTGCAAAAGATCAGAAATAATAAATGCAACCTTCTCAGATCACAATGCAATGAAAATAATAATTAGTAAGGGTACATAGAGAGGCAAATCAAAAATTAATTGGAAATTAAACAATACAATTCTCCAAAATCAGTTAAAGAACAAATCATAGAAACAATTAATAACTTCATAGAAGAAAATGGCAATGATGAGACATCCTTTCAAAATCTATGGGATGCAGCCAAAGCAGTACTCAGGGGGTAAGTCATATCCTTGAGTTCATATATTAACAAATTAGAGAGGGCAGAGGTCAATGAATTGGGCATGCAAATCAAAAAACTAGAAAGTGAAAAAACTAAAAATCCTCAGATGAAAACTAAATTGGAGATCCTAAAAATCAAAGGAGAAATTAATAAAATTGAAAGTCAAAGAACTATTGATTTAATAAATAAGACTAGAAGCTGGTACTTTGGAAAAAAAATAGACAAAGTATTGGTCAATCTAATTTAAAAAAATGGAAAGAAGAAAACCAAATTGACAGTATCCAAGATGAAAAGGGAGACCTCACCTCTAATGAAGAGGGAATTAAGACAATCATTAAAAATGACGATGGCCAATAACATGGCAATAAATATGGCAATCTAGGTGATATGGATGAATATTTACAAAAATATAAATTGCCTAGACTAACAGAGGAAGAAATAGACTACTTAAACAACCCCATATCAGAAAAAGAAATTGAACAAGTCATCAAAGAACATCAAAGAACCCTAAGAAAAAATCCCCAGGTCCAAATGGATTCACAAATGAATTCTATCAGACATTCAAAGAAAAACTAATCCCAATATTATACAAACTATTTGACAGAATAAGCAAAGAAGGAGTTCTACCAATTCCTTCTATGATACAAATATGGTACTGATTTCAAAGCCAGACAAGTCAAAAACAGAGAGAGAGAGAAAACTATAGACCAATCTCCTTAATGAATATAGATGCAAAAATCTTAAATAGGATACTAGCAAAAAGACTCCAGCAAGTGATCACAAGGGTTTATCCACTACGATCAGGTAGGATTCATACCAGGAATGCAAGGATGGTTCAATATTAGGAAAACCATCCACATAATTGACCATATCAACCAGCAAACTGACAAAAAATCACATGATTATCTCAATAGATGCAGAAAAGGCCTTTGATACAACACTCATTCCTATTGAAAACACTAGAAAGCATAGGAATAGAAGGACCTTTCTTAAAAATAATAAACAGTATATATCTAAACCATCAGCAAACATCATCTGCAATAGGGATAAACTAGAAGTCTTCCCAATAAGATCAGGAGTGAAACAAGGATGCCCATTATCGCCTCTATTATTTAACATTGTACTAGAAACACTAGCAGTAGCAATTAGAGAAGAAAAAGAAATTGAAGGCATTAAAATAGGCAATGAGGAGACCAAGCTACCACTCTTTGCAGATGATATGATGCTCTACTTAAAAGAACCCCAGAGAATCAACCAAAAAGTTAGTTGAAATAATCAACAATTTTAGCAAAGTTGCAGGATACAAAATAAACCCACATAAGTCATCAGCATTTCTCTACATCTCCAAAACATCTCAGCAGCAAGAATTAGAAAGAGAAATTCCATTTAGAACCACCCTAGACTATATAAAATATTTAGAAATCTATCTGCTGAGACAAACACAGGAACTATATGAACACAACTACAAAAATCACATGATTATCTCAATAGATGCAGAAAAGGCCTTTGATACAACACTCATTCCTATTGAAAACACTAGAAAGCATAGGAATAGAAGGACCTTTCTTAAAAATAATAAACAGTATATATCTAAACCATCAGCAAACATCATCTGCAATAGGGATAAACTAGAAGTCTTCCCAATAAGATCAGGAGTGAAACAAGGATGCCCATTATCGCCTCTATTATTTAACATTGTACTAGAAACACTAGCAGTAGCAATTAGAGAAGAAAAAGAAATTGAAGGCATTAAAATAGGCAATGAGGAGACCAAGCTACCACTCTTTGCAGATGATATGATGCTCTACTTAAAAGAACCCCAGAGAATCAACCAAAAAGTTAGTTGAAATAATCAACAATTTTAGCAAAGTTGCAGGATACAAAATAAACCCACATAAGTCATCAGCATTTCTCTACATCTCCAAAACATCTCAGCAGCAAGAATTAGAAAGAGAAATTCCATTTAGAACCACCCTAGACTATATAAAATATTTAGAAATCTATCTGCTGAGACAAACACAGGAACTATATGAACACAACTACAAAACACTTTCCACACAACTAAAACTGGATCTGAGCAATTGGAAAAACATTAATTGCTCATAAGTAGAATGAGCTAACATAATAAAAATGAACATCCTACCCAAACTTATTTATTTATTTATTTAGTGCCATACCCGTCGAACTTCCAAAAAACTTTTTTACTGAATTAGAAAAAACAATAACAAAGTTCATTTGGAAGAACAAAAGATCTAGGATAACCAGGGAAATCATGAAAAAAAAAACGAAGGAAGGAGGCCTTGCAGTCCCAGGTCTCAAACTATACTATATAGCAGTGGTCATCCCAACAATTTGGTACTGGCTAAGAGACAGAAAAGAGGGTCAGTGGAATAGACTTGGGGTAAGTAACCTCAGCAAGACAGTCTAGATAAGCCCAAATATCCCAGCTTTTGGGACCAAAACCCAGATAAAAACTGCTGGGAAAATTGGAAGACAGTATGGGAGAGATTAGGTTTAGATCAACATCTAACACCCTACAGCAAGATAAACTCAGAATGGGTGAATGATTTGAATATAAAAAAGGAAACTATAAGCAAATTAGGTGAACATGTCAGATCTTTGGGAAAGGAAAGATTTTAAAACCAAGCAAGAGCTAGAAAAAAAATCACAAAATGTAAAATAATTTTGATCACATCAAATTAAAAAGGGTTTGTACAATAAAAGACAACGTTAAATAATATCCATCATTGTCCCTTCCCAATTCTCTTCAATTTCTCCCCCACCCCAGGTACTGTATTCTTGATAGTTGCCTACCTTGCCTACAAGGTCCATTGTCATAGTCTTCAGGCATTTGGGGAGAAATGTTATAAATCATAGAAAAGTTTAGAAAGAAAGACATGTTAAGTAGGTCATTTCTTATTTATGACATTGCCACAGTAGAAATAACATTAAACATATTCTAAGCAGGATACAATGACCTCATGGTCTAAAAATTTGATCTCCAAAATGCATATACCCTTCAAAAAAGAATGCCCTATGCAAATTACTAGTAAGTTATCTTGTCAGATATATTGCTCATTATAAATTAATTAACTGGCTTTCAAATCAGTCTCCTAATAAATTTGGTGTTAAGTGATTTCATAGAACCTTATTATAATTGTTTGAACTGATAAAATACATTTTCTCATCAAAACAAATGATAACAAGACCTTATGATAGGTAAAATAATCCTTATGACTCAGTGTGGGCATCTAATCAGTTGGTCTTACCATCTTTTACTGGAAACATCTCCCCCAACCCCCAAATCCTTTTCTAAGCTGTAGCAGGATTGCCAAATTAAAGAAAATTTTTTTTGGAAAACAGAATGAATGCCTTCAGTTCCACCTCCTCTCCTATCAATAAATTATCACATGCATGGAGATAGCAATTAAATTGTTCCTCAGCCTTATTTCCTTAGGCCATATAATCATGACTTTAACTTTTCCCCATAGATTCGTGATGGCAAACCTATGGCATGCATGCCAGAGATGGCACACATAGATCTCTCTGCAGGCACACATACCAAGGACCCAATGTCCCAAGGACCCAGTGCACCCATCCTTGCAACATAGAGTTTGTCAGAGTTCCTAACTAGAAAGCTGGAGGGAGGTGCAGCTGGACTGCTCTCTTATCTCTTTCCCCAGTAGGAATTAGTAAGCAGGTCTCTATAGGACAGTATCCCTTGCAAGACAGGATTGTCTCACCCCATTCAGAATACAATGGCCTCTTAATTACCTTTGGTCTGAGTGAGACAGAAACAATTTATGTCTTTACTATCAGAAGCAACCCATGTCTTTACTATACAAAATATTTTTGGGATTTGGGGAAGTGCCTTTTGAGTTTGTAATTTAAAAATGTTTAAAACTATAGACTAGTGATTTAGGAATAAGTTTTATGAACGCAAGTCTAGGCTAGTAGCCTCTTCAGCACCCTCTCCCAGTTTCTTTCACAAGCAAACTTGGGCTGCTTTAATTTTAATTCTTAGTCCCCTCACCTCTTTTCAACTTTCATTCTAAGGGGTGCCTACCTGAGGGAGAACAGGTGGGCTAAAAGCTCTGGAAAACACAATAGTGGCTTGTCAATCTCCCCATCACCCCTGCATCCAGATTAAAACCTGACTTCAATCCTTGACCATTTGCTAAAAAACGTTAATTTGGAAGATACCCAATTCAGGAAGGCTGGAATGTGATCAGGTGAATGTGTTAGGATGATGTAATATAACCTGATGGTTATATTTTCCTATAAATAAGGGATTTTCCTGTAAACTGAGGTTTTTTGCTTCCCCTGCACCCCTACATTTGAGGGAATCATAACTTGAAAAACTAGAGGGGAGCAGAGTGCTTGCAACCTTTGCCTTTCCCTCTCCCCAAGCCTGACTACATCATCTGCTCCACTGCCCAAAAGCCCAAAGGGAGTGCTTCCTAACTCCTCTGGGTGGAATAAGGCAGGGAGAATAAGTCTGCACAGCACTCAGTGGGGAAAGGGACACAGAATGTCATTTTTTGGGGGACAGGGCATGGGCACTTGGTCTGGGAGGTAGGGTAAGCATGGGGCCTGGCACTCCATTTCTAAAAGGTTCCCCATCACTGTCCTAGACTCTAACAATTTTGGTAGCCCTTTTCTTACTGATTTCTAGTAATCCTTTCACAGGTCCCTTAGATATGGAAATTAAAATGGGCCAAAGGTTTTAATTGATGAATTGATAAGGATTCTCTGTAACTCTAAAATCAGTTGTGCCTCCAGTCAAACTACTGTGACACAAGTTTTGTCTAACTTTGAAAAGTAGTATAAAAAGTTTTTAACTTTTAGGCAAATAAAATGGGGATTATGGAAATTGTACATGTACTACCATATCTTTTATCAGCTTTCTTGGCTGGCAATAATTTTTGTCAAGGGTCAGTTAGTACCACCAGTAATCAATTGCATGCCAATTAATATCAGCGCTATATGTGCCAAATTCCCTAACCTTGAGCAAGTTTTCTTAACTTGTGAGTGAGAATGCCATAGGTGGATTGATGTAAACAAAAATATATTAAATCTAATGTCTCTTCTTTGCCTATAGGGCCCATTTCTCAGAGATAGAAAGGAACTTTTATTATTCTCTAGAGCCTATTCCTCATCTTGGTGTTTGAAAGCTGATTGTCATTTATTTGGTCTTGACAGTTTTCCATTATAATTACATAGGCAAGTTACTTATCTTTCCTTATTCTCAATTTCTTCATTTGTAAAATGAGAGGACTGAACTATTTCTTACATTATTTCTACCTATTAGATTCTATAATTCTATACTTTTCATGTCAAATACTCTCTCTGTTCTTTCCAAGCTTTTAAGTACCTTTCAATGTTGTCTGATATATTCTATGAGATGCCTGATCCAACTCATTATAAGATTCTCTGCCATCTCCTTTCACAAAATCCTTCCTGAAGGAGACCCCTAAGGATGATAATGGAAGGAAAATAAATTACTTCAAAAATGTGAAGTCACAAATTGAAAGTTATATTTTTATCATGCACACGGCAGGAGGGAAAATATAGAAAAAGATTCATCTAACCTTTCTGAGAGTTACAAATAACATTTTTCCATATATAGATATACATAAACATATATAAACAATTTAACCTTATTGAAGCCCTTAAAGAAATTAAATTTTTTTCTTTCCCCTTTCTTATTTACCTTTTGTTTTTTTTTCTCTTTTTTCTTTTTCTTTTTTTTATAATATTTTATTTGATCATTTCCAAGCATTATTCATTAAAGACAAAGATCATTTTCTTTTCCTCTCCCCCGCCCCCATAGCCGATGCGTGATTCCACTGGGTAACACGTGTTCTTGATTCAAACCCATTGCCATGTTGTTAATATTTGCATTAGAGTTTCGTTTAGAGTCTCTCCTCTGTCATGTCCCCTCAACCTCTGTAGTCAGACATTTGCTTTTCCACGGTGTTTCCACTCCCACAGTTTATCCTCTGCTCATGAATAGTGTTTTTTCTCCTAGATCCCTGCAGATTGTTCAGGGACATTACACCGCCACTAATGGAGAAGTCCATTACGTTCGATTATACCACAGTGTATTAGTTTCTGTGTACAATGTTCTCCTGGTTCTGCCCCTCTCGCTCTGCATCACTTCCTGGAGGTTGTTCCAGTCGCCATGGAATTCCTCCACTTTATTATTCCTTTTAGCACAATAGTATTCCATCACCAACATATACCACAATTTGCTCAGCCATTCCCCAATTGATGGGCATCCCCTCGTTTTCCAGTTTTTGGCCACCACAAAGAGCGCAGCTATGAATATTTTTGTACAAGTCTTTTTGTCCATTATCTCTTTGGGGTACAGACCCAGCAGTGCTATGGCTGGATCAAAGGGTAGACATTCTTTTGTCGCCCTTTGGGCATAGTTCCAAATTGCCCTCCAGAATGGTTGGATCAGTTCACAACTCCACCAGCAATGAATTAATGTCCCTACTTTGCCACATCCCCTCCAGCATTCATTACTTTCCTTTGCTATCATGTTAGCCAATCTGCTAGGTGTGAGGTGATACCTCAGAGTTGTTTTGATTTGCATCTCTCTGATTATAAGAGATTTAGAACAATTCTTCATGTGCTTGTTAATAGTTTTGATTTCTTTATCTGAGAACTGCCTATCCATGTCCCTTGCCCATTTATCAATTGGAGAATGGCTTGATTTTTTGTACAATTGATTTAGCTCTTTATAAATTTGAGTAATTAAACCTTTGTCAGAGGTTTCTATGAAGATTTCCCCCCCAATTTGTTGTTTCCCTTCTGATTTTAGTTACATTGGTTTTGTTTATACAAAAGCTTTTTAATTTGATGTTGTCAAAATTATTTATTTTTCTATGTCTTGCTTGGTTTTAAAGTCTTTCCCCTCCCAAAGGTCTGACATGTATACTATTCTGTGTTTACCCAATTTACGTATGGTCTCCTTCTTTATGATTAAGTCATTCACCCATTTTGAATTTATCTTGGTGTAGGGTGTGAGGTGTTTATCAATTCCTAATCTCTCCCACACTGTCTTCCAATTTTCCCAGCAGTTTTTATCGAATAGTGGATTTTTGTCCCAAAAGTTGGGATCTTTGGGTTTATTGTATACTGTCTTGCTGAGGTCCCTTTCCCCCAGTCTATTCCACTGATCTTCCTTTCTGTCTCTTAGCCAGTACCAAATTGTTTTGATGACTGCTGCTTTGTAATATAGTTTGAGGTCAGGTACTGCAAGGCCCCCATCATATGTGTTTTTTTTTTTTCATTATTTCCCTGGATATCCTTGATCTTTTGTTATTCCATATGAATTCTGTTATGGTTTTTTCTAAATCAGTAAAGAAATATTTTGGGAGTTCAATGGGTATGGCACTAAATAGATAAATAAGTTTGGGTAAGATGGTCATTTTTATTATATTGGCTTATCCTATCCATGAGCAGTTAATGTTTTTCCAATTGCTCAAGTCTAGTTTTAGTTGTGTGGAGAGTGTTTTGTAGTTGTGTTCATATAGTTCCTGTGTTTGTCTCGAGAGATAGATTCCTAGGTATTTTATTTTGTCTAAGGTGATTTTGAATGGGATTTCTCTTTCTAGTTTTTGCTGCTGAGCTGTGTTGGAGATATATAGTGTGACAAGGAAATCACTTTAAAAGACTGATATATATTAATTTAAGGTCGCCAAGGAATTCAGCTATGTAATTCCTAAATGAAAACTCAAGTCAGCAGTCAACCTTTTATGGAGTTTAATTACAAACAGGATGAAGAAAGGTATTAGAGATAGAGAGGGAGAGAGAAAGGGGAGAGAAGGGAATAGGGCTTAAATACCCCTTCTGTTTAGGCTGGGCCAAAAGGCCCAAGTCCTTAGATAGCTGGGGCAAAGAGAGGAGATCAGTCCCTATTACTCACGTGACCAAAATGGAGAAACAGTCTCAGGGGCCTCCACCTCCAGCTTCCTTCAGAGCCTACTCTCAAAGCACCACCTCTCCAACCAACCACCTCTCCAACCAACCACACCTCAGTCCTCAGACCCCTTTCTCTTTAAGCAAACCATCCAAGTTCCCTCCCCTCCATTCTCACATCTACCAATCACTGTCCATGTCTTCCCTGTGCAAATGGTGGCTCTAGCTTAACCCAGGACCGCCCAGAGGTCTGTGGCTTTGCACATGTCTGTTGAAGGTCATATTCTCAAATAATTAAATCTTGATCCTTTGCTACAGCCCTTCCTAAATCCTGTTACCCTGAGTAGGGTAGAGATTGGAATAATTAAATTTTGATCTATGCTGCAGCCCTTCCTAAATCCTGTTAGGACTGAGTAGGGTGGAGATTGTAATTTCCAAGACCTGGTTCTGTCATTCCAAGTATCTTTATTGTATCAATTCTAAAATCAATCATGACTCAAAGAAATTCCTGTTCTATGCTTAAGCATAGGTCAAAGCCCTTTCCATTGTTCAGCAAAAGGTTTCTGTCCTAAAGTAATCTTAAGAAGGGAGGAGGAGGAACCTCCCATGCCAATGGGGTTCACATTCCAATAGAATTCCCACTCTCAATAGGAAATTTTTCAAGTATGAAATTTCCCAATGGTGAAATTTCCAACATTTATAAGTCTAAGAAATTTTAAGGTTTACAATAGAAATGCTGATGACTTATGTGGGTTTATTTTGTATCCTGCAACTTTGCTAAAGTTGTTAATTATTTCAATTAGCTTTTTGGTTGAATCTCTAGGATTCTTGAAGTAGACCATCATGTCATCTGCAAAGAGTGATAACTTGGTCTCCTCCTTGCCTATTTCGATGCCTTCAATTTCTTTTTCTTCTCTAATTGCTACTGCTAGTGTTTCTAGTACAATGTCAAATAGTAGAGGTGATAATGGGAAGCCTTGTTTCACTCCTGATCTTATTGGGAATGCATCTAGTTTATCCCCATTGCAGATGATATTAGCTGATGGTTTTAGATATATACTGTTTATTATTTTTAGGAACGACCCTTCTATTCCTATGCTTTCTAGTGTTTTTAATAGGAATGAGTGTTGTATTTTGTCAAAGTCTTTTTCTGTGTCTATTGAGATAATCATGTGGTTCTTGTTGGTTTGCTTGTTGATGTGGTCAATTATGTGGATGGTTTTCCTAATATTGAACCAGCCCTGCATCCCTGGTAAATCCTACTTGATCATAGTGGATGACCCTTCTGATCACTTGCTGGAGTCTTTTTGCTAGTATCCTATTTAAGATTTTTGCATCTATATTCATTAGGAATATTGGTCTATAGTTTTCTTTCTCTGTTTTTGACCTGCCTGGTTTTGGAATCAGTACCATGTTTGTGTCATAAAAGGAGTTTGGTAGAACTCCCTCTTTGCTTATTATGTCAAATAGTTTGTATAGTATTGGGATTAACTGTTCTCTGAATGTTTGATAGAATTCACTGGTGAATCCATCAGGCCCTGGGGATTTTTTCTTAGGAAGTTCTTTGATGGCTTGTTGGATTTCATTTTCTGATATGGGATTATTTAAGAATTCTATTTCTTTTTCTGTTAGTCTAGGCAGTTTGTATTTTTGTAAATATTCATCCATATCACCTAAATTGGTGTATTTATTGCCATATAATTGGGCAAAGTAATTTTTAATGATTGCCTTAATTTCCTCTTCATCGGAGGTGATGTCCCCCTTTTCATCTTTGATGCTGTTAATTTGCTTTTCTTCCTTCCTTTTTTAAATTAGATTGACCAGTACTTTGTCTTTTTTGTTTGTTTTTTCAAAGTACCAGCTTCTTGTCTTATTTATTAAATCAATAGTTCTATCACTTTGGATTTTATTAATTTCTCCCTTAATTTTTAGGATTTCTAGTTTGGTTTTCTGCTGGGGGTTTTTAATTTGATTGCTTTCGAGTTTTTTCATTTGCATTTCCAATTGATTGATCTCTGCTCTCCCTAGTTTGTTAATATATGCACTCAGGGATATGAATTTACCTCTGATTACCACTTTGGCTGCATCCCAAAAGGTTTGAAAGGATGTCTCGCCATTGTCATTTTCCTCGATGAAATTATTAATGGTTTCTATGATTTCTTCTCTAACTAAACGATTTTGGAGTATCATATTGCTTAATTTCCAGTTAGTTTTTTATTTGGTTTTCCATGTACCATTACTGATCATTATTTTTATTGCCTTGTGATCTGAGAAGGCTGCATTTATTATTTCTGCTTTTCTGCATTTGTGTGCTATGTTTCTGTGACCTAATGTATGGTCAATTTTTGTGAATGTGCCATGTGGTGCTGAGAAGAAGGTGTATTCCTTTTTATCCCTATTTATTTTTCTCCATATGTCTATTAAGTCTAATTTTTCTAAGATTTCATTCACTTCTTTTACCTCTTTCTTATTTGTTTTTTGATTTGATTTATCTAAATTTGATAATGGTTGGTTTAAGTCTCCCACTAATATAGTTTTACTGTCTATTTCTTCCTTCAATTCTCCTAGTTTCTCCATTAGAAATTTGGGTGCTATATTATTTGGTGCATACATGTTGATTAGTGATATTTCCTCATTATCTAAAGTCCCTTTTAACAAAATATAATTACCTTCCCTATCCCTTTTGATCAGGTCTATTTTACTTTGGCTTTATCAGATATCATGATTACCACTCCTGCCTTCTTTCTGTCAGTTGAGGCCCAGAAGGTCTTACTTACTCCATCCTTTAATTCTGACCTTGTGTGTGTCAACCCGCCTCATGTGTTTCTTGAAGACAACATATGGTAGGGTTTTGGATTCTAATCCATTCTGCTCTTCGTCTATGTTTTATGGGTGAGTTCATCCCATTCATGTTCAAAGTTATGACTGTCATTTGTGGATTCCCTGGCATTTTGATAACCTTCCCTAATTCTAACCTTTTTTTCTTTCGGCTCTACCTTTTAGTCCAGTGATTTACTTTAAATCAGTCCCCCTTATCCCCTCCCTTGATATGTTTCCCTTTTTAGTCCCTCCCCTTTTGTTCCCTCCCCCTCCCCCCTCTCTTTCCCTCCCCTTTTGTTTTCCCTCTCCCCCTCCTCCCCTTGGTTTTCCCTTCTCCCTACCCTTATTGGGTAAGATAGAATTCAAGATCCCAATGGATCTGGATGTTCTTCCCTCTCAGAGTTGATTTCCCTGAGAGTAAGGTTTAAGTAAAAACTCTCTTCCTCTCCTGCTTATAGGAGTTTTCTTCCCCTCCCCTTCCCATGTGAATCTTTGTGTGAGAATGATTATTCTATTTGGTCTTTCTTTACCCCCTATTTACACATTACATTTTCCCCACCTGTTAGTATACATAGATTGATATAAATGTAGTCCTTATAGAAGAGAGTTTGAATAAAAGAAGAAGATAACATTTTTCTCCTTTTCCCTTTCCTTCATATTTACCTTTTAAGGTATTCCATGCTCTTTGATTTTTGATATCAAACTTTCCACAGAGCTCTGGTCTTTTCTTTGCAAAAACTTGGAAATCTTCTATTTTGTTGAATGCCCATACTTTCCCTTGGAAGTATATAGTCAGTTTTGCTGGATAGCTGATTCTTGGTTGAAGACCCAGCTCTCTTGCTTTTCTGAAAATCATGTTCCATGCCTTACAATCATTCAGAGTAGAACTTGCAAGGTCTTGTGTGACCCTGATTGGCATTCCTTTATATCTAATTTGTCTTTTTCTGGCTTCTTGTACGATTTTTTCTTTTGTTTGAGAGCTTTGGAATTTGGCAATTACATTCCTGGGAGTTGTCTTTTGGGGGTTTAGTGTAGAGGGTGTTCTGTGTGCTCTGTCAGTGGCTGTATTGCCCCCTTTTTCTAGAATCTCTGGGCAATTTTCTTTAATTATATCTTGTATTACGATGTTGAGTTTGCTGTTTATTTCTGGCTTTTCTGGAAGTCCAATTATTCTTAAATTATCTCTTCTCCCTCTATTTTCCAAATCTATCACCTTGTCAGTGAGATATTTTATGTTCTCTTCTAATTTCTTGGTCTTTTGGTTTTGCTTTATTAGTTCTTGTTTTAAGGCCTGGTTTTCCTTTTCAGTTTGGTCAAACTGGTTTTGTAGATGTGTGAATTTCTTTTGCATTATTTCCCAGTTTTTCTCCCAGAAGGCTTCCATCTTTTTTATCATTTCTGATTCAAATTCTTCATGGGTTTGTGGAGAGTTTCCATTTCCTTTGGAAGGTTTCGGAGCATTTGCTTGTGTTTCCTCTTCTGTATCCTCTGTGTTTTGTATTTTTGCTCCATAAAATGTGTCCAAAATTGCCCCCTTCTTCTTGTTTTTTTTTGGGGGGGGGAATTTGGGGGCTCTTGTGCTTCAGTGTAGTTTGCCTTCTCTATCTGAGTGGGGAGGATTAGCTTTTCTTATCTCTGTCTGGCGTTCAGAGGTTTTAGCCCTAGGCAGATTGTCCTTTCTATGAAGTTGTTGTTCTGTCTTCCAGGGGAAGCCAGGAATTGCTGGTGTGTCCCTGGGTTGAACTGAGTGTGCCCTGAGGCAGGGACCTGAGACTCAGATGGAGGGATCTAGCCAGGGGGTTATAAGCTACCCCCCCCCGTCTCTTTGTTTCCCTGCTGTCTGGGTGCGCCCTCAACTGGGTCAGGTTGTTTTCAGGAAGCAGTCTTCAGAATAGCCGGCCCTGGGGTCCTTTTGCCAGCCCTGAGGGTTACTGTTGTTTCCGAAGACCCTGCTCTCTGAGGGGGAGGGGCCGCGGCTTCCTGGAGCTCTGGGCGAGGGCTCCTGATAAGAAGATTAGCTTTCCCTGGGTTGGATTGAGTGTGCCCTGAGGCAGGGACCTGAGACTCTTGGAGGGATCCAGCCAGGGGGTTACAAGCTCCCCCTGTCTCTCTGTTTCCCTGCTGTCTGGGTGCCCCCTTGACTGGTTCAAGTTGTTTTCAGGAATCGACCTTCAGAATAGCCGGCCCTGGGGTCCTTTTGCTGGCTCTTAAGTTCCCGCTGCTGCTTCGGACTCAGAGCTCTGGGTTGGGGGGGATGGGACCTGGGACCTTCCTTCTGCCTACCCCTTAGGTCCGAGTGATCTCGGGTTCTGGCTTTTGGAGGGGGTGTACCTTTTGATCCAGGTCCAGGAGGAGGATTTCCAGGGTCTATGCTGTTGATTGTTTTGAATTTCGGTGCCCTAGGAGCATTCGGTTTGAGATCGGTAAGGAAGGGTTTCAGGAGATCTGAACTTTAGCTTTCTCTAAGCCACCATCTTGACCAGGAGTCCTCTTATTTACCTTTTAATGTTTCTCTTGATTCTTGTGTTTGGATATCAAATTTTTTGCTTAGTTCTGGTCTTTTTTTTTTTACAAATACTTGGAAATCTTCTATTTTGTTGAATGCCCATACTTTCCCCTGGAAGTATATAGTCAATTTTGATGGGTAAGTGATTCTTGGTTGAAGACCCAATTCTCTTGCCTTTCTAAATATATCTCAAGCCTTGCAGTCCTTTAGTGTGGGGGCTGCCAGATCCGGTGTAATCCTAATTGGTGCTTCTTGATAGCTGAAATATCTCTTTCTGGCTTCTTGTAATATTTTCTCTTTAGCTTGGAAGCTCTTTACTTGGCAATTATATTCCTGGGGGCTTTCTTTTGAGGATTTAATGTAGAGGGTGATCTATGGATTCCTTCTATGTCTATTTTACCCTCTTGTTGAAGAACATCAGGGCAGTTTTCTTGGATATTTTCTTGAAGTATGATGTCAAGGTTTCTGCTTATTTCTGGGTTTTTAGGTAGACCAATGAGTCTCAAATTGTCTCATCTAGATATGTTTTCAAGGTTATTAGTTTTCTCAGTGAGGTATTTCATGTTTTCTTCTATTTAGTCACTCTTGACTTCACTTTATTTATTTTGCTGTCTTGTGAGATCATTCACATCCACTTGCCCAATTCTGGTTTTTAAAGATTGGTTTTCAGCTATGATCTTTTGATTTTCCTTTTCAGTTTGGTCTAACCTGCTTTTCATGGATTCCAGCTATTTAATTTTGGTCTCCAATTTGCTTATCATTTTATTTGCTATCTGGGCTTCTTTTTCCAATTGGGACTTTCGAATGTCTTTTAAACTGTTATTTTCTTTTTTAACTATTTCCCACTTTTTTTGATAAGATTCTTCTATCTTCCTCATTTGATTCATCATCTCAAATTTAAGCTCTTCAAGAGCTTGTGACCAATTTCCATTTTTTGGGAAGGTTTAGATGTGTTTACTTGTTTGTTGTCCTCTGCTGTCTCCTCTGTAGTCTGGATTTATCCAGGGTGAATGCCTTTCTCTTGTTCTTTTTGGTGGTTGAAGGTTGTATTTCTTGGGTATTGCTGGTCATTGCTATGTTGGTTTTTCCATCCCTATCCAGTCAGAAGTCTGAGTGAGGAGGGCAGGCTCTCTGTGTAAGGAGCTACAGAGATGTTTTTCCCTGAGCCTACTTTTTGAGTCTCTGCAGCTACTACTGTGTGCCACCCCTCTCCCCTCTATCTCCATGCCCAAGGTCTGTACTCTTCATCCTCTTGGGGTCTCAAGTCTAGCTGCTCTCAGGACTAAGTCCCTGGTGTTCTTAGTTACTTAGAGATTGCCCCTCACTCACTCTGATTCTGGCATGTTGGCTCTGACCCTGGCACCATATGTGGGGTGGGGGAGGGCTGATCAGTTTGCGTTTTGGTGGGAGCTATTTCACCCCCCTGAGAGCATGGAAATGTCCAAATTCCATATACCTTTTTTTTTTTTTTCTTTTTTTAAATATATTTTATTTGGTCATTTCCAAGCATTATTCGTTAAAGACATAGATCATTTTCTTTTCCTCCCCCCCCCAACCCCCCATAGCCGACGCGTAAGTCCACTGGGCATTAGATGTTTTCTTGATTTGAACCCATTGCTTTGTTGATAGTATTTGCATTAGAGTGTTCATTTAGAGTCTATCCTCTGTCATGTCCCCTCAATCTTTGTATTCAGGCAGTTGCTTTTTCTCGGTGTTTCCACTCCCATAGTTTATCCTTTGCTTATGAATGGTGTTTTTTTTTTCTCCTGGATCCCTGCAAGCTGTTCAGGGACATTACACCACCACTAATGGAGAAGTCCATTACGTTCGATGATACCACAGTGTGTTTGTCTCTGTGTACAATGTTCTCCTGGTTCTGCTCCTCTCGCTCTGCATCACTTCCTGGAGGTTGTTCCAGTCTCCATGGAACTTCTCCACTTTATTATTCCTTTTAGCACAATAGTACTCCATCACCAACATATACCACAGTTTGTTCAGCCATTCCCCAATTGATGGGCATCCCCTCATTTTCCAGTTTTGGGCCACCACAAAGAGCGCAGCTATGAATATTTTTGTACAAGTCTTTGTGTCCATTATCTCTTTGGGGTACAGACCCAGCAGTGCTATGGCTGGGTCAAAGGGTAGATATTCTTTTGTCGCCCTTTGGGCATAGTTCCAAATTGCCCTCCAGAATGGTTGGATCAGTTCACAGCTCCACCAGCAATGAATTAATGTCCCTACTTTGCCACATCCCCTCCAGCATTCCTTACTTTCCTTTGCTGTTATGTTAGCCAATCTGCTAGGTGTGAGGTGATACCTCAGAGTTGTTTTGATTTGCATCTCTCTGATTATAAGAGATGTAGAACACTTCTTCATGTGCTTGTTAATAGTTTTGATTTCTTTATCTGAGAACTGCCTATCCATTTCCCTTGCCCATTTATCAATTGGAGAATGGCTTGATTTTGTGTACAATTGATTTAGCTCTTTATAAATATGAGTAATTAAACCTTTGTCAGAGGTTTCTATGAAGATTTTTTCCCAATTTGTTGTTTCCCTTCTGATTTTAGTTATATTGGTTTTGTTTGTACAAAAGCTTTTTAGTTTGATGTAGTCAAAATTATTTATTTTACATTTTGTGATTCTTTCTATATCTTGCTTGGTTTTAAAGCCTTTCCCCTCCCAAAGGTCTGACATGTATACTATTCTGTGTTTACCCAATTTACTTATGGTTTCCTTCTTTATGTTTAAGTCACTCACCCATTTTGAATTTATCTTGGTGTAGGGTGTGAGGTGTTGATCTATTCCTAGTCTCTCCCACACTGTCTTCCAATTTTCCCAGCAGTTTTTATGAAATAGTGGATTTTTGTCCCAAAAGCTGGGATCTTTGGGTTTATCGTATACTGTCTTGCTGAGGTCGCTTTCCCCCAGTCTATTCCACTGATCTTCCTTTCTATTTCTTAGCCAGTACCAAATTGTTTTGATGACTGCTGCTTTGTAATATAGTTTTAGGTCAGGGACTGCAAGGCCCCCATCATATGTGTTTTTTTTCATTATTTCCCTGGATATCCTTGATCTTTTGTTCTTCCAAATGAACTTTGTTATGGTTTTTTCTAAATCAGTGAAGAAGTATTTTGGTAGTTCAATGGGTATGGCACTAAATAGATAAATAAGTTTGGGTAGGATGGTCATTTTTATTATATTGGCTCGTCCTATCCATGAGCAATTAATGTTTTTCCATTTGTTCAAGTCTAGTTTTAGTTGTGTGGCGAGTGTTTTGTAGTTGTGTTCATATAGTTCCTGTGTTTGTCTTGGGAGGTAGATTCCTAGGTATTTTATTTTGTCTAAGGTGATTTTGAATGGGATTTCTCTTTCTAGTTCTTGCTGCTGAGCTGTGTTGGAGATATATAGAAAAGCTGATGATTTATGTGGGTTTATTTTGTATCCTGCAACTTTGCTAAAGTTGTTGATTATTTCAATTAGCTTTTTGGTTGAATCTCTAGGATTCTTTAAGTAGACCATCATGTCATCCGCAAAGAGTGATAACTTGGTCTCCTCCTTGCCTATTTTGATGCCTTCAATTCCTTTATCTTCTCTAATTGCTACTGCTAGTGTTTCTAGTACAATGTCAAATAGTAGAGGTGATAATGGGCATCCTTGTTTCACTCCTGATCTTATTGGGAATGCATCTAGTTTATCCCCATTGCAGATGATATTAGCTGTTGGTTTTAGATATATACTGTTTATTATTTTTAGGAATGACCCTTCTATTCCTATGCTTTCTAGTGTTTTTAATAGGAATGGGTGTTGTATTTTATCAAAGGCTTTTTCTGCATCTATTGAAATAATCATGTGATTCTTGCTAGTTTGCTTGTTGATGTGGTCAATTATGTGGATGGTTTTCCTAATGTTGAACCAGCCCTGCATCCCTGGTATGAATCCTACTTGATCATGGTGAATGATCCTTCTGATCACTTGCTGGAGTCTTTTTGCTAGTATCCTATTTAAGATTTTTGCATCTATATTCATTAGGGAGATTGGCCTATAGTTTTCTTTCTCTGTTTTTGACCTGCCTGGTTTTGGAATCAGTACCATGTTTGTGTCGTAAAAGGAGTTTGGTAGAACTCCCTCTTTGCTTATTATGTCAAATAGTTTGTATAGTATTGGGATTAACTGTTCTCTGAATGTTTGATAGAATTCACAGGTGAATCCATCAGGCCCTGGGGACTTTTTCTTAGGAAGTTCTTTGATGGCTTGTTGGATTTCAATTTCTGATATGGGATTATTTAGGAATTCTATTTCCTCTTCTGTTAGTCTAGGCAGTTTGTATTTTTGTATATATTCATCCATTTCTCCTAAATTGGTGTATTTATTGCCATATAATTGGGCAAAGTAATTTCTAATGATTGCCTTAATTTCCTCCTCATTGGAGGTGCTGTCCCCCTTTTCATCTTTAATGCTGTGAATTTGCTTTTCTTCCTTCCTTTTTTTAACTAGATTGACCAGTACCTTGTCTATTTTGTTTGTTTTTTCAAAGTACCAGCTTCTTGTCTCATTTATTAAATCAATAGTTCTATCACTTTCGATTTTATTAATTTCTCCCTTAATTTTTAGGATTTCTAATTTGGTTTTCTGCTGGGGGTTTTTAATTTGATCGCTTTCCAGTTTTTTCATTTGCATTTCCAATTGATTGATCTCTGCTCTCCCTTGTTTGTTAATATAAGCATTCAGGGATATGAATTTACCTCTGATTACCGCTTTGGCTGCATCCCAAAAGGTTTGGAAGGATGTTTCGCCATTGTCATTTTCCTCGATGAAATTATTAATTGTTTCTATGATTTCTTCTTTAACTAAACGGTTTTGGAGTATCATATTGTTTAATTTCCAATTGGTTTTAGATTTGGTTTTCCATGTACCATTACTAATCATTATTTTTATTGCCTTGTGATCTGAGAAGGCTGCATTCATTATTTCTGCTTTTCTGCATTTGTGTGCTATGTTTCTGTGACCTAATGTATGGTCAATTTTTGTGAATGTGCCATGTGGTGCTGAGAAGAAGGTGTATTCCTTTTTATCCCTATTTATTTTTCTCCATATGTCTATTAATTCTAATTTTTCTAAGATTTCATTCACTTCTTTTACCTCTTTCTTATTTATTTTTTGATTTGATTTATCTAAATTTGATAATGGTTGGTTTAAGTCTCCCACTAGTATGGTTTTATTGTCTATTTCTTCCTTCAATTCTCCTAGTTTCTCCATTAGAAATTTGGGTGCTATATTATTTGGTGCATACATATTGATTAATGATATTTCCTCATTGTCTATAGTCCCTTTTAACAGAATATAATTACCTTCCCTATCCCTTTTGATCAGGTCTATTTTTGCATTGGCTTTATCAGATATCATGATTACCACTCCTGCCTTCTTTCTATCAGTTGAGGCCCAGAAGGTCTTACTCCATCCTTTAATTCTGACCTTGTGGGTGTCAACCCGCCTCATGTGTGTTTCTTGAAGACAACATATGGTAGGGTTTTGGATTCTAATCCATTCAGCTATTCGTCTACGTTTTATGGGTGAGTTCATCCCATTCACGTTCAAAGTTATGATTGTCATTTGTGGACTCCCTGGCATTTTGATTGCCTTCCCTAATTCTAACCTTTTCTTCTTCGGCTCTACCTTTTAGTCCAGTGATTTACTTTGAATCAGTCCCCCTTGTCCCCTCCCTTGATGTTTCCCTTTTTAGTCCCTCCCTTTTTGTTCCCTCCCCCTCCCCCCTCTCTTACCCTCCCTTTTTGTTCTCCCTCTCCCCCTCCCCCCCTTGGTTTTCCCTTCTCCTTACCCTTGTTGGGTAAGATAGAATTCAAGATCCCAATGGATCTGGAGGTTTTTCCCTCTCAGAGCTGATTTCCCTGAGATTGAGGTTTAAGTAACCCCCCCCCCTCTCTTCCTCTCCTTCTTATAGGAGTTTTCTTCCCCTCCCCTTCCCATGTGAATCTTTGTGTGAGAATGATTATTCTATTTGGTCTTTCTTTACCCCCTATTTATACATTACATTTTCCCCACATGTTAGTATACATAGGTTGATATAAATGTAGTCCTTATAGAAGAGAGTTTGAGTAAAAGAAGAAGATAACATTTTCCCCTTTCCTTAATATTTACCTTTTCAGGTATTCCTTGCTCTTTGATTTTCGGTATCAAACTTTCCACAGAGCTCTGGTCTTTTCTTTGCAAAAAGTTGGAAGTCTTCTATTTTGTTGAATGCCCATACTTTCCCTTGGAAGTATATAGTCAGTTTTGCTGGGTAGCTGATTCTTGGTTGGAGACCCAGCTCTCTTGCCTTTCTGAAGATCATGTTCCATGCCTTACGATCATTCAGAGTAGAACTTGCAAGGTCTTGGGTGACCCTGATTGGCATTCCTTTATATCTAAATTGTCTTTTTCTGGCTTCCTGTAGGATTTTTTCTTTTGTTTGATAGCTTTGGAATTTGGCAATTACATTCCTGGGAGTTGTCTTTTGGGGGTTTAGTGTAGAAGGTGTTCTGTGAGCTCTGTCAGTGGCTGTATTGCCCCCTTGTTCTAGAATCTCTGGGCAATTTTCTTTGATTATATCTTGTATCACCATGTCCAGTTTGGTGTTTATTTCTGGCTTATCTGGGAGTCCAATTATTCTTAAATTATCCCTTCTCCCCCTATTTTCCAGATCTATCACCTTGTCGGTGAGATATTTTATGTTCTCTTCTAATTTCTTGGTATTTTGGCTTTGCTTTATTGATTCTTGCTCTTTTACACGATCGTTGTCTTCCAGCTGCCTGATTCTGGCCTTTAAAGCCTGGTTTTCTTTTACAGTTTGGTCAAACTGGTTTTGTAGATGCGTGAATTTCTTTTGCATTATTTCCAACTTTTCCTCCCAGAAGGCTTCCATCTTTTTGGTCATTTCTGATTCAAATTCTTCATAGGTTTGTGGAGAGTTTCCATTTCCTTTGGAAGGTTTTGGAGCATTTTCTTTTATATTATCTTCTGTCTGCTCTGTATTTTGTATTTTGGCTCCATAGAATGTGTCCAAAGTCGCCCCTTTCTTCTTATTTTTCTTGGTATTTTGGGGCTTCTGTGGTTCTGTGGAGTTTGTCATCTCTGAATGTGGAGGATTAGTTTTTCTTGTCTCTTTCTGGTGTTCAGAGGCAGTCCTGGGCAGATAGTTCTATGGGCTTTCCCTGGGTTAAACTGAATATGCCTCACTGGAACTGGAATGGAAGGGTCTGACCACGAGGCCACACTCTCCCCCCGGCTCGCTTTCCGGAAGTTGCCTTCAGAATCGCTGGCCGTGAGGCTGTTTCGCAGGCCTGCGGGGGGATGGGCTGCCGCTTCCCCAAGCTCCGAGAGCACAGACTTTCACTGAGACTTGGATAGCAGGATCCAGCCCGTGAGGCTGTCTTGCCCGCCCTGAGGGTTGCTGTTGTTTTGACCAGCTCTTTGCAGCGGAGGCCCCAGGCAGTAACTTTCACCCGGACCGACCAGCTCTTTGACCGACCGGCTCTTTGCAGCGGAAGCCCCAGGCAGTAACTTTCACCCGGACTGGGACTTGGGTAGAAGACCCTGAGGGTTGTTGTTCCTCAGACCCTGCTCTCTGAGCCCGGCCGGGCTGCGGCTTCCGGGAGCCTTGGACTCTGCGCTCCTACCCCTGAGGTCCGAGTGATCTCGGGTTCTGGCTTTTAAGGGGAGCCGTACCTTTTGAACCGGGTCCAGGTCCAGGAGGAGGGTTCCCAGGGTCTGTGCTGTTGATCGTTTTGAATTTCGGCGCCTTAGGAGCTTATCGTTTGAGATTGGTCGGGAAGGGTTTTCCGGAGATCTGAGCTTTAGCTTTCTCTAAGCCGCCATCTTAACCGGAAGTCTCTCCATATACCTTTAATACTGTACCCTACTGTGGAGTCCCTTCATTCATCTGAACTTGGTTTTTTTGTCCTTTTGAGGCACCATATATCAGTTGGTGGTGAGGAGAATAAGAGCCCTGCTTCTACACTGCAGCCATCTTAACCCAGAAGTTCTCATCTAACCTTTCTATGTCTTTGTTTCTTCATTTGTAAAATAAGGGAGTTGGACCAGAATATCTCTTTAATATCTGTTTAAGTTATAAATATTATGATCTTTTGAGATCAAAGAATTAAAGTTAAGGACAAGTTTGGAGATGATACAAGTGTGTATGCTTTATGAGGAAGGCCTATATATTAGAGATAGAGGGCCAAGGAAGGGAAGGGGAGAGAGGGAAGGCAGTTTGCTTTCCCATCATTCAAGCAAAAATATTTTCCTATAGCTTTTTCTATAGTGTGGGACTCTATTTAATGTTATTTTAATTAATTAATTTATTTATTTATGTGAAATTAGTTTTGAATACTTTGCTCTTATCCTAATGTCTCCACAAATTCATTGTGTTCTTTGAAGATAAATCTAATGTGAATATAAAGAAAATATTTTATAAGCATATATACAAGAATGAATTCTAGGTAGGGCACTCCCAAGGAAAAAATGGGCCCAAACTTGGAAAACACATTGTTTTAAGGCCAGATTTCAACTTACTTAAAAAAAAAATCCC